>NC_141168.1:99372500-99997500 GCF_055505025.1 Bos grunniens
GAAGCAAAAGTTAGAACTAGACATGTAACAGTAGACTGGTTCCAAATAGGGAAAGGAGTACATCAAGGCTGTATATTGTCACCCTGTTTATTTAACTTATATGCAGAGTACATCATGAGAAACCCTGGGCTGAATGAAGCACAAGCTGGAATCAAGATTGCTGGGAGAAATATCAATAACCTAAGATATGCAGATGACACCACCCTTATGGCAGAAAGTGAAGAAGAACTAAAGAGCCTCTTGATGAAAGTGAAAGAGGAGAGTGAAAAAGTTGGCTTAAAGCTCAACATTCAGAAAACAAAGATTATGGCAATTGGTCCCATCACTACATGGCAAATAGATGGGGAAACAATGGAAACAGTGACAGACTTTATTTTGGAGGGCTCCAAAATCACTGCAGATGGTGATTGTAGCCATGAAATTAAAAGACGCTTGCTCCTTGGAAGAAAAGCTATGACCAACCTAGACAGCATATTCAAAAGCAGAGACATTACTTTGTCATCAAAGGTCCATCTAGTCATGGCTGTGGTTTTTCCAGTAGTCATGTATGGATGTGAGAATGGGACTATAAAGAAAGCTGAGCAGCAAAGAATTGATGCTTTTGAACTGTGGTGTTGGAGAAGACTCGAGAGGCTTTTGGACTGCAAGGAGCTCCAACCAGTCAATCCTAAAGGAAATCAGTCCCAATTATTCATTGGAAGGACTGATGTTGAAGCTGAAACTCCAATATTTTGGCCACCTGATGCAAAGAACTGACTCACTTGAAAAGACCCTGATGTTGGGAAAGATTGAAGGCGGGAGGAGAAGGGAATGACAGAGGATGAGATGTTTGGATGGCATCACCAACTCAATGGACATGAGTTTGAGTAAACTCTGGGCTTGGTGATGGACAGGGAGGCCTGGTGTGCTGCAGTTAATGGGGTGGCAAAGAGTCAGACACGACTGAGTGACTGAACTGAACTGAGGTTTAAACTTTCAATTTAAACAAAATTAGTAAAACTCAGACCATTAACTAACTTTGTTCACTAATTCTGACTCTTGAACTCGAGATATTAGTGGGTCCATCCTGCAGTGATTCTTATGTTTAGCAACTCTAGGTATAGCTTGTAAACAGCTAACAAAAAAGAAACTATGACAAGGCTATTGCTGCTGCTGCTGCTAAGTCTTCAGTCGTGTCCGACTCTGTGCGACCCCATAGACGGCAGCCCACCAGGCTCCCCCGTCCCTGGGACTCTCCAGGCAAGAACACTGGAGTGGGTTGCCATTTCCTTCTCCAATGCATGAAAGTGAAAAGTGAAAGTGAAGTCGCTCAGTCATGTCTGACTCTTAGCGACCCCATGGACTGCAGCCCACCAGGCTCCTCCGTCCATGGGATTTTCCAGGCAAGAGTACTGGAGTGGGGTGCCATAGCCTTCTCTGGACAAGGCGATTAAGAGGTAATTAAAGACTAAAGGCCAAAAGGAATTTTTGAGTAATTACAGATAACAATAAAAAAACAGTATTAGAGCCAAAATCATATGGAAACGTGCTCAACACATTATCAGGAAAATGCAAATTAAAACTACAATAACACATCAATACATACAGCAGATTGTTGAACAAGAAAATAACTGACAAAACAAAGTGGCAGTGAACACACGGAGTGACTACAACGCTTATATGTTGCTGGTGGGAGTGACAGTCAGCACAACCACTTTGAAAATTTATTTGACTATATAGTAAAATCAAAAATACCTATGACCTAACAAGTCTAACCTGGGAATGTATTCAACAATGAGTTCTTAGTTTGACATGAACAAAAATGTTAATAGAACCTTTATTCATAATTGTCCAAAACTGAGTTTGACTCAAATGTCCCTCACTAGCCAAAGAAATAAATTGTGT
Source organism: Bos grunniens (assembly GCF_055505025.1). Lineage (NCBI taxonomy): Eukaryota > Metazoa > Chordata > Mammalia > Artiodactyla > Bovidae > Bos > Bos grunniens. The sequence continues at coordinate 99,374,385 of NC_141168.1, forward strand.
AGTATTCTTGCTCTCAAGTGTGAGAAAGAACAAACCATTGCTACAAGCAAAAACTTAAATGAGTCTCCCAGACATAATATTAAGCAAAAGACGACTCAAAAGAGGAAATACTGTACAATTCCATTTACGTGAAGTTCAAAAATAGGAAAAATAAACTCATGATGATAAGGTATACTAATGATTACATTTGTACTTTGCAGGGGGCATGAGGGAACCTTCTGAAATGCTGGAGATATTTTGTATCTAGATCTATAAGGTGGTTACCTAGGCATTTACATTTCTAAAACACTTAATTTGTATATTTAAGAACTGTGCACAGAAAAACTACTACCAGTAGAGACTTGTAGTTTTATTATGCTGCTGCTGCTCAGTCGCTTCAGCGTGTCCAACTCTTTGTGACCCTGTGGATTGTAGCCCACGAGGTTCTCCAGACTAGGATACTATGGTGGGTTGCCCTCCCCAGGGGATCTTCCCAACCCAGGGATCGAACTCCCATCTTTTATGTCTCCTGCTATGCAGGCAGATTCTTTACCACTGAGCCACCAGGGAAGCCTGTAGTTTCACTATATTATATTCTAAAATATAATTCACCTTCTTTTTCCATCTCAATCTCTTTAGAATATACCAAAATAATATCGTGTGTAATAAAGTCAGTTTGGAAAGAGTAGTCAAGAGCTTAATTTGAATTAATTATTGTGTTTGAGAAGAATTCCCTGGTGGCTCAGAGGATAAAGCATCTGCCTGCCATGCGGGAGACCAGGGTTCGATCCCTGGGTTGGGAAGATCCCCTGGAGAAGGAAATGGCAACCCACTCCAGTATTCTTGCCTGGAGAATCCCATGGACAGAGGAGCCAGGCCGGCTACAGTCCACAGGGTCGCAAAGAGTTGGAAACGACTGAGCAAGTTCACTTCACATCACTTGAGAAGAAAAGCCATTCCATAATTTTATATCCAGATAGTAAGAAAATATAGTTAGTACTTCTAAAAGTCCTTCTGTTTATTTAATATAGGCATTTATTAAGTTGTAGAGTTTCTCACTGATGAAAGAATTTGTGAAAAAATAAGTGTATTTTAACTAGCAGTTACTATTCACTATGAAGGTAAATTAGGATGACCTGGGTCAACAAATGGATTTATCTGAGATGGACTACCTTTTAATTGTGGAATTCTATTAGCCAATTTGAACTAAAATGACTTTTACCACATAACTCTCTTGAAAAAAAGGGGGGGGGGGATTTACTAAAGAAAGCAGTTATTTAGAAAAAAGCATTCTAATAGTATATACCCAAGTATCATGAACTCCAGGAAGTAAAATTTCTAGTTACTAATTCCCCTAGGCAAACATTTTGGGAGAAAAGTAAACGTTCATCCTGCTGTGGATCTCCCTTCTATGAAAACTACACAGCTGCCTACGTATCCAAGTGCCCTCAATACTTTGCTTATTCAAAACTATTCATGTGATTTTCACTGGGAAAAAACACTATCCTAATCGCATCTAGCCCCCTTGGAGACGAGTATGAAAATAAAAGTAACCTTATTCTTTTATTGTTAATAAGATAAAAATTAAAGAAAAATAGAGAAAACCAACTACTTAAAACACATAGTACTTTAAACCACAAAAAGAGAGAGAGAGTGTGTGTGTGTGTGTCCCCACAGAGTAAAGAGAGACAGAAGAAAGTCTAGTTTCTTCCATGAGAATTGTTTTGAAATGAATGGGAAAGAAATTAATCAGACAAAGGAAGGAGGAGAAAGAGTCCATTACAGAATTGAATGTCAAACACTTTTATGATATATGACGTTACCTAAGTGGGGCCTATGAGAAAAAAAAAAAAAGGAATATTTCTAGAAAGGGCACAGAAACCCTGTTCCACGGGGGAGCAGATAACTTAAGTCCTGTCTTTTAGAGAAGTCTGGGCTCCATCAGAGAGCAAGCTTTACGAATCTCCCCCCATAGGAAGGGCTGCTTGCTTTGAGCACCACCACTCACCTCTGTCAACCTCTTAAACCCCTGCCTTTCACATCCCTACCCTCTGCTTGTGTTGGTTTTGGGTTTTATATTGGAAAAGCAGAAGGTATGCTGTAAGTTGAAAGGAAAATGTTCAACTTTCTGGGCATTAGTCCAACTCGTGGTTTTACTAAATAAACATTCAATATACTTGTACTGTGTGCAAGCCACTGTGATAGATCCAGGAGAAAAAAGACAATTAAAGGAAAATAAAACACATTCTATGAAAGGTTGACTTCAAATTGCTTAAAATCCTGTGGAAGGCAAAAGGGTGGTGGGGATATTTAAGACCAACAGAAAAACATGAATACAATTAAGGAAGTAAACGAGGGAAAGGATATCCTAAAACACATCATATCTGGAACAATTCAACTTTACTTTTCCATGGGAAATAAGGGTGTTCTAAGTCAGTGAAGGTCATTTAAAAATCTGGCCTCAGAGTCATGGTGAAGGTAGAGTCTAGGATGGTCTCCAAAGATGGGCATGTAGAACAGGGCTGAACACAAAATGTTGTATGGAAAAGTAAGTGTAGGGAAAAACAAATAATTTAGTTTGTTTGTTTTTAATGAGGCTGCTGCTGCTAAGTCACTTCAGTTGTGTCTGACTCTGTGCAACCCCGTAGACAGCAGCCCACCAGGCTCCCCCGTCCCTGGGACTCTCCAGGCAAGAACACTGGAGTGGGTTGCCATTTCCTTCTCCAATGCATGAAAGTGAAAAGTGAAAGTGAAGTCGCTCAGTCATGTCTGACTCTTAGCGACCCCATGGACTGTAGCCTACCAGGCTCCTCCGTCCATGGGATTTTCCAGGCAAGAGTACTGGAGTGGGGTGCCATTGCCTTCTCCGTTTAATGAGGCTAAGTACATTCAACTGTTACGCTGTATTCAGTCAGTCAGTCGTGTCCGATTCTCTGTGGCCTCATGAACTGTGGTCCACCAAGCTCCTCTGTCTATGGAATTTTCCAGACAAGAGTACTGGAGTGGGTGGCCATTTCCTACTCTAAGGGATCTTCCTGACCCAGGGACCAAAGCTGAGTCTTTTGCATCTTCTGCATTGGCAGGTGGATTCTTTACCACTGAACCACCTAAGAAGCCCACATTCAACTGTTGCTGGCACTAATTACTACCTTGGAGGTTCAGAGCTTCCTAGGTAGATGAGTCTAGGGGAGAAATTTGGTTAAAGAAAGGTAAGCCAACTTGTCTTCAAGCTTAATTTTCATAGCAAGCAAATCATTTTGTTTCATTTGTTTATTTAGGATGGCTCAGGAGAGGCTGGTGGACACCAATCTGGCCTGCCATCCTTCTTCCCCTTTCCCCTTCCCCACATTATTTTTTCTCACAGCCTCCACTGACTGTGAATAAAAATAATACAGAAAATGAAGAAAATCCAAACAGTTATTTCTTTTTAAATTAAATTTTTTGGAGTACAGTTGCTTTACAATGTTGGGATAGTTTCTCTTATACAGCAAAGTGAGTCCACTGTATGTATACATATATTCCCTCTTTTTTAGATTTCCTTCCCACTTAGGTCACTGCAGAGCACTGCCAAGCAATTATATCTCAATTAATAATTTTAAAAGCAATAGAATAACTAGGTACTGTTTATCATTTCAGAATCAAACGATAATTTGCATAGCGATCTGCAGGTTGGTTGTTTTTCAGCTGCTAAGTTGTGCCTCACTCTTTGCAACCCCATGGACTGCAGCACACCAGGCTTCCCTGTCCTTCACTGTCTCCAGAATTTGCTCAAACTCATGTCCAATGAGTCGATGATGCCATCCAACCATCTCATCCTCTGTCACCCCCTTCGTCTCCTGCCCTCAATCTTTCCCAGCATCAGGGTCTTTTCCAATGAGTCAGCTCTTCACATCAGGTGGCCAAAGTATTGGAGCTTCTGCTTCAGCATCAGTCCTTTCAATGAATATTCAGCATTGATTTCCTTTAGGATTGACTGGTTTGATATCTTTGCTGTCCAAAGGACTCTCAAGAGTCTTCTCCAGCATCACAGTTCAAATCGTCAGTACTTCAGCACTCAGCCTTCTTTATGGTTCAACTTTCACACTCATACATGACTACTGGAGAAACCATAGTTTTGACTATATGGACATTTGTTGGCAAAGTTATGTCTCTGCTTTTTAATATGCTACCTAGGTTTGTCATAGCTTTTCTACCAAGAAGCATCTTTTTTGTTAGTTATAGAGACTTTTGAGAATTAAAAAAAAAAAGTCTCTTCCTTCCAAACTACCTTTATTTGCCTCTGCACACATATTCAAATTATATCAATTTTATGGAGTTTATGGGTCCCTGGGAACTCATATACTATTTTAGCCTTCCCTTCAGCTTCCCATCCCCTACCCCTAATGTTTGGAAGGCATAGATTGTATTTCTATTTTCTTACTGCTTTCTTTATATTTTTATATAAATATCCTTCACTATAAAAGGAAATATAGAAGAGGTTTGTAGACACTAATCTTAAATGAAAATTCAGGAATTTCTGTATGATTTTTTTATTTGGTGTTCATTATTATCACTGATCTTGATTTTTTAATATCAATAAGGAGACAAAAAAAGATTCACAGATTATTTGGATGAAAAATTTGACTTTGGTGTTGGTAATAGGCTGCTTTTATATATTATGGCTTTTGAGATGTCTAATAATTTAAATCAGATCAGATCAGTTGCTCAGTCGTGTCCGACTCTTTGCGACCCCATGAATCGCAGCATGCCAGGCCTCCCTGTCCATCACCAACTCCTGGAGTTCACTCAGACTCACGTCCATCAAGTCAGTGATGCCATCCAGCCATCTCATCCTCTGTTGTCCCCTTCTCCTCCTGCCCCCAATCCCTCCCAGCATCAGAGTCTTTTCCAATGAATCAACTCTTCACATGAGGTGGCCAAAGTACTGGAGTTTCAGCTTTAGCATCATTCCCTCCAAAGAAATCCCAGGGCTGCTTTCCTTCAGAATGGACTGGTTGGATCTCCTTGCAGTCCAAGGGACTCTCAAGAGTCTTCTCCAACACCACAGGTCAAAAGCATCAATTCTTCAGCGCTCAGCCTTCTTCACAGTCCAACTCTCACATCCATACATGACCACAGGAAAAACCATAGCCTTGACTAGATGAAACTTTGTTGGCAAAGTAATGTCTCTACTTTTGAATATGCTATCTAGGTTGGTCATAACTTTCCTTCCAAGGAGTAAGCGTCTTTTAATTTCATGGCTGCAGTCACTATCTGTAGTGATTTTGGAGCCCAGAAAAATAAAGTCTGACACTGTTTCCACTGTTTCCCCACCTATTTCCCATAAAGTGGTGGGACCGGATGCCATGATCTTCATTTTCTGAATGTTGAGCTTTAAGCCAACTTTTTCACTCTTCTCTTTCACTTTCGTCAAGAGGCTTTTTAGTTCCTCTTCACTTTCTGCCATAAGGGTGGTGTCATCTGCATATCTGAGGTGACTGATATTTCTCCCGGCAATCTTGATTCCAGCTTGTGCTTCTTCCAGCCCAGCGTTTCTCATGATGTACTCTGCATATAAGTTAAATAAACAGGGTGACAATATACAGCCTTGACTAACTCCTTTTCCTATTTGGATAGAAGTAAATTATTAAAGTAAAATTTGGTCCCATCACTTCATGGAAAATAGATGGGGAAACAATGGAAACAGTGACAGACTTTATTTTCTTGGGCTCCAAAATCACTGCAGATGGTGACTGCAGCCATGAAATTAAAGACATTTGCTCCTTGGAAGAAAAGTTATGACAGCATATTAAAAAGCAGAGACATTATTTTGCTGACAAAGATCCTCCTACTCAAAGCTATGGTTTTTCCAATAGTCATGTATGGATGTGAGATTTGAACCATAAAAAAAGCTGAGCACCAAAGAATTGATGCTTTTGAACTGCGGTGTTGGAGAAGACTCTTGAGCGCTCCCTGGACTGCAAGGAGATCCCACCAGTCCTTCCTAAAGGAAATCAGTCCTGAATATTCATTGGAAGGACTGATGTTGAAATTGAAACTCTATTACTTTGGCCACATGATTTGAAGAACTGACTCATTGGAAAAGACCCTGATGCTGGGAAAGATTGAAGGCAGGAGGAGAAGGGGACAACAGAGGATGAGATGGTTTGATGGCATTACCAATTCAATGGACATGAGTTTGAGCAAGCTCCAGGAGTTGGTGATAGGGAAGCCTGGTGTGCTGCAGTCCATAGGGTTGCAAAGGGTCGGACATGACTGAGCAACTGAACTGAATTGAACTGATTAAAGTAAAATAGGCTCATGCCCCAGTTGAAGTTCTCTTAATAAAAAATACATGTCTGAAACCATAGTAACAAAATGCTCAACAGTAATAATTTATTTGACATAATAACTTCTATCAGACTTACAAATGCAAACGAGACAAATAAGAATATGAAAATTAAAATCCTTTCCTTCAAAATATTTTATTTATAACCAAAAGACTTAGACATTTATACCCAAGAAAAATAAAATTAATTTATCAAGATATTATATTATGTATAGTAATTATTCCAATTCCTTCTAAAAAGTATCTCTTAGGCATAATCCCATGGACTGTTTTTAAAAGAAACCAATTTACTAGTCAGTGTTTAATAAAATGTTGCTCCATACTTCTTTTGAGATTTTGTAGCTAAAATTAAAGTAATAGAGAACAGACATTAGAGCATAAGTCACTCCATTATGCTAGTTAAGTAGATGGGTAAATAACACATTACAAAAATGATCAATTTTGCTATTATAATAAGAGGCAAAACAGTAATTAAGGAATTATATTTTTTTAGTTGAATGGACATTATAATTATTTAATAAAACCTTGTTTTAAAAAGAAGGACTAGGACTACAGGGCATAGATTGGAAGTTTGGGATTGACATATACATGCTGCTACATTTAAAATAGGTAACCAACAAGAACCTACTGTATAGCACAGGAAACTGCTCAATATTCTGTGATGACCTAAATAGGAAAAGAACTTGAAAGAGAATAGATAAATGTATAGGTATAACTGAATCACTGCAGTATACACCTGTAACTAACACAACATTGTTAATCAATTACACACCAATATGAAATTTTAAAAATTCTTTTAATGAAGAGGGAGCAGGAGATGTTCACATTAACAATATATTTACAAAACAAATAAACTGTACTTGGAATCAGATGACTGATTCAAAAGCCAACAGAGCATCTAAACAGTTTGTGTCCTTGGACAAGACATTCGACCTGCCTAAAGTGAAGTCGCTCAGTTGTGTCTGACTCTCTGAGACGCTATGCACTGTAGCCTGCTAGGCTCCTCAGTCCATGGGATTTTCCAGGCAAGAGATTTAATTTATCAGTCAAAAGAGATTTAACAAATTCATAGGATGGTCAGCCTTACAGAATAGTCAGTTTCAATAAGATGCTCCACACATGTATGATAAGTCACTTTGTGTCCAACTCTTTGAGACCCTACAGATCGCAGCCTGCCAGGTTCCTCTGTCCATGGGATTCTCCAGGTAAAAATACTGGAGTTGGGATGGGTTGGGTTGGGTTGCCAATCCAGGGATTGAACCTAGTTCTCTTATGTCTCCTGCATTGGTTCTCTACCACTAGCGCTACCGGGGAAGATGATTTATGATTTGCATTGTTTTGCTCAAATATCAGTTATAATTTTGAAGCACAGGGTCATGAAGCTATTGAAGAGGCAGAACCACGATCAAAAATGCAGGTGTCTTCCCTCTCAGTTCTGTAGGTTTGGTTAGAGCACAGTACTGCTTAGAGGCTTTCTAGGTGGTGCTAGTGGTAAAGAACCTGCCAGCCAATGCAGGAGATATAAGAGATGTGGGTTCAATCCTTGAGTCAGGAAGATCAGCTGGAGGAGAGCATGGCAACCCATGCCAGTGCATAGGGTCACAAAGAGTTGAACATGACCAAGCATGCATGCACAGATCCCCTGGGTTTCCTGTGAGGCCAGATAAGCCTAGAGGGCTCACAGCTATGGCCTGGTGGCTCTGGCTGCAGTCTTTGGCCTTTTTCCCCACCAGAAGTAACAAATAGAAACTCCTCTTACTTGTGCATTTCCGGGACCAAGTTAGAGAGCAACACTTCATTAACATGGATCCCTCCTGTAGCCCCTCTAATGGTTTCTCCTGGTTGTCAGGTCCTCATGCTTGCGTGCTAAGTTGCTTCAATCATGACTTACTTTAGTTACTTAGTTTAGTTACTTGATACTACATTTGCTATCACTGAAGTTTTATATAGTTATTTTAAGATAGCATTTCCAGAATATAAATGGCTTTAATATAATTCTTAACCATGAAATGTTCCCAGTTCATCAGACCCCCTAAAATTAGATTTCATATGCATTACACTATAATTGGTTCACTATTATTTAAAATATAATCGAAGTCTGGTGTGACCTGGTAGACAGTACAGTTCAGTTCAGTTGCTCAGTCGTGTTTGACTCTTTGCGATTCCATGGACTGCAGCATGCCAGTTTAAAAGCATCAATTATTTGGCACTCAGCTTTTTTTATGGTCCAACTCTCACATCCAGACATGACTACTGGTAGAGACAAGTGAAACATGAAAAAATATACCGTAAAATGTGATAAGAAATCTCTACAAGTAGTCTCATGTTTATTTCAACAAATGTTGGCTATAAAACAAAATAAAAAATCAAATCAACTATCACCCCTTGTCAATTTATTTATTTTATTTTATTGATTGATTTGATTTGATTTGATTTATTAATTTAGCCTTAAATTCACTGATCAATTTGGGGGAGTTGACATTTAGTAAGCATCTGTTTGTTTTTTAAAAATCATGTTGTTTCTAATACACATTGTACTTTATAAATTTCTAAGTTACGTACAGTCAAAATACAGTTTCCTTATATGACTTCTAGTTTCAGTTTTTCGCTTGGAAACAATTTCCTCCAAGAATTTTTTAAAATTTTCCTCTTTGGTATTTCTATGTGAAATGTGAATTTCAATTCAGCAAAGATTTGTCAGATACATTGCCAAAATACTATACATATGTGTGTGTATATTTTTTTGTTTGGTCACTAAGTTGTGTCTGACTCTTTTGCAATCCCACGGACTGTAGCCCACCAGGGACCACTGCCCGTGGGATTTCACAGGCAAGAACGCTAAAGTGGGTTGCCATACACACACACAAACACACACATAAACGTGCGTGTGCACACACATACACACACACATATCATATACATACATATATATATGTATGCTGAACTTTCAAAATTAAAACTTTTTCTTCTCTATGAAAGACAGTGTTAAGAAATTGAAAACTGAAGCCATAGGAATTACAGAAAATATTTACAAATCACAAATATGATAAAGCACTTGTATACAACTAAAGTATAAACAGCTCTTAACACTTACAAGAAAACAAACAACAAAAATAGAAAATCATGAAAAAGATGAAAACAAATGCTTCACTAAAGGCACAAATGTGTCAGTGAAACATATAAAAATATATTCAACATCATTACTCATTTGGCAAATTAAACCACATGGATACATCACTACATATCTATTTTAAATGGTTTTTAAATAAAGTAACAACTCCAAGCACTGGTAAAGAGGAAAAATAACTGGAACTCTCATACACTGATGGTACAATGCAAAATGGCACAACCTGGCAGTTTCCCATAAGGGAAAAGATTTGCTTACCTTATGATCTAGCAATCCAACTTGGCATTACTCAAATGAAATGAAAACCTGCATTCACACAAAAATCTGTAGGCACAGTGTATAGTAGCTTTATTTGTAATCACCCTAACCAGTCCATTCTAAAGGAGATCAGCCCTGGGATTTCTTTGGAAGGAATGATGCTAAAGCTGAAACACCAGTACTTTGGCCACCTCATGCGAAGAGCTGACTCATTGGAAAAGACTCTGATGCTGGGAGGGATTGGGGGCAGGAGGAGAAGGGGACGACAGAGGATGAGATGGCTGGATGGCATCACCGACTCGATGGACGTGAGTTTGAGTGAACTTCGGGAGTTGGTGATGGACAGGGAGGCCTGGCGTGCTGCAATTCATGGGGTCGCAAAGAGTCGGATAAGACTGAGCGACTGAACTGAACTGAAACTGGAAACAGTGTTTCCCTGGTAGCTCAGCAGTAAAGATTCCTCCTGCTAATGCAGGAGATGCAGGTTAGACCCCTGAATGAGAAAGATCCCCTACAGAATCCACTCCAGTATTCTTACCTGGGAAACCTCATGGACAGAGGAGCCAGGCTGGCGATAGTCCATGGGATCACAAAGAGTCAGACATGACTTAGTGACTAAACAGCAAACTGGAAACAATCCACATGTCATTCCACTGGTGAAAAGATAAACTGTGGTACACTGCACTCACCAATAAAAAGGATGAAGAACTGATACGTGCAGTAAAACAGATAAATTAAAATGCATTAAACTATGTGAAAGAAATCAGATTCAAAGGCTGTAATACTGTTTGATTCTATTAATATGACATTCTTGAAACAGCCATACTACTGGAATAGAGAAGAGAGATGTGGCGTGGGGAAGGATTGCCACCAAAGGGAAAGAGTCTACTTGGGAGGTGGTGATGAAACTGTTCTGTATCTTGATTGTGGTGGTAACTACATTTTATCAACATTCATAGAACTGTATACTTAGAGTAAATTTCACTGTATTTAAATTATATGTTAATGCTTTCAATGAAGAAAAGAAAAAAAAGAATAGGATATTGGTCTCACTCATGATTCATATCCATAAAACAAAATCTCTGGATAAACTCCAAGGTACTACTATACGGCACAGGGAACCATATTCCACATCCTGTAATAAACTAGAATGGAAAAGAATATGAAAAAGATATTGAAAAAGAATATGGAAAAATATAACTGAGTCACTTGCTGTATAGCAGAAATTAACACATTGTAAACCAACTCTAAGATCATGTATCAGGTCAACTAAGATCATGTGTCTTCACCTAGATCATTTGCATGTTTTTTAAATTAATTTCTTTATCATTAATTTTGTGTGTGTTTACCTAAATAAGCATTATATTTGAACACTTTAGGAAATCTAAGAATTGTAAAGTGATCCATGTTATACAGTCTAGAAAGTAAATATTTCTCAGTAATTCTCTTGGGTTCATCTCCCTGCTAATCCAGGTTTCTTAAATTAGTGACAGTAATAGGAATAATTTAGGATAATCCATTGACTCATAGATTTAAAAACTACTAAGATTAGCTTGTACTGGAAAGGGAACACATTAGGAAATAATGATTGGTAAAAGCAGGATCAGGACCAGAACAAAGGCCATAGGATATGTAAATTCCAGAGGGAGCAAACAAAGAAGTACTTCGTTGGGACTTCATGCTGGCAGCCTGGGTACCTTGCAAGATACCAGGAAGGCTGCTGCTGGATGCCGTGCCCACATCAGGGCTGTTTCCTGCCATGGCTGCAGAAGAGCATGTGTTTCCCAGGTCTGCTGCCAGACTGTCTGCTGATTAACACACTAGTCTCAAGCATGGCATTGGGTGGCATTGTCTCCTCACCAATGCCCCGCAACTGTGTGAACCTGGAGCAAACCATCACTGACAGTGAAAAGATTGACTTTGTGAATTTGGGAGAGAAAATACTGTAAAGAACCATCCTCAATCTCTAACTTCTTATATATCTCCTAGCAAAAAAGTCAAATGATGGGAGAGGGAACAAGAAGAAGAGGATAAGAAAGTGACATTATACAATTATAAGTTGTATATACAACAAACTTCATCAAGATTTTGATCTTTGCAATGAAAATCATAGTGCATGTGAAAGTGAAAGTCTTAGTCACTCAGTTATGTCTGACTCTTTGCAACCCCATGAACTGTAGCCCAACAGGTTCCTCTGTCCATGGAATTCTCCAGGCAAGAATACTGGGGTGGGTAGCCATTCCCTCCTCCAGGGAATCTTCCCAACCCAGGGATTGAACCCAGGTCTCCTTTATTGCAGGCAGATTCTTTACCATCTGAGCCACCACAGAAGCCCATACAAGACTACTGGAGTGGATTGCTATTTCCTACTCCAGGGGATCTTCCTGACCCATGGATTGAACCCACATCTCTTGTGCTTTTTGAGTCATTGCAGGCTGATGTTTTACTATCCCAAAATTACCAAACTGTAAAAATCAGGCGCTGACATTTTTTCTGCAAAATGTTTGTTAATAGAAACAAAAAGTAGAAAAACAATGAATAAATTAATAATAAAACAGACATTTGTAACACACAGCCAGGTTGGTTACATGAGTGATCTCATTCAAAACTCAAAACAATGCAATGGGATTGGCAGTATTAATTACTTGGAGTTTTAAGCTGAAGAAATGAAATCTTGGAGATGTCCAATAACTTGCCCTGAATTGGACCTGGTAACCTTATCCCTTTCCCCCTTTCAAGTTAGTGCTGCTCCCAAAGTATGAGGAATGAGCCTCCTTTTCCAATAAAAGCAAAGTGCCCTCCAGGGCACTTACCAAGATTCACCAACCATGATCTTAGGAGCTGATAGTTCAAGGAAGGAAAATTCTCTTTAATTTTCTTATGCCTCATGAAGCTTAACATCATCAGAGGAAGTAGAGTCATCTCTTCCTTTTAACACTAATTCATCTGCAATGTGAATATCAGAGAGATGTCTTGTACCACAATAGCACAGAACATAAGGCAAGAATTAATTTCCAGCCCTAATTTCACTTATCAAAAAACAAAACCATAATCAGGCCTTTTCAGCCTATTCTATAGTATCAAGGATATAGCGAATCTTCATTTAGAAGGCCAGAATAGCTACCAAAATATTTTCAATATCCACCTAAGTATAAACTCAAACTAACTCACAGAAGTTTTTAATCCCTAAGTAGAATATAACTTGAAACATTATTTTTCTATCTACATTTTCTTTGGAGAAAATATAAAGCCAAAGCCAATTATACATTAGCCAAAGTACAAAAATATAAGACTCAAAAAGTACAAATATTATATGAATAAAATGTGAAATCATAAACCAATTTATTACATTTACTGGGTTTATTTACACCTTAAATATATTTGACTTGATGACTACAATTCCCAGTACATAACCTCAGATATGCAAATGATACCACCCTTATGGTAGAAAGTGAAGAACTAAAGAGCCTCTTGATGAAAGTGAAAGTGGAGAGTGAAAAAGTTGGCTTAAAGCTCAACATTCAGAAAACGAAGATCATGGCATCCAGTCCCGTCACTTCATGGGAAATAGATGGGTAAACAGTGGAAACAGTGTCAGACTTTATTTTTCTGGGCTCCAAAATCACTACAGATAGTGACTGCAACCATGAAATTAAAAGACGCTTACTCCTTGGAAGGAAAGTTATGACCAACCTAGATAGCATATTCAAAAGCAGAGACATTACTTTGCCAACAAAAGTCCGTCTAGTCAAGGCTATGGTTTTTCCTGTGGTCATGTATGGATGTGAGAGTTGGACTATGAAGAAGGCTGAGCGCTGAAGAATTGATGCTTTTGAACTGTGGTGTTGGAGAAGACTCTTGAGAGTCCCTTGGACTGCAAGGACATCCAACCAGTCCATTCTGAAGGAGATCAGCCCTGGGATTTCTTTGGAGGGAATGATGCTAAAGCTGAAACTCCAGTACTTTGGCCACCTCATGCGAAGAGTTGACTCATTGGAAAAGACTCTGATGCTGGGAGGGATTGGGGGCAGGAGGAGAAGGGGACAACAGAGGATGAGATGGCTGGATGGCATCACTGACTCGATGGACGTGAGTCTGAGTGAACTCCGGGAGTTGGTGATGGACAGGGAGGCCTGGCCTGCTGCGATTCATGGGGTTGCAAAGAGTCGGACACGACTGAGCGACTGATCTGATCTGATCTGATCTTTTTGAAATTAATGCTTAATTGACATGATTTCCATGTTATTAGACTTGGAAATTTTCTCTTGTGCTCTCCTGCCCTTCAGAGGTTATTTATCATTTTGGGTAACTGAGTCTATGGTTCTTTCATTAATGTGTTTTCTTCCCATTTATGTGTGTATTGAAACTTTAAAAAATTTCTGGCACGAGTTAAAAAATTTGTGAAAATGGCAAATTATTCATGATCCTCCCTTTTTGCTTTGGCTCACCTGTCTTCTTTGAGATTTTATTCTCTTTAATAGACCAGCAGATAGTAATATGTTAGCTCTCAGAGGTGATGACTGTGATGTAACAGAAGTTTCTGCAGATTTAAAGGACAGATGCTATTGCTGGGAATATCAAACTGTGTGAAGTTTGAGATGAATGGCTCCTTGTAATGCCAACAACTCAATTGTGTCTGGGTTCTAAAAAAGCAAAAGCAACTTAGAAAAGTAGAATTATTAGAGTAAAAAAAAAGTCTGTACTATTTTTTAAAAAATCAGCTCTTTACTCATAATCCTACAAATCAATCCAACAGCATGAAGGAGACACCTGTTAGGAACTTGTCTTTCTACTAGAGATGCTAATAAAAAGGTAAATACAGTCTTGCTCTCAGGGAAGTCCTAAGAGAAACTACAGAGCAGTCATCACAGTGGCGCCGTGCTGTGCTGTGCTTAATGACGTCAGTCGTGTCTGACTCTTTGCAACCCCATGGACTGGAGCCGGCCAGGCTCCTCTATCCATGGGATTCTCCAGGCAAGAATACTGGAGTGGGTTGCCACACCCTCCTCCAGGACAGTGGCACTATCAGTTCCATATTAGGAGTAGATGGAACAGTAGAAGCACAAACAAGTAGAAGCCAAAATCTTCCAAGTGGGGGCAGGATGAGAAACATGATCAAAGTATTTGGAAAAGGGAAAAATACAAAAAGTGAGTTTTAAAAAATAAAGAGATATGGCATGGTGACAGGGACTTTAGGTGTTTGGGAAGCATCAGGTGTCACGGCTCAGTGAGGCAATGATGGAACTGTGAGAATTCAGAAGAGCTGGGAATGTAGGTGAAGTTGCAGAAAGAGACCCAATTAGGAACGGCCTTAGAATTCATGTTGAGTTTGATATTATCCTCTGAGTAATGATATGATGGTTAATGTGTCACTGCTTCTCTGGAGAATCCCAACTAATACAGAGAGGAAAGCATAAAAAATAATAACCAGAGAGTAACATGATCAGTTTTACATTTTGAAGAATAATTCTGGTGATAGTGAGTGGAGTTCCATCTTTTTGTTAATTTTTAAAAGATGTGTGTGTGTGTGTGTGTGTGTGCATTTAGTTATCTACCATGTGTTAGGCATCGAGATGGCATTAAAGTTATAAACAAAAAATAAACACAACACTTGTGAGATAGTAAAAGTAGTTACAAGATGTATTTATTAAAAGGAAATCAAATAAGAGATTAGTGGAAAGCCCCATTAGGAAATAATGAAAGCAGAAGTGACAAGCTAGTTATGACATGGATTCAGGAGATATCATTGTCAAGACCTAGCTAAATAACTGAATGTGGGGTAGAGGTGGTTTACCCAGGTTTCTATCTTGAGAACAGCTGGAAGATAGCATTTAGAGTAGAAGATAAAGCAATTCATTAAAGAGTTAAACTTTATTTGCATACAAATCTAGGCCATTTATAAAGATTATTCATTTAACTTATAGAACAATCCAACGGGGTAGATGTTCCATTATTATCTCATGATTCTTTTGTGGATAAAGAAACTGAGTGTGGGGAAGTTTATAATGTTTAAAGTGAAAGCGAAAGTTGTTTAGTTGTGTCCAACTCTTTGTGACCCCATAGAATATACAGTCTACAGAATTCTCCAGGCCAGAATACTGGCATGGGTAGCTTTTTCCTTCTCCAGGGGATCTTTCCAGCTCAGGGATTGAACCCAGGTCTCTGGCATTGCAGGCAGATTCTTTACCAGCTGAGCCACAAGGGAAGCCCAATAATACTGGAGTGGGTAGCCTATCCCTTCTCCAGCAGATCTTCCCGACCCAGGAATCAAACTGGGGTCTTCTGCATTGCAGGTCAATTCTTTACCAACTGAGCTATTAGGGAAGCCCCTATGATGTCTAAACTAACACATTTTGCAAGGACCAAAACTGGATTCAGACTCAGATAGGGCTGAAGGCATGTTTGACTTCTCAAGGGTAGCTTAGTGACCATAGCTAGTGGCTCTCATTTGGTTCTCAGATGACTGAGTAAATAGAAAGATGCAGACTTAGAAGTTCTCTCAAAAAATGTAACTTTATCACCAAAAACATCGTTTCCTTGTTTGATTCCCTGGTATATGAGTTTAGGTTGATTAATTAACAATCTCTTGAAAGTCATAGGCCAACACACACTTTCTGATTAACTGGTTTATTGAACTTGAGAGGTTTTCTTTTAATAAACTATTTGCAAAATGTTCTTCCAACATTTCCTTTAAACTATTTCAGCCACTGCAAATGATATCTCTTAGATATAATCACTGACCATATGCATGTACTGGTTCTGATTTGTCATTAAAATCAATGTTCAAAAAACTAAGATCATAGCATCTGGTTCTGCCACTTCATGGCAAATAGATAGGGGGAAAGTGGAAACAGTGACAGATTTTATTTTCTTGGGCTCCGAAAGAACAGTGACTGTTAAAGAGCCATGAAATTAAAAGACACTTGCTTCTTGGAAGAAAAGCTACAACAAACCTAGACAGTATATTAAAAAGCAGAAATATCACTTTGCCAAAAAAAGGTCCGTATAGTCAAAGCTATGGTATTTCCACTAGTCATGTGAGAGTTGGACCATAAAGAAGGCTGAGTGCCAGAGAACTGATGCTTCTGAATTGTGGTGCTGGACAAGACTCTTGAGAGTCCCTTGGATAGCAAGAAGATCAACCAGTCAATCCTAAAGGAAATCAGTTCTGAATATTCATTGAAAGAACTGATGCTGAAGCTCCAATCCTTTGGCCACTTGATGCAAAGAGCTGACTCACTGGAAAAGACCCTGATGCTGGGAAAGATTATGGGCAAGAGGAGAAGGGGGTGACAAAGGATGAGATGGTTGGATGGCATCATCAACTCAACATACATGAGTTTGAGCAAACTCTGGGAGGTAGTGAAGGACAGGGAAGCCTGACGTGCCGCAGTTCACAGGGTTGCAAAGAGTCGGACATGACTCAGGGACAGAACAACAAATGTGCATGTACTTGGTTCTGATTTACAGGATCAGCTTTACAGGATCAAATCATAGGATTATCATGATTTACACATGATAATCCTATGCCAGTGTGCAATGATTTGGGTATATTTAACATGTGTGCTCTTGTTATACTTGTGAACAGTCTCTTTAGGCTTAACAATGATAGGCTGTGCCACTATTTTCAAAAATGCAAAAATAGTTCTTCAATGCCAAATGATACCCAACATTTATGTAGCACTTATGTGACAGGCACCATTGTAACCACGTCATAAATATTAGCTCATCTATTCTTGACAATGGCCTTATGAAACAGATACTATTATTATTATCCCCATTTTATAGATGGAGAAACTGAGACTTTGGGTAACTTCATGGTCACAAGGCTAGAAAGCAGCACAGCCACAAGTAGAACCCAGAGTCCATAGTCCACTTCTAACCACTATTCTACACTGCCTCTCACATACAGGATCTTCCTCTTTCAATCTTCAGCCTTCCACTTTCAGAACCAGTTGTAGTCCATCTTAGGGAATCCTGAGACGCAATGGTGATGAAATTTTTTCAAGTCACAGAATAAGAGTTGGGCATGGGCTAGAATTCTGAGTCACTACAGATTCTGCAGCACAAATTTGGAGGAGCTCTACATCACTTAGGTCTCATTTATTTTCCCCTCCATATAGACCCAGGAATTGAAACCCTGAGTGGACTTCATGCCCCACCTTCCACTCAGATGATCCTGTAGAACCACGACTAAATTCCCTACTGCTACATACGGGGCAGGGTGAGGGCTGACAAAAACCAAACACGACTGTGGCAGAGAAGAGAAAGATAACATGGCTGAAAATGCACCTCTCTGCCAGTCATTTAACTGCCAAATGATCAATATTGCCTCTTTTCTTTCTGTTGCAAGATTGAGGCAGCTTGCGTTACAGGAAAGAGAAAAACTTTTGAGTTTAGACAAGCCAGATGTTCAGGCACGGTCCTGCCACCTGCTTGGTGAATGAACCCACAGAACACATGGATCTTCCCAGAGTGTGTGTTTATGCATTTGCACAAAGGGGATAGAAATAATTTCACAATGCTATCTGACAGAATAAGCGGAAGAACTAAAAGCACTGCTCAGAGATCAGATGTTATCATCATGGTTCAGCAACCAGAGTTCATCACCCTCCAGTTGCTATGCACATTATCCAATTGGCTACCCCATTTTGTGTATGAACTGCTGGCTTGGAACATTTTTCTCTATCAGATGGTTCACGTTTCATTAATATTTATATGCATAGAAAATATCTTGTAAATATACATGTATACATATTCTTATTAAATGTTTGCTTTCCAGAATAGTATTTTTCAATAATTTGCTGGCTTTATTATATTTTATAATTCTCCTCAGTATCTTAAACCTACTGATACTTACCCAATGATACCTTTTTTTGGAAGATGTAAGAAATGTGGGAATATTATAAAAGAGGAGATATATGTAGCACAGAGGAAATATTTTTGGTGGAAAATTTTCACAAATAGCTTGTTTACAACAAAACTGTTTAAATCACTGTTTTCCATAGATATTTATTACTGAAGATCACATGTATATATGTTCTGGGGAAACCTACACATTTAAACTTCTTGAATTACTTTCTAAAATTATATTAATTACTAAATATTTCATAAGCAAATAACAATGAGAAAAGAACTCATGTACAATTGTTTGTCAGAAGAGAAGATCATTCAAATGTAAAAAAAAAATAGATTTTTACAGGTTGTATACTAGAAATTAAGTTTAAATTCAGTAAGAAATTGCTCTTTGTTTTAAGGAATAAGAAAATTGTTGCAATAGTAACTTTCAAGATTCTGTTTCCTTGGAAGAAAATAGTTTTTAGTGGCAAAGGCCCAGCATACTGAAAAAGATATATCTTACTGTTAAAGAGAAAAGTAATTTCCAGGTAAAATCTAAATACAGGTAATTAATTTAGTGAAAAATGGCCATAATATTATCTACTTTTAGGACCTGTGGAACTCAAGATATTATATCTGAATAGGGACAAGAAAGGTCTGGAAGGAAACATAGCAAAGTTCAAGATAATAGCTGCCTTAAGAAGGGGGCAGAAAAGGGAATAAAGTCAGAGATGATGTTTGCACTTTATCTGCCATGGAGAAATTTCATTTATATTAATGCAAGGACATTTTAAGTATGACTATAAGCTTTTTGGCTTCATTAATTTTATAACTTAAATTTTAACTCTGTTTTGCCCCTAGTATTTTTGGAAACTGCTCAGATATAAAAGCCCAGATATAAAAGATAATGATTATGGATAGCCACACTTTTAATATCAGCACTAAAATAATGTATCATTTCTACTACTGTTTCATTCAACTGAAATAACAGATTTTGTATTTCTGCCATATTTAAAAGTATGACCTATTTCTCAAGTACTTTCTAAGTGGGGAGATACAAATGAAAATATTTCAAATATAGAAAGACTTCTGAAGTAAAACATAAATAAATATGATATAGTATGCTTTCACAAACCTAGTCATGTCCCTTGATAGAGAGATGCTCATTTTTCTTTTAAGTTTTGAATAGACTGCCTGGTGTCACAAAATGACATACCACTGCATTTAAAACTGTGGTAATATCCCAAAGACAAATTCAGAGACATAGCATTTTCCTTCACCACAAATGCAGCCCCCAAAATAACAACACCTCACGGTGAACACATTGGGCGCCTGGTGTAGTCACGTGAGTACCAGAATGAGAACAACAACCTAGGCTTCAATGATCAAATATTAACATGACATCTGTGGGTAACTCCTTGGGTCCTAGAGTCTACCAGTGATTGCATTGACCTGCAGTGAAAATCCGAGAAGGCAATGGCACCCCACTCCAGTACTCTTGCCTGGAAAATCCCATGGACCGAGGAGCCTGGTGGGCTGCAGTCCGTGGGGTCGCTAAGAGTCGGACACGACTGAGCGACTTCACTTTCACTTTTCACTTTCATGCATTGGAGAAGGAAATGGCAACCCACTCCAGTGTTCTTGCCTGGAGAATCCCAGGGACAGGGGAGCCTGGTGGGCTGCCGTCTGTGGGGTCGCACAGAGTCGGACACGACTGAAGCAACTTAGCAGCAGCAGCAGCGGTGAAAATGGTCTCCATTAATATGAATACCAAAAAAATATTAATAAAAATCTTCAGCTCTGCTGATCTTATTAATGAGTGTGAAATTAGACCCAACACTGGCAGTTTTTTATATTTGGAGATGAGATGTTGAGAATATCTTTGTAATTAAAAATTCATGTCCACTAAAAAAAAAATCTTGACTGAACAGCAAATTCTGTGGAATTTTTCTTTATATATTGGAGGAATTTTTTGAACTAGGTACACTAAAATTTTTTTTCTAGCTATTGCCTTTTATATTTACTTGCTGCTGCTGCTGCTGCTAAGTCACTTCAGTCGTGTCCGACTCTGTGCGACTCCATAGACGGCAGCCCACCAGGCTCTGCCGTCCCTGGGATTCTCTAGGCAAGAACACTGGAGTGGGTTGCCATTTCCTTCTCCAATGCATGAAAGTGAAAAGCGAAAGTGAAGTCGCTCAGTCGTGTCCAACTCTTAGCGACCCCATGGACTGCAGCCTACCACGCTCCTCCGTCCATGGGGTTTTCCAGGCAAGAGTACTGGAGTGGGGTGCCATCGCCTTCTCTGTATATTTACTTACTTCTTTATTAAAATAATCAATCTAGGGATAGTTAACAACTCCTTTATATGCCATTAAAAATAATCCATATGTTATATTTTTGTTAAAATCTGATCTGTAGATCTAGGAAAAAGCTATCATGAAATACAAGCATAAAAACTTAGGATACAAGGATTTGTCTTCTAGAAGGTCAAAGCTAAGTCTACTCAAGATTTTGTTAACCTTGGAAGGTTAACAAATTGTGATGTAATTATGATTATTTTCTAAGATGGTAAAGGATAGACAGAATATGCCACCCTAATATATGCCACTTTGGCATATGGATTATTTTGAGCTGAAGGTACTTGAAAAACTGGAAATATAGGAAGACGATTTCTCTGAATTCCTTATCTGCCTGACGACAGATCCTCCAAAGTGATTCAGTGGTCATAAATCCTCTCCCTGGAAGTTTCATCAACCAGGGAAGGCTGACTCTCACCATAGGAGAGAAAATTGGAAGCTAATACCTAACCCCAACAAACTTTGTCATACCTTCCCTCCCATCTGTTCTTTGACTGCCCATTCATCTTTCCTAAAAATCACTTTTTCCTCTCTGAAACCTAAATCTCCTCTCCCATTTCCTATTAAAATGATGTTTAAGCCTGAATTCTAAGCTACCTCTTTGAGTTACTCACTTTTCCTCAGTATCTCTCAGGTATACACAAGTTATACATGTTAATAAATACCTGTTTGTTTTTCCCTTGTTAATCTGTCTCTCATTATAGGATCTCAGCTAAGAAATCAGGAAAGTAGAAGGAAATTTATTTTTCCTCCCTTATAGAAGAACACCAGAAAGGTTATAAATATTAAACAATAATATCACTTACATCAAGTTGAAATATGGGCTATCTGACACAGCCTCTGACAATTTGATTACAGTTCTGTGTGGAAATAGGAATGAGAAATTCATTTGATGTGAAATTCACATATGTCTTCATGGAATTTTATTTTCAATCAGATTTCTGCTCCAAATGGCAACTTCTGAAGTCAAACTATAGTTATGCTGCATTTATTGAAGGCCAATAAGGGGTAAGTGCAGGTGATATTTTCTCTTTTCTGGAATCATTCAAGAGAACACCAGGATCATTTTGTAAATTTATTTTACTATAACAGTAAAATAGGCTCATAGTAAAAATTTCAAAACTATTCAGAGGCTAAAAAGGAAAAGTTAAAATCTATCTTATCCAAAACAATCCTGCATTTTCACTCCACAGAGGTAAACATTTTATAGTTTCCTGTGCATCTTTCCAAAACTCTTGTAAAATTTGCATTAATTTTTAAGACTCTACAAGGTTATAATTGTCTAGCCTTGGACTAAAATGAATAGAAATCAATAATGAATATGATGCAATTAATGTGTCAATTGGCAACTTTCTTACATAGCATCTTTTAATTTTTCTGTGCATACATATAGGCTACCTATGCAAACAATCATATAGGAATGATGTAACTATCAAAAATGACCTGAAGTTACTAAAAAGTTTCCAGAAATTTATTGTTTATCACATAGAAAATCTTTTATATTGGCAAAATTGTAAAAATCACTTTAAATATTTTAATAAATATCTTTATTCTAAACTCTATGTGTTGATGTGTTAGTTTGTTCAGTCACGTCTGACTCTTTGGGACCCCATGGTCTGTAGCCTGCCAGGCTCCTCTGTCAATGTAATTCTCCAGACAAGAATACTGGAGTGGGCAGTCATTCCCTTCTCTAGGGGATCATCTCAACCTGAGGACTGAACCCAAGACCCTGCATTACAGGCAGATTCTTTACCATCTGAGCTACCAGGGAAGCCCAAACTCTATGGGAGAAAAGCAACAATGACTGTCTGGGCTTAGACAAAATTGTGGCTATTTTTAATACAATCTGTGTAAATCCTGGGTGTCATAGAAAAATGTTTGCCTACTCAAACCATCTGCATCACCATTTAGAAAAAACTCAGCAACAAATGGCAGTATTAATTCCAAATCACAGTTTCCAAATAGGCCAGAGATTTCTGGAGAGAAATTACAACTGGCCCAGACATTAGGAAATCTCTTCACCGACATGAACAAAAATGTTCCAAAGAAAGCATTTTTTATCCTAAGGTAGGAAGAGAGGGGAAAGTACAGTAAGAAAGAACTATGAGAGCCACCCTCGCCCTCTGAGATGGTCCACACTCTCTCTGTGGAGTGTATTTTTCTCTAAATAAATCCACGTCTTACCTATCACTTTGTCTCAGTAAATTCTCTCTGCGACAAGGCATCAAGAACTTGAGCTTCACTGGGTCCTGAAACCAGGCATTCTTCTCATCCTAGGAACTTGGGATCCAGGGGTAAATCTGCCCTAGTCTAGTGGAGGAGACATCCTGGCCATATCAAGCGGAGGAGACAGAAAGGAGGTTGCCGTATAGTACACAGAAGACAATGCATCCAACTACTGGCTACCGGCCTGCCGGATACTATTGCCAGGACTGTTTTTCAAAGAGTGCAAGAGAAAGAATACAAGATACAAGAATACAACAGGACATCTTTGCTCCTCATCCCCTGTCCCTGACGCTGAGCCTTCATCTTACATCATCCCCCAGAATCTTCACAGAAAGGGGGCATAGTTGGGGCACAAGGATACTGTGTTCTCTCTTTCTGCCAGCTGAGGATTATTAAAGCTGCCTTCTATTTCCTCCAAAAAAAAAAACCAAAAACAGAAAGAATTATGAGAAGAGAATAGAATCGGTAGGATTTCAATTCACTTAATTATATCCAATTTATCTTTCTTTGCCATGTAAATTAATTTTCATAGTGAAATTAAGGCTTTCTCAAACTTACTAATAACTACTTCCCACAAGTGCACAAATAATAAAACAGTAGATAATAACATTTTATTGACTTTCTATAGACTAAAATTAAATTACCTGAGAATAAAGACAAATGATAAATAATCAACAGTGGTAAAATAGTTCAAAAAACCTGGTCCTCTGCTAAGTAAGTAAGTTAACAATTTTAGCAGGATAAGGAATCTTAAAAGAACGCATAGTTCTGGTAATGTTTCCCTATCTTTATAAGTTTTCCACAGCAAATAC
This sequence comes from Bos grunniens, assembly GCF_055505025.1. NCBI lineage: Eukaryota > Metazoa > Chordata > Mammalia > Artiodactyla > Bovidae > Bos > Bos grunniens. The sequence goes on from NC_141168.1 coordinate 99,398,310, forward strand.
ATTTATGAGAGCTTGTCCTCTGTTAACTTTATAAAAACATATTTGTATATGAACATAAGGACATATATTTATTCATTGCTTTGTTTGCTTGTTTAGTTGCTAAATCATGCCCAACCTTTGCAACCCATGGACTGGAGCCTGCTAGGCTTCTGTCTGTGGGATTTCCCAGGCAGGAATACTGGAGTGGGTTGCCATTTCCTTCTCCAGGGGTTCTTCCCCACCCAGAGATACAACCTGCGTCTTTGGTGGCTCCCGCATTGGCAAGCGGGTTCTTTACTACTGAGACACCAGGGAAGCCCATATTTATCTATCCCTCCTCTTTATTCTTTCATCACAGCAAATCATTATGAATCACCTGTAGCTGTTAGCTGGGCTGCATATCTACCTGAGCCTTCAGAATACATCCTGTCCCTAGAAAAACTCATCTGGATAGAGAAAAAAGTCCTAAAAACAAAACACAGTTATGGAAAAATAAGTTGTTTTAATCTTGTTTTGCCTCTGACTTCAAAGGACTCATATATGAAATAAATATTGTGAAATATGAAAGGAAGAAAAGGATTTGGCCAAGAGAACAGAAGGATAAGATCAAAGTACAAAGTTGTGAGAATGCCTGAAAAAACACTTCACTGCACTCAGAACCCCTGACTGTGCACTTTGAATAAAACAAAACTCACCCAGACTTGTCAACTAAGATAAGGAGCAAATGATGCTAATGATGGCATTTTAATTGTTTTAATGGAATGATTTAAGTTACTTAAGCATAAAGAAACGTTTCTTTTCTTCCAAAGCCAAAGTTACCTGATGTATATTTTTGGATATTGTAAATTTCTATTTGCCATTAATTTTGAATGTGGAGGTTAATTAATAATTCAAGTATGCTTGGGGTAAAAAAAAAAAACACAATATTTTGTGCTTGTATGGATTTCTAAAAATAAATCAACACATATAAATAAATACGAGTCATGTCTGACTCTTTGCGACACCATGGATTGTAGCCCACAAGGCTCCTCTGTCCGTGGAATTTTACAGGCAAGAATACTGGACTGGGTTGCCATTTCTTCCTCTAGGTCATCTTCCTGACCCAGGGATCCAACTCTCATCTCCTGAATCTCCTGCATTAGCAGGGGGATTCTTTACCACTGAGCCACCTAGGAAGCCCATAAATAAGTATAGTCTTACCTTAATTATATGATAGCTACTCAAAGATGTCGTGTAATCATTGTTTCAGTAATGCTATTGTCACTCAAAATATTTTGTGAATTTTCTTTATAATGAAATGTTGAGCCCCTGAAGAAAACTGCACTCCAACTTCCAATTTTTTAAAGAGAAATAAATATTTTGTTTTGAATACAAACTAGTATTTCCCTCATGCAAAATTTTTTTAAATTAAAAAACATGTCTATATATAATGGAAATAAAATCACTTATAATTCCCAATCACATTAACTTTTTAATATACAGTGGATCCTTGAACAACATGGGTTTGAATTGTAAGGGTTTTCTTATACTTGGATGTTTTTCACTAAATATGTACTATAGACTATAAAATTTGTGGTTGGTTGAATCTATAGATGTGGAACCACAGCTATGAAGGACTGAATGTAAAGTTACATCTGAGTTTCCACTGCGCAGAGGGTCAGCACCCTAGCTCCTGTGTTATTCAAGGGTCACCTATATATCCTTCCAGAATGTTCCTATGAATTTGACACATGAAGATAATATTTTACAAAGTGGTATCATTATTTTACTTAAGATATTATATATGTTATAAATAATCATATTGACATATACATATAAATGCATATACAATATCTAATAGTATATTATACAATATATAATAGTAATATGATTAGATATATTACTAAGACTATGTTAATAAATATGCCTTGTTAAATCCTTTGTAAATTGGTGACTACTGTTTTACTGAATTGATCTAACAAACTTTTTAACACTGTCTCTCAAAATACTTTCTGAAAGCTTTCCAAGATGTTCCAAATCATGGGAAGAGAAGATGAGTGATTTTTGACCGAACAAAATTAAAACGTCTATAAAAGATCTTAATTAAAGGACTTCTTGGAGTTTTTAGTATGCTAATTCAAAATGTTAACTTTCTAAAAGTGGAATATATTTTGATGCATTTACAAATCTAAATAAGCCACTGGATTCTTTTTTTTTTTTTTCGGTAAAGTCCTATTAATATCCTGAATTACTCAAATTCCAGGGTATGTACCTATAAAATCTCTGATACAATTATCTCCCTACTGTTGGGTTTTAGGTAATTTGGTTACTATCAAATTTGATTAACTATCATTTGATTAACTATCATTATTTCCTTGATAAATATTTTCAGATACTTATCTTTAAGCATGAATATCTAAAAATATTATTACTTCTGGCTATTCCTTTAAATAAATTTTGAGACAAAGAACTGCCTGCCCTATTTTTAAGGATTTGATGTGTATCACCAAATTGCTCCTAAAGATTTTATCATTTTCAGCCAGCACTTTCTGAGATTACATCCCATAAACTAAACAATATCTGTTTCCATTCCTCAAATTAACATTTTTTTTCTCTACCCTATTGATTAGCCACTTGATTCAAAAGTCTTACCTCTAAATGACTTTAATAACCCTTTATGTACCAAACCACATTGGCTTGGGAATATATACATATATAGAGAGCATCAGAAAAAATTAACCTTTGGAATCCCACAAACTTCTATTCCCTCTCCCCCTATTTCATCCCCCATCACCACCACTGATGCTCTCTGTTTCATAAACTTAACTTCTATGATACAGCAGGGAAGACACATATGAAGTCACACCTGTCTGACTTATCTAAGTAAATAACACCATGACAACATTGCAAAAAAATAAAAATTAAAATGCCTGTATTGAAGGGTTTTGGATCCCTTGACTTCTACCTGGTAATTATATCTACTTTACAAATAATGCTGGAACAAATAGTAAATCTCAAAGACAAGAATTCCCCAAGCAAGAATTTCCAATCATTCAGGGAAAGACAACACCATGAAAGAGAGGCTGCGAAGTCACTTCAGTCACGTCCGACTCTGTGCGACCCCAGAGACAGCAGCCCACCAGGCTCTGCCGTCCCTGGGATTCTCCAGGCAAGGACACTGGAGTGGGTTGCCATTTCCTTCTCCAATGCATGAAAGTGAAAAGTGAAAGGGAAGTCGCTCAGTCGTGTCCGACTCTTAGCAACCCCATGGACTGCAGCCCTCCAGACTTCTCCATCCATGGGATTTTCCAGGCAAAAGTACTGGAGCGGGTTACCATTGACTTCTCCTGAAAGAGAGGCAGTAGATTAAAACCATGAGAAAATTTTGTCCAGTGAAATTATAGACAAAAGAGCAGACAAAAATAAAACTCTGAAATAGTTACTAAAACATAAAAAGAAAAACAGGAGATAGGATAAACAAAAATATAATCTGATGTTTTCAAAAGGGAGGTATACAATAGGCAGATTTAATAAGATTAATAAACAGAGAGGGTATAAATAAACCAAAAGTAACATTTGATAATGTAGAGAAAACAATGAAACCTTGGAATCATAAGAGAATAATATAAACAACCTCATGTCAATAAAATTAGATGATATGAATAATTAGCTAGGAAAATATATAGTTAATGAAATTGACTCAAGAAATAGAATAGCTGATTGGAGTTGAACCATTTCAAAAACTGAATCAGTAGGTAAAGATCTACTCATCATAATAAGCACCATGGCCACGGTTTTACTCATTTCACTAAATCTCTTTGGCAAAAGCTAATCCTTATCTTATATAATTGTTCCAAATTACAGAAAAAGAAAAAAAGCTAACCAAAACATTTTATAAGGCCTTCCTAATATTGGACTCAAAATCAGACAAGGACTAAGTAACAGAAGAAAATTATGAATATAGATTCAAAAATCCTGAATAAAATATTAGCAAACTGAATTCAACAATACATAATAAATGAACATATTGTGACTATTTATAGTTTATTTAAAGAATAGAAAGATGGTTTAGCATGAGAAAATTTATTAGTTATTGCTAATTAAAAATTTAAAGAAGAAATAATTTTTATCATAGAAGTTATGCAGGAAAAATAATTTAAAATGTAAATTCATTGTAATAATGTAAATTCATTCATACAAAACAAGAAAAGCAAATTCATTCTTAACAAACCAGGAATACCTATTTTTATCAAAAACCTGCTGCAAACATTATAGGTAATACTGAGATGGTAAAATCATCTTGTTTAATGTCACAAGCAACATAAATTTATCACCACTCAGAAATGTTTAAAACAGTAAGAAGAGCTAAGAGCGGAGGGAACCTGGCGTTGTCATACACATTCTCTGTGACACAGACACTGAGGAGGGGAACTCTGCAGTGTCGGGTAAAATAAGAAAGTATGTAAATTGGGAGACTGGGATTGAATCTACTCACTACTATATATAAAACAACTTATAGAAACTGCTGTATAGCACAGGGAACTGGATTCAATACTCTGTGATGGCTGACATGGGAAAAGAATCTAAAAATTTGTGGATATTTGTATATGTATAACTGATTCACTTTGCTGTACACTGAAAACTAACACAACATTGTAAACCAACTACACTCCAATAAAAATTAAAGAAAAAAATGTATGCTCACTCTGGCAACTCTCTGTATATTTCTGAACTAATACTTGTGCATTACAACAAAGAGGCCTGCACAGGGATATGAACTGCAACATTGTTTATCATTGTTCAGAATTGGAAATAATTTAAATTTATTATTTAAATAATAAACTAATAATTATTTAAATAAGTAATTTAAATGTCCATAAATAAAGGAATTGTTAAATAATTCCTGGTGCATCTACTATATTACTAACATGGAAAATCTCCAAGACATATGGTTGGGGATAAAAAAGTAAATAGCAGAAAACTAGGCAACTATGATATAATTTAAATTTCAAAACAAGAGCAAATAATATCATATATTTTATAGGCATGTAAATATGTGTGTATATACCTATAAATAGTTCTGAAATAATCCTCACCAAAATGATAATAGCTGTCATTTCTACTATGAAGGGATAATGGATGTGGTCATGGAAGACTTTTAGCTTCCCCTGCAATGACTGAATGAGTTGATATTAATATACTATATACGTTGTTGTTGTTCAGTCACTAATTCATGTCCAATTCTTTGTGACCCCATGACCTGCAGCATGCCAGCCTTCCCTGTCCTTATTATCACCCTGAGTTTGTTCAAACTCATGTCCATTGAGTCAGTGATACCATTCAACCATCTCATCCTCTGTCACCCCCTTCTCCTCTTGCCTTCAATCTTTCCCAGGAACAGGGTCTTTTCCAATGAGTCAGGTCTTTGCATCAGGTGGCCAAAGTATTGGAGCTTCATTCAGCTTTAGCACTAGTCCTCCCAATGCATATTTAAGGTTGATTTTGTTTAGGATTGAATGGTTTGATCTCCTTGATGTCCAAGGGACTCAAGGGACTCTCAAGAGTCTTCTCCAGCACCACAGTTTGAAAGCATCAATTCTTTGGTGTTCAGTCATCCTTATGGTCCAACTCTCACATACATACATGACTCAGGAAAAAGCATAGCTTTGACTACACAGACCTCTGTAGACTAAGTGATGTCTCTGCTTTTTAATACAGTGTCTGGGTTTGTATAATTACATGTGTGTAAGTAAGTAAGTGTTAGTCATTCAGTCATGTCTGGCTCTCTGTGATCCCATGAACTGTAGCCCACCAGGCTCCTCTGTCTATGGAATTCTCCAGGCAATAATATTGGAGTGGGTAGCCACTTACTTTCCCAGGGGATCTTCCCGACTCAGGATAGAACCTGAGTCTCCCACATTGCAGGCAGATTCTTTACCATCTGAGCCACCAGGAAGTCCAATTACATGTGTAATTATACATAAATATATTTATAATTATTGGAGGCTAATAATTAACATTTTCACAAATTAATAAAATATAGAATTTGCTACCTGAATCTTTAAGAGAATGTTTTCACTATAACAGTCATCCCCAAATTTCTTAAAAGATGATAAATTTGTGATGAGACCAGAATTAGACAAAAAGCTGAATTACTATAAGATCAGAATTAGCCTTAAAACAAAACAAAACAAGCTACAAAGAAAACTTAGGGAAGTTTTCTCTTAAACAGTATTTTTCAAACCTAGTGAATGGAGAATATGAATTCTAGAACCTTCTAAACTGAGCAATCCTCTTCTCATGTGCAACTACTGTAGGTTCCCCAAATTTTCCTAGGGAAAAGCTGTAAGAATTCTCACTTGAGATAGAACTTTTAGAGTCCTCCCAATGACCACACATCTTCACCTTAGCCAAGAATTAGCAACAGGGTTCTCTAAGACAAAGTGGACTCCTAGGCCAATTATCACTACAAGTCTATGGTGGAGAGAGAACACAATACTATCATCCATTACCAGCGCTTGAGCAGCAAGCCAGGAGGCCCCGGTACTAATCCCTACTTTGCCTTGTTGCTTGGTCAACTCCTGAATTTATTTTTCTCATCTGGAAAATATAGTCATTAGATCTATTAGATCCCTTCCAATTCTCTAATTAGGTAACTTTATTGTTAACTTTGGTTAGCATGCACCTAGAAGGGGTTTCCCAGGTGGCGCTAAGTGGTAAATAACTCACCTGCCAACGCAGGAGATGTAAGAGATGCCGGTTCAATCCCTGGGTCACGAAGATCCCCTGCAGGAGGGAATCCCACTCCAGTATTCTTAAAATTCCATAGACAGAGGAGCCTGGTGAGCTCCATAGGGTATAGTCCATAGAATTACAAAGAGTCAGACACGGGACTGAAGTGACTTAACATGTACCTAGGAACATGATTATCCCTGAAAACACCTTGGGCCAACATCTGCAATGGCATTGTCAGTGCCTTCCCTCAAAAACTATATCCTCTGAGACATTAATCACTACCATAATTGCTAAATATGGGTGCGTTGGATGAAACTCTGGTATCAGAAAGTCACCTAGAATTAGAAAGTAACACAGGAGTAAGTGATAGCATAGTATGATCTATCAAAAATATTCAACCAGAAGTAGCAGGGAGATTGTGCTTACATGAGCCTTAATACTTTTCCCCTTAGAAAAATTTATTTGCATGAAAGCTTCTCTGAAATTATGTAAAAGGTCCTTTACTGGATTTCTCAGGAAAGATTTTTGAACAAGGGTGTGAGTTATTTAACTCAAAGGGTAGCTGACCTTACTCACTGGCAGAGAAGACTTGGCTTCCTGGGCAGAGAAAAGACTTGGCTTGCCAGAGAGCAAGAACCTACCTGTCCTAAAATAATTCTTCCAAGGGCTTGTCATGGCACCACCTTCCCTCTTCTCCAGCTCCAGACTGTCTTTTCTAGATTTAGTTCATGGGTAAGAAAATCAGTAGGAACAACTAGAGAGCAAACACAGCAAGAAGAGTTAGCAAAGGGAGCAATGCTGAAATAATTTTTAGGCTGTGAGAGGACTTGGGTGCTGAACAGGTAATGAAGGCCCTCCTCCCCTTGCCCAGGAGCATCAGACACCCAACCTGGGGGGCCTGGGGCTGTTTTACAGAAGGGAACGTAGAGTAGGCTGGGGTGTTTGAGAGAAAATACTTGGCAAGCTGGGTTGGAATGAAGGAGGAGATGCAAGGCGCCTTGGCCTAGGGCTAAACCCTTGCCAGAGGCTGTAATTAATTTTAATCATTTCAGAAGCCATTTTGCCAAATTATTTTTTAGTTTTTGCTTCACTACTTCTTATAAGTAGTGCTGACTCATTAAGATTAATCCCATCCCTGGAGTTTTCAGAATTTTTTTCTCCTAAATGAACAAGGAGACATCATGCAAAAGGGCTTAATATCTAAAAATAATCCCCCAATTGAAAGAAAGTAGCACAGGTTTGCCTTAGTCCTCACTAACTGGCATAATTGCACTTTATCCCATAATATTTCAAGCGTGATCACTGCCTCTACCCCACCTTGCCTCTGTGATAGCCAGAGGGAAATTATAGCAAATTCACTCCCTGTAGTTACAATGGGTATAAAAGCAGGATGGAAACTTCATGACTAATTACACACACAAAATAAGTAGATAATTAGCTAGATGAGAGAAAGAGAGTATGTATATGTATACATTTATCCAAGCTTATTGAAGTACAAGACCAAACTTTGGGGTTAGTTGCTATCAGTAACTGAGAGAATGATTGTGTATGAGTATTTTTGTATTTAAAAAATTTAAAGACAAGACAGAAAAAAAAAAAAAAAGAATTTCTATTTAAGACTGAAGGCTAGGCAAGTGAAGGCTAAATGAGTTCATGATGGATTGCTGTTGTTGGCTCAGAGTCTTTCTGTTCCCTGGATAGCCATTTGGAATCCATGTGGAAGGTTAGACTTGAATGATTTACACAATACTCAGTAAATTCTACTGACTCTGAGGGTAAAATCTGATGTACTCAAAGATAAAGTAATTCTTCTGGAATTGTTGTTTAGTCACTCAGTCGTGTCCAACCATTTGCAACCCCATGGACTGCAACACACTAGGCTTCCCTGTCCTTCACCACCTCCTAGAGTTTGTTCAAACTCATGTCCATTGAGTCAGTGATGCCATCCAAACATCTCATCCTCTGTTGTCCCCTTCTCCTCCTGCCCTCAATCTTTCCCAGCATCAGGGTGTTTTCCAATGAGTCGGCTCTTCGTATCAGGTGACCAAAATATTGGAGCTTCAGCTTCAGCATCAGCCCTTCCAATGAATATTCAGGGTTGATTTCCTTTAGGACTGACTGGTTTGATCTCCTCACAGTCCAAGGAACTCTCAAGAGTCTTCTCCAGCACCACAATTTAAAGGCATCAATTCTTTAGCACTCAGCATTTTTAATTGTCCAGCTCTAACATCTGTACATGACTACTGGAAAAACCATAGCATTGACTATATGGACCTTTGTAGGTAAAGTAATGTCTCTGCGTTTTAATATGCTGTCTAGCTTTGTCATTGGAGAAGGCAATGGCACCCCACTCCAGTACTCTTGCCTGGAAAATCCCATGGATGGAGGAGCCTGGTAGGCTACAGTCTATGGGGTCGTGAAGAGTCGGACATGTCTGAGCGACTTCACTTTCACTTTTCACTTTCATGCACTGGAGGAGGAAATGGCAACCCACTCCAGTAGTCTTGCCTGGAGAATCCCAGGGATGGGAGTCTGGTGGGCTGTCGTCTATGGGGTCGCACAGAGTCAGACACGACTGACATGACTTAGCAACAGCTAAGTTTGTCATAGCTTTTCTTACAAGGTGAAAGTGTCTTTTAATTTCATGGCTTCTTTTAATTTCATATGGAACTGCTTCACCAAAAATAATCTATTAAAGTTATTTTAAATGGTGTGGCCATTGACAATTTGTACTGACCACCTTCAACTTATATACATTAAATTTCATTTAATATTTTTTTCAATAGTTAATTTGGCATCATCCAACTACCATTACCTTCTTTCTTCAAAATTTGGCACCTTAAATTCCATCAGTTCCTAGTATCAACAATGTTCCCAATTGAAAGAAAAAATATTAGAATTCACTTAATAGATAATGTATTTTCTTTAAAAAGATTCATTGTCCTTTCTGTGAGCACTAAGTAGGACCCTTTTAAATCTCTGAATCAAAAAGGCTTAACTCTTTTTATCTCAACTTAAGAGTTGATCCATACACCCAGGAGCAAATCAAAGGTAAGAACTAAGTAAACATAACTTCCAAAAGCAGTTAAAATTACATTTATTGTCACTGTTACTCATCCTTGCTATAAAATTTCCTTATTGCCATTTGAACTGAGAAAATTTCTGAATGACTGGGCTCAATATATGAATTGTCAAATGAGTTATTCTATGCTCTAAAATCAAGAAATGACTTAGAAAGAAAAGATTTCCTTTCCTGCTGGGCTCTAAGTTCTTTGGTGGCATTAGATTTTCCATGACTTTACAAAATAAACATGTTGCAATCTGTACCCAGAACTATGTTTTTAATTAATGAATTTCTTACATGGTATAAAATGGCACATAAAACCTAAACATTTTCATCTCTGTAGACTTTTTATCAACACATCCTATGTCAAGACTAACTGTCATACCTATAGAGAGAATTAAAAGCCTGAAATAATCTCAAGAGAAGGCAACACTTCCCTGTTAAGTACCCATTTGCATGTATTAAAATTATATATACACCAACTTACAAAAGAGAGAAATTGGACATCTACCTCACACCATTCAGGAAAACTAACTCAAAATGGATCATAGGCTTAAATATAAGAGCTAAAACTATAGACAACTTCAAAAGCACAATTGATAAGAAAAAAATTAGGTAAATTAGACAATGAAATTTAAAAAAAAAATTTCTGTATGCAATATTATAAAGAAAGAAAACACACAGAAAGGGAGAAAATAATCAGAAATTGTGGATTTTGTAAGGAGAAGACGATAGCACCCCACTCCATTACTCTTGCCTGGAAAATCCCATGGACGGAGGAGCCTGGTAGGCTGCAGTCCATGGGGTCGCTAAGAGTCAGACACAACTGAACAACTTCACTTTCCCTTTTCACTTTCATGCATTGAATAAGGAAATGGCAACCCACTCCAGTGTTCTTGCCTGGAGAATCCCAGGGACGGGGGAGCCTGGTGGGCTGCCGTCTATGGGGTCACACAGAGTCAGACACGACTGAAGCGACTTAGCAGCAGCAGCAGCAGCAGTACCTGGAAAATATAAAGGACTCTTATAACTCGAAAAAAAAGAAAAAAGACAAACACTGTGATTGAAAATGGGTGAATAATTTCAATAGGTTTTTGTCCCCATAACATATATGAATGGCTAAGAACATAAAATGTTTCACATCTTTTGTCACTAAGGAAATGCAAATCAAAACCACAATGATATACTATTTCATAACCACCAAAATAGCTATGATAAAAAGAGACACACGATACATTTTTCATGAGGATGTAGCAAAGCCACACTGTAGAAGAAGCCTCACTAACATGGCTGAGCCCACTACTGGGTCCACATATGTCTGGATTGATAGATCACGGCTTGGCCCCACAGAGAAGTAAGGAGATCTGTGGAGGAAGTCCAAAGGGAAAAGAGCACTGGGCACACCAGGTAAACCTGATAACCAAGCACAGATCAGGATGGCAGAACAAAGTACTCTGTGGTCTCTGTTACTGTGATATGCCTTCCACTATTAGCTCCCAAGAATCTATGTCTGACACCCATAACACAGAGTAGACAGTAAAAACTGAAGAAAACAGATCTTTTTACCAGGAAGAGAAACACGCTCATTCTGATCTCATGTTGTTACTTTCCTTGTTCACGGATGTCTACTCTCAAAGACAGAACAGTGTGTACAGTACATTATTGTTTGTGTAAAAAGTATATTTGTGTGCTCGCTAAATTGTTTTAGTTGTGTCCAACTCTTTGCAAACCTATGAACTGTAGCCCACAGGCTCCTCTTTCCATGTGATTCTCCAGGCAAGAATACTGGAGTGGGTTGCCATGCCCTCCTTCAGGGGATCTTCCAGACCCAAGGATCCAACCTGGGTCCCTGCATTGCAGGCGGGTTCTTTACCACTAACGCCACCTGGGAAGCCCCAAAAGTACATTTGTTTATATTTTATTTGACTATATACACATAACTCTGAAAGAATTAACCAGAAGTTATAATATACACTAACTCATATGAGGAAATTTTGGGGTCTGGGAATAGGTATAGAGGGAGATTCTTTGTAATTTTTTTTTTGGTATATCTTTTGTACTTCTAGATTTGAATAATATGGATATATTATCACTTTAACTATAAGCTTAAAAAAGTGAAAAATTAAAAGGTGCCATGTATATGCAAACACACACACATATACACATATATTTACATATATATGCATGCATATTATAAAGATATACAGATCTATATCTCCCTTGGAACAATTCTGTTTACCTGAAAATACGAAATAATCAATAATCAACTAATATGGATACCTCATGCGAAGAGTTGACTCATTGGAAAAGACTGTGATGCTGGGAGGGATTGGGGGCAGGAGGAGAAGGGGACGACAGAGGATGAGATGGCTGGATGGCATCACTGACTCGATGGACGTGAGTCTCAGTGAACTCCGGGAGTTGGTGATGGACAGGGAGGCCTGGCGTGCTGCGATTCATAGGGTCACAAAGAATCGGACACGACTGAGCGACTGATCTGATCTGATGGATATTAGAATCCATATAATAACTTACTAATGTGAAAAAGCAACACATCTTTAAAATAATCAAAATAAAATGTTCTAAAACAGAATCTAGGTAAAGAAAACTTGAAAATTCTAATAAAAAATCAATAAATAGAAATATATCTTATTCTTTGAATATAAAAACAATATTTTAAAGATGGCAGATATCCCTGAATCAATTTATAAATGCAATGTGATTATCAACAAAAGTACAAAGAAAATTTTGTATTTTGAAACCTGTTAAGAATTCTATGGGGAAAATGGAAAATAAAGATATGTAAATATAAGCATGTTAGGGTGGCTAGAATAGACATGGAAAAAGGAAGAGAAATGATGGAGAACTAGCCCTTTAATGTCATACATTAAAGTATGACAGTGCTTCAGGAACCAGCTGATCATCAGCATATAATTTGCAAACAGAGCCATATGTATGTGAAAATTCTGTATACGATAAAGGTGGCTTTACAAATCAGCTGGGAAAGGTGGGATAAATCAACAATCAAAATGAGAAAATGAGTGGGAAAAAATCTAGGTATTTTATAGAAAAATAAATTCCAAATTACGAAATATTTCAAAATAAAATATGTATCCCCAACTATCCTAGGAAAACTATGGCCACTTAAGGAAAAAACTTGGAGTGGGAAAGACCTTTCTAAAGAAGATGCAAAATCTATAACTCTATAAAAGAAATGATTAACGCTTTCATAAAAAGTACAAATTTCCACATGGCAAGAAATTTAATTAACAAGTCAAAGGATGACTAAAACCCTGGGAGAGTTTAAGGATGACTAAAACCCTGGGAGAGTTTATTTACAATGCATGTAAATATGTTTTAATTGCCTTAATATACAACAGTCCAACAACCCACTAGAAAAACAAGTAGAGAGAAACACTGACTCAAAGCAGAATAAAGAAAGACAAATAGATTGTATATAGAATTGAAGTGCTTTTTCAATCTCTTAATATGACAAAAGGTCATATTCAGGAATCAATCCTGAATATTCACTGGAGGGACTGATGCTGAGGCTGAACCTCCAACACTTTGGCCACCTGATGGGAAAAGCCAACTCATTGGAAAAGACCCTGATGCTGGGAAAGATTGAATGCAGAAGTGGGTAACAGAGGACGAGATGGTTGGATGACATCACCGACTCAATGGACATGAGTTTGAGCAAGCTCTGGGAGATGGTGAAGGACAGGGAAGCCTGGCGTGTTGCAGTCCATGGGGTCACAAAGAGTTGGACAAAACTGAGTGACTGAACAACAACAGCAGCAAATATGACAAAGATAAAAAGTATTGATAATCATAGTATTGACAAAAGTGTTTAATTAGGGCCTATCATTATTGCTGGTTTCAGTGAAAATGGTACAGCCTCTTTGGAGGGTAAGTTGGCAATATCTATATTATTTATCAAAATTCTAAATGCAAAATCTCATTCAAAAACTTTGCAGAGAAATATACATACATATAAGAAAAAATGGAAGTAGAGGGCATTAATTTCAGTATCTTTTGAAGCAAAATATAAAATGTGGATGTCCACTGATATAAAACTGATTAGGTAAATGAATATTATACAACTGCTAAATATAGTGAAATATATCTAAAACTATTATGGAAAAGCTTCTCCAAAATTAGATGTTAGGTTGAAATAGCATTACATATATACATTTTTGTTTTTTTGGTTAGTAGAGACTTGGTCCTGTCTAAAACATCCGTAATACTCTTGTTCCATGACAAAAGGTCCGTGAAATTTGGTCCTATCCAAAACCTCCATAACCATGACACATGTCAAGTGGTTTGGACAGAACCAAATATCAAGGACATTTCTGAATGTGCCAAATGTCTTATGGATGTTTTGTGAGTGTGTTAAGTCACTTCACTTGTGTCTGACTCTGTGACTCTATGGACTGTGATCCACCAGGCTCCTGTGTCCATGGGATTCTCCAGGCAAGAATACTGGAATGGATGGCCATGCCCTTCTCCAGGGGATCTCCCTGACCCAAGGATCAAACCTGAGTCTCCTAAGTCTCCGGCATTGGCAGGCAGGTTCTTTACCTCTAGCGCCACCTGGGAAGCCCATGGATGTTTTATTGTGCTTAGTTGCTCAGTGCGACCTCATGTGCGACCCTATGGACTATAGCCTGCCAGGCTCCTCTGTCCATGGGGATTCTCCAGGCAAGAATACTGGAGTGGATGGCCATGCCCTCTTCCAGGGTATCTTCCCAATCCAGGGATTGAACCCAGGTCTCCCACATTGCAGGCAGGCTCTTTATCATCTGAGCCACCAGGGAAGACACAGGACCAAATCTGTCCTTCAAGGCATTTGTATATATACACATACAGTTTGTATATTTATTCTTCTATAAAAATATTTTAGTATATTCTTACAACTATACTATTTATATATTTTACACATATAGAAAATTCTGGGGAAATGCACAAGACACCTTAGCAACAGCTGCTTCTGTGACTGGGATGGGGTTGGAAGCTGATGGTTTAGGATGTATGGGAGAATTTCTTTTCATTGTACATATTTGCACAATTTGAAAATTTTTACCAAGTGCGTGTATGTCTAATTAAAATAACTATTCAAAGATAAATTCTTTATTATTTGAAAATGTAATGAAATACATAATATTTAACAAAAAATAAATAAATAAGCCCTTCCCTACAGAAACTGTAACCTAGAGACAGTTACTGGCAGCCCACAACTTGCCATCTGCTGTAATTTCTGACAATTGATCTGCTTTTATCTAAGGTGATTTAAAGGCGCTGATAACCAGGAAATAGATCTGATCTTTTACCGCCAGTTCCTATCACCTCAAAGGTCAGACTGAAAGATGATGCAACTAAGCTTACCATGGAGCAGCTAACTGAAAGACACTGCCCATCATATTCTACTAGATTTCTGATTGTTTAAAAAGTTGTTATCCAAGGAGAGTCCACTTAGCAATTGAGCTGATGTGAATAATTTAAGACTTGTACTTACTATCATTATTCATATTTAGATGGGAAATAAAAGGACATAACATATATAATGCCTTGCAATCGTGTGGACCTGAAGAGTTACACTGCCTTCGGAACAAGGCATGTGAACCATGATAAATCTTTCAGATCTAAGTTTAGGTGATAGCAAAGTTCTGGTCCCAAATCCAAGTTCAAAGTCCAAGTCCATGTCCAGAGAGACAAAGATCTTCAGTGTTTTTCAAGGGCCATTTTGTAAGAGTAAAATCATTAGAAGCATCCTTTCTAGAGACAATGTATTTTATCTTCCCTCCTTAGAATTTCTAGAGTAAGCAAGCAGTTTTTTAAATTGCTGAGGAGAAGCCTTCTGATATTTAACTTCTGTTCAGTATAATACCAAGAAAGTCTTGGAGGAAGGTATCCTGATTAAAACAGTATGTTTATCATAAAAAATAAAAAGCATAATTTCTATCTTTGAGAAAGTAAACTAGAATACCTGAGTTAGGAGAGCAGGAGAATTAATTTTCATGGTATACCTACTGCTTTCTTTTTTTATTATTTAATATTTATTGCAGGATAGTTGCCTTAGGATGTTGTGTTAGCTTTTACTGCATAGCAAAATTAATCAGCCATACATATACATATACCCCTCCCTTCTGGGTTTCCCTCCCACTTAGGCTACCACAGCTACTTACTTTAAGTACTTTGATATGTATATATATTAATTTTTAGAAATAATAGCAAGAGCGGGCTTTTCAAACATTAGGACAATTAAGTACTGTGGAGTGTTGTGCCAAAAAGCATCAGACTGATTTTTGTGCTTCTATTTCTTTTACACGCCTCTTCATTTCTTGGTGGTTCCATTCCTATATTATTTATTTGTGAGCTGTGGTGATTTCTAACAGAATCAACTTAGAAATGCTCATATCCCACACTGCTGTATTTAAAATGGATAACCAACAAGGACCTACTGAATAGCACATGGAACTCTGCTCAAGGCTATGTGGCAGCCTGGAGGGGAGGGGTGTTTGGGGGAGAATGTATCCATGTACATGAATAGCTGAGTCCTTTCCCTGTTCACCTGAAATTACCACAACATTGTTAATTGACTGTATCCCATGCAAAATAGAAAGCTTAAGAAAAAAGAAACGCTCATATCCCACCTTGTTTTACACTTACTCACACAGTACATAGGAGGGACACAGTTATGTTCCTTCACACACACTAGGTTCCCAATACACGTTCGTATGTCAGATAAACTAATGATTGAGTAATCCCAATATTGATTCCTGAGGATCCCTTCAGCAAACAGTTATCTATAAAAGGACTATTATCAAAAAGAATTTACCACCACTACCATTATCATTATTAAGAAAGAATAATACACTTACTATGTGCCTACAGTTTTTAAGTAAGCACAAATTATTGTTTCTCAAATCAAATATAGTATCCCTTTGAGAATCTGCTGAGCGCTTTAAACCTATTCTGTGGGGTAGGGTAAGGTGGAAAAGGGTGAATACATTTATTTACCCACAATTTTGTGTGTATCAGGCATTCATAGGGTAATATCAAGTTTCCCATGGACCACTTTGGTCTCAGTAAAGCCCAGATTAAAACCATTTATTGAAATCAATTCTCTGTGATTCACAAAATGTCCATCTCAAGTTAAAAAAGAAATCTGATTCTTGTTAAATATCATATTAATGGACTTTTAGACATCTAGATATAATAAATCTCAATCGCAAATAAGTCTACATAGAAGAAGACTGACTTTGAAAAAAAAAAGCAAGTAAGGGAGATAATTATTTCTTCCCACTAAATGTAATACTGGAGACTTTTTCTGTGTAGGAAGGTAAGCAAATAGTTTGGGGAAATATATATTCAATAAAAGAAGTGGTGGCTGACATCATCTTGTTTTAACAAGTATTATGCTGTCTTGTAAAACAAACATTTCTGAAGGGCCGGCTAGAAACTAGTATTTTCTGTTGGGATTATTTTGCATTACTTGTCACGCAGTAGGACTGCTAATCCTATCCTGTGTTAACAAATGTGCTGTAACTGCATTTCTTTGCTCTGCAAATGCAAGGTTTAGTGGGGTTGAAACACTTGTCCATCCATCAGTTGACTTCTTATACTCTAGGTTAGTGCAACGCCAGTCAAAAGGCAAAAATGTGAAACACTGCCAGTTCTCTGTGAACTATTCACTGATTTCAGTTTATTATTATATTAATAGATGAGAAGATTGCCTGGGAACTGCAATCCATCTCCTGAAACAATTGCTGTCAAATGAATAATATGAGGTAAAAAAGTTATTTAAAGTTCAAATTAATAAAGTTTTCGAACCCTGAAAAGAGCATAAATTGGTATTTTCAACACTGCCTTGCCATAGTCGTTAGCCTTTTGATAAAGGGAAAATTCTTAAGAGTTAAAAGTAAGAATTTTTCTTTGACACCATAAGTGTTTCTTTCTTTGGAGTCTATCTTCACATAAAAAATAAATTCCATATGGGAGGCTGGGTTTTTAAAGTCTGGGCCTAATAAGACACTCCAATCAGCCCATCACTGACTAACCCCAAGTCTGGGCCAGGTGTGACCTCACATCAATGCAGCATCATCACAGGCTCGGGGACATTCATGATGCTTCTTCTTTTATCTCATGTTGCTTCACCAAATCTCTCCAAAACTAAATCTAAAGGAACAAGAGGATTTCCCTGGTGGCTCAGTAGATAAGAAGCCACCTGCCCACCCAGGGGACATGGGTTCAGTCCCTGGTCCGGAAAGATTCCACATGCCGCAGAGCAACTAAGCCCACGCAGAACGACTATTGAGCCCACGTGATGCAACCGCTGAAGCCCGTTGGCCTGGAGCCTGTGCTCCGCAGTAAGAGAAGCCACCCCAGTGGGATTCCCACACACTGCAACGAAGAGAAGCCCCAGCTCACCTCAACTAGAGAAAGCCCACACAAAGCCCAACAAAGACACAGAGCAGTCAATAATAAATAAATAAAGTTTTTAAAAAAGAATAGAAAGACATCTCAAGGAGCCAGATACAACAGAAGAGAGGGCTCAGAGAAGTAGCAAATGTCTTAATAGTCTGTTTAGTTTTCAATAGTCCAAAGTGGGGCTTTTGCAATGTTTAGTGTAAGGGGTTTGAGGGACCTCTGTGCCCCAGATGCATCACTAGGTTCACAGAGATTAAAGGGAAACTTATTTTCATTAAGGGTCTAGTTGTAAAATCCAATCCAAATTTATTTCAGCAAATTTCTTTGACTATCTGCAGAACGTGACTCGAGACATCTGCATTCTTCCTGTAGTCTTTCCTCATTTGTCTCCTCTGCTTTGATCCTGCTGCCCAAGCAACATTGATTAAACGTGTTTCAACAGCAATGATCATTACTCAGAGACACTCTGAGTCAAAACATGTCCTAGAGAACACACTATAAATTTGGGAAGTACAATGCATAAGCCTTGTCAACTCGCATTATAGGAATTAGTCCATGTCTCCAGTTACACTGTGTTTACTGGTATATAAATCAGGATTCCAACAGGAAACAGATGGTGCACTCAAATTAGGAAAATGTGAGGAGGGTGTGTATTTAGGAAGAGACTATTTAGAAAGGTGTCGGTAAAGGAGGATCACAAGGGATCATGCAAGAATGCTGAGCGGCTCACAAGGAGTTAACACACCTAGGTTCGCAAGGACAAGAGGAAGGAGTCAAGACTAGAAGTGGAAGGAGAGGGTCATGCAGAGACACTCACCCTGAAATGATGGGTGACCTTCCAAGGGGAGCACAACTGGCCCGAGTGTATCTGACAGAGAGGTCACTCTCTTCCATCCTGTGTTCTACAAGCAAACAGGAAGCATAAAGGGAATGAGAGCTTTAATAGCCTCAGTCAATACTGCCACTCAAAGCCACCTCTCCACAACCTATCTAGGAGAATGAATACCTCTGGGTCTCCTGCAGGGGTTCCCCAGAGGCCAAACCTAAATGAAAGCTGGAAGGGACATTTGCTAAAGGATCCATGAATCAGCCTCCTGGGGCAAAGGACAGGATGAAAAAATGGCAACTCTATAAGAAGATACACAACACACATGATTAAGCCCTCTGCCTACACATGCTCTTAATACACAAATATGTTCACACATATAACATGAAAACCTCTCAGAAAGGAATTCTCCCTGGAAATTTGCACATTATTAATGTCTTTCACATTCAAAATTTCCATCATCAGTTACTTCTGTGATTTAATATTTCAGATAATCCATAAAGGCTAGGTAGCATCAATCATGAACTGGAAAGCCAAAATGGAAACTAACATTTATGAATATTACTTCCTTTACATATCTTATCTTATTTAATCTTCAAAATGATCCCTTGAGTTATAACTTAGTATTTACATTTTAAAGACACAATGAGATTCAAATAGTTTAAGTAATTTATCCAAAGCCACACAGAAGATACAAGGTGACTCACTGAAGCCAGACCTGTTTGATTCTGAGGCCCATTCAGTCGCCCTCTTACAACACGGCTTATTGTTAACTGACTGCAATTCAGCACTTTAACCCAAGATAGTTCAACACTTTTCTAATAGAAGGTAGGGAAAGCAAAGGTCAAGTAAAGATAAAAGGATAACCTTCATTGTGTGGTGTCCAAAGTCTATCTGGTAGAATATGGAAGGGAGAATCCTGGAGGTAAAGGCAGTGGATAGTTAAGAAGGGGACAGGGGCTTCCCTGGCGGCTCAGTGCATAGGAATCCACCTGCCAATGCAGGAGACACAGGTTCTATCCGTCGTCCGGGAAGATCCCACATGCCCTGCAGTAACTAAGCCCGTGTGCCACAACTACTGAGCTCACACTCTAGAGCTGGTGAGCAGCAACTACCAAGCCCATGTGCTTCAACTAGAGCCTGTGTGCCATGACTAGCGAAGCCTGCTTGCCTAGAGCCTGTGTTCCACAACAAAGAGTAGCCTCTGCTTGCTACAACTAGAGAAAGCCCACACACAGCAACAAAGGCCTAGTGAAGTCAAAAATAATTAATTAAAAAAATAAAAATTTTTTTTAAAGAAGGGCCTGGATGTCCAGGGAGAAAGGGAGATAGAGAGATTAAATGCAGTCTTTGCGTTCTTCTCACTCCCCTGTCCTGCTAACCCAGCCTTGCTGCTTCTCAGTGCCTATGGACTTTGCCCTGAGGTTTACACCCTTCCTCACAGAGGAAGCATTTGATTAGGTCTATGCTGATGCAATGCCTCACTCCTAATAATAATTTCACCTGCATTCCATCTTCCCTTGCTCCTACCTGCTGTAAGCAGCAGTGTGCAATGGTCAGTTGGCTGTAGGCTCCTACAATCACCCTGAGGGCCAATGACTCTGTCAGTTGCAGCTGCCTTTGTACACGTGTGCTGTCGCAGTACAACTAAAATCACGCCAACTCAGGCAGGAGGATGTCGCTCCCAGGGAGTGTACATCTTGTTAGGACTGAGTGAGTCAGAGACTCCAGGCAGACATTATGATTTCATAGGAAATCATAAAGGGAATGTGCTATCAGATTCCTGGGATTAGTTTGCCTAGAGAACAAATAACACGGATCCCAAACATGAGAGAGCCCTCTTTTGCTTTCAGTCATCTGCAAGCATGAGTTTAGACCACAAACAAGAAAACCCATGCACCTGTGCTTTTTCCATAGGCAAAAATGGCCAACCAGAAATGACGAGTAAGAAAGAATGTAGAGTTATGTTCTTTTATTTTATTTTTTTTGGACGAACAATAGAATTTTATTTCTCACAGTTCTGAAGACTGGAAGTCTCAGATCAGACTGCCATAATGGTTGGCTGAAGACTCTCTGTTTCTGGGGTCTGTCTTTTGTATCCTCACTTGGCAGGAGAGGCTAAGGATCTCACTGGAAACTCTTATTTTTTTCTCTTTCATTTTTATTTTTTAAATTATGAAAGTATGATAACACATTTATAGGATACTTGGAAAATACAGAACAAAGTTACATATAGTTCCACTATATATTACAATTATTTTTTAAGTAGATAAATTAAGATTTTTAGTTGGAGTTTCAATATCAAACACTCAAAAATTAATAGAATGAATATACAGAAAAGTAGGATACAGTAGACCTGAGTAGCACCACGAACCAATTCAACTTAATTAATATTTATACAACTTTCAAACAACAGTAGGATACAAATTCTGCTCATGTTCCCATAGACTATAAACTAGGAGACACTGGAACATATCTAGGGATATAAAACAAGATGCAAAAATTTCATGGTTCAAAGGTATTGAAATCATACAGAGTCTGTTCTCTTCTCACTGTGGAATTATGTTAGAAATCAATATCAAAAGATATTTGAAACTAACTCATGTATTTTCAAGTGTAAAGTGACATCTACAAAGAGAAATCATTAACTTAGCCATTGAAAGCCTCAATAAAGTTAGAACACTGAAAAAACACAGAGGGTGATTGCAGAGAAGAGAGCATTTAAATGAGAACTTAATATCAAAGATACTTTTAAAAATCCCATGTATTTGGAAATTAAATGACCACTTTTAAATTAGATACACCTTTAAGTGTATCTAAGAAGCCATAACAAGGAAAATTAGAAAATATTTGTAACAGTATAAAAATGAAGAGAGAATTTACAGGATTTGTTGTATGCAGCTGAAGCTGCTCAATCATCTTTTTAAAAAAGATGGACTCAGGGCCCTGGTGTAGGCATTCAACATTTTCTTGTTTAGAATAGAGCTAGAAATGTCTAAATAGAGAACACAAGGAAATAACTTGCAGGGCTGGGTGGCCACTCCCTGAGTCAATGGGGAATCACCAGCAGTACTTTTATTTTTGACTCAAATTCCACAGTTGTTATAAGGCCATTCTCCTAGCCTCCTCAATTTCCACACTGGATTCTACATAACTTTTTTGTGAATGTTCTGTTTACCCAGCCAGCCTTCCTGCCTGAGCTGTGAAATCATTTCAGACAGCTAAATGGATAAAGAGCTTAAAATAGGGTGGCCTTTATTCTTTATAGCTTAAAATTGCCAGCCAGTAGCCAATTTGGGCATTGGATAAAATGCAGAAATGCTTCTGAGCTATTTATATTTTCTTTGCCATTCATGGAATAATTTAATTCAGAACTAATTTAAATAAAAGAGACTTTAACTCATGGAGTATATTTTGATCAAATATCTCATTAGGAAGACCTCTTTGAATTTATTCAAATGGTTTAAAAATTAAGAGTTGGCAAATTGCTTGGAAATTAAGGGACAGTTTGAAAATACTCTCCACTGAATTCATATGCAACCAAAAATTATGCAATATTTTATATTACAACCCATATGTAGACATGTAAGTGTCCATGAGTCTTGATGGAAGAGCCTCTAGTGCAAGAGTCAAGAATACAGGATTTGGGTCACTTGTCTATCACAAATTATCTGGAAGATTTTGACAATATCACTTAAAACCCTATGCTTCAGAGTACTTCTCTGTAAAACGAAAAGTACTTCTCTGTAAAATGAATAGTTTTCAAATCAAAATCAGAAGAGCATTCAGCAATCTGAAGGGGTGACTCAGTGGCCTGTTGGAGGCAGCAAATGGGTCACCATTCAACCACACCATCACCATCAGAGCAGCTCCACATTTTCCATTTTGGCATAGATTTTGGTTGAAGATCATTTTCAAAATGTTGAAAAGCTTTCATTGCAGTATCTCTGTGGTCAATTGTATGATTTTGAATGTTCATTTCCATTGACATATAGGTGTTTCCTTTTGCAAAGCAAATATCATTTCCCCTGATGTATTTAACAAGTATAAAAAAATCAATATGCTTCACAAGATATATATAGGATTATGATAATCTTATTTCTTTGAAAATGGGCAAACACTTTGGTTTGGATAGATTTCTACAATTTTCCTTGCATTAATGCTTTACTACTTACATTTGAACAATTTGATGGTATAGAATCCACCTGCAAGGCAGGAGACCCTGGTTCAATTCCAAGGTCGGGAAGATCTCCTGGAGAAGGGATAGGCTACCCACTCCAGTACTCATGGGCTTCCCTGGTAGCTTAGACAGTAAAGAATCTGCCTGCAATGCAGGAGATGTGGGTTCGATCCCTGGGTTGGAGAGATCCCCTGGAGGATGGCATGGCAACCCACTCCAGTTTTTGTTGCCTGGAGAATCCCCATAGACTGAGGAGCCCGGAGGATACAGTCAATGGGATCACAAAGAGTCGGACATGACTTAGCGACAAAGTAGAGCACAAGTAGGTTTTCAGAGTTGATAAGGAACTAACTAATGACTGGAAGAATGATACCTCTATTTGAAATAGTCAATTTTTGTAATTGGGTTCTTCAAAATACACAAACACACCATACACAAACATACACACACATTTTGTTAGAAATATATCTGCACTTAGACAACCAAATTTCATCATTGATCAAGAAAAACAAAGCAGACTGGTGAAAATAAAGGAAGCATGATTATTCTTGTTCATTCTCTGAGTTTGGAACAAAAACAGGAGAGGTCTGGACCTCACTCATTTAAAGCTGCCTTAGAGGCCAGTACACAAATATGTTTGGGGAATGTGGGGGAATGGAGCACAGAGAAGGAAGAGAAGGATAAATCCCTGGAGAAGACCCCAAAGGAGGCCAGCTAATGCTATGAGTCCAAAAACTGCTGCAATTAGAAGGGCCCAACGCCAAGAGAATTCAGGAGGCCAATCCTCAAACTAGAAACAAAGCCATGAGTAAACTGCAGACAAAGGCTTGAGGGGCAGAGTGGGCTTGGAACCAAAGCACAAAAAGAGGTGAAGACTGTTAGAGAATGAATTTCCTAAACAAAGGTATTTCATGTGACATAATTTTCAGGGTGTGCCATGTGTTTGATGGACCAGAACCTATCCTTAAAGTGCACCATACACCATGCATGTGGGGGCTTAGTCACTTCAGTCATGTCTGACTCTTTCTGACCCTTTGGACAGTAGCCAGCGAGGCTCCTCTGTCCAAGGGATTGTCCAGACAAGAATATTGGAGTGGATTGCCATGCCCTCCTCCAGGGAATCACCATACACCATATGAGGTATTTAATCTTGTGTGTATGTGAGATAGACAGGGGTGGGGGAGACGATTTCCTATAATGTCAAAATCTATGTTAAACTCCAAACACATTTTTTTTTCCTCAGAACACAGGTTTCAATTACTTTGACATGTTAGTACTTTAGATTTAATAATGACTGTGTATTTTTAATAATTTCTTTGGATAATAGGAGATGTCTTCATTCACACAAAACTAGAGAAAAATGAATTTTTATAGTACCCTATAGGCACTTATTGTCACCCTGCTTATTTAACTTCTATGCAGAGTACATCATGAGAAACACTGGACTGGAAGAAACACAAGCCAACCTCAGATATGCAGATGACACCACCCTTATGGCAGAAAGTGAAGAGGAACTAAAAAGCCTCTTGATGAAAGTGAAAGAGGAGAGTGAAAAAGTTGGCTTAAAGCTCAACATTCAGAAAATGAAGATCATGGCATCTGGTCCCATCACTTCATGGCAAATAGATGGGGAAACAGTGAAAACAGTGTCAGACTTTATTTTGGGGGGCTCCAAAATCATTGCAGATTGTGACTGCAGCCATGAAATTAAAAGATGCTTACTCCTTGGAAGGAAAGTTATGTCAACCTAGATATCATATTCAAAAGCAGAGACATTACTTTGCCAACAAAGGTCCGTCTAGTCAAAGCCATGGTTTTTCCTGTGGTCATGTATGGATGTGAGAGTTGGACTGTGAAGAAGGCTGAGTGCCGAAGAATTGATGCTTTTGAACTGTGATGTTGGAGAAGACTCTTGAGAGTCCCTTGGACTGCAAGGACATCCAACCAGTCCATTCTGAAGGAGATCAGTCCTGGGATTTCTTTGGAAGGAACGATGCTAAAGCTGAAACTCCTGTACTTTGGCCACCTCATGCGAAGAGCTGACTCATTGGAAAAGACTCTGATGCTGGGAGGGATTGGGGGCAGGAGGAAAAGGGGACAACAGAGGATGAGATGGCTGGATGGCATCACTGACTTGATGGACGTGAGTCTGAGTGAATTCTGGGAGTTGGTGATGGACAGGGAGGCCTAGTTGCTGAGATTCATGGGGTCGCAAAGAGTAGGACACGACTGAGCGACGGAACTGAACTGATAGGCACTTAGTCACATTATAATTCTATCTCCCATCATGCACACTATTTTTAATAAGATAAATGTATTTGATATTGTTTGAACTTTTCAAATACTGAAAGATGATGCTGTGAAAGTGCTGCACTCAATATGCCAGCAAATTTGGAAAACTCAGCAGTGGCCATAGGACTGGAAAAGGTCAGTTTTCATTCCAACCCCAAAGAATGCTCAAACTACTGCACAATTGCACTCATCTCACACGCTAGTAAAGTAATGCTCAAAATTCTCCAAGCCAGGCTTCAGCAATATGTGAATCGTGAACTTCCAGGTGTTCAAGCTGGTTTTAGAAAAGGCAGAGGAACCAGAGATCAAATTGCCAACATCCGCTGGATCTTGGAAAAAGCAAGAGAGTTCCAGAAAAACATCTATTTCTGCTTTTTGGACTATGCCAAAGCCTTTGACTATATGGATCACAATGAACTGTGGAAAATTCTGAAAGAGATGGGACTACCAGACCACCTGACCTGCCTCTTGAGAAACCTATAGGCAGGTCAGGAAGCAACAGTTAGAACTGGACGTGGAACAATAGACTGGTTCCAAATAGGAAAAGGAGTATGTCGAGGCTGTATATTGTCACCCTGCTTATTTAACTTCTATGCAGAGTACATCATGAGAAATGCTGGGCTGGAAGAATCACAAGCTGGAATCAAGACTGCCAGGAAAAATATCAATAACCTCAGATATGCAGATGACACCACCCTTATGGCAGAAAGTGAAGAGGAACTAAAAAGCCTCTTGATGAAAGTGAAAGAGGAGAGTGAAAAAGTTGGCTTAAAGCTCAACATTCAGAAAACGAAGATTATGGCATCTGGTCCCATCACTTCATGGCAAATAGATGGGGAAACAGTGAAAACAGTGTCAGACTTTATTTTTGGGGGCTCCAAAATCACTGCAGATGGTGACTGCAGCCATGAAATTAAAAGATGTTTACTCCTTGGAAGGAAAGTTATGACCAACCTAGATGGCATATTGAAAAGCAGAGACATTACTTAGCCAACAAAGGTCCATCTAGTCAAGGCTATGGTTTTTCCTGTGGTCATGTATGGGTGTGAGAGTTGGACTATAAAGAAAGCTGAGCACCGAAGAATTGATGCTTTTGAACTGTAGTGTTGGAGAAGACTCTTGAGAGTCCCTTGGACTGCAAGGAGATCCAACCAGTCCATTCTAAAGGAGATCAGTCCTGGGATTTCTTTGGAAGGAACAATGCTAAAGCTGAAACTCCTGTAATTTGGCCACCTCATGCGAAGAGTTGACTCATTGGAAAAGACTCTGATGCTGGGAGGGATTGGGGGCAGGAGGAGAAGGGGACGACAGAGGATGAGATGTCTGGATGGCATCACCGACTCGATGGACATGGGTTTGAGTGAATCCCGGGAGTTGGTGATGGACAGGGAGGCCTGGCGTGCTGCGATTCATGGGGTTGCAAAGAGTTGGACACTACTGAGCAACTAAACTGAACTGAACTGAACTTTTTCTTATCTACTTAAATATTCCATAAAAACTCTACCAATATATTGTTGATGAAGTACTTACCAGTTTTTACAAAACAAAGTCAGAACTAAAAAGGTCTACTACTACTTCTGTAAGAATATACTTTGAAATAAGAAAATTCTGCTTTCAGCCAAAATTTGTAAGTGAGTGGCCCTTACATTTAAAGGCCCTCTCAAAATGCATTTGAAGGCTTCCCTGCTGGCTCAGTGATAAAGAATCCGCCTGCCAGTGCAGGAGACACGGGTTCGATCCCTGACCCGGGAAGATCTTGTGTGCCTCGGAGCCGCTTAGCCCATGTACCACAATTACTGAGCCTGTACTCTAGAGCCTGGGAATCACAACTCCTGAGGCCCCGGGCTGCAGCGACTGAAGCCTACACGCGATAGTGCCCATGCTCCACAAGAGAAGCCAGCACAGCGAGAAGCCCACACACGGCAACTGGAGGGTAGCCCTCACCCACCTCAACCAGAGAAAAACCCATACAGCAACAAAGATGCAGCACAGTCAAAAATAAATAAATATTTTTTTTTAAAAAGCATTTGAGAGGAATTCTTGGCCTGAGAATTGGTTTTCATAAGCCTTTCTTTCTGGCCTTTAATAATCTCGTACATAAAAAAATAGATCATATGCAGCATCTTTCTCTACCGTCACATACACAGAGGACCAGTTATCATTTTCACAAATTAAAATAAGTAAGTTTTGACAGTATATACAATTTGCCTAAAGGGAAGTGTCATTAGTCTCACTTTTAGTAACAACAGTCTTTTGAAAAAAGCCATAAATCACTTTGACGCAAGTGAAGTAACAGGAAATTGGCTAGCAACTGAGTGATCTCTGTCATGAGTGGAGATAGCTTAATGCTTTGTTTGTACGTTTTCTTAGCCTATGAAGCAGAAAGAACTTGGATTTTTATCTGCAAAACCACTTGCTATTTCTCTCATGATTTCCTTCATTCAAATGTAGGGAGAAATCACAGAATTTTTAAAATTTATTTTTAATTGGAGGGTAATTGCTTTGCAAGGCTGTGTTGGTTTCTGCCACACAACATGAATCAGCTATAGATATACATATGTCCCGTCCCTCTTGAACCTCCCTCCCACCCCCAAGCCCATCCCACCCCTCTAGGTTATCACAGAGCACCAGTTGAGCTCCCTGTGTTGCACAGTAACTTCCCACTGGCAGTCTATTTTACGTATGGTAATGCATATGTTTCAATGCTACTCTCTCCATTCGTCCCACCCTCTCCTTCCCTTGCTGTCTCCACAAGTCTGTTCTCTATGTCTGCATCTCTATTCCTGCCTTGCAGATAGGTATAGGTTCATCAGTACAGATTTTCTAAAATAATATAACTCCTCACAAAGATACCAGACATCTGACAATGCCAAAGTGATCGCCATCTAGATCATCGCTATGTTTTCACAGAGGTACTCCTATTGGTTTTGGAGAATGGGAGCACTAAAATGTAATGCCCTTTGAGTTAAATTTCTCCTAGTATCTCAAGGCGTAAACTAGAATTTATAAATGGACTATAAAAGAAACTAAACAAACCATCAAGAATCTTAGTAACATGTAACTTGTAGCATTTTAAGAGTCACTGGTGATCTTACTAGTCATGAATACATTGTGCTTTAAGTATACATTTTAAACCTAAAGAATTATGTAAATGATTTTGGGTTACCAGTTTTATGCTTGTTAATCATGAATGGGACATTATTTCGTTAGCACTACTATTGAAAACAAGATTAAAATCAGAAGTACAAATCTATTAAATTCACAACTCATATTTCGAAGTAAAAATAAAGAGGGTATATGATTGTCTTGGGTTTCCCTCATGGCTCAGATGGTAAAGAATTCACCTGCAATGCAGGAAACTTGGGTTTGATCTCTGTGTCAGGAAGATCCCCTCGAGAAGAGAATGGCTACCCACTCCAGCATTCTTGCCTAGAGAATTCCATGGACAGAGGAGCCTGGCAGGGTCACAAAGAGTTGGATACAACTGAGCAACTATCACTTTCACTTTCACTAAGATTATTTTCAGTAAGGGTCCTCAAGAGAAAGACTAAGAAACAGAAATGTGTGTCCTTAATGTCACTGTGGGATGCTTTGGGG
Source organism: Bos grunniens (assembly GCF_055505025.1). NCBI lineage: Eukaryota > Metazoa > Chordata > Mammalia > Artiodactyla > Bovidae > Bos > Bos grunniens. Next base: position 99,427,392 of record NC_141168.1, read on the forward strand.
ACGAATCCCCTTTTAGGCTGTGAGAGAATCAGGATAGGGCAGAACTGAACCTCAGTATAATAGAAGCCTTATGGGCTGCTGATATGGAAATAGAATAGTCTTTCAGCACTGCGCTTGATGAGGCAACAAGGCCCAGTCTCCACTACTGCATGCCCCTGACAGTCGTTTGACATGGTCTACCACTGGTGAGAGTGTTAACTGGGGTGAAATGGTTCCCTTCAGCAGAAGGCAATGTTCTGAGAGGTACTCAGATGTGAGCCTTCAGTAACTGTAATACGAGTACCGTAAAGGAGGCATGTGTACGTATGTAGCACACCACAGCATCCACTACAGTGATGAATTTTTTTTAAAACCTAGGATCTTCAGACTCTCATTCCAAATGAAGTAGCAATCCTATTTAGTTAGGTAAACTAAATGGTTTAAACTTTAGCATCTCTAGAATATCCACTGTTAATGTCTCTCTCATAGATTGACATGAAATAAAATTCAGAGAAAGAACTGACAGAACACATCAGTATCTTTAAAAAATAATGATCATAACCAAACAACTAACAGTCTTGGGAGCTAAGTTCCAAACAGCTAAATCCCTGGACCTCTGATCTGTAAAACCATTCTTAGAGACTTACCTTTTAGTCACCTAATGAGAAGAACAATGAAAAAGTAACACTTGCTTCCTAATAGTTTTTCATTTTCAACCTGGTGTCCCAATCTTATCTTGGGAGTGTGGTTTGGCTCTTCATGTTTAAGAGCCCAAAGTAGACAGATGGCATGGGAGGTGGAGGGGTCAAGAAGAATACTGTGTACATATTGCAATTTAGCAGAAAAGACCGAGTATCTCAAGATACTAAAGAATCTTTTTCTGTTTTCCTTTTTTGCCAACTTGAAATGGAATAACACGTCTATCAACTTACAAGCTCCTATGAGTTCTTTCTCTCCTAATGCTGTGTGCATTTCCAGTTAAAAGATATTCCAGAGATGTCCTTTATCTTCTAGGCTCTAGAACAACTCAACCCAACAAATGAACTTTAAGAAAAGATAAGTATAAATATAGGCTGCTTTCTAAAAACCATAGTAGGAGATTGTAACTTGTTTTTGAAAAAGAAATGTGCGTATTTCAAGTTGGCATTCAAATTTTCTTGGAACATTTTCATAAGCTGAGAAAAAAATGTTATTTTGCTGTAACCCATGGCTAAAGCAACATATCTCAATGGGATACTTCCTATACATCATAGAAAAAAAATTGTAAAAAATGAAGCCTTTCAAAGTTGTGGAAAAGAACAAAAGAAAAAAAAAAACAATAATTGACTTTCAAGTTACAAACTAATAATTTCCTTGACAAAAAAAGCACTCTCACAAAATACTAGGAATTAGAGGAAAATTAGTGCATTGTATAAGGAACATTGCATCTGTGTCTAGGAAAAGATTTTACTGGAATGACATCCTGCAGATTCTGTCAAGTACAAACAGGTTCTCCTTAAAATCATTTACCCTGATACATACACCACAGTATAAGATCTACTCCTCAGTAGCTTTGCCAGTTTAAATATTTGATTTTATGTCCCAGAGTAGCTTATTCTCAAGAACACAGGTTCATACTAACAAAGTCATAGGGACTGACAAATCAGATTATAATAAAACAAGTGGTGCAAGTGTTAGCTAATGAGTCTAGTTACCCGAGCAAATTGACCAGCACATCCTCACATTTTAGAAAAACTATGTGGAAAGCCAAACCATCAGGCAGTGGCTGGATGAACAAGGATTATGATTCGGTTATTTAGTGAACTCTCATTCTGATCAACAAACACAGACTTCATTGTACACAATAGATATTTCTGAGAAGCAACCAGGAAACTTATCTAAGCTGGGTCAGACAGTATCTCCCCTGAATAGAGAATTCTTTGATAGAATATGACAATGATTATGTGATTATTATTTTTCTATAGTTCCATGGATAGATCCACATTTGGTCTGTATTGTAGTTTATATAATTTGGTGATCCCTGGGGTTTATATGTACATAAAACTAGGTATAAAAGCGATTATTTATTTAATAGAATGACAAAAGAAATCACAAATATATATAAAGAGAGTAAATATCAACAGCATCACAATATTTATAAAAATTATGTATTTGTATTCCTGTTAACTGTCTAAAACTGTCCAATTTCATATTTAATACTTTCCTACATATGTGATCCCTTCTTCATATAACCACAATTTTGTAATGTTTTCTATAGAAATAATAGAAAGAAATTTCAGCCTTTCCTCTAGCACAGCATGTCAAAATTTCTTTTTTATTACAGAGATTTAGAAAAGTTCATTTTTGTTTCTCAGGTGTTTACTATCATGTCATATCTGCATCTTCCTCCCTTGTTTCTGGCTTAGGTGGTGGGGAATAAACGGAGGGAAGAGGGCAATGGAGAGGGGGTTCCTTGAGACCCCCAGCGCTTTGATCTTTACGGCGAATTTCTGACGACGTTCCAGATCCACATGAGCCATTTCCACTGGTGGCCCACTGACTGTGGACAAGTGTCGGTACTGCCGGCAGCAGAGGCCACACGCCTGGCCACAGGCCTACCCCCACCCAGCTCAGAAGGGACCCCTCCCTCCCCAAGATGGACCAGAGCTTCCTGCCTCCTTCTGCCTCCAAAGAGAAGACTAGACACCCAGAGCCTGGAGAAAGGCTTGATCAGTGAGGGTCCCGAAGCTTACCCTTCATCATCACCAGGACATAGCACCCTACCTCACTCAAGTTAGACAAGTTTTACTCCAGAATCTACCTCTCTCAAAGGGAAGGATATTAAACACACAGATTTCAGGTCCCTCCCTGTGAATTCTGTTCAGAATTTGAGGCAGGGCCCAGACTGTATTTTTAATAACTGCCTCAGGTGATCTTTATGCTGTGGTACATTTCAGACACAGAGCTTTAAGCCCATGTAACAGCATTCCTCAACCTTGAACAATTTAAGCACAGGTTAAATATTTTAACTCTCAACAGGCAATCTTACGGAGAAGGAAATGGCAACCCACTCCAGTACTCTTGCTTGGTAAATCCCATAGACGGAGGAGCCTGGTAGGCTGCAGTCCGTGGGGTTGCTAAGAGTTGGACACAACTGAGTGACTTCACTTTCACTTTTCACTTTCATGCATTGGAGGAGGAAATGGCAACCCACTCCAGTGTTCTTGCCTGGAGAATCCCAGGGACGGGGGAGCCTGGTGGGCTTCTGCCTATGGGGTTGCACAGAGTCAGACACGACTGAAGCAACTTAGCAGCAGCAGGCAATCTTATTCCCCTCATCTTCTAAATTTCTAAGGCATGACTGTGTGGGCGAGTGTATATGAGTGGTGACATGAGTGTGTATTGTGTGGTGGGTGTGAGAATGTGTGGTGTGTGCCTTTGTGTGGTGTGTGCCTTTGTGTGGTGGGAGCAGTGTGTGTGTGGTGGGTGTATAGGTGTGTGAATGTGTGGGGTGGTGTATGAGTGTGTGGAGGCCTGATGGACAACACCTCACCTACACGGCCCAGTATTGCCTACAGTGGGTGCCTTGAAAATCAAGACTCTCATCCCTTCTAGAAATGTGTAACTCTTTCTGAGAGAGAAGTAAAGAAGATTAGTTTTCAACTAACCATTCTTAAAAGAGTTATCTTTTAAGTTGACATTGCTTTTCCTCTTTCTAGATTTCTACTTATTACCAGGTTTCTGTGATTAGGTGTTACTAAGTTGGGCCTTCCCCAATGAATCAAATAATTAAGTTCAAAGAAAAATATTGTTGATTCAAAGAAAATTATGCACTTTAAATAGTAGATTCATGTTAGAATGACACTGCCTATACACAACCATATTATTTTTTAGAGATACAGTTTGAGCTGATGAAGTGCTGAGCTAAATTAAACTTTTAAAATGATAATATAGTAGTCTGCCTTTATCTTTCACTTGAAAAGCTCTATTCATATTAAAGGTATAGTTTGTGGCAGTTGCAAAAATAAAAACCACAAATGGTCAATCTTTGTATCCATTAAAGATGAGAAATAATTAGACAACAATTTATTAACATCCCATTTCAGTCAGTGGCAGAGCCAGAAATCAGACATAGCTGCCTAAACATCTCCTCGGCTTTATGCTCTATATTCTCTCACTTTGAGGAGAAAAGTTTGAAGACTTTTGAAGATGAGAGATTTGTATTTGAATATTTGCTCAACCGCTTGAAATTTTATCAACCATAATATGGATAAAAATACCAAGGCCAGTGGCCCACATGGTGCTACTGGTAAAGAACCCGCCTGCCAGTGCTGGAGATGCAAGAGACGTGGGTTCAATACCTGGGTCAGGAAGATCCCCTGGAGGAGGAAATGGCAACCCACTTCAGAATTGCTGCCTGGAGAATTCCATGGACAGAAGAGCCTGGTGGGCTACAGTCCATGGGTTCGCAAAGAGTTGGACATGACTAAGCACACACAAATCTCATAGGTTTGAAGAAGTTTAAATGGGATAATAACTGATAAACATCTGGCTATAATAATAAATGTTAGTAAATTTTGTTTTTTTCCACCTCTTTTAGTGTTCTAACCCTAACATTGTTGTCCATCCTCTAAACACTATATCACAAAATGTATTGACTCACAAAAAAAAATCCTTCAAGATTTTTGTCATCTCCACATAACGTCAATGTAAAATTATACTTTGTTTCACATACTTTCTTTTTACATTATTTACTGCACTTACCTAAAGCAGTAGTAAGTGAGAAATAGGGGTTTAAATTTTAGAGATATTGTAATACACATTACCATAAATTACAACTATTAACAAATGTATCCATATAACACCTGAAGTCAAGTTCTCTGCCACTGGAGTAAAAGAACCATACTTCAGTTCAGCCAAAACTGGCTAAAAGTGATTGTCTCTGGATTTGTCGATGAGACAGCTGATGCTCCTTCTGCTCATGGCCTGTCCTCATAAGCCAGGAATAGAGGTTGCTGATTCTATCACATACATTTACCATGGCCCCCCAAACAACTTTCAAGGTCTGGAGTTAAGCTATTAAATAAATTCCAAGAAATCCACAAAGCTTCTAGATAATTGCACTTTCCAATTAAATGCACCTGTCTCTAATATATCATTGAACAATATATAGGAAGGCATCTTGGCTACTTAGCTTATCTGTGTGAAAATACACATCTCCCTATAGCAAATCTATAGTCATGAACCCCTTCAGTGCCAGAGTACAAAATATTAAGAAAGCTAATTACATGTCAGTAGAAAGAACAATTAAAATTTATGAGACTTCTTTCTAAGGTTTACACTTGAACTTGTTTTCTAGGCGAGAGGTACTCGAATATATCAATCTATATGCTGGGTGGCACATTAACACAAAAGATAAATTTAGCAATTTGAGTCCATTACACAAACAATTTATTCTGTATGTTTAAGATGACTGTTACTGTTCAGTCACTGGGTACTGTCTGACTCTTTAAGACTCCATGGACTGTAGCACACCAAATTACTTTGTCCTCCACTGTCTCCCAAAGTTTGCTTCAATTCATGTCCATTGAGTCAGTGATGCTCGCTACCATTTCATCCACTGCTGGGCCCTTCACATTTCACCTTCAATCTTTCCCAGAATCAGAGTTTATTCCAATGAGTCAGCTCTTCACATCAGGTGGCCAAAGTACTGGAGCTTTACCTTCAGCATCAGTCCTTCCAATAATATCGGGTTGATTTCCTTTAGGATTGACTGGTTTGGTCTCCAAACAGTCCAAGGGATTCTCAAGAGTCTTCTCCAGCATCACATTTTGAAAGAATCATTTCTTCAGTGCTCAGACTTTCTTATGGTCCAGCTCTCACATCTGTACATGACTACTGGAAAAACCATAGCTTTGACTATATGGACCTTTGTTTGCAAAATGATATCTCTGGTTTTTAATATGCTGCCTAGATTTGTCATAGCTTTTCTTCCAAGGAGCAAGCATCTTTTAATTTCATGGCTGCAGTCACCGTCTGCAGTGATTTTGGAGCCCAAGAAAATAAAGTCTGTCAGTGTTTCCACTTTTTCTCTGTATATTTGCCATAAAGTGATGAGACCAGATGCCATATCTTAGTTTTTTGAATGCTGAGGTGTAAGCCAACTTTTTCATTCTCCTATTTCACCCTCATCAGGAAGCTCTTTATTTCCTCTTCACTTTCTGCCATTAGAGTGGTACCATCCGTGTATGTGAGGTTGTTGACATTTCTCCCAGCAAAATGATTCCATCTTGTGATTCATCCAGACTTGCATTTCGTATGATGTAGTCTGCATACAAGTTAAATAAGCAGGATGACAATACACAGCCTTGTCATATTCCTTTCCCAGTTTTCAACCAGTCCTTTTTTCTACATCCAGTTCTAACTATTACTTCTTGATCCGCATACAGGTTTCTTAGGAGACAGGTAAGGTAGTCTGGTATTCCCATCTCTTTAAGAATTTTCCAGTTTGTTGTGATCTACACAGTCAAAGGCTTTAGCATAGTCAATGAAGCAGAAGCAGATGCTTTTCCGGAATTCCTCTGCTCTCTCCATAATCCAATGAATGCTGGCATTTTGATCTCTGGTTCATCTGCTCTTCATACCCAGATTGTGCATCTGAATGTTCTCAGTTCATATACTGCTGAAGCCTAGCTTGAAGGATTTTGAGCATAACCCTGCTAGCATGTAAAATGAGTACAACTGTATAGTAGATTGAACATTATTTGCCATTGACTGTCTTTTAGATCGGAGAAGGCAATGGCACCCCACTCCAATACTCTTGCCTGGAAAATCCCATGGACGGAGGAGCTTGGTGGGCTGTAGTCCATGGGGTTGCTAAGAGTCAGACACGACTGAGTGACTTCCCTTTCGCTTTTCACTTTCATGCGTTGGAGAAGGAAATGGCACCCCACTTCAGTACTCTTGCCTGGAAAATCCCATGGATGGGGGAGCCTGGTGGGCTGTAGTCCATGGGGTCGCTAAGAGTCAGACACGACTGAGTGACTTCCCTTTCGCTTTTCACTTTCATGCATTGGAGAAGGAAATGGCAACCCACTCCAGTGTTCTTGCCTAGAGAGTCCCAGGGACGGGGGAGCCTGGTGGGCTGCCGTCTATGGGGTCGCACAGAGTCGGACACGACTGAAGCAACTTAGCAGCAGCAGCAGTCTTTTACATTAGAATGAAAACTGATCTTTTCCAATCCTGTGGCCACTGCTAAGTTTTCCAAATTTGCTGGCATATTGGGTACAGCACTTTCACAGCATCCTCATTTAGGATTTTAAATAGCTTAGCTGGAAATCCATCACCTCCACTAGCTTTGTTCATAGTAATGCCTCCTAAGGCCCACTTGACTTCACACTCCAGGATGTCTGGCTCTAAGTGAGTGACCACATCATCACGGTTATCTAGGTCATTAAGACTTTTTTTGTATGGTTCTTCTGTGTATTCTTGCTACCTATTTATAAACTCTTCTGCTTTTCTTAGGTCCTGTCATTTCTGTCCTTTATTATACCTATCCTTGCATGAAATGTTCCATTGATAGCTCCAATTTTCTTGAAGAGATCTCTAGTCTTTCCCATTCTATTTTTTCCCTCTATTTCTTTACATTGTTTATTTCAGAAGGCCTTCTTATTTCTCCTTGCTACTCTGTGGAAGTCTGCATTCAGTTGGGTATATCTTTTCCTTTCGCCTTTGCCTTTCACTTCTGTTCTTTCATTAGCTATTTGCAAAACCTCCTCAGACAACCACCTTACCTTCTTGCATTTCTTTTCCTTTGGGATGGCTTTAGTCACTGCCTCCTGTACAATGTTATGAACTTCCCTCTATAGTTCTTCAAGCACTCTATCAGATCTAATCCCTTAATCTATTTATCACCTCCACAGTATAATCATATAGGTTTGATTTAGGTCATACCTGAATGACCTGGTCAAAATAACTATGTATATTTTAAATTGAGTTACAAGAGATGGTACATAAATTTAGCACAGACAGATCAGGAGAAAATCTTTTAAATAAGAAGGAAAATAGAAAACATGGATTTATCAATGGGCTTGCTAACCTTTGGTATTCAGCATTCTTGAAAAAGAACCAGAGGCCAGGTTGCAGCTGCTGCTAAGTAGATTAAGCTGCTGCTGCTGCTGCTAAGTCGCTAAGTCGCTTCAGTCGTATCCAACTCTGTGCAACCCCATAGACGGCAGCCCACTAGGCTCCTCTGTCCCTGGGATTCTCCAGGCAAGAACACTGGAGTGGGTTGCCATTTCCTTCTCCCATGCATGAAAGTGAAAAGTGAAAGTGAAGTCGCTCAGTCGTGCCCGACTCTTAGCAACCCCATGGACTGCAACCTAACAGGCTCCTCCATCCATGGGATTTTCCAGGCAAGAGTACTGGAGTGGGGTGCCATTGCCTTCTCCTAGAAGCTGTCATTCAGGTGCTTTCAGATAAGATGTGACGACTATGATCAGATCTACTAAAGTCTGCAGAACACTGGGACCAACTACAAAATTGCTTTGGAAAATAGGTTAATAATTCAAAATAAATGTATGATACTTTAATATTAAAAGAACTAAAATTTTTCATAAAAAGGAAACAATTTCATGTTTAGATCTAAAATCAGTCTCATTTTGGAAAAAAAACAGAACACAAAAACCATGAAAATTAAACTCAAGGAATTTCTTGGGACATAGCTGTGCTCATTTTCCAATCAATTTCTGAACTGGGACATTTCAATTGTGGAAAAGAAATTAATTCTATTTGCCACAGTGAAATTCAAGACAATGGTGGAAAGCCTTCCAGCATGAACTTTTTCAAGCCAATTCTGATTTGGCCAAAGAAGAGCCAAACATTTAGAAATTCTAACCAAAAACATGAGGAAAAGTAGGAAAATGTGTGCCATTTTAACACACTCTCTGTGTCAGGAGCCAACATTATTATCTTTCCTTTCAATGGAATTTCATGTTCATCAAAATTTAAATACAGCTGTACAACGTTCATCAAAACAGATATGTTTTTGAGAAGATATTACTCAAATATTTGAATAGAGGATGATATTTTACATACACTAGGGTAGTGGTTCCCATTTTTAGGTTTTAATGACAATTCTATTTTTAAACTATTTCTTAAAAACTAAATTGGATATGGGCACCTTATCTTTGACAAAGGAGGCAAGAACAAACAATGGAGAAAAGATGGTCTCTTCAATAAGTGGTGCTAGGAAAACTAGACAGCTACCTGTAAAAGAATGAAATTAGAATATTTCCTAACATCATACACAAAGATAAACTCAAAAGGGAATAGAGACCTAAATGTAGGAAAAGATACTGTAAAGCTCCTATAGGAAATCATAGGCAGAACATTCAATGACATAAATCACAGCAAGATCCTCCACGACCCACCTCCTAGAGTAATGGAAACAAAAACAGAAATAAATACGCAGGACCTAACTAAACTCAAAAGCTTTTACACAGCAAAGGAAACTATAAACAAAGTGAAAAGACAATCCTCAGAAGGAGAAAAAATAATAGCAAATGAAACAACTGACAAATGACCAACCTCCAAAATATACAAGCAGCTTATACATCTCAATACCAGAAAAACAAACAAGCCAATCAACAAGTGGGCAGAAGATCTAAACAGACATTTCTCCAAAGAAGACAGACAGATGGCTAATAAACATATGAAAAGTGTAGAGAAATGCAAATCAAAACTACAATGAGATATCACCTCACATGGGTCAGAATGGCCGTCGTCAAAAAATCTACAAACAATAAATGCTAGAGGGGGTGGAGAAAAGGGAATCCCCTTGCACTGTTGGTAGGAATGTAAACTGATTCAGCCACTATGGAACACAGTATGGAGATTTCTGAAAAAACTAGGAATAAAACTACCACATGACCCAACAATCCCACTACGGGCATATACCCTGAGAAAACCATAATTGAAAAAGACACATGTACCCCATTGTTCACTGCAGCACTATTTACAATAGCTAAGTTGTGGAAGCAACCTAGATGTCCATTAACAGATGAATAGATAAAGAAGCTGTGAACAATACATACAACTGAATTTTACTCAGCCATAAGAAGAAATACATTTGAGTCAGTTCTAATGAGGTGGATAAACCTAGAGCCTATCATACAGAGTGAAGTGAGCCAGAAAGAGGAAAACAAATACAGTATGTTGACACATATATATGGAATCTAGAAAGATGGTATTGATGAACATTTTTGCAGGGCAGCAATGGACACACAGACATAGAAAACAGACTTGTGGACACAGAGGGAAAGGAGAGGGTGGGACAAATGGAGAGAGCAGCATGGAAACATACACCTTACCATGCGTAAAATAGACAGCAAGTGGGAATTTGCCCTCTGATGCACGAAGCTCAAACTGGTGCTCTGTGACAACCTAGGGGGGTGGGATGGGGTGGGAGGTGGAGGGAAGGGCCAAGAGGGAGGGACATATGCACAGCTATGGCTGATTCATGGTGGTGTATGGTAGAAACCAACACAATATTGCAAAGCAATTATCCTTCAATTAAAAATAAATAAAAATTTTAATTAATTTCTTTATTTTAATTGGAAGCCAATTACTTTAAATACTGTGGTGGTTTTTGCCAGACATGAATCAGCCACGAGTGTACATGGGTCCCTCCATCCTGAACCCCACTCTCACTTCCCTCCCCACCCCATCCCTCTGGGTTGTCCCAGAGCACCAGCTTTGAATGCCCTGCTTCATGCATCGAACCTGCACTGGTCATCTATTTCACATATGGTAATATACATGATCCAATGCTATTCCCTCAAATCATCCCACCCTCACCTTCTCCCACATAGTCCAAAAGTCTGTTCTTTACACCTGTGTCTCTTTTGTTGTCTTACATATAGGCTCATCATTACCAACTTTCTAAATTCCATCAGTTCGGTTAAGTTCAGTAGCTCGTCATGTCCAGCTCTTTGTGACCTCAAGGACTGCAGCATGCCAGGCCTCCCTGTCTATCACCAACTCCTGGAGTTTACTCAAACTTATGTCCCTTGAGTTGGTGATACCATCCCACTATCTCATCCTCTGTGGTCCCCTTCTCCTCCCACCTTCAGTCTTTCCCAGCATCAGGGTCTTTTCAAATGAGTTAGTTCTTCGAATCAAGTGACCGAAGTATTGGAGTTTCAGCTTCAACATCAGTCCTTCCAATGAAAATTCAGGACTGATTTCCTTTAGGAAGGACTGGTTGGATCTCCTTGAAGTCCAAGGGATTCTCAAGAGTTTTCTCCAACACCACAGGTCAAAAGCATCAATTCTTCCGCGCTCAGCTTTCTTTATAGTCCAACTCTCACATCCATACATGACTACTAGGAAAACCATAGCCTTGACTCGACAACTTTTTTGGCAAAATAATGAGTCTGCTTTTTAATATAGTGTCTAGTTTGGTCACAGCTTTTCTTCCAAGGAGCAAACGTCTTTTCATTTCATGGCTGCAGTCACAATCTGCAGTCATTTTGGAGCCCCCAAAAATAAATTCTGTCACTGTTTCCACTGTTCCCCATCTATTTGACATAAAGTGATGGGACCAGATGCCATGATCTTAGTTTCCTGAATGTTGAGTTTTAAGCCAACTTTTTCACTCTCTTCTTTGACTTTCATCAAGAGGCTTTTAGTTCTTCTTCACTTTCTGCCATAAGAGTGGCGTCATCTGCATATCTGAGGTTATTGATATTTCTCCTGGCAACCTTGACTAGTTGTGCTTCATTCAGCCTGGCATTTCTCATGATGTACTCTGAATATAAGTTAAATAAACAGGGTGACAATATACAGCCTTGATGTACTCCTTTCCTGATTTGGAACCAGTCTGTTGTTCCATATCCAGTTCTAACTGTTGCTTCTTGGCCTGCATACAAATGTCTCAGGAGGCGAGTCAGGTGGTCTGATATTCCCATCTCTTGAAGAATTTTCCACAGTTTGCTGTGATCCACACAGTCAAAGTCTTTGGAATAGTAAATAAATCAAAAGTAGATGTTTCTCTGGAACATCTCTTGCCAGCAGATGTTGGCAATTTGATCTCTGGTTCCCTTGTCTTTTCTAAATCCAGCTTGAACATCTGGAAGTTCATGGTTCAGGTATATTGTTGAAACCTGGCTTGGAGAATTTTGAACAGCACTTTGCTAGCCTTTGAGATGAGTGCAACTTGTGCGGTAGTTTGAGCATTCTTTGGCATTGCCTTTCTTTGGGATTGGAATGAAAACTGAACTTTTCCACTCCTGTGGCCACTGCTGAGTTACCCAAATTTGCTGGCATTTTGAGTGCAGTACTTTCACAGCATCATCTGTTAGGATTCGAAATATCTCAATTGGAATTTTATCGCCTCCACTAGCTTTGTTCATAGTGATGCTTCCTAAGGCCCACCTGACTTCACATTCCAGGATGTTTGGCTCTAGGTGAATGATCACACCATCGTGATCATCTCGGTCATGAAGGTCTTTTTTGTATAGTTCTTCTGTGTATTCTTGCCATCTTCTGCTTCTGTTAGGTTCATACCATTACTGTCCTTTATTGAGCCCATCATTGCATGAAAATTTCCCTTGGTATCTCTTATTTTCTTGAAGAGATCTCCAGCATTTCCCATTCTATTGTTTTCCTCTATTTTTTTGCACTGATCACTGAGGAAGGCTTTCTTATCTCTTCTTGCTATTCTTTGGAACTCTGCATTCAACTGGCTATATCTTTCTTTTTCTCCTTTGCCTTTCACTTGTCTTCTTTTCTCAACTATTTGAAAGGCATCCTCAGACAACCATTTTGCCTTTTTGCATTTCTTTTTCTTGGGGATGGTCTTGATCACTACCTCTTGTACAATGTCACAAACCTCCATCCATAGTTCATCAGGCAGTCTGTCTATCACATCCAATCCCTTGAATCTATTTCTCACTTCCACTGAATAATTGTAAGGGATTTTATTTAGGTCATACCTGAATGGGCTAGTGGTTTTCCCTACTTTCTTCAATTTAAGTCTGAATTTGGCAATAAGGAATTCATAATCTGAACCACAGTCAGCTCCCAGTCTTGTTTTTTTCTGACTGTATAGAGCTTCTCCATCTTTGGCTGCAAGGAATAAAATCAATCTGATTTCAGTATTGACCATCTAGTAATTTCCATGTGTAGAGTCTTCTCTTCTATTGTTGTAACAGGGTGTTTGCTATGACCAGTATGTTCTCTTGGCAAAACTCTCTTAGCCTTTGCATTGCTTCATTTTGTACTCCAAGGCCAAATTTGCCTGTTACTCCAGGTATTTCTTGACTTCCTACTTTTGCATTCCAGTCCCCTATAATGAAAAGGACATCTTTTGGGGGTGTTATTTCTAGAAAGTCTTGTAGGTCTTCATAGAACCGTTCAACGTCAGCTTCTTCAGCATTACTGGTCGGGGCATAAACTTGGATTATGGTGATATTGAATGGTTTGCCTTGGAAACAGACAGAGATCATTCTATTGTTTTGAGATTGCATCCAAGTACTGCATTTCGGACTCTTTTGTCGACTATGATGACTACTCCATTTGTTCTAATGGATTCTTGCCCACGGTAGTAGATATAATGGTCATCTGAGTTAAATTCACCTGTTCCAGTCCATTTTAGTTCTGTGATTCCTAAAATGTCGATATTCACTCTTGCCATCTTCTGTTTGACCATTCTATATATGTGCATTAATATATATTAATGCACATATACAATACATTAATACTGTATTGGTGTTTCTCTTTCTGACTTACTTCACTCTGTGTAATAGACTCCAGTTTCACTGACCTCATTAGAACTGACTCAGATGGGCTCTTTTATACAGCTGAGTAATATTCCATTGTGTATATGTACCACAATTTCCTTATCCATTCCTCTGCCAATGGACATCTAGGTTGCTTCCTAGTTATTGTAAACAGTGTTGCACTGAAATTGGGGTACATGTGTCTCTTTCGATTCCGGTTCCCTCTGTACGCCCAGCAGCGGGACTGCTGGGTTGTATGGCAGTTCTAGTTCCAGTTTTTTAAAGAATCTCCACACTGCTCTCCATAGTGGTTATACCAGTTTGCATTCCCACCAACAGTGTAAGAGGGCTCCCTTTTTTTCACACCCTTTCCAGCATTTAAAAATAAACAAATTTTTAAACCTAAATTGGATTCAAAATCAAATAAAAACAGAATATATTAAATCTAATTTGCAAAGACATAATCCCACAATAAAGAACAATACTTCTCCAGAAGATATTAATATTTGGTAACCAACATGTCTAATCAAAAGGTTTTTTAAAAGTTTGGGTGAGATAAAAAAAAATATTTTATACTGTTACATTCGGCAGTGTCTTTTTATAAATTAATTTCTAAAATATGTGACCCATATCATAAGATCTCTACCTGTTGATTTCTACTTATGCTTCTTTTTGAATTGTATCATTTGGCAGAGGTAATCAATTACTTTTAAAACTACTGAATCATCAAATTTTTTCCAAGCAAGCATGTTTTAAATATGGTTTAATTAACGTCCAGGAAGTATAAATGACATCTTGATTAAAAAACACACTTGAAATAAATTAAAGACAAACGTTGAGAAGAAAAAAATAAAGAAGTAAATAAATAAATATAAATAAATAATCTAACAAATGTTATATAAGTAGAATCATGCCATATGCAACCTTCTGAGACTTTTTTCACTTAGGACAATTTTGTTGAGGTTTATATAAGTTTCGTGTGTATCAATACTTTATTTCTTTTTATTGCTGATTAGTATTCCATGATGTGGATTTGAACAGTTCATCTATTGAAGGACATTTGGGTAATTTCCAGTGTTTGGATATTATGACTGCCATAAACATTCATATACAAATTTCTATGTGAAAATAAGTTTTCATTTATCTGAGGTATATATATCCATGAGTATAATGGCCAGACTGTATGTAGTTCTGTTTTTAGTTAAAAGTAATTGCCAAACTATTTTCCAGAATATCTGTGTCACTGATACCCTCCCATCAACAATGTACAATGATCCAGTTACTCTTCAATCTCACCAGCACTTGGAGTTATCACTATATGTTATTCTGACAGGTGTATGGTGATATCTCATTGTGGTTTTAATATCATTTCTATAATGACTTATGATGAACATCTTGTCACGTGCTTGGGAAGTGAAAGTCACTCAGTCGTGTCCAACTCTTTGCAACCCCATGGACTATACAGCCCATGGAATTCTCCAGGCCAGAATACTAGAGTGGGTAGCCATTCCCTTCTAAAGGGGATCTTCCCCATGCAAGGATCAAACACAGGTCTCCCACATTGCAGGCAGATTCTTTACCAGCTGAGCCACCAGGGAAGCCCTTTTATGTGTTTAACTGTCATCTTTATATCTTCTTTGGTTGAAACATTTGTTCCCATCTTTTGCCCCTTTTCTAAATGAATTGCTGGGGTTTTTATATTGAATTTTCATGTATTTTTATATATTTTTATTATAATTAAAGTTTTTAAAATTTCATATATTTTTGAAAATAATTTATACATTGTAGACATAAATTATTTGTCAGATATATATTTTCTCCCTATCTGTGATTTATCTTTTTATTCTCTTAACAGAGGCTTTTGCATAGCAAAAGTTTTAATTTTTGTGAAGTTCAAATTTTGTAACAGGCTTTTGAGAGTACTTTTTTCTGTTTATTACAATTTTTAGTTATGCTTTAAGTGTGGAACATTTTCTTTCAATAAATATTTTTCATTTTGTATTGCAATGTTTAACTTTATAAATACCTAAGTGTGATGGTTTCATAGAATTATTCCAGAGGATAAACTCATACATGACACACTCCAGGGATAGTTTTTATTTACTTTAATCAACCCAAACTGATTTATGAATATTGTCCCTATATCTTTCACATCTCCATGACCAATAAAAGCTTTGCCATTTAAAGGGGCAGGTGCTGAGATATGCCACAGACAGCCACCACACTGAAGTATAAATTCACTGAATTAAGATCAGAAAACAAAAACTGACTTGGCTTGGATTACTATTTTGCCAAAGTGGTTCTAAGTTGTATTTCAGTTCTGAAAAAAAAAAAAAAAAAGAAAAATGACTTTATATAAGCAAAACCTTCAAAATCACTTGACAAGTGTCAAAAAACAGAGACCAACCTTCCAGTGTATCTAATACAAGTTTGATTTTTTTCTTGTAGTTAAGGAGAAACTGCTGGCAAAATACAATCTCTCTGAACAAAGCTAAGAGCCCCATCTATGTCACATTTAGGAGAAGCCGGCAGTTTTGGCATTGGCTGATTTTCCAAAGAAAAGACACTGAAGTAATGCTGTCACATGGATCTTCAGGACTGGAGCCCTAAGGCTGAGTTAACGTCTGTGTGTGGGACTTCCTGGTGGTGGAGTGGATAAGAATCTGCCTGCCAGTGCAAAGGACACAAGTTTGATCCCCGATCCAGGAAGATCCCACATGCCTCGGCAGCAAACTAAGCCCATGAGCCACAACTACTGAGCCTGTGTGTGGCAATTACTAAAGCCCATGCACCTAGAGCTCATGGTCTGCAACAGAGCAGCACCACAGTGAGAAGCCCTTGCGCCACAATAAGGAGCCACACCCACCTGCACAGCTGGAGAAAGCCCTCTCAGAGCAAGAAGAGCCAGCACAGCCAAAAGTAAAGTAAATACATTTTTAAAAATAAAATCTGCATATGGTTTAGGACTAGAGCCAAGGATTCAGCCTTTCCCCTATATGAGATCAAGATAGGAATTTTTTTTAAAAAATATGGAATCTGACCACATCCCATACCTATTGAATCCGAATCACTGGTGCTAACCAGGGACATAGATATAGTTATACTTATAAATAGAAAATGAATAACTGATGTATATATCAATATACATCTATATAAGTATATATATACATTTATCTACTGATACATATACATGTATAGATGTTTAGATAAAGTTATAGTTATGATATAGATATTGATATATTCATCAGTCAAGCATTTCCTGTTTAAAGTAAAGCAATGTGAAGCGGCTCTGAGTTTGTGATATTTTTGAGACCACTAGAAACACCCTGAAGCAGAGCAAACCAAGATGAGGAAACATAAAAAGGAGGCTACAGTCTCTACAGACTCTTTTTGGACTCAACAGAGAGTATTAACTAGCATGACTCCCCCTGTGTATCTTCAAACCCAAGGCACCCTCTTCTGTTCTTATTTCCAATTCTTTCTTTTTTCCTCCACAAATGGCCTGAATTATGAAGAAGGAAAATCCTCTCAGAACCTTTGGCCTCTCATTTGTCCCTTAGAGGGAAGACATTAGCACATCATACACTTAGTCACTTACTTTGAGGTCAAAGTTCTTTTCATTATTGCAAAATGAGAGAGTCTTTAGATAAATTAGAGTGATTCAGCTTACTTATTGAATCTTTTACTAGACCAATCAGCTCATACTGGGCTCTTTGGGATAGTCAGAACTCTTAGAAGTTCAAATCTTTATGTTCAGACTGAATTTGCCCCATTTCCAGCCATCTCAACTCCCTAATTATCTGCTCATTTGTTATTTGACCCTGGAAACTCTTTAACTTATTTACTCATTTAAAGGGATTTGACTCAGTAATATATGTAAGTGTTTAACCAAAATTAGATGGTTTTATTAAAAAATAACAACAAACCAAATCTCTTGTCTCTGCTGCTGCTGCTGCTGCTAAATCACTTCAGTCGTGTCTGACTCATGCAATCCCATAGACGTCAGCCCACCAGGCTCCCCCGTCCCTGGGCTTCTCCAAGCAAGAACACTGGAGTGAGTTGCCATTTCCTTCTCCAATGCAGGAAAGTGAAAAGTGAAAGTGAAGTTGGTCAGTCGTGTCCGACTCTTAGTGACCCCATGGACTGCAGCCCACCAGGCTCCCCCATCCATGGGGTTCCCCAGGCAAGAGTACTGGAGTGGGGTGCCGTTGCCTTCTCCGTCTCTACCCTCTCACAAATCCTCTGCTCAAAGGCTAAAACTTTTAACTGGTTTTGGTTTTTCTTGGGTGTACTGCCATATCTATTTTTTAAAATATGATGACTGTATTAGTTTTGTAGTTCTCTTGTAACAAAGCCCACAGACTAGGTGGCTAGATATAACAGATTCTTTCCTCCTAGTTTTGAAGGTTAGAAGTATGAAATCAAGGTGTTGTCAGGACACTGAAAGCTCTAAGGAAAAATATCCTTCTTCCAATCACATCACTCCAATATCTGCAAATACATACAGCTGGAAAATGCATACCACCACCAGTATTAAGATCTCTGTCACTTAGAAAAATTCCCTTGTGCACCTTTGCACCCAATCCCTCCCACCCCCAGCCAGAGAACACTACTTCCTTTCACTACAGATTAGGACTTCCCTTTCTAGAATTTAATATAAATGGAATTATACTAGTTGTATTCTTTTGTGTCTGGCTTTTTTCCCTTGGTATAATATTTTTAAGATTCAACTGTGTTCTTACTATATCAGGAGTTTGCTTCATTATGTGGCTACATCATAATTTGTTTATTCATTTAGCTTATTAATGTTTCTACTTTGAAACTATTCTGAATAATGCTGCAATGAACACTCATGCAAATCTTTGTATGGTTTTAGGTTTTCATTTATCTTGACTACAAACTCAAAACTAGACTTGTATTATATACCTTTTTTTAGTACAAAGTTGACAAACTCTTTTCCAAAGTTGACAAACTGTTTTCCAAAGTTATTGTACCATTTTAGAATCTAGTTAGTAAATATGAGAGTTCTAATTATTCTACCACCTTGCCAAAGCTTGGTATTATCACGCTTTTAATTTTAGCCATTCTAAGAGGTGTGTAGTGATAAATCACTGTGAATTTCTTTTGCATTTCCCTGATGACCAACGGTATTCAAAGTCTTTTCATGTGCTTATTGCTCATTTAAAGATTTATTTTTGTGAAGTACCTGTTTAAACACATTTTTGCTCATTTTAAATAGGCTTACTATTGAGCTGTAAAAATGCTTCAAGTCTTTTGGATATAGTTCTTTCCCATATATATTATGCCCTAACATTGTGGCAATACATTCTAATGATAACTTCCTAAGAAAGGATAAATACTTCAGTTTTTGTATGCCTAATATTTAACATTTTGACTGAGTATGGAATACTAATTTGCATACCATATTTATCTTCAGAACTTGAACAGTGTCTTCCATCATTAGGGTTAGTGTTGAGAAAAATAAGGCTTCCCTCTCTGATTATTTTTCCCTTTTTAGATACATGACTATTGTTGATTTTCTTTCCCTTCTTTAGAAACTCTTAGGTTTGTTACTTTTCCTTCATGGTATAAAGTTTTACTAATTTTTCACGTGTTTTTTTTTTTCAATAACTGACCTAAGTCCTTGGTGAGTCCTATCAACTTGAAGACATATGTTCCTTACTAATGGTTACGAGCATAGTCTCTGGTACCACGCTACCACTATACTAGCTTCAGACCACTAGGAATGGTTTATTAGTTAACCTGAGGGTTTAGTTAGTTAATATAGTTAAGCAGAATAGCAAGGCACTAAATTATTACTATTAGTAGCGACATTAGTATCTCTTTGATGGGTTTTTCTCTTTTTGGAATACCAATTATTGACATGCTGCATCCCTAGGGTTGACTCCTTATTTCTGTAAAATTTTTTCTCTTATATGTTCTGTCTTTTTGTTACACTTTCTGGATAATTTCATTGAGTTTTTCTTTCAACGCTAACATCAATATATGTTTTTAATTTTTAAGAGCTCTTGTCAGACTGTGCTTTTTCATTACATTCTGTTCTTGTTTTATGGATGCAATTCTACTTCACTCTCTCTACTAATATATATTCTGGAGAAGGAAACTGCAACCCATTCCAGTATCCTTGCCTGGAAATTCCCATGGACAGAGGAGCCTGGTGGGCTATAGTTCATGGGGTCACAAGAGTCCGACATGACTCAGTAATTGAACCACACCACAGGAATATATATTAGAGTCAGGAGATCTGTTTGCTTTTTTTTCATTGCTTATTTGTTTTTAACCTTCTTTCATTTTATAAATTTTCTTGTATTCCAAAATAAATTAAAAAAAATTTTTTTGTCTTGGACTTTCTTTTATTTTGCAAGCACTTGTCAAATATGTAATAATTTATGATTTTTTTCTGATGCTTAATTATTGCAACACTAGAATTATTAGTAGTGAGCTCTAGATATATAATGAAACTTATTGACAGGTCTCATGACCTGTACCCTTAATGTGTATTCTAGGTGTGACCTACACTTCATCAAGTGCCCCTTTTTTCATATATTTTCTGATTCCAGAAATCTATGGGGGAAAGTACTATGTAGATGCAGTTCTCATTTTCCTTTTTGAGTTTACCCCTCTGTATTTTATTTAAATTTAAAGGCTTAAAGAAGAATATAACAAACCACTTTCATTCAAGGGTGTGCAAACTGTCATAACTGCCTCATCTCCTTCTATACATGAAAACATACTTTTCTTTTGCTAAACCATTTGCAAATTGGTGACATACATCTTGACATTTTAAATACCTCAGAATGTGTCTTTCCAAAATGAAAACATTTTCCCATGTAACCACACCACCACCTCAGAAAT
The DNA here is from genome assembly GCF_055505025.1 of Bos grunniens. Lineage (NCBI taxonomy): Eukaryota > Metazoa > Chordata > Mammalia > Artiodactyla > Bovidae > Bos > Bos grunniens. Next base: position 99,448,007 of record NC_141168.1, read on the forward strand.
AATCATTAATTCAAATATATTATCCCATATTCCAGATCATCATCAAATCTTTCCAGTTATCACAAAAATATCTTCAACCAACTTTTATGTAATGCAAATGGCTATTATATCTCTTTAGAACCGCCAGCTCGGAACATTCTACCAGCTGCTTCTGCTCTTATGACACGTAATCCTTTGAAGGGTCTAGTCTGTATCCTTTCTGTTATCTTCCTCTGTATGTCTGCTTCCGTTTCCAGGAAGAAAAACTAGTGGCAACTTACTATTCTTCATTCTAAAATTTCCAATTGCTTTTCTTTCTTCTTTTTCTTTAAAAGTAAGTTTTTCCAACTATTTGCCTCCTAGATGCTCAGAGTTGCTCCTTTGCCCTATCAAATTACACTTTTTTTAGGATCCTCATTTTTCTCTAAACTTGCTTTAAACATCGCCAAGTCACTCTTCACACTAGATTACTTGCAAATGTTCTGAACCACAGTCTTGTCACCATTCCTCCTCCAACATCAAGACACCTCTGTGCACATGCAGGTAAAGTGTTTTCTTTGTATGAAAAAATTAGAAGCATGCTTAGATTTCATACACAAACAGGCAGATGGACACGTGCTTACACTCTATTTATGGATGAGTCATTTACCACATTATGTTTCAAATAAAAATTCTCTTTTGGTATCTAACGTGTGTTTGATTTATATTTCAAGTTAATATTTCTGAAAATGCCAGTGATCTAATACTTTAAATGGAACCCAGGGTAATTTTTTTGTTCAGTATCCTCAACTCAAAGGCATGTAAGAAAAGAAACAGAATCACATGTAGCATTAACAAACTGAAATTATTTTTTAAATATAGCATAACATACAATAATAATATTTCTAACTTTAAGCATAGGAAAATGATATTACCTTACCCTGTAAATAAAATATACATCATAGATGACATTATGCTACTATTAGCTATTAGTAGCAGTAGCTATTATTATTGCAAGAATTAACTTGCAACTCAACCCTTTAAATAAAATTTATGATAAAAGATGTTGTTTTCCTTCTTTCTCTCACCCATAAAATATCAAAGTCAGTGGTGATGTAACTCTCAGTGCATTTTTAGAGACTTAATCTAATATGACTAATAATAAAATCTGATTTCAGAAATCAGATTTTAGTAATCTATTTTCCAATAGAAAATAAGATTTTTAAGGCATAAAAAAATGGTTGTGTTGAAGATACCTCTGAGAAACTGGTGGCTAGATAGAGCTATAAACTGTGATATTCTTTGATTCATACATGCATTTTTAATTAGGTAAGTGAAGTAATTTAGGGCCTAACAGGGATAATTTTATGACTATTAAGCCAATTCTCATGGAGAAGGCAATGGCACCCCACTCCAGTACTCTTGCCTGGAAATCCCATGGATGGAGGAGCCTGGTAGGCTGCAGACCATGGGGTCGCAAAGAGTCGGACATGACTGAGCGACTTCACTTTCACTTTTCCCTTTCATGCATTGGAGAAAGAAATGGCAACCCACTCCAGTGTTCTTGCCTGGAGAATCCCAGGGACGGGGGAGCCTGGTGGGCCGCTGTCTATGGGGTCGCACAGAGTCGGACACGACTGAAGCGACTTAGCAGTAGCAGTAGCAGCAAGCCAGTTCTCAGGGGAAATTTACAGTGGGATGGTCAGAGAATTTGGCATCCTGCTCCTTGTATCCTAGTAAAGCTTACCCTTTCATCTTTACTTTGGAACTCAAATATTCAGTGATTATAAGGATTTGGTGGGGTAAATAGCTGGTTAGTATCTGTGAAGTTAATCTGTAATGTTTACTTCTTTCTTTCAAATAAAGTTGATAGTCACACAGTGTGGGATGAAATGGCAGCCCAGGGATTCAATTCACTGGCACTCAGATTCATCATCTGTTCTCTTGATTTAAAATTACTTTCTTAAATAATAAAAAAATGTACATACCAAAGATATCCAAGAATAAGAATATGTCTTTCATTTTTTTTACCATGAGTAAATAGTAAACCTAGGTGTCAACATGCAAAATACATGTAGAGCAATAAGAAAAGCACAGCTTTTTACAAACGTGTAACCTGGAAGGGATTGGGGGCAGGAAGAGAAGGTGACGACAGAGGATGAGATGGCTGGATGGCATCGCTGACTCGATGGACGTGAGTCTCAGTGAACTCCAGGAGTTGGTGATGGACAGGGAGGCCTGGCGTGCTACAATTCATGAGGTCGCAAAGAGTCGGACACAATTGAGCGACTGATCCGATCTGATCTGAACGTGGAAGAAACAGCTGATCACTACATTGACTGAAGTTCAAGCCTTTGCTCTACAGAACCACACCAGAACTAGGTCTTTCTCCAGATTTGTTTAGCCACAGGCTCTGTCTTGTCTAACTTTTGAGCTAATTATGATAAAAATAAGCAAGATATACCAACCTGAGCCCAGGACGTGTCCATGGGGCCTCCTCCCGGTTTGCCCCGGCTACCTGACTAGCCTGGGTTTCCTGCAAGGTCATCTTGGGGCTGAGCCCTGGCTGAACATTCAGACCATTTGTGTGACACCCTGACACGCTGCCAGAAAAGCCTACTGGTTCCTGCCTCCACGACTTTATGTGATTTGACTCTACAAGCTTCCTGCTCTGAACCAAACACCAGGAATGCTCACCTCTTTTCAATGCTCACCACTTCCTAGAAATTCCTGTTACTACAGTGCCTGCCCCCGCCATGAGTTGTAATGTCTACCTAAATCAAGCTCTTTGAATATGGTTTTGGACCCTTTACCACTGGTGGAGACACAATCTCTACTCACGTTGGATTCCAGAATCTAAGAATTTTTTTTTTTTCCTTCCTCCCTTCAGGAGAAACCAGGATCTGGAGTGGGGTCCACAGACCTCAAATTATCATGCCTTGGAACACTGGTTTGTATCCAGTTAATGGTTGAGATGCATTTGAAAAAGATCTACATGGTGTCTTCACACCAGAAAAATGCTTGCATGCACAGACACTCATATTACAGGGGGTTAACAAATTCCCTAATGTCCTCCCAGGCTTAAGAAATCCTACTAAGGTATGTGTCTGTGTGTGTGTGCTTAGTCACTCAGTCATCTCCAGCTCTTTGAGACCCTTTTGACTGTAGCCCCGCATGGGATTTCCCAAGCAAGAATACTGGAGTGGGTTGCTGTTTCCTCCTCCAAGGGATCTTTCCGACCCAGGGATTGAACCCACGTCTCTTGTGTCTCTTGCATTACAAGTGGATTCTTTACCCACTGAGCCATAGAGGGAGCCCATTGCTAAGGTACAGGTGCATTTATATCCTCAGCTGCACATGAACCCTTAATTTCAATTACTCTACATGTTTCAATACAAGAAGACCCCAGCCCCCAAGCAATCTTACTTCATTTTTCTCAGGGATAAGTTTAAAAATTAAATAAACTTTTACAAGAGTCAGAGATCTCTTATAATGTTTAATATAACAGCTTAATACACATCTATGATAAAAAATTATTCTTGTGAACACTTAGATTTTATGAAGCAGTTGTACTCAATTCTTCCTATTTCTCTTCTGCATCATTTACATGCCTCTTGCATTCAGTACTAGAGCTTCTTGCTAAATCACCCACCAGTTTTCAATGGCATCTATTTTTCATTTCTGTGCAAATTTTCAAAATACAGTACTTTTAACCCATATATGATGAAAACTATAACCCAAACTACAAACCAAAACATTAAGCTCCATTTTCATCCTGAAAATATGTATATGTGGCCTCCACAATAGAATCACTTGCTTTTTAAAGTGATCTTAATTCTTGTTTACAGGCATCAATACCCACATTAGTGAGGTAATATCTTTAATTTTAAAAATGTGTATAATGCATCAGATTCTTGAGTGGAGAAATGAATTGGTTTTGCCGAGCATGTCTACTCTGTATTTTGATATACAAATTAAAATCATTTCGAAAAAGCTCTAAGTGTGCTGTGCTTAGTTGCTCAGTCGTGTCTGACTCTTCGTGACCCCATGGACTGTAGCCTGCCAGGCTCCTCTGTCCATGAGGATTCTCCAAGCAAAGAAAAATAGAGTAGGTTTCCATGTCCTCCTCCAGGGGATCTTACCAACCCAGGTATCCAGCCCAGGTCTCCCACATTGTAGGTAGATTCTTTACCATCTGAGCCTCCAGGGAAACCCAAAAAGCTCTATAAGAATATTTTTAAGAGCTTTAAAACTAGGCATCTTTCTTTTTTCTAAGGTATAATGTTTTTAGGAGAAAAACCAATACTATTAAGATAGATAAGATAAAACTTTATGTTGAGGTTGTAAAATTCAATTAATTTTCCCCACTTCAAAGGTATAGTTAGGAAGTTTGGAGTCAACATGTGCTCACTGCTATATTTAAAATGGATAATCAGCAGGACCTACTGTACAGCACAAAGAATTCTGTTCAATGTCATGTGGCAGCCTGGATGGGAGGGGACTCTGTGGGAGAATGGAATCATGTATTTGTATGACTTGGGTTTTGCTGTGCACATGATACTCTCACAACATTGTTAATAGGCTATCAGTTCAACTGAGTTCAGTTCAGTTCAGTCGTTCAGTCGTATCCAACTCTTTGCGACCCTATGAACTGCAGCACGCCAGGCCTCCCTGTCTATCACCAACTCCCGGAGTTCAGTCAAACTCACGTCAATTGAGTCAGTGATGCCATCCAGCCATCTCATCCTCTGTTGTCCCCTTCTCCTCCTGTCCCCAATCCCTCCCAGCATCAGAGTCTTTTCCAATGAGTCAACTCTTCGCATGAGGGGGCCAAAGTACTGGAGTTTCAGCTTCAGCATCAGTCCTTCCAAAGAACACCCAGGACTGATCTCCTTTAGGTGGACTGGTTGGATCTCCTTGCAGTCCAAGGGACTCTCAAGAGTCTTCTCCAACACCACAGTTCAAAAGCATCAATTCTTCGGCGCTCAGCTTTCTTCACAGTCCAACTCTCGCATCCATACGTGACTACTGGAAAAACCATAGCCTTGACTGGACGGACCTTTCTTGGCAAAGTAATGTCTCTGCTTTTGAATATGCTATCTAGGTTGGTCATAACTTTCCTTCCAAGGAGTAAGCATCTTTTAATTTCATGGCTACGATCACCATCTGCAGTGATTTTGGAGCCCAAAAAAATAATACTTCAGTGTAAAATAAAAAGTTTAAATAAATAAAAGTTGCCACTTCAAACATTTCAACATACTTAGTCTCAAAAAGAAACTAAGCCTCTTAAGTATATTTCATGTAATGTCAATTTCTATACAGTCTTTTCTAAGGGCTTCTCTGGAGGCTCCATGGTAAAGAATCTGTGTGCCAAAGCAGGAGACACAGGTTCAATCCCTGGTCCAGGAAGATTCCCCACACTGTGGAGCAACTAAGCCCATGCACCACAACACTTGAGCCTGGGCTCTAGAGCCTGAGACTGCAACTCCTGAGCCCATGAGCTGCAGCTACTGAAGCCTACGTACTCTAGAGCCTGTGCTCTACAGCAAGAGAAGCCACTGCAATGAGAAGCCTTCACACTACAACAGAGTGGCCGCCACTTGCTGCAACTAGAGAAAAGACCGTGGAGCCACGAAGACTCAGCACAGCCAAAAATAAATAAATTATTTTTTTAATTTCTTCTATACATCTTCACCTTTGATAGCTACATTTGGAAAACTGCATAAATATGCACTATAAGAAGATGGGTAGATCGACAGAGACAGGTGACAGCTGATAGACATATACAGATACTCTTCTCTCTAATATTCCCCATAATGATATATACTTTTCCCCTTTGTTCCTTTTTCCTCCCTCCCCCATGTCACTTCTTTTCTGTATGCTCTTAGATATTTCTGGGTGTTTTATAATTGAGATACTTCAAAATGATTTATGACGCAACTTATAATATTAAGATAGTAAATTCTCCTTAATTTTTATTGTCATAAAAGATTAGAAAAGAAAACAGAATTACTTGTGTTTTGTTCTAGATATTTTTTTCCTTCACCTATTCCAAGAAGATAATGAGGCCAGCAGATAAGTTCTGTGGGTGAAAACAACCTCTCTTCCTTTAAATAAGCCTGAGCTCATTGACTGTATTGTGCTGGGAGAGAGAATAGTAACCCCAAGAAGCACCCTCCCAGTCCCGGGCCTCCCCCTCTGGAGCAACACTCTTGTGCCCAAGAATGGACCACCAGCCATGGAAGTGGCTGATTTCAAGGGCTCGTGAGGGACTAGAACCAAACCATCTTTGCTAAAGACCAGAGGAACTTCACCAAGTATCCCACTGTATGTCAGATCCTTTGGATCTTTGTGAAACCCCAGGGAAGGGACAAGCCCAGTGACTTCATGGCAGTTTTAATGAATAAGAACTTGGCCTTAAGTTAAATTTGCCTTGAAGGAAACAAAGAAACATTTCATCTTATATACATCCAAGATTGTTGGGATACTTGCCATACCTATTATCTAAATATCCATCCTTTTCTCTCTAGAATATCATTATGAACTCTCTTTTTTATTTTCTATATCCCTTTAAAGAAAAGAAACAAAACTCTATAGTCTTACGTTCCTTGATTTTTCATGTACTAGTACCTTCTCTCTCCCTCAAAACCTGCTGAGAACGATTCTTTCATCCTTAGGACTTGCCTTATAATCATGAGCAAAACAGTGTATTTGTTGGATTCTATACCTAGTTTTTATCATGGTTGTACCACAGAATACACTGTTGAATGAACAGCATCATATTTTCTGCTAATCTTTAAGTTCTAATTATTTTTAGCATCGTGAAATGCAAAGTTGGTTACACAGAGACATAAATTCAAAATAATGCGACAAGAGAAATTTATTTTTAATCAGTTATTTCACAGTATGTGGTAGTGGCTAAAAATCGGGTAGGTAGGACATATGTAAGAAAACAACTCAGCTCATGAAAGCGACACAGTCCATCTGCTCTCTGGACCAGCCCAACATCCCTGCGCTGTAACTGAGACAAGATATATTTTCTGACTACAGCTGCATTGAGAAGACTTCATATCTATAGTCAAAACATACTGACTTGTTTAACTGGATCACTATTCTTTCCATTAATTTGGTTTTTTAAATATTTACACATAAATGTGAAACGTATTAGACTGTGGTTTTATTAAAAGAAGAAGGGCACATTTTAATCATTTTATTAAATGTTATAAGACTTGTGGGGACTTTCCTGACGGTCCAGTTGTTGAGAGTCCCCCTTGCAGTGCAGGAGACACATGTCTGATCCCCGTTTGGGTACCTAGGATCCCATGTGCTATGGAACAACTGGGCCAGTGTGATGCAACTACGGAGCCTATGCCCTCTGACACCCACATGCCGCAACTAGAGAGTCTTTGTGCCACAAGGAAAGATACCACATTATGCAACAAAGATCCCATGTGCTGCAGCTAAGACCTGACACAGCCAAAAACATAAATAAATATTTTAAAATAAATGAAATTCAGAAAGAGACTTTTGGTACAATACAATGTCAGGCTATAGATTCAGTCCTTTGCACAAATGGACTCTTTTTTTGTTTTAGTTGTTTTTAAATGAACTAGTTGTGGTTGTCAACATTTAAAAACAAGAGACATCAAATAAAAATCTAGGCTTCCTTGGACAAAAGAAAGATCTAGCCAGACCAGACTGACTTTCCCTCAATTCACGTTACCCACATGCCAACAATCTGCTCTCCAAAATCATGCAACTGATCCACTTCAGTCAGTAAGTTGGGGGCTCCCAAAATATTTTGGTTTGAAAACCTGGCTTATATTTTCTTTGAGTAATCATGAATGGACTAAAGCACTTTATGAGATTCTTTCACTATTTGTAACAAATAGTATTAATCCACGTAGTTTGCTTTAAGGTGGCATTGCAGGGAGTAAATCAAGTAACTAAATGCATCTATCTAAAATGACACCTAAAATGTCTTTATGCAACAACTGCAGCATGCCCTCTTACTCAAAAATAAATCTCAGCATTGGACAGGGATGGATAATTACCTAATTTTTCTGCCTGGTATACTTCCCATTCTTTGCCTGCAAGTAAAGTGAAACCAAATATCCAGGAAAGAAATAATATCATAGAAAACAAATATCTGTTATGTTAAAATGGCAGTCACTCATGCCAATGAGATTACAGCTCAATACATAGGAAAAAAGAGAATGATCTGGACCCAGAGGTAATGCCTTAAAGGAATTCATTTTCCTGTCCCCGCTGAGAATACTTTCTATCATAGCCTGAGAGGCACTAAAGTAAATTGGCAAAAAGGAAACCTCTCTGCATATGGTGTTTACTCGGAAGGGTGAGGAGCCAAAGACACCTTCAGTCACAGCAAGTTGGGCCCGTCTCTAGCGCAGTATCATTTCAAGAGCGGCCCCTGATGAAGTCTCAGGCTTCTGCGCCCATTAGACTCAGTGTGAAAGGTCTTCATGCACTTGCCAGCTGGCATGGTAGACTGTGTTATCTAAAGATGTGAACAGCCTCAGCACTGGCCTGGCTGCAACTGGAAACCAAAGCGACAATTAATTATGGATGGAATGCAGCCAGGCAAGGCTGCAATTGTAATCAAATGAGACCACACTGAGGAAAAATAACATTTTATCCTGTGCTGGGTACCTTACAGATAGATTTATGGCTACACTGCCAGTTGGAGATAAAGTAAAAATCAATCATATTATTCACATGAGCAACATAAGCAAGTACTGATGAAACAAAAAAAAATATGCTTCCTATGATTGTGTGGCAGATACTTCATTTATATACAGCTTTATTTGGCATAATCACAGATCCTCAATTTTTTTTTTTTTAATGAAAGCTGAGAAATACACTATCAGCTGGTACTGTAATGAAGTGATCTGGGAACTTTTTAGATTCAAAGCCTTGGTTGCAAAAATATATTACAGTGTTTCCTGCCTGCTTTACTGCCTTGCTCATATTTCATTATGATAACTCTATTGCATTTTAAAATGTGGAGCCTGGAAGCTACAGAATATCCCCAGTTAACAAACAGAACAGCTTGTTCATTATGTCCATGAATAACCAAAAGAGAAAAGATAATGCTAATTCTTGCAGTAAAAAAAAAAAGTAAAGAATTTAGGTTTCTTTAGAAGCACAATTTAAATCTCAATCTAGTTCTGTAAAAGGACTTCCCTGGTGGCTCAGACAGTAAAGAAACTGCCTGCAATGCAGGAGACTGGGGTTCAATCCCTGGGTCAGGAAGATCCCCTGGAGAAGGCAATGGCAACCCACTCCAGTATTCTTGCCTGGAGAATCCCATGGACAGAGGAGCCTGGAGGGCTACAGTCCATGGGGTCACAAGAGTCAGACATGTCTGAGTGACTAACGCACACACCCATACATTCACACACACACACACACACACACACACACACACACACATATACACACTAGTTTTGTAAAGGAAGGAGCACTATGAAATGAACATTCCCTAAAAATCATGGCCTTTGAAGGACTAATATACTAAGCTACACAGAGAAATGCTGCAATAAACCACAGGTTAATGGGGAAGAGTGTCATGTGGACTAAAATTAGTTACAATCTAGCAAGTTTTTAATTAAAAAATAGCCATCTGTGGCTAGTGACAGTATGCACTTATGCATTAGCAACAGAAATGCTACTTCTTTTTTTAATTCCTTAGAATAGGTTTTACATAGAAGTTTAAGTAACTTTGGCAATTCAAATGAAAATGTATAGCTGTTTAACCTCCAAACTTATAGACCATCTCTGGGCAATTGAAATCTTCCCATCAATAGCCTAGGAGATTTTACAGAGAAACTGGAGTCTGTCTGCCCGTCTTCAATTCCATCTCACCGTCTACCAGTTTCTGCTGCTGCTGCTAAATCACTTCAGTCGTGTCCAACTCTGTGCGACCCCATAGACGGCAGCCCACCAGGCTCCCCCATCCCTGGGAGTCTCCAGGCAAGAACACTGGAGTGGGTTGCCATTTCCTTCTCCAGTTTCTAGTCCTTGCCAAACTACCTGTGGGTGAGTGGGGTGACGGGAGGAAAGCCAGGGGATTCCAGCCAAAGCGTAGGTAGGTAGAAAGGAACAGAATGGCAGAATGCCACAGCAGGCTCAATTCTCTGCTCACCCACCCAGCCACCCCCATTCCCCCACCCAAGCCCCTGCAGCAGAAGCCAAAATATCCAGTGACTAGTGACTGTGGAGTCACTTTTAAGAACTGCTTAACCAAAATGTCATCTCAAGAAGTGGAACACTAGGCATTATAATGAGAAAGTGCATGGATGGATGGTAAACAAACCATAGCACTTACAGTCCAACAACAGGGCGATTTCCTTTGTGGGTGACCTTACATCCCTTGCTTTGGACAGGGCTGCAGCTTGAGTGTAGCTTCTAATTAAAATTAAACAATAAATGCTGCTATCCTGACAACAGTTATTTCATAGCAGTCTTTGCTGGTTTAGTATGGCACAACTGGTTTTGCCTTTATTGGTTGCCTTGTTCCTCCAAATTAAGCAATTAAACAATTTGTTCATGTTAAAGGTCGTTGCTTGTTGTGATCCATTCAAATTCAAGACGAATGAATGAGTATATCCTATAGAATTCCAGAAAACAAATGCTTCAAAGGAAGATAGGGAGAAGCACCGTCTACAGAGTATCTTGTAATTACGAAAGTTAGGGTACTCATTAGCAAGTGTCCTCTAATTCCTTTGCCAGTGTGAGGCCCCCTTAACAGGTAAGTAAAGCTTTAATTTGTTTTCCTGCAAAGTGACTTCCTTCTTTCTGTCACAGAATGACAGAACACTGAGTTTTTGTTACTTGGCATTTTTTTCCTGATGAAAAAAGCAAGACTGAGAAACAGAATTTTCAAACTGTTGAGGAATACATCAATGTGCATGTGTATAAAAGTTTGCAGGGTGAGAAAAAATAAGACCATTATGGTTAGAATACAGTCACCCATAATTCAACATTGTGTCATGATTTTGGAGGAAAATGTCTTTCTCTCTCTTCAGACTGGGTTTTGTCCTCAGCCCCAAACTAGCGTATATATTTCCTACCTGCTGCTGCTAAGTCGCTTCAGTCGTGTCCGACTCTGTGAGACCCCATAGATGGCAGCCCACCAGGCTCCCCCATCCCTGGGATTCTCCAGGCAAGAACACTGGAGTGGGTTGCCATTTCCTTCTCCAATGCATGAAAGTGAAAAAATAAAGCGAAGTCGCTCAGTCATCTCCGACTCCTAGCGACCCCATGGACTGCAGCCCACCAGGCCCCTCCGTCCATGGGATTTTCCAGGCAAGAGTACTGGAGTGGGGTGCCATTGCCTTCTCCGGGATTTCCTACCTAGGCCTAGGCAATTCTTTTTACAGTCCCAGAACTTGTCAGTGCTCTAGAAACTTCTCCTCCTTTCCCAGACAGAATTAAAGAGCTCACTTACCTGTGTCTCTATACTGGGACTGTATGTACATTCCCGTCTTTGAATTTTTAGCTAATTCTGTGTATGTTGGTCCCCTGCCCCCATCTCCCACCCACCATCTCCCTACCCCACTACTCCCAATTCTTAACTCCACTGAGACTTATTTGAGGCCAGAAAATACATTTTATCTGCTTTAGGATCTAAAGTACTGTGCACACAGCCCAACACCTAATATGCCCCAGTAATAGTTTATCAAATTGGATCAAGTTTAACAATTCAAAATACATCTACAGAACAATTGCCATGTATACATAACCTCCTTTGCTTTATGTTGTTCCATCTTAGAAAATAAAATTCAGAAGACATTTCAATCTACGTAATTTTACCATCCCTTCAGTATATTTAGAAAAACAGCTATCATACACTGGATTCCTAAATGATTAAAATTCATACATATTTAACTCAAAACTCTGTTAAGTATTTGGGGAACCAGTATCTTCAAACCAACAGCCTAGGAAATGTCATGTAGATATTCCAGCCTCTGTCCTTTGCTCAAACCTTCTGGTCTCCCCAGCCTTTTACTCCTTTCAGTACATGGCGCACTCTCTGTACAAGTAGGTGAGGAGAGTAGAGAACAGTCAGGAAATTTCAGGCAAAAGAAGAAGGTGCTGTTTTGTACATATGCATTGTATTAAGTGATTCATGTACACTATTTCATTTATTCCCAAAGTATGTGTTAATATTTCAGCTTTACACATCACAAAAGTGAATCTTAAGTATTTTCAGCCACACAAGCAAGAAAGAGAATCATAATTCAAAAGTTTTTGTTCTGATTTTAAAGGTTATATGGCTCTTTCAATGGCACCCCACTCCATTACTCTTGCCTGGAAAATCCCATGGATGGAGGAGCTTGGTAGGCTGCAGTTCACGGGGTCGCTAAGAGTCGGACACGACTGAGCAACTTCACTTTCACTTTTCAATTTCATGCATTGGAGAAGGAAATGGCAACCTACTCCAGTCTTGCCTGGAGAATCCCAGGGACAGGGGAGCCTGGTGGGCTGCCATCTACGGGGTCGCACAGAATTGGACACGACTCAAGCGACTTAGCAGCAGCATCGTGACTTGACACAGCAATTAAACTGCTCCATTTTTTTAATTGTATTTTTTTTCCTAGTTGGTGAAAAGTATTTCTTATTTTGCCACTGAGGACTTATTGAGTGTCTAAGTGATAAGCATACATCTAGTGTATCCTGTGTTTCAGAGCGAAAATTTCAGAATCACAGGAAAGAATCTCTTGTAAATTTACAGTTGGGCCTCCAGCTGTGACTTCTCTATTTAGTAATTTATATAAAGAGTCATTTGGGGGCTTCCCCTGTGGCTCAGTGGAGAAGAATCCCCTGCCAATGCAGGGGCCAAGGGTTCGATCCCCTGGCCCGGGAAGATCCTACATGCCACGGAGCAGCTAAGCACCTGAGCCACAGCATTAAGCTGGAGCCCCAGAGCCCAGGAGATTCAACTACCAAAACCCACACACTCTCTCTGTAACCAGAGAAACCACCACAAGAAGTGCGTGCGCCGCAGCTACAGAGAGTCCCCCACTCGCCACAACTAGAGAAAAGCTTGTACAGCAACAAAGACCCAGCACGGGCAAAAATCAATACATGAGATTATTTTTAAGAAAGGAATCATTTGGATATGCATATTTCATGTATTTAAACTCTTTTCATTTTGAAAGTTGGCATAGGAATATCTGCAGCTTGATATATTAAAATAATATATGTTTTCTCACTAGTGTATAATCACAGAGAACGTTTTATTGAAAGAAGACTTTCATATATTCTTTCTATATAACAAAGCCTAATACAAATCAAACATGTGCCTATATTGTAGCTCCAGAGACGAATTCAAAACAACAAAAATCTTTGCTTTTGGCTGGACCCGCCTCAACTTTTGCACTTGAAAAAGTGTGGCTCTTTCCACAGATATTTCTCTTATGGAGAGCACTCTTTTCTGCTTCCATGCCATCATTTGGCTACTTCTTCCTGATTTGTTTCTCTCAGAACAAACTTTGTCCCAGAGATTCTTAGTCATTTTTCATTATGGTCAGTTTCTTTTGTAATGCTACACACTTTATGTCATATATTTGAATTTTTTTTTTAGAAGGGGCTCATGTCACCAAAGATGTTAAGAGAGACCCTCCTTTAGAATCCCACATTGTGTGTGTGAGAATTCAGTCACATAAGACTCTTTGAGACCCCACAGAATATAGCCTCTGTCCATGGGATTTCCCAGGCAAGAGTACTGGAGTGGGTTGGCATTCCCTTCTCCAGGGCATCTCCCTGACCCAGGGGCTGAACCTGTGTCTCTTGTGTCTCCTGCATTGGCAGGTGTGTTCTGTACCACTAGTGCCACCTGGGCAGCCCACATTTCCACGCTGCTGTGGTCTTATTCCTTGATTAAATCATGATGCTGTTTGGTTTTGCCTCCACCAAAGGGCAGACACCTCAAGGCGGGGGAGCAGCTGTGTTCACACTGCATTCCCTCCACCCACACGTTACTTGTACGTGGAAAAGGAAACCAGATATTTGTGGAAAGCATGGATGAACTATATCAATTCAGAGTGACAACCCTGATTATTTTATGCTGCTCAGTACTTGTATCTGAAAACTGTAGATAAATAAAAAATGGGAGCATAAATTCTGATTAAATGCTATTTGATAGAAAAGAATCTTCCAAATATACCAGTTCAAAGAAAAGGACAGAAGGGCTTCCTAGGTGGCACCAGTGGTAAAGAACCCATCTGCCAATGCAGGAGACATAAGAGACGTGGGTTCAATCCATGGGTCAGGAAGATCCACTGGAGGAAGGTACAGCAACCCTCTCCACTATTCTTGTCTGGAGAATGCCCATGGACAGAGGAGCCTGGTGGGCTACAGTCCATAGGTTTGCAAAGAGTCAGATGTGACTGAAGCCACTTAGCACATATGCACAATAGACTAAGACCCTGAAGACTGTCTGCCTGTCTCTGTATAGTTGCATTTCTCTCCTACTTCATCTGCATTCTGGCCCTCAAGAGGATGGATACAAGGCTGGACTGCTGGAATCCAGTTCTTTACGACCACTGGCCTCCCAATAATGAGATGAGAATGTCTCTATGGCCAAGGACAAAGCCTGGTCCCTGAACGTGTCCACTGCTCCCCAAACTCTTGGGTTTGTTTTCCTGACCTCAGTTGCCTCACTGTTATTTAAGAACATATATTTTGTAATGAAAGGAAGGGAACAGAGGGGGAAATTAAGTGAACTATTTAGAAGCCGTTATATATGCAAACACTATACTACAGGCTTTTAGGGATAGGCATAACGTTTTTCATATTACTATTGAATGGTAAGTAATTTGTTTAACATTATGCAGTGATTAAGTTGAACAGACTGAGCTTGACCTAGATCTGTATACTCTAAAACTACTGGTCTCTTCTGCCTAGAATAGGGGTCTAGCTGCTGGGAGAACTGAAGTCATCATAAGCAGATGGCTGTAAAACCATCTTGATGTCAGTAGATGTAGTGATTCCCGTGGAGGGGGTGGGAAGGGCAGGACTGCTGTCTTCAGGAAAAAATTTCTTTCTGATTATGTTACCTCAAGGACCAACAGGTTATTGTCAGATTGAAAAAGTTACTCAAAACAGAAGACCTAGGTGTGAGACACACAGTAGGAATCCAATTAAAAGTGACTCCCTCCCTTTAACTTCTCCCCTAAACCATGGTTGACCTTAACTTCCACATATTTTCAAAACCATAGAACAATCCACCTGACACTTTCTCAACTTAGATGCTAGTTCTTCCCTGAACCCTTTCCTGATTGCTTTCAAACAGACGTTTTTGTTCACTTTTCTCCAGACCTTAATTTCACTAATGCTAATTTGCCATAGACCATAAGATACATATTTGTGGTATGTATTAAGAAAGAAAAAGTATTGCCAGTTAAAGTATGGCAAATCAATTATAAGGGGCATCCCACTTCAAATATGTAAAAATGTAAAAAGTGCCCTTCCTAGAATCATTTAAAACTGTGTCTCTGGTGGTAATCTTCAGTCTGTCCTGCCTTGTTGTTCAGTTGCTTAGTCATGACCAACTCTTTGTGACCCCAGGACTGCAGCGCCCTAGGCTTCCCTGTCCTTCACTATCTCCCGGAGTTTGCTCAAACTCATGTCCATTGAATCAGTGATGCCATCCAACCATCTCATGGATGGATGGAGAAGCCACCTGCTTCTCCTCTTGCCCTCCATCTTTCCTAGCATCAGGGTCTTTTCCAATGAGTCAGTTCTTCACATCAAGTGGCCAAAGTATTGGAGCTTCAGCTCCAGCATCAGTCCTTCCAATGACTATACAGGACTGATTTCCTTTAGGATGGACTGATTTGATATCCTTCAATTCAAGGGACTCTCAAGAGTCTTCTCCAAAACCACACTTCAAAAGCATCAAATCTTCAGCATTCAGCCTTCTTTATGGTCAACTCTCACATCCATACATGACTACTGGAAAAACCATAGCTTTGACTAACGCACCTTCTTTGGCAAAGTAATGTCTCCGCTTTTTAATTCTATCTACGTTTATTATAGCTTTTCTTCCAAGGAGTAAATGCCTTTTAGTTTCATGGCTGCAGTCACTGTCTGCAGTGATTCTGCAGCCCAAGAAAATAAAATCTGTCACTGCTTCCTTTGTTTCCCCATCTCTTTTCCATGAAGTGAGGTCCTGCCTTGGAACTGGGGCTTTTGTACTCATGAAGAGTCAAGAAGTGACTACATACACTTCCAGTGATCTAGTCTTCTAGCTGCTGGACAAAGCGGCTTAGTAGCCCAAAGACAGTCCTTGGGAAAGGACTGTAGGTGGCAACGGTTACGAGCCCATTCATAAAGGGAAACTTGGAGCTCCCTGGTGGTGCAGTGGATAGGAATCTGCCTGCCAATGCAGGGGACAGAGGTTAGATCCCTGGTCCAGGAAGACTCCACACACTGCAAAGCAACGAAGCCCCCATGCCACAACCACTGAGCCCGCACTCTAGGGCCCGCGAGCCACGACCACTGAGCCTTCGTGCGACAAGCTACAGTGGGCTTGAGGGCCCGGAACCACAAATACTGAGCCCATGTGCTGCAACTACTGAAGCCAGCAGCCTGGAGCCTGTTCTGTGCAACCAGAGAAGTCACCACAATGAGAATCCCGTGCACCGCAACTGAAGAGTAGCCCCCACTCGCAGCAACTAGAGAAAAGCTTACACAGGAACAAAGACCCAGCACAGCCAAAAATAAAAAAAATAAAAATTATTTTTAAAAAATAGCTGAGCCATTACATTAAAAAAAAAAAAAAAGCCGTCTTTCTTAAAGGGTATGCTGGGTATGCCTGTAATACTGTAGCCTCGGGGCAGAGTGTAGCAAGAAACAAAACCAGGAGACTGTGTGAAGTCACTTCCAAAGACATTGAGTTCAACTGGATCCAAGAGGCAAAGACAGAATCAAGGGGCAAAGCCAAGGTCAGTTACACTGCTGGGCTGGAAGATGCCAACTAATGACTGAATAAGTACCGAGTTAATGGTCATGGATGAAAGCCAGAGGTAAATGGGGAAGCGGGAACAGGGGGTACAGGAGAATATCCAACTGGATTCAGGCAGAGAGTATCTTGCTGACCTAGGGTTCCTTTTAAAAATGTGAGGACACTCTTCCTCTGCTGTATAGGGGTGAGAGGGACATTGAGAAGGCGCCGTCGGGGTGAGGCCGGTGTACTGGACTGAAGTATACTACACAAAGCTTGGATTTCTCATATCTGTAAAAGACAGTGATTCAGAATTTGTCAGTGTCATTTCACAGAAACCCACTCCACCTGGTCTGCAAGAGCCACAGCCAACTGCTCTGGGAACCTCTGATGAAAGAGCTGAGACCTATTTCAACTCTGACTTCATGTAGTTTTTCTTAAGCTTTAGTACCAGTCTTAAACATCATCTATTTAATCGCCCAGGGGAGAATTTTTTTAAAGTGTTAATGAGAATGTAGCTCATTGTCATTTTAGTTTCTCAATGACTCAATTATATGACATTTACTTATGCCCTCTGAATGACAACAGTCATGCCAGCTGCTGGCTGAAGGGGAATTTCCCAGCAGTATTTAAATACATTATCTTCACTAGCTCTTTGCTAGAATTCACTCTGAACAGATGTGGCAGCTGTCATTCATTGAAGTCTAGAACAGCCTTATCACTGTTTTATGGTTCTGGTGTCTGCTTAGTTATTTTTTCCTCAGTTATTCATGTTTTAAATTTTAATTTATATTATCAACCCGTTTTAGTTCGTGCCAGGCATTAATCTTTATCTAAATTTAATTGTCTCTACATTTTCTATCTTAAGTTTATACCTACCATGTATTTGTAACTCATTTTACTATACATTCTTGTTCAAAAAGATAAGTAGAATAAACGGTAGGAAAGTCCCTAACTAGGATTCACACCAAATTCAGATGTCTTTGCTGATGTGTTACAGAAGTTGTTTATCATCTTTCCTTAGCATGTGATACAGTAAACTCTCAGACAATTCTATGCTTGGACAATACACTGGTGTACTCATTAACAATTTCCCTGGATAATGTTCTCCATCTGCAACTTTTAAAGAATGTATATCATGAATCATTTTTTGATAATTTAAATGATACGTCTTCTATCACTACACAGAGTAAAATGCAGAAGTGACTAATAAGCAAGATTTCTGAGTCATGAAAGTTAACCCAGACTTTTTGATACACAGTTGCATAAATTTCAGACTTCAAAAAGGTAGTTAACAGTCTCCTATCTTTGAAGGATAAACCAGTTGTTAAGGTTGAGTCAGGTTCAACTAAATGAAAAAGATAATTGGAAGAAAAAAGAAAATGCTTCCAGAGCTGTTGAGAAGAATATTAATCACTGAGTGCCCCCTGGGAGTTCCTGGCCCATAAAACTCGGCATTGCTTCAAAGAACTCTTTCCTCATTTCCACTAACAATTTTCTTTACATTCTTAAGTACAAAGATACATTTGTAAAGGTGGCAATTTTAAATATTGTTCTGAATAACTTATGTGACAAATGAAAGAGATATTTTGATAAGCTAGTTTTCACAGCATATAAACAAATAGATACCTCTGTGCTTCTATTATTTAATGCGTGCTTACTGTATTTGAGGAACGGCTAAGTATATACTGTCCAAAATTCTTTCCCATTTCAGGGTCTTTGAATTGGTTGTTCTCAAAGCCTGAAAGGTGCCTCCTCAAATGAATGGCCATCCCTTTATAAGTTTCAGACCTTCCTGACAATATATCACAAAGCAGAACTCTCTACCCTATCTGCCACATTTACCCATTTACATCTTTCAAGCTCCTCTTTCAAATCTGTAATTGACTTATTCATTTATTTGTCAACTTGTTTATGTCTACCTTCCCACTCATACAACAGAATTCTCAGAAGGGCAGGAACTTCATTTCATACACCTCTGAATCCCTGACTCTGGTACATCATTAATACTAAAAAAGTATAGACTAAGCAAATGTGTGAATGCTTTATTAAGTATTATATCATTTAATCCTCTATAAATATCCCATGGGATCTTTCAAAGGAACTAAGGCTCAGATGGATTAAGAATCTTGACTAAAGTCACTTGAGCAGTCAGGCAGCACAAGGATTCAAGCTATATCCTTAATCTTCATGGATTTTTCATCTCTCATAGTAATTTCACTTAATAGTATTACCATCTTCCCAGCACCTGCACTTGAAACCTGAAGACCTTTCTTTGGTGCCCCCACCCAACCAATTGGTTACCAAGTCCTTGGTTTTGTTTTGTTGTTTGTTTATTAGTTTTGGCTGTGCTGGGTCTTCGTTGCTGTGCCTGGGCTTTCTCTAATTGCAACCAGCAGGGGCAATCTTCTTGTTGAGGTGCTTGGGCTTCTTATTGCGAAGGCTTCTCTTGCTGTGAAGCATGGCTTCTAGGGTGCTCAGGCTTCAGCAGTTGTGGTGCACAGGCTTAGCGCCCTGGGGCCTGTGGAACCTTCCCAGAACAGGGATTGAAGCTGTGTCCCCTGCACTGGCAGGCAGATTCTTAATCACTGGACCACCAGGGAAGTCCGACACAGCCTTAGTTTTGACTTCACCATTTCTCATCAACATTGCCCTTTGCCTCCTCACTGGTCTCCCTGCTGTAAGTGACTTCTTCCAAGGTAACAGTGTAGATTCAGCACTTCTGCTGAAATTGCTGAGAAGTTTCTCTCCATCTTTCAGACAAAATTCATACTCAGTTTTGCAAACCCCTTGAGGAGCTGGCTTCTGCCGCCTTCATTTTCATTTCCCTTTCTCACTGCATTAAAACCTATGCTCATTGCCTAAAATACTGGCATTCTTCCATAGCCCTGTGTTTTTAGATTGTTTTCTCTGAATGCGTTTCCCCCACTTGTCTGCCAGTTTCACATCTAATCGTTTTCCAGGACTTGAGACAAACGTCACCTCTTTTTGAAGTCCTTATCTGATCTAATCTTTATACAAGCATCGCCACTAAACTGAGACATGACCCTGCTCTAGAGTGCCATAAAACCTAAAATAAACCTCCTTACCATGGCGTTTCACAGTGTGTAGTAACTGTCACACTTTGTTATTTAGGCTTTTCTTTGGTGTTATTTCATTAAAAAAAAAAAAAAAGTGTGGCATTCCTTGATGGACTCCCTGAGGGCAGGTCCCTAGCATAGTTGCTGGTGTGCAGTAATTACCCAGAAGTTATTTATTGAAAGGATAAATTGAAAAGTGAATATATTTTTGAACATGATTACAATTAAGTTCAATAAAGAAAAGAAAGTGAAGTATGAATTGTGCCATGAATGTATTAAATAGTATCAATAGATGTGCACAGGGTATTCAGTTTCTGACTGCAGCCCTAAAGAACCCCGTGTGGCAGAGCATGGAGGGTGCTTTTCGCTGCATCAATCCTGTCCCCAAAATAGCTTCAAGCTGCTGCGCTCAGTACAATGGAAGATACATAAATACAGTCAGCTGCTTTGGAATTTCGAGAACCAATGAAAGAGACACCATTTTCCAAAGGAATTCATATGAACCCCACGACTTCCTCAAGACATATGACCTGCAAATGCTTTAGAAATCATTTAACTTGGTCTTTACTTAAACAACAACCAACAAACTGTCTTGAAATATCGATTTGCCTTGAATCACTGATTTCATCTATTTGCTCTAAAATTCTCTTCTTTGAGACCTATTTGATAATTTGAAGAGCAGCTCTATGTTCATAAATTCAGGGGCTGCTTAAGTGTATACTTTATTGTATTTTAAAATCTCATCGTTAAGAAAAAAAAAACCCTCTGCATTTGAGCTCTCCTGAGAAGTAACTTTTTAGTCATACTCACCAAATCCTATTTTGCAGATTCCAGAGAGGCATAATGCTATATATAAATTTCAAACAGGGATTCCTAGAGAGCAGGGACAGGGCCAGCTGCTGAACTGCTCAGGGGACACTGAACTGCAAACAAAAAGCAAAGGGGGGATTTTTTTTTTTCTTGTGGGCCTTGAAGAATTATTTTGCTTTGCCTTTGTCCGGGGTTTCCATGGAAACTTCTCTCCTGAAAATGTGCAGTTCTTCAGAGCCCTCGCCGTGAATGCAAGCAGAAGACAGACCTGAAGCTAGCTACATCTATTTTAGTGTTGCCATGAGTTGATGAAATCAAGAGATAATTGTTATATTCATAAAGAAATCAGTAACATGGAAATGAGTATAATGAGTTTAATGAACAAACACTGGGTTTTTGGATGGTACCTTTAATCTTCCTTCTGCCTTTGGGTAAATATAATGCAGGTTTATATACGGTTTTTTGGACTTTCCTGGTGGCTCAGTGGTAAAGAATCTGCCTGTCAATTCAGGAGATGCTGGTTCCATCCCTGGGTCAGGAAGATCCCCTGAAGATAGAAATGGCAACTCACTCCAGTATTCTTGTCTGGGAAATCCCATGGCCAGAGGAGCCTGGCAGGCTACAGTCCATGGAGTCACCAAAGAGTCAAACACAACTGAGTGACGAAACAAAAGCAACATATAAGGTTTAGGTTTCTAATACCATACAGAAAATAATAAAAACTACAGTAGCAGTGATTGATCCAAAAGTGCCAATAATCAGCCTAAACTTTCACTCATCCTATGCACTCAAGCAAAATGAAAGAAAAATTTCAAAATAATATGTTGACCCAGAAATCACTCTTTTATCTCTAAGAAACAACTTGGGAAAAATCCTACGAAGGACAGGTAAAAGGAGTAGAGATTATACTTTTAGTTCAGAAAGACTTTGATGCTCACAAGAAGGCCCAGGCTACATATGAGTAATACCTGGGAAGTACTATAAACAAGGAATATTCCAATAATATCATGTTTTCTCAGGAGAAGCACAGAAATTCCCCCAAATTCACAGAGGAACAGAGCAAGGGGAAGAAAACAGTCAGGTTCTTGGTATGAGTAAAAAGGGAAATGGTGTGTGTTCATAATGTGGTACATGCCACGTCCTGCTCAGGTTTCCTCCAGTCAGCACTGAGTTAAGGATATGCTGGGCGGGACAGGAGAAATGGGATTCTTCCCCTGAGGAAGTGTATCTCTCAGCAGAGGAGACAGACATAAAAGAGCTGATTGGAATGAATTACCAATTGCAAAATGTGCTATAAAATGAGCAATGCAGGGTTCCCTGAGAGAATGTAAGGAAGAAACCTCAACTTGTATATTCCCACCCTCACAATAATCCCTTAAATTAGATGCTGTAATCCTGTTTCACAGGAGCTAACAGAGGCACAGAGAAAGGAAGAATTTACCCCAAGGTCAATCAGGAACTAAATACTGGAGCCAGCCTGTGAATCAGTGTTGGTCTGTTGGGCTTCATGGTCTTTTTCCTATGCTACATGATTTTGTGAGTAGCCATTTCAATTTATTGCTGAATTAAGAATTGGAGAGATATGAAATATATCTGTCAAGAGATGCTAGAAATTTTCTGTCATGTCTAACTCTCTCTGAATCATTTTCTCAGTAAGCACTTTAAAGTAATCATCTGAAACTGGTCATTCGGACATGATGACTCTCATTTAAATACTTATGAATTTGCCCATCTAAGATATTCCCCAGTTAGGAACCAAGTAGCTGGGCTGCGAAGTCAGCAAACTGACATCACTACACTGAAGTAGCATGAAGTTTGGAATCTACAGGACTCATCTCTCAGCCCTCATTCAGATCTTCTCCCTGATCTGCCATTGCCTGCTCTCTCGCTCTTTGTTATCCTGGTACATGCCTGTCACTCTAACTCAACAATAAGCAATTCTGAATGTATTAGAAACACATCTTACTTACCTTTGTGCATACATGCTAAGTCACTTCAGTCATGATCAACTCTTTGAGACCTATGGACTGTAGCCTACCAGGCTTCTCTGTCCATGGTATTCTCCAGGCAAGAATACTGGAGAGGGTTGCCATGCCCTTCTCAAAGGATCTTCCCGACCCAGGGATCGAACGTACATCTCTTATGTCTCCCGCATTGGCAAGCAAGTCCTTTGCCACTAGCACCATCTGGGAAGCCCCACTTATCTTTGTATCAGAGTGACAAACATGTCACTCTAGATACTTGTTAAATAAATTAAACAAGTTAAAATGCTCTTCTTCAAATATGTAATAGTAATACTTTCATTAAATATTATTGCTTCAAATCCTGAGGAAAAAAAAACAAAGCTGGAGGCATAATCCTCCCAGACTGCAGACAATCCTACAAAGCTACAGTGATTAAAACAGCATGGTATTGATACAAAAACAGACATAAAGATCAATGAAACAGAATACAAAGCCCAAAAATAAACTCAAACACCTGTGGTCAATTAATCTTTGACAAAAAGAGGCAAACACACACACACACACACACACACACATATATAATGGGGAAAAGTCTTCTCAGCAAATGGTGTTGAGAAAACTTGGACTCTCTCATGTAAATCAATGAAATTATAAAACTCCTTCACACCAATTACAAAAATAAACTCAAACTCAAGTTTAAAGCCCTGAATATAAGACATGACACCATAAAACTCTCAGAAGAAAACATAGCAAAACATTCTCTGACATAAATCACAGCAATATTTTCTTACATCAATCTTTCAAGGCAAAAGAAATAAAAACAAAAATGAACAAATGGGACCTAATCAAATTTAAAAGGTTTTGCAAAGCAAAGGAAACCATAAACAAAATGAAAAAGCAACCTACTCACTAGAAGAAAATATTTGCAAACAATGCAACCAACAAAGGCTTTATTTCTAAAAAACCCAATCAAAAAAAATGGGCAGGAGATCTAAACAGACATTTCTCCAAAGAAGACATAAAGATGGCCAACAGGCATAGGAAAAGATGCTTACCATCACTAAGTACTTCCACCCTTATGGCAGAAAGTGAAGAAGAACTAAAGAGCCTCTTGATGAACGTGAAAGAGGAGAGTGAAAAAGTTGGCTTAAAGCTCAACATTCAGAAAACGAAGATCATGGCATCTGGTCCCATCACTTCATGGCAAATAGATGGGGAACAGTGGAAACAATGGCTGCCTTTATTTTTCTGGGCTCCAAAATCACTGCAGATGGTGATTGCAGTAATGAAATTAAAACACACTTACTCCTTGGAAGGAAAGTTATGACCAACCTAGACAGCATATTAAAAAGCAGAGACATTACTTTGCCAACAAAGGTCTGTCTAGTCAGCTATGGTTTTTCCAGTGGTCATGTATGGATGTGAGAGTTGGACTATAAAGAAAGCTGAGTGCAGAAGAACTGATGCTTTTCAACTGTGGTGTTTGAGAAGACTCTTGAGAGTCCCTTGGACTGCAAGGAGATCCAACCAGTCCATCCTAAAGGAGATTAGTCCTGGGTGTTCATTGGAAGGATTGATGTTGAAGCTGAAACTCCAATACTTTGGCCACCTGATGCGAAGAGCTGACTCGTTGGAAAAGACCCTGATGCTGGGAAAGATTGAAGGCAGGAGGAGAAGGGGACAACAGAGGATGAGATGGTTGGATGGCATCACTGACAAATGAATGAAGAAATAAGATACTATATAAACATATATATATATATATAATTGAATATTACTCAGCCATAAAAAATAATGAAATAATGCCATTTGTAGCATGCATGAACCTAGAGATAGATCACCATACTAAGTGAAGTAAGTCAGACAAAGAAAGATAAGTATCACATGACATCACTTATATGTGGAATCTAAAAAAATACAAATGAATTTATTTACAAAACAAAAACAGACTCACAGACAGAAAAACAAACCTACGGTTACCAAAGGGGAAAGGGGCAGAGGAGGGATAAATTAGGAGTATGGGGTTAACAGGAACACACTGCTATATGTAAAATAGATTAAAGTACTTATTATGTAGCATAGGAAACTCTATTCAATACCTATAATGATAAATAATCTGAAAAAAAAAAACCTGTATGCAGGTCAAGAAACAACAGTTAGAACCAGACATGGAACAACTGACTGGTTCAAAATTGGGAAAAGAGCACATTAAGGCTGTATATTAACACCCTGCTTATTTAACTTATATGCATAGTACATATCGTGTGAAATGCCAGTCTGGATGAGTCACAGGCTGGAGTCAAGATTTGTAGAAGAAATATCAACCACCTCAGATATGCAGATGACACCACTCTAATGGCAGTCAGTGAAGAAGAACTAAAGAGCCTCTTGATGAGGGTGAAAGAGGAGAGTAAAACAGTTGGCTTAAAACTCAATATTTAAAAAACTAAGATCATGGCATCCAGTCCCATCACTTCATAGCAAATAGAAGGGGGAAAGGTAGAAACAGTGACAGATTTTCTTTTCTTGGGTTCTAAAACCACTGTGGGTGGTGACTGTGGCCATGAAATTAGAAGACACTTCCTTCTTGGAAGGAAAGCTATGACAAACTTAGGATATTAAAAAGCAAAGACATCATTTTGCCAATAATGGTCAATATAGTCAAAGATATGGTTTTTCCAGTGGTCATGTATACAGTGAGAGTCGCATCATAAAGAAAGCTGAGCACCAAAGAATTGATGCTTTCAAACCGTGGTGCTGGAGAAGACTCTTTAGAGTTCCTTGGACTGTAAGGAGATCAAACCAGTCAATCTTAAAGGAAGTCAACACAATATTCATTGGAAGGACTGATGCTAAAGTTGAAGCTCCAATACTTTGGCCACCTGATGGGAAGAGCTGACTCATTGGAAAAGACCCTGATGCTGGGAAAGATTGAAGGCAAAAAGAGAGGAGGGCGACAGAGGGTAAGATAGTTGTATAGCATCACCAACTCAATGGACATGAGTTTCAGCAAACTCCAGGAGATAGTAGAGGACAAGAAGCCTGGTGTGTTGTATTGCATGGGGTCACAAAGAGTCAGACAGGACTTAGCAACTGAACAACAAGAACATATATATATATATATATATATATATATTTATAATTAAACCACCTTGTGGTACACTTGAAACTAACACAATATTATAAATCAACTATACTTCAATTTAAAATATATATATATATAGTTATTTCATGCAAAATTCAAAATTCACACTAAAAATTCACATTATCAAATAATTTTGAATTTTCTTCCCCAGAGTCTCATTGCTATAAGAAGCTTATTGGCTACTATGTGATAACATTATTCTGAGATCTGAAATGGAATGAGTCAAATGTCCTTCTGCATAAAAAGCTGGAAAAAGGGGTAGAATATCAATTCATCTGATATTATCCCTAAAACTCCTAACTCCCTGCAAATAAAGGCCTTCATAATTTCTTGGTTACCTGTTTTGTCACCTGTCTTTGCCTTTCCAGGAACTGTAAGGTGTGTAACTTTAGAGGTAGCCTCCCTAATATCTTACTAAAAACAATAAAGAACAGCCTACATGCTTTTGTTTTTAGAATACTTTTCAGTATCCACTCTTGTGAACAATGGTGCAAAACACCTTGAAACAACATCCAACAATCAACAAAACACCATCCTAAAAAAAGCAAAGGCTCCTTAGGTTACATCAAAGGCAGAGGATAGGGCTATGACCACTGCTCCCCACACTCAAACAACTTTTTTTCCCTAAAGGAATTCAAGTAGAAAAATATTACATAAAGATTTAATAGTGTCTTGACAATGCAGTGACTGTCTCTGATGCATAATCTTCCTCATCCCATATATATTTTCTGAAAAAGTTCCATGTTCTCCAAATTTTTCCAGCCCACCATCTACCTGTGGATCAGAAGTTAAAAAGGAGTCCTGACTCTTAGAAATCCCTGGAGATGAACATCAGGCATACAGTGAAACTTACCTACTTCTTTCAATGTCTGCTATTGAAATCTTTGAAACTCCTATAAAATGATATCCTAAGAAAGGATATCTTTTCCCCCAATATCACCAAATCCATTGATCTCTTTGTCCATCTATTGATTTTTACATGTGGATTTCAACACCTCCAAATACCTGTTTTTCATAACACTAGTCCAGGGGATACTTAGGAAAAGAAAGGTGGTTGTTGAAGAGAGGGTTCTGTGGTCAAGTAAACTTAATAATGTCTACAGAACACTTATCTTTCAGAAATCCTTACAAAGTCTTATAATATAGAAATGAATTAATTTTATTTAACTCTGCAGTTGTCTAAACTACTTGGTCAAAACACTCTGATCTTAAGACATATCCTAGGAAATCAGATTTTCATGGAACACAGAAAAAACTATTGTAAATGGATAACTTTGGAGTTATTTGGCTGTGAATGGAAGACTTCCATTCTCTAGACCTAAGACCTTACAATTCATTCATTTCTTTAGCAAATATTTATTGAGCATCTACTATTTGCTAAGCACTTAAATTCCACTTGTTCAAGTCTAATCCAAACTTCAAGGATCAATCAAGACCCTAAATATGGAAAATGTAAATAACCTCCACAGAGCTCTGGAGTGAACATCAAATCCATTTTGTCATTAGCTCTGTTGTGATGACATTCTCTTTCTAGGAACTTGTATTCAGTCACATTCCTTTCGCCTAGCCCCAGCATCAACTCTGCATCCAGTTATTGAGTTTCCACACTGTCCCAAACATAACTGAGTGTCTCCTTTGGCTCCCTGTCCAATTCCTCCTGGACTGAGTCCTGCTTAGACCCAGCGCAGCTAGGGAATTGGAGCCAGGTGTCTGAGGAGTAGGGTTCACGTGTAGCTCCCTGATACCTACAGACAAGCACCTATAGCCAGGCCCACGTGTATGTTATTCAACATTTATTTCTTTTAGACCTTCTGAGATTCACACTGTGACTTCACATGTCTGGCTCCTGGATGCCAGCCATTTCCAGTACCTTCTGTCTTCCATCACCTAAACCTTAAGTGTGAAAATTCTCTCCTCCTTTAGAAGTCTGCAGCCCTATTTTGTTTTTCTTCCTTCGTCTCTGAATACCACTTTGTGACTTGTTTAATGGGTTTTATTTTTAAGTAGTGTCTTCAACAGACTGTGTGCTCAGACACAGTCCCAGGTCCTGTGTTTTCTTTCTCTACACTCACTAGCAGCCCATTTAGTCTCAACTCTTCAACTACAATAGAAAATATGATCAAATGTTAAAATATGATTCATCTTTCATCATTTCTGAACAAATTGGTGAAGACCAACTGTGCATATTCTGAATGAAGCATTCATAAGAGCATACTAGACACTTCAAAATATCAATATCAAAATACATTATATATTTTGTATATCAATACATAATCAGAGAATAGAAGACAATAATTATAAATACTATTTAAGTTGGTATAAAAATTTTAATCCACCTTTGCTTTCTAGAATTATTTTGGAATACATACATTCTAAAACATCTACTACATCTTCCCTCCAGAAGATGTAAAAAGTCTTCATTTCCATTCTGTCTAATATGAATAAAAACATCCCAAAAGACATTAAAATAAATATAATTTTTAAACAAAAGTCTCAGATAAACTAAGAGCTGAAATTGTATTAATATATGAAAATGGTAATTCATTGACTCACTAATAGAACAACTAATCTCTTTGCCAGTAGTAATGATAGATGGTTAAAATAATAATACCTAATTCTGCAATATTTTATACCCTTCAAATACTTCCTGGTTTTCTGTTCCCAGTTGATTCCACTGAGAAATGAGGAGTGTCAATTAGAATCTCAATTTTATCATTTCAGTTCAGTTCAGTCACTCAGTCGTGTCTGACTCTTTGAGACCCCATGGACTGCAGCACGCCAGGCTTCCCTGTCCATCACCAACTCCTAGAGCTCACTCAAAATCATGTCCATCGACTCGGTGATGCCATCCAACTGTCTCATCCTCTGTCATCCCCTTCTCCTCCTGCCTTCAATCTTTCCCAGCATCAGGGTCTTTTCAAATGAGTCAGCTCTTCACATCAGGTGGCCAAAGCATTAGAGTTTCAGCTTCAGCATCAGTCCTTCCAATGAATACTTAGGATTGATTTCCTTTAGGACTGACTGGTTGGATCTCCTTGCAGTTTAAGGGACTCTCAAGAGTCTTCTCCAACACCACAGTTCAAAAGCATCAATTCTTCAGCACTCAGCTTTCTTTATGGTCCACTCTCACATCCATACATGACTACTGGAAAAATCATAGCTTTGATTAGATGGAATTTGTTGGCAAAGTAATGTCTCTGCTTTTTAATATGCTGTCTACATTGGTCATAACTTTTCTTCCAGGGAATAAGTGTCTTTTAATTTCATGGCTGCAGTCACCATCTGCAGTGATTTTGGAGCCCCCCAAAATTCTGAAAATATTCATATAGTTTTTTATAATCACTCATATGTTGAATAATCAATATATCTGAAAAAAACAGTAGTGTACAACAGAACATAAATTTTAAAATGCTGCACCATTTCACAGGTTAAGAAAGATGAGACCCAGAAGTATTATGACAACCAAGTTCAAAGAGATAAAAACCACTGCACAGCCAAGGTCACAGAAACATGAAAGCCATTACAGAAGAAATTTAAACACTGAAATTTCATTTCTATGGACAATATATAGATAATGTGATTCCCTGGTTCCTAATAGGGAAAGGAGTACATCAAGGCTGTATATTGTCACCCTGCTTATTTAACTTATATGCAGAGTACATCATGAGAAATGCTGGGCTGGATGAAGCACAAGCTGGAATCAAGGTTGCCAGGAGAAATAACAATAACCTCAGATGTGCAGACGACACCATCCTTATGGTAGAAAGAGAAGAAGAACTAAAGCCTCTTGATGAAAGTGAAAGAGGAGAGTGAAAAAGTTGGCTTAAAGCACAACATTCAGAAAACTAAGATTATGGCATCTGGTCCCATCACTTCATGGCAAATAGATGGGGAAAGAATGGAAACAGTGACAAACTTTATTTTCTTGGGCTCCAAAATCACTGCAGATGATGACTACAGCCATGAGATTAAAAGATGCTTGCTCCTTGGAAGAAAAGTTATGACCAACCTAGACAGCATATTAAAAAGCAGAGACATTGCCAACAAAGGTCCATCTAGTCAAAGCTGTGGTTTTTCCAGCGGTCATGTATGGATGTAAGAGTTTGACTATAAAGAAAGCTGAGCACCAAAGAATTGATGCTTTTGAACTGTGGTGTTGGAGAAGACTATTGAGAGTCCCTTGGACTGAAAGGAGATCCAACCAGTCTATCCCTAGGGAGGTCAGTCCTGAATATTCATTGGAACTCCAATACTTTGGCTACCTGATGCAAAGAATTGACTCATTTGAAAAGACTTTGATGCTGGGAAAGATTGAAGGCAGGAGGAGAAGGGGACAACAGAGGATGAGATGGTTGGATGGCATCACCGCCTTTATGGACATGAGTTTGAGTAAACTCCAGGAGTTGGCAATGGACGGGGAGGCCTGGCATGCTGCAGTCCATGGTGTTGCAAACAGTTGGACATGACTGTGTGACTGAATGGAATTGAATTGAATGTGATTGTATTTTACCCTTTCTAGTGTCTTCATCAGCTTCTTAATACATTTTCTGGTTCATTTTTCATCTCTAATGCTGAAGTTAAATTTGTCCTCTAACATGCTTCAGAGCTAATTTCCTGAGAATAAAATGGTGTGAGGTGAACTGTTTAATGAGGTCAGTCACTTAATTTCTTGTACTATTTTGAGGTAACTGGGCTAATAATGACTTTTTAAAGTCTGTCCTCTATAAACCTTTTTCCCTTTTTGTAAAACAATTGTTGTTAGTACACCAGTAACATTTGAAGTGAATATTTGAAGCTCGTAAGTGGATATATCTTGCCAAATCAAAGATAGTCTGATATCATCTTTAGAAAACACACTACATTTTTTAGATGTGATAATGCTTGAAAACAGTCACACATTGCTTTATATATGAATATATATATTTATCTTTTAACTATTACATTTAATTGATGTAACTGATGTGAAATATATCTATAAAACATGTTCTTTCCCCTGATTTCCAGATCTTTGACTTTAATCTCAACTCTTCTTCAATGTATATACACACTTATTACTTTGACTTACTTAAACCTGACTTCTGGATTTATTAACAGATAACTGATATATAACACATATATCATGTGAGGATTTCCAAAGACTTGCAATAGTAATAAATGATTTTTTAAACTATATAATGTACTCATCTCATAAACAGCAACAATGCAAAATATGGAAATAATATCACTGATAACCTAATTTTCAACTTGTATTTTGATATACTACAAATGTATATCTGACTTTGACATAGATTTATTCTGCAGCTTTTTATTTTTTATTTGTATTTATTTATTTAATCAGACAGTGTGCATCGTGGGCTCTTAACTCCCCAGCCAGGGATCGAAACGGTGCCTCCTGCAGTGGAAGCGCAGAACCTCAACCCCTAAACCCCAGGGAACTCCCTATTCTGAATCTGTTTTGGGGGGAGGTTTGGTTTTTCGGCCTCCCAGTGCAGCATTTGCCTTCTTAGTTCCCAGAGCAGGAATCCAGGGATTGAACTCTTTCCCCCTGCTTTGGAAGTCAGAGTCTTTACCACTGACCACCAGGGAAGTCCCTCTGTAGCTTTTTAAATGTTAGGAAATTAAACATATATTTGGCTTTGAAGTAATATAAAGGATGGAGCCAGATCTAAATTCCAAACCTGACGCTGTTAGCATGGCTAAGCCCCTTACTTCCTAGCCTCTTTTCGTTAGTAACCATCAAGTTCACCAATGATAAAATATGATAATTGAAGATTTCCTAAAACAAAACATGAAAAATACTAGATATCTTCCATTTTCCTTCTTTACTACACGATTGCTTCTGTATTCCTCCAAGTAGAACCATATACCATAAATTTTAAATACATGTAATGAAATTTCTACTTTGTTTCAGTGTAAATCTTATACAAATAAGGGTCATAAACTCATCGCTTGAGTTTCAGGGATAAAGGGTATATTTTTGGTTTGCTGCTGTTGTTCTGAAAAAAAAAAAACAAAAATAAAAACAATTGTTGCTTTGTCATCTTCTTGAAATCTGTCTCACTCTGTGATCTTTTTCATAT
Source organism: Bos grunniens (assembly GCF_055505025.1). NCBI lineage: Eukaryota > Metazoa > Chordata > Mammalia > Artiodactyla > Bovidae > Bos > Bos grunniens. The sequence continues at coordinate 99,480,016 of NC_141168.1, forward strand.
CTTTGTCTAAAAATGGAGTCTAATTATAGCCATACTATATTATTTAAACACTTACTGTGTATATTTCAAAACACAACAGGCTATACCAAATGACATATACCAATGACACCATTGTCACTGGCTATACCAATGACACCAAACATCTCTTCCAATAACTCTGCACACGTGAAAGTTACAACACAAAACTCATCACAGGCATCCACTCTCAGAAAAGCTGAAGTGTTTATAGCTAACCTCCTTCTAAAACTCTCCAAGTAAATGGAAATGATGGTTCTCACTGACAGTTACTATTTTATCCCCAGTAATTAACTCTCCTTCTTTGAAAAATCTTGCCTGGAGCTCATACAAGTAATCACAAATGACACCCCACTGGAACCAGGCATTCAAGGATTTAGAGATTTGTGATGAACCACACCCTGCCTCGGGAGCCCACAGATCAGCAAACCTCTCCTCTCCTTTTCTGGTTTCCTGGAAATGAAAATAATCCAATCACATCGTGGAACACAAGCCCATTCTACTTATGCTGGAGAACTTGCTCACCAGTAATTGGCTGATTTCCACAATCAATCTAATTCCACAGTTTTCAAATTACATGTTATAATCTAATAGAGGGTCTTGAAATCAAATTAGTATTTTGTAAACAGCATTTTTAAAAGTGAAGGAGAACAGAATAACATGGGATGGATTGAAAGAAAAGACATTGAAATAGAAATTGTCAGAGAGTACCACATACAATGGGCAAATGTTAAAATATTACTTTACAAAACTTTTGTTTGCTTCGTGTGTGATGCCTGGATAATAACGTCAGAGAATTTTCTTTCTGTGGACCATAGTAAAATATCTTTGAAAGTCTCTGAACTGGTATAATGGATGAAAAGCTCAGCCACCCAGATATCACTTCAAGAAAGGGTTTATTGCCCAGCTGCTGCGAGCACTGTCGTTAGACACCTTCAGTGCTCAGCCCCTTCAGACACTGTCTCGGCTGCAAAGAGTTGCCTCCCACCTCAAGATTAGATCTTGCCCTTCCCAGGAGGCAAGATGCAACAGTTGACACAAGGAGAAAAAGGCCAGACTGTTTTGTTCCAAACCAAGATAACGCTGAAAGACATTTTAATTTCATATCTCCCCTTGGAATCAACCGAGACTACTGTTCAGGTCTGCCGAGCAGTTGAGTCTCTCCTTCTACCCAGTCCCGCTTCCTTCTCTCCTACAGATGTAGATTCCACAGCACTCCCTACTACCCACTGAACTCCACTCCAGCGTCTGTTACCCAGAGAATACAACCTGTGATATCTAGCTGATGGGGGAACAAGCTTTGTGGACCAAGTCAGCCGAGAAGGCCAAACCTATTAGAAGCAAAGCATCTTTATATAAAATACAACGCTTAATCTTTCAATGGAACTGTCAATTGAAAGGCTAACATTATTAGAACCACACTGTTCACCCTAATGGCTACTGATACCTTTGATCAAAATGAGTACGTCCGTTTATTAACAATGGTTAGTTTTTTCTTCCCTCACGCAGCTGTCCTATCTCATAGGAAATCTGCTGAAGGGGCTATGAACAATGCTTCATTTCTTCTGCCAGTTCCACCTGCATTCATGCTCTTTGGTTACTTATGCCATCCTTTATCTCACAGATATGCCTACATCCATACGGCTAAGAAACAGTGACCAAACCAATGATGTCATCTATAATGAGGGGTGGGGGCTTCCCAGGTAGCGGCAGTGGTAAAGAACCTGCCGGCCAATGCAGAAGACATGTATATCTTCCCTGGGTTGGGAAGATCCCCTGGAGGAGGGTTTGGCAACCGGCTTTAGTATTCTTGCCTGGAGAATCCCCATGGACAGAGGAGCCTGGCAGGCTACAGTCCATTGGGTCCCAAACAGTTGGACATGACTGAAGTGATTTAGCACGTATGCACATTAAGAAAAAAAAGTTTGGCAAGGCAGAGGTCATCATTCGTTCCCCCATTATCGGCATGAAACCATAAGCTGCCCTCCCTTGATGCTGACAAGAATAGAAAACAAAATTGGGCTGATTACTTCAACTAGATAAATTTACAAAATGACAAGTAACAATATAAATTTTAAAATCCATATAATGAAGAATGGGGAGCAAAGAGGCAGAAAGGGTGTTAATAGTGAACCATGCCAAGTTACGTAAGCATCATTCAGGGGAAAATGTTCAGAAAGTTGTTTAAGACAAGGGCTGTGTTTTCTAGGCCAATCAAATAAAATTCGTATACAAGATGAAATATTCTTATAGAAGGTTGGTTTGTTTTTTAAACTATAAATATTGGCAACAGAGCTTGGCTCAATTATTTTGACTGAATAATTCATCAAATCGGTTAAGAAAAAAAAATAGCTGTTTTTTTTAATTTATTTTTAAATTAAGATATCTGTATTTGCTCAGTTATCCTGCCGTGACATAAAATATTTCTAATATCTTGCTCCAAATCGCAGATCTCCTGCTTGTTTTCTCTCTCAAATATATTTCAATGTGCGTCATCTAGACAGGAACCTATGGTGGTAGGTGTGTTGAATGTAGGAAGAATTTTTTTAACAAAAATGGAGAAAGCCAAAGAATTTTTAAGTAGAAAAGTCTTCAAGTAAGGACATTAGGGAAGTGCATGTAAACTTGATAAAAACATGTATTTAACTCTTAATATTTTGGTCCAATATAATTACAGTATCAGTTCAGTCACTCAGTTGTGTCAGACTTTTTGTGACCCCATGACTCGCAGCACGCCAGGTTTCCCTGTCCATCACCAACTCCCAGAGCTTATTCAAACTCATGTCCATCGAGTCGGTGATGCCATCCAACCATTTCATCCTCTGTTGTCCCCTTCTCCTCCTGCCTTCAATCTTTCCCAGCATTGGGGTCTTTTCAAATGAGTCAGTTCTTTGCATCAGGTGGCCAAATTACAGTATAAATTCCAGCAAAAACAGGTATTCTCATATTTCTTTCCATTTTCTCTCTAAGGGGAAATGATGGTCATTTACTGCAGTCTTTTCTTTTTTCTTTAAGTGAGATAAATAGACTGGAAAGTAGCAGTGAATCTGTTGTGCTTTCACTAAAATGAGGTTTATTTTCTTCCATTCTGGCAATCTGCTCAGAGAGGAGACAGGTAGGTTCGAATAAGGGGAATGGAGTAATAACCTTTAACCTAAGCCCCCAGCCACAATATGAATGAATTAGAGGAAACAGCTGCTCCCTAAGGTCTCTCAATAAAGTAATGCAGGGATTTCATGTGACCTGGCATTCAGTGTCTCGGTGGTCAGCCAGATTTGTTTCTCATGCATTTTCAGTACTGGGAATGTTCCCCTAGCTTTTCAGCCTTCTCCCAGACCTGTCACTACACTTTGGAAGTACAGCAACTGTGGCTGCCTGAACTGATGACAACAAGACCGCCCCCTCCCCACCATCCTCCACCCCCACCCGTCTGCTTTTGCTTTCACACTATAAAGCTGTTATCTATTGTAAAATGACTGAAGAGGCCCAGAGACAGATTGGGGGTTGAAGGAAGGCCCTTCAAAGATTCACTTGCAGATGGAGCTGTAAACTAACTTGCAGGAGCCAGACAACCTCTAGGAGGTGACTTCTTCTCATTGGAAGCCCAGGACCTGTGTTGTCTACACTCAGCGAAAAGGAGAGAGAAGGAGTGACGTATTCATACCTGTCACTTGTTCCTGACACAGCCAGAGGAATCACACTGTTGCAGATAAAGGACCATGAGTAATACCCATTCCGCTGAAGGTCTGACCTCTAGGTCAATTCTCACAATGTCAGGCTTTTCTCCTAGAGACTTTTCTTTTATCATAAGACCTCTATGTTTACTTGAGGACTTGAACTCAACAAAGCAACCAAGAAGACTAAAGATTATCTATTTCTGCAGCTAGATACCTACACTGAGGACAGCGACAGTGTTTTCTCAGCCTCATTCAGTTACTCTGATGACAGTTATGTGAGTTTCAGGGGTGGTAAGCGATCACTGCTACCTCTTTCTACGTATAAATTTTAAGTTGCTCTACATGTCAAGAGAGACATGTCTAAGACCCTCTTGGGTGGTAAACCTGTGGATACTCAAAAATGGTACTAAAGAATTTATTTACAGGGCAGCAATGGAGAAACAGACAAAGAGAATACACTTATGGACATGTGGAGAGGGGAGGAGAGGGTGAGATGTATGGAAAGAGTAACATGGAAACTTACATTACCATATGTAAAATAGATAGTGAACAGGAATTTGCTGTATGGCTCAGGAAACTCAAACAGGGCTCTGTATCAAACTAGAGGGGTAGGTTGGGGAGGGAGATGGGAGGGAGTTTCAAAAGAGAGGGGATATATGTATACCTATGACTGATTCATGTTGCAGTTTGACAGAGAACAGCAAAATTCTGTAAAGCAATTATCCTTCAATAAAAAATAAATAAATTAAAAATATATATATAAAAACAGTGAGACGATCTAGGCAATTGTTTTTTGCTTAAATAATTCAGTCTTATTAACTCTAGTTACACTATCTGAAATAAATTATGATGCCCTGTCAATGAAGAATAAAAAATTCACACACTGGCAGCCATGAAAAACAACATTATAAACTCAGGCACACATAAATAACAAATACTGTCTGCCATAAACTCTGGACAATCTGGCATCAGCTCTGGTATAGACTTATCATTCTGGTTTTTGGTCACATTTACACTCTTTTTTAGTTTATCTAGATTCCATCCCTTAGGGTCTTTCAGTGGTTTTCTTTAAGTGGTTTCCAAATAGTTTAAATTAACCATCTTCTCCAAGGAGAGAGAGTTTAATCCTTCTCTACTTGTATGACCCCACTGTGAACTGTGAAAGTAAACGATGTTAATGAGTAGGACAGACTGGGAATAAAAGGGGCAGAAGAAATGCTTCTTTTTCCCTTTTACCCTTTAACCCCCATTAGTCAGTTTCCTGTGAATACTTTAGTTTGTCTCTCAAAAGAATTTTCAAAGTGTGTGATTTCTCAATCTTTCACCTCTCTAAATAGAAAGCAAGATCCAGAGTGGACCATTTTCATTCTATTGTTTAAAAAACAAAAGAAAAAAGTAAAGCTTCTCAACAATATTAGGACAGTTTTCTTTCTTTATATAACAATATTATATACCTCAGGAAAACTAACATAAAAGAGTGTATTTGCTTTCTATTGTGTTAGTCGCTGTTGTGTTCAACTCTTTGCAACCTCATGGACTGTAGCCTGCCAGGCTCCTCTGTCCATGGAATTTTCCAGGCAAGAATACTGGAGTGGGTTGCCATTTCCTCCTCCAGGGGATCTTCTCGACCCAGGGATCCAACCTGGGTCTTCTGCATTGCAGGCAGATTCTTTACCATCTGAGCCATCAGGGAAACCTTGCTTTCTATTAGTGTATAACAAATGACCCCAAGTCTTAACAACTGTAAGCAATAAGCATTTATTACCTCACACATTTTCTGAGGGTCATGAGAGAAGTTTCACATCTGAATGGTTCTGGCTCAGGGTCTCTTGCTGCTTCTGCTAAGTCGTTTCAGTCGTGTCCGACTCTGTGCGACCCCATAGACAGCAGCCCACCAGGCTTCCCCATCCTTGGGATTCTCCAGGCAAGAACACTGGAGTGGGTTGCCATTTCCTTCTCCAATGCATGAAAGTGAAAAGTGAAAGTGAAGTCGCTCAGTCATGTCCAACTCTAGCGACCTCATGGACCGCAGCCTACCAGGCTCCTCTGTCCATGGGATTCTCCAGGCAAAAGTACTGGAGTGGGGTGCCATTGCCTTCTTAGGAGCTTGCAATTCCAACCTCCACCATGGGTTTCAGTCATTTAAAGGCTCTGCTGGGGCTGAAAGATCCATTTGTAAAGTGGCTCCTCCACATGGCAGGAGGCCTTAGCTCCTTACCACCTGGACTTCCTCATGCGACTGTGTGATCATTCTCGTCACATGGAAGAAAATTTCCCCTAGAGCAAGCACACAGAAGAGGACAACGACTTTCTTGCCTAGTCCCTAAAAGTCACGTGCTGTCATTTGTTCAATATTCTCTTCATTAGAAGCAAGTCAGGTAGCCCAACAAATACTTGGGGGAAGAATCTTAGGATCAACCCTTTGAGGGTTGTGGACATAAATTCAAACCACCACAGAGGGAATCCTATGGGAGGATCAACCCTCTCATCAATCTAATATACAATATCTGGAATCTCTATCCCAAAATAACCAGTCCTCAAAAAGGCAGACACGTTCAGTTCAATTCAGTCGCTCAGTCATGTCTGACTCTTTGCAACCCCATGGACTGCAGCACGCCACACTTCCCTGTCCGTCACCAACTCCTGGAGTTTACCCAGATTCATGTCCATTGAGTCAGTGATGCCATCCAACCATCTCATCCTCTGTTGTCCCCTTCTCCTCCTGCCCCCAATCCCTCCCAGCATCAGAGTCTTTTCAAATGAGTCAGCTCTTCATATCAGGTGGCCAAAGTATTAGAGTTTCAGCTTCAGCATCAGTCCTTCCAATGAATATTCAGGACTGATTTCATTTAGGGTGGACTGGTTGGATCTCCTTGCAGTCCAAGGGACTCTCAAGAGTCTTCTCCAACACCACAGTTCAAAAGCATCAATTCTTCGGTGCTCAGCTTTCTTCACAGTCCAACTCTCATATCCATACATGACCACTGGAAAAACTATAGCTTTGACTAGACGGACCTTTGTTGGCAATGTCCCTGCTTTTAACACGGCAGACATGTTATCCAAACATAAACTGAAGGAAATCCTGCCATATGCAACAGTATGTATGAAACTTGAGAGTGTTATGTTAAGTGAAATAAGCTAGTCACAAAAGGGCAATTATTGCATGATTTCACTTAAATTAAGTAGTATAAGTAGAACTGGGCTTCCCAGGTGGCACAGTGGTAAAGAATCCTCCTGCCAATGCAGGAGACACAAGAGATGCAGGTTTGATCCCTGAATGGGGAAGATCCCTTAGAGAAGAAAATGACAACCCACTCCAATATTCTTGCCTGGGAAATTCCATGGACAGAGGAGCCTAATAAGCTATATATAGTCTATGGAGTCACAAAGAGGCAGACACAACTGAGCGTCCACCCTCATACACATACTTAGAATAATCTAAGTTCTAGAAGCAGAAAGTAGAATGGTGGTTGCCAGGGGCTGGGAATAGAGGGAAATGGGGAGTTGCTATAAAAGGCATAAAGTTTCAGTTATGCATGATGAATATTCTAGAGATCTGCTGTACAACATTATATGTTGTACATGTTAAATGTGTTGGCACATGAAAAGATGCTCAACTTCACTAATTAACCGAGAAATGAAATCAAAACTACAATGAGGTATCAACTCATACCAGTCAGAATGGCCATCATCAAAAAGTCTACAAACCAGTGCTAGAGAGGGTGTGGGAACAAGGGAAATGTTCTACAGTGTTTGTGGGAATGTAAATTGATACAACCATTATGGAGAACAGTATGGAGGTTCCTTAAAAAACTAAAATTTAACTAACATATCTCACTCCTGGCCATATATCCAGAAAACTCTAATTCAAAAAAATACATGCATCCTCAAAGTTCATAGCAGCATTGTTTACAATAGCCAAGACAAGGAAGCAACATACATGTCCATTAACAGATGAACGGATAAAGAAGATATGATACGTAAATATGATGGAATATTACGTGACCATAAAAAAGAATGAAACAGTGCCATTTTCAGCAACATGGATGAACCTAGAGATTATCATACTAAGTTCAGTAAGTCATACAGAGAAAGACAAATAACGTATGGTATTGCTTTCATGTGGAATCTAAAAAAAATGATACAAATTAACTTACTTACAAAACGGAAATAGTCACAGATGTTGAAAACAAATTTATGGTTGCCAAGAAAGGAGAGGAGAAGGACAACATGGGAGATTGGGACTGATATACACACTCTTGTATATAAAATGGCTTCCCACATGGTGCAGTGGTGAAGAATCTGCCTTCCAATGCAGGAGACGCAAGAGACGGAGTTCGAGCCCTGGGTCAGGAAGGTCCCCTGGATTAGCAAATGGCAACCCTTTCCAGTATTCTTGCCTGGAAAATTCCATGGACAGAGGAGCCTGGTAGGCTACAGTTCATGGGGTCGCAACAAGTCAGGCACAACTGAGCAATTTAACACACACATCACACACATATATAAAATAGATAACAAATAAAGACCTACTATATAGCACAGGAAACTGTTATCAAAACTCCGAAATGACCTACATGGGAAAAAAGAATTTTTTTTTTAATGCGTTAGTATGTTAGACCTTATACTATATGTTCTTACTGCAATAAATATAATTCACTTTAAAAGTTAATAACTCACAATAAAAAGTTACTCTAGTTGGTTTCCCTGTGGTGAAATACAGCTGCAGATAACTTGTTTCATATGCTAGCACTTTCAGATGATTACATTTTTGAAATTTTTCAAATTATGAACTTAGTAGAGAGATTTTCTAATGAAAATTCCATCATACAGTTGTTTTTACAATACAAATGTATTAGTTTCCTATTGCTGCTGTAATGAATTTGTTGTTGTTCCGTCACTCAGTCGTGTCTGATTCTTTGCAACCCCATGAACTGCAGCAAGCCAGGCTTCCCTCTCCTTCCCTATCTCCTGGAGTTTGCTCAAACTTATGTCCATTGAATCAGTGATATCATCCAACCATCTCATCCTCTGTTGTCTCCCTTTTCCTCCTGCCCTCAATTTTTCCCAGCATCAGGGTCTTTTCAAATGAGTCAGCTCTTCACATCAGGTGGCCAAAATACTGGAGTTTCAGCTTCAACATCAGTCCTTCCAATGAATATTCAGGGTTGATTTCCTTTAGGATTGACTGGTTTGATCTTCTGACTATAATGAATTACCACAAATTTTATGGTGTAAAGCAATAATCATCTGTTAATTTATAGTCCTAGAAGTCAGAAGTATAAAGTAAGTCTACAAGGTTATGCTCCCTCCTGGAAGCCCTAGGAGGTCATCTGTCTCAATGCCTTTTCTGTATTCTAGAGGCTACCTACATTCCTTGGATTGTGACCCTTTCTCTTCTTGACCTCCTGCCTCCCTTTTATAAGGATCCTGTTATTACATCAGGTCCACCCAGATAATCCAGGATATCTCCAGCTCAAAATCCTTAATTTAATCATATCCATATCTATAAAGTTCCTCTGCCCCACAAGATAACATATTCACAGATTCTAAGAATTAGGAGATGGACAATTTGGGGGGCCATTATTCTGTGTACCACAGCAGATTTTAGGAGGGTGTCAGAGTTTCGGACAGGACTGAAGTGACTTAGCAGCAGAAGCAGAGTTCAATTAAATAAATAAATTAAATGTGGAAAATACCCTAAGAGACTTAGTTAATAGCATGAGAAAAAGACTTAAAATTTGACCCTTCTGTTAACACATGACTAATGACCAAAATGATCAACTTTACAACAGAGATCACATTTGGCCTTCTTTCCAAAATCAAGCTTGGGAGGCTGGCAAATTGCCTTTGCTCCCAATACTTGTTTATAGTTAACATCTTGGATAAACTAGAATCGATGTCTGAAATACGTACAGGTAATACTCTCAAAACATTGGTTTCTTTTACCAGCGGCTCCCACCTCACACTCTTATCTCAACACCCCCACAAAGAAGAGATACAAACTGAACACTGAGAAATGTTCACTTAGAAACATGAACTTTGCCAAAGAAACCCTCCACAGTTTGAGACTGGAGAACAGCTTTTCATACACACAGAATTACAGGAATTACAGACTATAATGGGACCTAGGAAATTTTAAATAATATACTTCTTCCCCACACTTGATGCCTACTCCCACCCCTCATTTTATATATGAAGATACTAAGGATCAAAGAGATTATACTTTTAGGGACTTCCCTGGCAGTCCAGTGGTTACAACTCTTTGCTTCACTGTCAGGGCAGGGCGTGGGGGCAGGTTTGACCCCTGGTCAGAGAACTAAGACTTCACATGCTGCGTGACATAGTCACAGTGACAGAGCTTGTCCTAGAGGCCAGGTCTTCAGACCCCTGACCCAGTGAATTTTTACATTATACATCCATCACATGCCCAGATTTATTCCTTGTTTAAACCCATACAATGTGAAGTATGTGAAGGCTGTGCCTAGCATGCAGCAATGGTAAGAATGGTTGTCATGCGATGAGAACTCAACATTCACTGGTTTCTATAACAGACACCTTTCAATATGTTCTCTTTCTCTATTTAATCTCAACAGGTAGGAAGCATTATCCCTGCTTCTACAATGAAAAGGGAGATAAAAAGATTTTTAGAAAGGTTAAAAAAAAAAAGAAAAGAAAACCTGACCAAAGCAAGAATCCTGGGATGTGGCCTGGGCTTCTTTCAACAACAAACCTCACAAAAAAATTCTCATTACATATCTGAAGAAAGAATAAAGAACTATTCAACTGGAATATACAATTTCAAACTGCCTATAACATTATGAGAAGAAATTACTACCAATTTCCTGCATGCATGAAAAATTACAAAGCCACACAGCGTTAATAGATTCATTTGTTCATTAAACAAGCACTCATTGAGTGTCAATTATGTAACGGGTGCTATCTGTATAAGGTGTGAGAAAGATAAATTAGGTGTCCCTCTTATTTAATAAATAGATCATAAAGGTTTTGGTAGTGATATATCACATTTTTGAAGAATCATAATTTCAGCAAGGTATGAAGAGAACAGAAATGTATAGAGGAAAGATGTCTCAATAGGGTGACATTTGAGAAGCAATCTGAAGATGTAAAGGAAACAGACATGAGAAGGTTTTAGAAAAGCTTGTGGCAGACAGTTGGAAAAGCGCTGCAAAGATCTAGATACAGGCAAACCTTGACCTGCTTAAGACTCAAGTTAAAGACAAGTGGTTTAGGGTAGGAAATCAGGCAAGGTTTTGTTCCCATATGTCATTGAAAATACTTTGGCTTTTATCCTGAATATCATGGGAAGTCTCTGGAAAGCATTGATAAGGTGGCTAAAATAAATGACTCGATTTACATTGCAAGTAGATTAAAATTGCATATGAAGAACACACTGTAGGTAGGCAAATGTAGAAGTAGGCTGACCAGTCAGGTAGGTTCTGCAGTAGTCCAGGTAAGAAACAGCAGTGCCTTGGGTGAGTTGAGAATGATGGAAGATGTGACAAGTGGTTCGATCAGAGTACAGGTTAAAGGTTGAGCCAAAATACTAGCTGGTGGGTTGGACTGGAAAGAAAAAAAAAATTAAAAATAAGTCTAGCTTTTTAGCTTAAGTACATGGAGGAAGAGGGTGTCCATTCAAGTCCCAAAGAAGGGCAATGCCAAAGAATGTTCAAACTACTACAGAATTGCTAGCAAGGTAATGCTCAAAATCCTTCAAGCTAGGCTCCAACAGTATGTAACCGAGAACTTCCAGATGTTCAAGCTGGATTTAGAAAAGGCAGAGGAACCAGAGATCGAATTGCCAACATCCACTGGACTGTAGAAAAAGCAAGAGAATTCTATAAAAACATCTACTTCTGTTTCATTGACAACACAAAAGCCTTTGACTGTGTGGATCACAACAAACTGTGGAAAATTCTTAAAGAGATGGAAGTACCAGACCAGCTTATCTGCCTCCTGCGAAACCTGTATGCAAGTCAAGAAGCAACAGTTATAACCAGACATGGAACAACGGATTGTTTCAAAACTGGGAAAGGAGTACCCCAAGGCTACAAATTGATGCAACAGAATGAAGAGTGCAGAGATAAACCTAAAGACACAGTCACCTAATATAGGACAAGGAAGCCAAGAATATTGACTGGAGAAAAGGCGTTCTCTTAAATAAATGGTGATGGGCTAATTGGATATTCACATGTAAAAGAATGAAACAGAACCTATATCTTAAACCACTCACAAAAATCAGCTTGAAATGGATTAAAGTCTTAAACATAGACCTGAAGCCATAAACTCCTAGAAGAAAACAGTAATAAAGCTTCTTAACGTGGGTCTCGGTAATGAATTTTTGGATATGGCATCTAAAGCACACGCACCAAATCAAAAATAAACAACTGATACTACACCAAACTAAAAACACAGCAAAAGAAATAATTTTTTTTTAATGAAAATACAACCGAAAGAATGGGAAAAAATATTTACAAACCTTATATCTCATAAGCAGTTAATATCCAAAATATGTAAAGAACTCATACAACTCTATACAAGAAAGAAAAAAAAAAACACACAGAAACCTAATTAGAAAATTGGCAAAGGTCCTGAATAAACATTTTTCCAAGGAAGATATTTGAAAAACCAACAGATACATAAAAAGATGCTTACAGTTACTAGTCATTAGTGTTAATCTCTCAGTTGTGTCCAACTCTTTGCAGCTCCATGGGCGGTAGCCACCAGGTTCCTCTGTCCTTGGGATTCTCTAGGCAAGAATACTAGAGTGGGTCACCACTCCCTTCTCTGGGGGATCGTCCAGACCCAGGGATCAAACCCTGGTCTCCCACATTGCAGGCAGGTTAGTTACTGTCTGAACCACCAGGGAAGCCCCCTACTAGTCACTAGGGAAATGCAAATTAAAACCACAATGAGATGTCACCTTGTGCCTGTTAGAATGGCCTTCATTATAAAGACAAGAGATAATAAATGCTGGTGAGGAAATAGAGAAAAGGGAACCCCTGTGCACTGTTGGTGAGATTGTAAATTAGTACAGCCACTACAGAAAACAGTATGGAGCATCAAAAAATTAAAAATAGAACTACCAAGTGATTAAGCAATTTCACTTCTGGGAAAATACCTAAAGGAAATGAAAACATTAACTTGGAAAAATATCTCTGCTCCCATGTTCATAGCTGCATTTTTTACAGTAGCCAAGACAAGCAAAAGACCTGTGTCCATCAGTAGGTGAATGGTGAATGGATAAAGAAGAGGCACACACACACACACACACACACACACAATGCAATACCACTTAGCCAAAAAAATTGAGGAATTCCTACTGTTATGTGATAACACAGATGGACCTTGAAAGTACTATGCTAAGGTGAATGTCAGAAAAAGACAAATACTATGTGGTCACACTTACATGTGGAATCTAGAAAAGCTGAACTCACTAAACAGTGGTTGCTAGGGTTTGGTGGTGAGGGGTTTCAAAAGGTACAAACTTCCAGTTATAAGATAATGAAGCACTGCTACTGCAGCTGCTAAGTCGCTTCAGTCGTGTCCGACTCTGTGCAACCCCATAGACAGCAGCCCACCAGGCTCCCCCATCCCTGGGATTCTCCAGACAAGAACAATGGAGTGGGTTGCCCTTTCCTTCTCCAATGCATGAAAGGGAGAACTGAAAGGGAAGTCGCTCAGTCGTGTCTGACTCTTCGTGACCCCATGGACTGCAGCCCACCAGGCTCCTCCATCCATGGGATTTTCCAGGCAAGAGTACTGGAGTGGGGTGCCATCGCCTTCTCTGAATGAAGTACTAGGGGTGTAAATTACAACATGAATGGCTATAGCTAACACTGCTGTATGATATATAGAAAAGTTAAGAGAGTTTATCCTAAGCGTTATCACAAAGAGAATTTTTTTTTCTTTTTTTCTTTCATTTGTATCCATATGAAAAGACAGATGTTAGCTGAACCTACTGTGGTAATCATTTCACAGTACACGTAAATCAGACCACCATGAAGTATGCCTTACACAGTGATATATATAATCATTTCTCAAAAAAACTGGAAAAAAATCAAAATAACCTCAGTAATGCATAGTACACATCATTGTATTAAGTACAGTTTTTTCCATATAAGTTAAAATCGTGTTGTAAATACAATTATAATCTAAAACATTATGGTAATTCTATCAACATGTGAAAAATATAATTACCTTCATTTTTTAGTTTAGATTTTCTAAAATTTTATAACATACTTATATAATAGAGTAATTAATAAGTAAAATGGTCAATATACATTGTCTAAAAGACAAACTGGTTTTAAGACATTGCTTTTTAATCTCATTTTCGGAATGGAACTCATACATTTATTGTCAAATATACTTTTATTCACTTAAATGTTTCCTATATTCTGAAAAATGTGAAATAATTCATATGATAAACCATCTATTTTTCTCATGCAAGAATTTTTATTTCTTTACATAAAGAATTATTTCAACATCCCTCAGATATGGATTATATTTCTGACTATATTTTTTCATTCTGAAAAATTAGGGTTCAGAATGTTTGGAAAACTTGATTATAATCAAAAATAAAGATATAAAACATGTTCAGTTTTCTTTATTGGATAATATAAAAATCAAACAACATGTCCTCTACCTGTTCATTGTTCTGAAAGGACCAGGCATAATCCTCTGCGGGCTGCAGACAGCTTTTGGGACTCACAAATTCCTTTGAAGTGAACAGAAGGCCAAGGATGTGTAGGTGATAATGACTTTAAAGGGGTTTGGATTCTTAATGAATCTTTGAAGGTATACTTACTTTATTTTGTGCCTGATAAATATAAACTTCATCAGTTCTCATGAGAGAGCTGCAGTACTTTTTTAGATTAGAAATAGGGGTACTTACGTTTTTTCATTTACCCATGCCACTCAACACCTGATTTACTTCCAGCTACTACTTGATTTACTAAAAATAATTAACAGTGTTTCTTTTTCCCATTTATTTCAAGTGCAGCCTCGTGGTCTAAATTCTACTGAATTAGATGACCCCTACTTTTATACTATATCTATTGGAAAAGCAGCTGACTGGGTTCTTCTTTCTTAAACTCACCTATTCAGATAATGAGCAATAAAGTTTGGAACAGAATTTACAGACACAGTTTGGTGCAGATATAAAGAGGATTTTTGTTTGTTTGTTTCCATGGTCCTTACAGTGTAAACCACATCTTATTTTGGTTGTTGACTGAAGCACATATGTGTGTAAACAAGTACACAGAATACAAGGGGGAAAAAACCCTGTTTCCTCAAGACTGGCTTGCAGACAATTCTCCCTCCAGATTTACTCAGGAACTAGGAGACGAAAGGATTGTTTTTCATACACAACAAGAGGGGAAATGAAGGTATATGTTATAGAAACAAACCAAAATATTCCTTGATTACAAGGGTTACACAGATATCTGTCATTTCCGGGCTTCTATGCAGTTTTGCATAACAGAAACGGAACTACAGTGGCTGCTGCAAAAAAAAGTTTGTTTTTTCACATAAGAGGAAATTCTAAACTGGGAAGTTTAGGGCTGGTATATCAACCCCAGGATCTCATAAAGAAGGCAGGCTCTTTTTCTCTCTTGCTTTGCCATTTTTAGGGCTTCCCTGATGGCTCAGATGGTAAAGAATCTGCCTGCAATGCGGGACACCTGGGTTAGGGAAGATCCCCTGGAGAATGCAATGGCTACTCACTCCAGTATTCTTGCCTGGAGAATTCTATGGACAGAGGAGCCTGGCGGACTACAGTCCATGGAGTCTCAAAGAGTCAGATGAGACTGACTTTCACTTACCATTTTTAATACCTGTTTCTCATTCTCATACTCCCAAGATGGCCTCACCTCCTTCAGGCACTGTATTTTTGTTTAGACATAATAAATAAGAAAGTACAAAGATCAAACAGCAAAATTGAGGATATCAATTATTTGACTTCTAATTGTATTTCACTGGCCAAAACATAAGTTCTTATGTTACTTACTTAACATAAGTAGTTCAGTTCAGTTGCTCAGTCGTATCCGACTCTTTGTGACTCCATGAATCACAGCACGCCAGGCCTCCCAGTCCATCACCAACTCCCAGAGTTCACTCAGACTCACGTCCATTGAGTCAGTGATGCCATCCAGCCATCTCATCCTCTGTCGTCCCCTTCTCCTCCTGCCCCCAATCCCTCCCAGCATCAGAGTCTTTTCCAATGAGTCAACTCGTCGCATGAGGTGGCCAAAGTACTGGAGTTTCAGCTTCAGCATCATCCCCTCCAAAGAATGATGGAGGGAACCCTTACTTAATTAATATAAGTAAGCCCCATATAAAATGTGGGATATTCTTATACTAAAAATTATTCATTGCTTTGCTGAAATTCAAATTTAATTAGGCAAGCTATGTTTGCCAAATCTGACAACTCTAAGAACAGAAAACTTTTGGACAGGCAGCCGAAATTATCTGCCATAGAACCTGTGTAAGATTCCTCCATTTCCCATTATAATGTTGATCCATTCTCTCTTCAGAAAATCTAATTTGAGAGGTTAAATAGATGGCTTTATAATTGCCAACTGCAAAGGTTAATTTTATGTATCAATTTGGCTAGGCCAAAGTACCTAGATACTTGGTAAAATACAGATCTGAAGGTTGTTGTGAAGGCACGCTTTTGATAAGATTAATATTTAAATTAGCAGACTTGTAGGGACCTCCCAGGTGCCACCAGTGGTACAGAATCTGCCTGCCAGTGCAGGAGACATAAGAAACGGGGGTTTGATCCCTGGATGGGGAAGATCCCCTAGAAAAGGGATGGCAACTCGCTCCAGTTGGAAAATTTCATGGACAGAGGAGCCTCGTGGGCTATAGTCTATGGGGCCACAAAGAGTCAGACACAACTGAGTGACTAGCCAACACAAGACTGGGAGCAAAGCAGATTAGTCTCCATCACATGGCTGGGCCTCATCCAATTAGTAGAAGGCCTGAAGAGAACACACTGCTAAGTCACTTCAGTCATGTCCGACTCTGTGCGACCCCACAGACGGCAGCCCACCAGGCTCCCCCATCCCTGGGATTCTCCAGGCAAGAACACCGGAGTAGGTTGCCATTTCCTTCTCCAATGCATGAAAGCGAAAAGTGAAAGTGAAGTCGCTCAGTCGTGTCCAACTCCTAGCGACCCCATGGACTGCAGCCCACCAGGCTCCTCCATCCATGGGATTTTCCAGGCAAGAGTACTGGAGTGGGGTGCCATTGCCTTCTCCAGAGAACACACTGAGATTCCCCAAAAAAGAGGGAATTCTGCCTCAATACGGTCTTCAGGCTCAAGCTGCAACTTCATCTCTTCCCTGAATCTCCAGCCTGCCGACTTACTGTGCAGATATTGAACTTGGCAACCTGCATAATCCTGTAAGCCAGTTCCTTGAGATAAATAAATCCTGCCATAAATAGATAGACTGACAGACAGACATTCTTTTTGTTCTATTTCTCTGGAGAACTCTGATGACACCAAGTTAAAATATTAAAGAAAATATTTGACTGAAGAAGTTTAAGAGTGTGAGCAGGCCTATAAACAACTGAAATGTGTACAGGTTAGATTCATGTACTCTTCTGATGCTAAACTAAAGAAATGATAATTAGGTGATAAGCAGCTACTAACCAGTTGTTCCTCCACTGGTTTAAAACCCTCCTTTCAGAACCTCCAGGCAATGGCAGTTGCTGGTAAATTTAGAGGCACATTTCTTTTTAATCTGTACTTGTTTTATAATCTAGTAATAGTAGATGCTTCAGAAGACTTGACTTTGAGTAACTGCACATACTTTAATAACATTTTTCACTCCACCAAAACATGGTCTATAAACTCCTCCACCCAATTAATCTACTTGTGGGAGTCACAATGTCTCAGGGGAGTTTGGCAAAGCCCAATAAAAAGTGTCACGGCTTTTAAAAGTTTCTATCAATGCTATTATGTGTATTCACTTTTGAACATTTTCCTAGACCTGGTACTCAAAGAAGAGATCTTTTTTTCCTATAAAAAGCAAAATTCTAACACTAATAATGTGTTGATTTCCCTTCACCTAAAAATGTGTCTGTAGTGACAGCTTTATCAATATTTTTAAGAGACATCCTGGGTGTGGCTGGAGAACCTGCCCTCCTTTGATAAGGAAAAAAAAAAAAAAAACCATTCTAAGTGAAGACCACATGCAAACCTTAGTTTTCACTCTTTTAGGTTTTTTGTTTTTTTTTTTTTTTAAAGAAGGAACCAAAAACTCTCTGAATCCAACTAGTATTAGATAGTTTCTCTTAAAATTCAAAACAGAAAATCCACAATCACAAATATTTTTAGATCAAATTTGTGGCCAGAATGAAGCATTTTAAACTCTAAAGAAACAGAAGAAAGCTAGAGTATTCTTTTTTTGTTCCTTTTAACTTGCCAAGTCCAACTTCTAAGTTCAAAGCTTAGTGAAAGCTGCGTTTAAAATTTTGTTAATTTTTTTCCTCAGGTCACCCAGACACCTGTTTACTCACAGAAAACATGTGCTGTGCTTAGTCAATCAGTCCTGTCCAACTCTTTGCAACCCCATGGACTGTAGCTGGCCAGGCTCCTCTGTCCATGGGGATTCCCCAGGCAAGAATATTAGAGTGGGTTATCATGCCCTCCTCCAGGAGATCTTCCCAACCCAGGGATCAAACACAGGTCTCCCGCATTGCAGGCAGATTCTTTACCGTCTGAGCCACCAGGCAAGCCCCACAGAAAACAGTCTGCCTTTATCCCACACTCAATGTTTTCCTCCTGATGTATCAGCGCTACCTTCACCCTTGCCTGACTCATGTTCACATGATAGAAACAACCTAGAATGGATGTTTTTGCAAAGTTACCAGGACATCTTTATATTGAAACTTGGTATACCCAAGTTAACACGGTTGTTTGTGCCCGAGACCTTCAAACTTTCTTGCAGATGCTCACCCTTATTCTTCACAATCAAGCCAGCAGGTCCTAATTTTCTGTAAAAGTTTGGGATGGACCCTTTAATGGTAAGAAGAGGAGGACGGTGACAAAATAGTAAATCTCAAACAATGAGCATTTCCCCAGTAGGGAAAGGCAGTAGTGCGTGCGTGCTAAGTCGCTTCAGTTATGTCCAACTCTTTGTGACCCCCCTAGACTGCAGCCTGCCAGGCTCCTCTGTCCATGAGATTCTCCAGGCAAGAATGCTGGAGTGGGTTGCCAAGCCCTCCTCCAGGGGTCTTTCCAACCCAGGGATCAAACCCACCTCTCATGTCTCCTGCATTGGCAGGTGGGTTCTTTACCACTAGCGCCACCTGGGACATCCCCAAGGGCAGTAGGAAAAGCATGAACAAAAACAGGATGATCCCAAAAGATAGGATCTGGATCCACCTTGCTGTGCCAATCTGGGGACTTTATACTGTTCGCCTGCCCTTCCTAACCTTGTGGGGAGGGATGTGCGTCTTCCCTCCAGACCCTCACCAAACCTCCCAAGGCAAAACCTAAATTCTGTTTATTCCAGCCCTGTCCAATGACATCTCCCTATCTTTCAGTGTTTGCAAAAGGCAGGTTAAAAAAAAAAAAAGTAAACAGGTGACCTTGGGTGGGAAGAAGGCTGTACTTGGAGACACTACATGTGGGATGGATGTCGTCCTAGGTCTGTCAATTAGAAGCTGTGCAACTTTAAAGCATATAATTTTTGTGGTATTGTGGCTCAGAGTGAAAGTGAAAAAAGGCATGTTTGAGAAGAATGCGTAGTTCTTCATTGAGACTCAGTTTACTCATTTGTAAAATGGGATGATAATGTCTAACTCTGGGGTGGGGAAGCAGTGCTGTTATGAAATCACATTATGCATTTGAAGCACCAGCACAGCCTCCTGTGCTGTATTTCAACAAGTAGGTGATTTCCTCCCCCTTTCCCTCTCTGAGAGGATTTTGTATCATGGCTGGGAATTCAGACTTCTCCAGTGATCTATGGCTACTACGATTAGTAATCCAAGATCCCCACCTTCATGGATTACATAATCTGGGAAATCTGGGGGTTGTTTGGAGGAATAACGGAGGAAATGACACATGGTAAACTGAGTTATATATACGTTAGTTGTTTTTAAAATTAAAATACCCTCTCAAAAATACAACTTTAGGCTTATATATTATATATTAGTCCTGGCTCAGACAAATCCGCCTGCAATGCAGGTAGACCCAGGTTCAATCCCTGAGTCAGGAAGATCCTTTGAAGAAGGGAATGGCTACCCACTTCAGTACTCTTGTCTGGAGAATTCCATGGACAGAGGAGCCTGGTAGGCTACAGTCTACTGGGTCGAAAAGAGTCGGACATAACTGAGCGACTAACACACGCACACGGTCCTTTCCTGCAAAGATTAAAAACTGCTGACAGGCTATAAAAATTCAGAAATCCAAATACAAAAAGGGCAAAATGTTTTATGCAAAAAACTGCTAATCCTTGAACTTTTTATTGTTTTATTTGACCAATTTTGTGTTTAGACTCTAATCCCAAATGTACGGGCAAGTCTTTTGGAAATAAACAAATAAAAAAAAAAGAATCTAAAGGAAGACATCTATTTTTAGCTTCCCACTAAGTCATTTCTTGCTCGCTGTAACTATTCCAAAATTGGTCATAGTTTTATTTAAACTGTTCTCAGAGGGGAAAAAAATAAACTGGTAAAATGGATTTTTAGAAAACGCACTAGCAAACGTAACTGATGTTGAATGCCCACAAGAGCAGAACAGACCCAGTCGGATATTTATCACCACCATTTGCAAAACAATCAATTCACCCCATTCCCAGACTCAACCTGCTGTTGACCCAACACCCCAAAGAGGACAAGACAGGCTTCCTCCCGCCCCACTGCCCGTCGCTGGGGCCGCCCATTGTCTGCCTATTGAATCCAGGAACCCAGCCAGAGCTGCAGCCTATGTGTGTGGTTTTGTTTTGTTTTGTTTTGTTTTTTAAGGATAGCACACAGTTTGGCCTAGACTGCAGACAGAAGGCGGGAGGAGAATCTCATTTAGAGAAAAATAAGTAAGAGAAAACCCAGAAAAGTTAGCTCTGCATGACGTTGTCTTATAAGAAACAAGTTTAGGTAAATGATTGAAATAGAAAACATGACAAAGGAAGAAAAAAAGAAAGGAAAAACCTGTCAAAGCTTAATGGAAAAATTCCCAGATATATCACCAATAAGTAGCATAGTTTATGCAGAGAAATATTTTTATGCATTAAAAAAAAAAAAATCAGTCTGCTTTCCTCCCAGAAGTTAAAGGAAACAAAATTGTTTCCTTCCAGTAAGTGTGCAGTTTAATTTTTTGTTGTTGTTTAAGCATAAAATCTGAAAATAAAAAGATATAGACAATGTGTCAGAGAATTCTATTTCTAGGCTTTTTAAAGTAGTAATGAATAGTTACTCTTGAAATTATAGAGGTGTGCACGTGTGTATAAACTTTAATCACATCACAGCATTTACACAGATGAAAACTCTAAGAAACTGCTTTCCAGAGATGATGTCAACAAGTAAGGAGGAGGTTCACAGGACTGCTTGTTTTTAAGTAAATGACCATAGAAGAGTTCAGAAAGGCATAAGGCTGGCTGTCAGGAAATGAGCTTAAGCAAAGGAAATAGGGGATATCTGGTTCGGGGGATTTGAGCAAGGCTTTTACCAACGGGGTGCTTTTGTTTTCCTTTACACGTGAAGTCAGGATACATGCTTTGTCTTTCACATGCACAAGAAAGAAATACCAAGGTGATAAGATAACATCTGGGACAGTACAAGCCCTCAAGTTTTCTCTAGTATAGAAAGCTGTTCACTTGCCATATCTTTGATTGGGACTGAAACACAGGCAGGAGGAGGAGGGAATTATTAGCAACAGGTTGAGGACTGATGCTTTTTACCCAATGAAAGCAGAGGCCAGGGTAACCATACTCCCTGGCATAGGAACTTGGAATCAGGACACTGAAAGTCACATGGCACCATCTGCCGGGATACTCACAGCCAGGCCAGGGGACGGCGATGCATGAGAGTGAATGAACCTCTGGGTGTTTTAACCACCCTCCCCACATCATCCCATCCAAAATTAATACAGTATCTCATTTATTTTTAAAATAATTTTATTTATTTATTTTTGGCTGTCTGTCTTTGTTGCTGCACTGCTGCGTGGGCTTTTCTCTAGTTGCAGTGAGTGGGGGCTACTCTCTAGCTGTGGTGTGTGTGCGGGCTTCGCGTTGTGGTGGCTTCTGTCATTGCAGGGCACAAGTTCTAGAGTGTGCAGGCTCAATGGTTGTGGTGCATGGACTTAGTTGTTTCAGAGCATGTGGGACCTCCCCAGACCAGGGATCTTTCTGGACCAGGGAACGAACCCATGTCTCCTGAATTGGCAGACAAATTCTTTACCACTGAGCCACCAGGGAAGCCTTATGGTATCTAATTTAAAATAGCCTGCTCGCAGCCTCTGTTCAGACACCTGGCACTCCTTCTACAACCACCACAGATGGTTGCCCCTAACCCTTGCTATATAGAAATTCTGGAAGTATTTACAGACAGCAGTCTCCAGAGACCACAGATTACAGCAGACACCCTTAGAGAAGCTGGACAAGAGCCCATGTGGCTCTAGAAAGGGAGAAACAGAGAGAATTGCCCAGTTTGCCTGAGACCAGCTCTGTGTCTTCTATTTTTCTTTGATGAGAGTCACCACGGGGTCACAAAAGAGTCGGACACAACTTAGTGCCTAAACAACAACAACAAACCAAGATGCTACAAGACAATTCTTAAGCCTGCTTATGTGGGTTGTGCAACCTAGTAATTTCTCATCAAGGCATATAAATGATTTAGAAAGAACAAAACCAAGTATGGACAGATAGAAGCCCCTTGACTGGAAAATCTAGTGGGCAAAAATGGGGAAGCAGTGTCACATTTCCAGAGTTCATGGATTGCCCTTACCCGAAATGGAAAACCTCTCCAAGTCTGAGGCACTTCTCTGGTGGCTCAAATGATAAAGAATCTGCCTGCAATATGGAAGACTTGGGTTCTAGCCCTAGGTCGGGAAGATTCCCTGGAGAAGAAAATGGCAAACTACTCCAGTAGTCAAGCCTGGAGAATCCCACAGACAGATGAGCCTGATGGGCTACAGTCCATGGGCTTGCTGAGTCAGACACAAGAGACCAACTAACGCTGTGACTTTTTACTCCAAGACTGAGACCTGCCCTGTGCCTTACCCCTCATGTTACCTGCTCTGGAGGCGCAGACTGTGCCAACTTCCGGCAGTCCCAAGTACAATAGCATTTGTTTCAGAGCTGCTCTTCTTAGAAAGGGCTCTACCCTGAAACTGAACGCGATGAATATCTTAACACTCACCTCCACCCATCTTTCCTTTCCTACTCATCCCATTATAAAACTTACATGCATTCAGGAAAGCTGATCTCAGCCTATGGATAGAAGGAAAGCTACTGACTGAAAACAGACTGTTTAAACCAAATAGTGGCAAGAAGTGTTAACCTCCCAGTGAAATTATATAGTTTTAAGTCACTTGTAAAGTCAAAAGAACAGACTTTTATTGATGAGATTTCTGTGGATAAGTGGGTAGTGGAGAAAGGTGACCAAGGAGGAGCCTATGAAGGCTATCTGGTGAGGGGGAGGTGCAGAGAGCTGCAACACATATGAAAATGGTGGAAGGATCATTTACGAAAGCAACCGCTTGGAGACACAGGTAGCTTGCTCTGCATATGATAGGCATTGAGGCACCCTGGAAAGTGAACAGACTCTACAGAGTCAGGAAGGTCTGGGTTTGAACACCAGATCCCACAACTTAGTGTACAGGGGAATTGGGTCACGTTAATTAACCACACTGAGATGCAGTTTCTTCATTTAAAAAGATACAGAATTAGAAAATTAGAGGGAATATAGCCCATGGCACGTATTAGACAGTCAAGACGGCAAGTAAATCATTATTAGCTATGCACATTCTGGGAGAAGAGCTAATACCTGAGGCTCAGAGGGACTGTGTGAAATATATCATGTGAGAGCCATAGGCTTCAGGATTTACGACAACGCAGAAATGGAGACTTAGAGCTCAAATTTTCTTTCCTCACAGTATTTTCTATCTAGCAGCAGGTTAGCAGTCCCATCAGAATTACATTCCTCACCAAACCTTACTTCTGACCTTATCTACAAAAACACTTTTTTTTTTTTTTTTGAAACTTAAGTGCAGATAGAAATGGGCTATTTATAGCTATCACCCTGGGTTAAAAATCTTGGAGGCACTCTGGGTGCTGGCATGGGAGTTCAGAGTCCTAACTGGAGCTTTAAGAGAACACAACTAATTAAAAATGTGGGTTTTAATGAGTTACTCTGTCACTTATTTCAGTGTGCGGAACAAATGAGGGGATTTAAAAAAGGTGGAGTAAGTAGAAAGAATGATGAAAGGTATAGCTGTGGACAAATCATTTGGCCTGCTATAAATCTGGAGGAAGAAAAAGCTAAAGATTCTCTTTGCTATTAGAAAACAGCAATAAATAAACATAAAACAAGTTAAAGGTTCCTGATACATTCATTAAAACAGACTTCAAATTCTGCATTAGTTTACAAAACTGATCAACTCTATAAACTAGAAACAGTTAAACCATAAGTAAAACACATTTTATAAAACGTTTAGTCCTGTCCAAATAAAACACAGTATCTTTTTTGGACAGTAAAAATAGGCCTAAAATCAGTTTTGTCATATTTAATAGAATAGCAACATACTGTACATGATTAAGAAATCCTTTTATAATCAAGAACCCTCCATTTTATTGAAAGAGTAATTTTATTTGTTGAACAGAAAAGATGTATAATCCATGGGAATTTACTTTCTAAGGAAACTTTGCAGACATAGACCTTTCTCTGAGAGAAATCTTAAGATTCTTAGAACATTCTTCAGTCATTCTTACCTAATATTGGGTTGCCAAAAAGTTTGTTTGGGCTTTTCCATAATATCTCACAGACTACTAACACAACTCTAATAACCAAAGTGAGACTCTAGAAAAAATCTGAATTAAATTTAAGAGAGAAGGATAATCAAAGGAGAAATGGAATGTTATCAATAATTTGGTTATAATATTCATTCACTTAGTGAATACTATTGCATATCTTCAACACACTATGCATTGAGATACAGTCATGAAAAGGACAGACACACTCCCGGTCATCAAAGCAGAACACAGGAATAATGTGGAAAAAAGAAATTGCACTTGGGATGAACGCCACAAAAAGGAAAACTGAATTCAAACAACGGAATCCACCCCAAGGAAATTATTTTAAATTTTTTTCCCCAAAATCCGATAGAAGAATAAAAAATAGAAGAGTGTGATTCATTTAACAATAGAAGGGTGAGGAACTTGGGAGGTAGCAAGTGGCAGAACTATAAGCTAAACAAGAAAGAATTGTGTAAGTGTGCAAGCCTGGATACAAAGGAAAGGCTGGTGCATTTAAGAAATCCAAAACTGCTGGGAGAAAAAAATAAAAAAGGAAGGGTACACACTGCTATATTTAAAATAAACAACCAATAAGGACCTACTGTATTTTAAAAAAAATGAGAGAGGACAAGATACTGATACAAATGAGACTGGCCATGTGTTAATAATTCCTGAAGCTAACTGGTAGATGGACTCACGGGGATTTATTATACTACTCCTTCCACTTTTGTGTATGTTTCAAATTTTCCACAATGAAAAAGTTTATTTTTTTTTTAAAAAAGGGAAGGATTGTGAAAGATGGCCTTGGGACTTTATGACTAGACACATCATAGTCATGCTGCCTTTATAAAGGTCAATATTCTAAAGACGTCACAAAGCCACTTCAGAGTTTTTAATAGAAATGTGATTTGATTTGCCTTAAACACTAATGTTGGGTGGCTGATGCACTGAAGAGGGGAGCAGTGGATCATCACAACTGAGCCTTACTGGGAGCTTCCTATGTGCCCAACTGTACAAAGAGCTTTACACAAGGTTACCTTGTGCAACCCTCCTGAAAACCCTTTGAGGGAAGTACTATTTTATCCTCATCTCATAGAAGAGGAAACTGAGGCTAAGCAAAGCGTTGACAGGCAGAGATTTTGAATCCTGAAGTCAGCCTTTATTACTATCCACTGTGAATACAGATTAGTTAGAAGCCTGTTATAGAAATTCAGATAAAAGATAACTGAAGCTTAGACCAGGGAGTATAGCAATGGGGTTATAAAGAAGTGTAAAGATTCAAGAGATAGTACACAAATTCTGGAGCTGGAGCTGAGGAAGTGAAGTGGGAGGAGAAGGCTGTCTTGAGGTTTGAGGGTTTGAGTAGATGTTCCTTCCTTTAAGATAAGAAACACTTAGTAGAGGAATATGAAAAATTCTCTTTTGAACATGTTGCCTGAAAACTTCCAAAGGGAACTGCCAAAGAAGCTGATGGCTAAATAGATTGAGAAGTCCAAGAACATGGTGGTCTGGGATGGGGACATAGATTTGAAAATCCTTAGCAAATGCGTGGTAATTAAAACCACAGTGAAATATCTAAGGCCAAAATTTTCAACTGCAATTTGTCCAAGACTCACTTGAAGAACTTTTTGAGTCTACATAACAAACCTTAAGAAACAATCCTATTTATCATACGTTACCTAGTCACCTTCCCACAGTTTATTGTCCTTTGTTAAAATTATATATAAGCAGGACTTCCCTGGCAGTGAAGTGGTTAAGACTTTGTGCTTCCAATGCAAGGGATACAGGTTCAACCCCTGGTCAGGGAACTAAGATCCCACATGCCACGCAGCAAGGCCAAAAAATAAATAAAAATAATTTAAAAAAAAAGAATTCTTAAAAAAAAAATTATATATAAGCCCCCAAGTCTGCTTCTTTGGGTTTTTTCTTCTTTTCCATGGGGCCCCCAGACATGTAAAATTAAAAATAAATTGTTATGCCTTTTCTCCTGGGAATCTGCCTCAGTCAATTTAACTTGCACGCCTCTGAAACTAAATCTAAGAGGGAAGGGGAAAAGTTTTCCCTCCCCTACATATATGAGGACCTCCAACAAAATATAGGGGAAGAAGAACAGCCAGAAAGATAAAAGGAACATGGATGAGAACTGTGTCAGGAAATTCAAGATAACAGAGTCTATTTTAAGAGAAAGTTGGCAACAGTGTCAGATGCTGATATCTTGTCAGCATTTCTGAGGGTCAGTTCTGCTCCTGGCCCTGAGAACCCCAAAAAGAATACAATGTAATCATGGTTATGGGGCAGCTCCAACTTTATCCACCATATTGTATCAGGTACTATTTTTACACTTTATATACTTTATTTTAAACTTATATAGACTCAATATGACAAGAATTAGTATAACGTTTCAGATGAAAATATAGTTAAAATATGTTTCTGGGTTTTGTTTTGTTTTTTGACTTTTTATTTTGTATTGGAGTACAGCTGATTAACAATGTTGTGGTAGTTTCAGGTGAACAGCAAAGGGACTCAGCCATATAAATACGTGTATTCAGTCTCCCCCAAACGCCCCTCCCATCCAGGCTGCCACGTAACATTGATCAGAGTTCCCTGTGCTATACGGTAGGTCCTTGTTCGTTACCCATTTTAAGTATAGCAGTGTGTACTCTCTAAGTACAGGGAGTCTCAAACTCCCTAACTGTATTTCTGTGTTTATTTTTAATAAAACAGTAAACCCATAATTCAAGCCCAGATCTGTATGACTCCAGAGGCAATACTCTTTCAGGTATAAGTATCATAGTGTCTTTTAGTGTTACGTCTGAGTTATGGACTAGACTTTTAGGGAGCATGAAGGAGGGACACGTAATTCAGATAGGTGGAGGCAGAAATGTCAGGAAAGGTTACTGATGAGCCAACCCTTATATGAGAGGGAATTGGCCAATCACACAAGGAAGGGGTGTTTTCAGTAGAACAGCATGTGTAGAAACTGATGGAAAAACAGAGCACCAACTTCAGGGAACTCATGAAGCACTGAGTTCATGTAAGGGACAGAGGGGTTCTAAGTAGAAAGAATGAGTTAGGAACTTTATCATGAAAAGGAACAATTTAAATATCTTAAGTAGAGGGGCTCCTGGGGCAGATTTGTATAGGAAATCTATGTCAACAGTGTAAAGGATGAATTGAGGGAGGAGAATAAATGCAGGTCAACCAAGCAAGCAGACTAGTGGCCTGAGTGACAACAAAGGAAAAGAGGGTGTGTCAGAGACAGCAGAAAGGCATGAAATACACAGACATGGAAATCACACTTCCGGTTACCAAAGCAGAAGGGTGGGAGAATAAATTAGGAGTTTGGGATTAGCAGAGACAAAGTATTATATATATAAAATAGATAAACAACAAGGTCTTACTGTATAGCACAGAGAATGATAGTCAATATCTTGTAATAACCTGTAATAAAAAGAATATGAAAAAAAAAGAACTAGATGATTTTGATCCAGGAGGCAGGAGTTAGGATTGGTGACAAAGGGAGAGATACAGAGGGTGAATACCAGTTTTCTGACTTGGGCAAAGGGGCGGCTGGCAGGAGATGAATAGAGGAAAGCAGATGTGAAGAAGAAAAAACCATGACTTCGATTCTGGAGTTTGAATTGCCTGCAAAACTTCCAGGAGAATGTGTTACAAAGGTGGCCGGCTGAATGGGACCAGCATTGGGCCACGGCTGTAATCACGGATGGAGTACGTATAGAAATGGTGATCCTCAAACTCATCTGACCATAGAACTCTTTATCCAAAGCAAGTGTTCAGAGAAGAATTTATTATTCTCTCCTTCTGGGGGAAATTCTGAAGCTTTATCAGCAACTCTTCCCCATTTTTTTCAACAAGGGAGTAGCCATTGAAGAAGACAAGGAAGATGGTAGAACAGGGACCCAAATCTGAGTCTTCCCCACAGTTTCCATTATTCTACCAACATATTTTTATCCATTTGGTGGAAAATGGATGATAATATGACCCTGATGCTGGGAAAGATTGAGGGCAGGACGAGAAGGGGACAACAGAGGATGAGATGGTTGGATGGCATCTCCAACTCAATGGACATGAGTTTGGGTGAATGTTGGGAGTTGGTGATGGACAGGGAGGCCTGGTGTGCTGTGGTCCATGGGGTTGCAAAGAGTCAGACACAACTGAGCAACTGAACTGACTGAACTGAATGATTCATAAATGGATAAATGGATTTTATCTACCATGAAATATATCTTATGCCTTATTCTTTTTTTTTCTTTTTTTATTCTCTAGCTTTCATTTGTTTGTGAATTATCTCCATTATCCAAGGACTGGTTTTTCTCAGTTTTGGTATATAATTTGGGTCAGATAAAGGAGGAATGGGGAGGAAATTACAGTTGTTCCATCTTTCATATTGTGACATTTTGCATAATCAAAACAATTTAGCTCTCATGTGAAGAATTCTGTTGTCAAATAGACAAAAATCAATTCATGAAAATGACAAGGATGATATTTATTTGGTGAAGCAACAGACTACTAAAACTTTAATTTCTTTCTAATGGTAACAATGTTTCAGAGAAACAATTTCACATCATTTGTTCTTATTGTGACATATATATTAAGTTTAGAGAGAAATGTTGCACAATTTTCTTAAGTAATTCTTTTCAAAGGGAATTTCCATAACAATTATGTAATTATGAAATGGAAGTAGCTGTATTGCTAGACAGGAAGGCCCATCCCAGAAAAAAAAAAAAAAAAACAGTAAATTTCCATTTAAAAATTACTATTGGGGACTGATGAGGTCAGGAATAACATGAATAATTCTAGTTCCTGAAGACAGAGTCTCCTTCCCCTCTTTTATGGCATGAGTGCCACTTTCCTTTAGAAGAATGGATTAATCACAGTGTACAATCTGGCTTTTCCTTCTGTGATACATTGATTTCGTATGGATCAAGATCCTGGCCTGCCAAAGGAAAGGTAAATACCATCCATCAGACTTTAACTGAATTGTCAAAAATTAAGAGTATTTACTGTATTTTTTCCTCACACTAGATTTCTTCCCTTTTAGGAAATTCCTATAGTTGTGTATTTTTTTCCCAATTACTCAGGATCATATTATAAAGATTATAATTAAATCAATATAACAGATTCTAGTTGAATTCAAGGGTGCTTAATCACTATTACTCCTACCTCTAAAGAGTTGGTTGTCTAAACCAGGCATGCACATTCAGGGAAGAAATAAAACAAAATTTGCTGTGCTGAGGTGAGTGAAAGAGCTTATATCAAGGAAGG
Organism: Bos grunniens; assembly: GCF_055505025.1. Taxonomy (NCBI): domain Eukaryota; kingdom Metazoa; phylum Chordata; class Mammalia; order Artiodactyla; family Bovidae; genus Bos; species Bos grunniens. The sequence continues at coordinate 99,509,975 of NC_141168.1, forward strand.
CTGGGAAATCATACAGTGCACGTTTGTTGTTAATCAGTAAGGAAAACAAAGAAATGATGAAGCAGGAAATAAAAAGTCGACTACAATCATTTCTGGTAAAAGCATGATCCTTCTGATTCTTTACATGAATGTTCAAGTCAAAGGGATAACGAATATAAAACTTATTGAAAATTTGGTTAACAGTATATAGTATACTAGGATGTCTGCCCAACCCACACATCACTAACCCCCTTCCCTAAAAACTGTCTTACTCATGACCAGGGCTGGAGCCTAATTATAGACCAAGACCTCAGTCCTAAACAGGCTGTCAGGACGCGCTTACTCTATTTCCTAGAGCTGGGATTCAGAAGTCTCAGTCTCTCTCTTCTGGCTATCAACAACAGTAATAAGAAGTAAGATACAGTGGCGGGTGGGGAGGAGGAAAGGGGACTGGGGGGGGGGGGCTCGTCTGTTAGAGAAAGAAAAAGATGGAAGAGATGTGGAGAGATGCAGGGGGAAAAAAAAAGACCATGAAATAGTATGCACAATAGGGTAAACGGTGGTTTGATTAACTAGGATGGACAAGACTGGGACAGAAATAGTTTTGAGAGAAAATTTAATGTTCTTCTTTGCCCATGTGACAAACAGTGCTACCATCCACATGAAAGGAGATACAAACTAGACGCTAGAACTAGAGGAGATGTCGCGACTGAAGATGAAAATTTTAGACTCATCAGTGTAGAGATGGTTTTTTAAATCTGGGGGGCTGGATGAAGTTAGAAAGGGATAGAGAAGAGAAACCAAGGTCAAATATAAGTAATCCAGCATTTAGCAGTTTCATAGAGAAGGAAAAACTTGCAAAGAAGAGAAGCTGCAAAGGAGGCAGAAAGACACTCAGATAACTTAGCTGCTACAGAAGCCACAAGAATAGTGTTTCCAGAAGGAGTGATCACATCAGCTCACTCTTACCAAAAAAATAAAATGAAAAAAGCCCTTCTTAGAATTATTTGTAATCAGTTTGAGGGCTCACCAAATAAATGATATTTGTACTGTTTTGGAACTGATATGAAAATCATATCAAAATTTAAAAGTAGAAACACAAGCATACGGAAATCAAATTTTTTAAAAAGTGCCTCAAATAGACCCAGTTGGGTTTTATTTTAAAAAAGGCAGGATAGGTTGTTGAACAATATTTCACGTAAAGATTGAAACTTCATGGGATTGGTTTAATTGTGAGGCTTTAGAAAAATGTCAATAATGAACTTTATGAGACTTTAGAAAAATGTCAATAATAAAATGTTTATGAGATTCACTTTGCAGAAGGGTTAGGACATAGCTTGATAGATGATAGTGAATGTCCATTTCAAAGAGAGGGGTCTGATAGTAAAATGGGAGAATTTAATAATAAGATCTGCTTGGCTGGAACAAAAATGATATCCCCAATTGAATATGGGATATTTATGGGGCTTCCCAGGTGGCTCAGTTGGTAAAGAATCTGCTTGCCGAGCAGGAGATGTCGGTTTGATCCCTGGGTTGGGAAGATTCCCTGGAGTAGGAAGTAGCAATCTAGTCCAGTATTAATGGTTGGAAAACCCCATGGACAGAGAAGCCTGGCGGGCAACAGTCCACGGGGTTGCAAACAGTCGGACATGACTTAGCGACTGAACAACAACATGAAGGTATGAAGTTTGTGAAGCTATAACAGAGGCAATGGTGATTCTGCAAGGGTAGGGGAAGAGGGCTAGCTAGGCCAGGGGGAGAGGTGGTAGCTGTCTACCAGCACTTGATATTTATCAACATACCCCATAAACATCAAATCCAAATAAAAATTTTGCACTCTCTAAGCCAACCGTTCACAGCAAGTCCTCTGGCCCCTACATGACAAGACCAGAATGCCAGCCTACCAGCCTACCCCGTGCCCTCCTTCATACAAAGGCTGGCATAATTAATGGGCTGAATTTTTCAGTGGTTAAGATCTTGAGCTCTGGACACCACCAGGCTTTGTTGGAAGCCTAGTTTTTTCCAATATTAACTGAGTGACCATGTTTAGAGACTTAAGACGTCTAAGCTGCTTTTTCCTTATTCATGAAAAGTGGATTACAGAAGTAACTTCATAAAGTTATGCTGAGAATTACATGAGAAAATAAAGAAAGAATCTAGCACAGTGCCTGTAATCTCCATTAAACCAGAAGAAATTTTGTATTGGGTTCAAAATGTAATACTACACGAGAGACATTTGAGCCTGGAACACACCAATGAAGAATAGGAATGCGACTAACATTTCATGAAGATGACTGTTGCTCTGCTGGGAAGGAAGAAATAGATACCCCCAGCTGTAGCTCAGTCTATAAATTCAACCCTCCTTCCACTGCCCTACTCTGCTCTACAGATGCCTGTATAGACGAACAAATCATTTACTACCCAATCATGTATAAATGGGTATTTGCTATAAATGATGTGTTGTTGTTTAGTCACTCAGTCATTTTTAACTCTTGCAACCCCATGGACTGTGGTATGCCAGGCTCCTCGGTCCATGGCATTCTCCAGGCAAGAATACTGGAGTGGGTTGCCATTTCCTTCTCCAGGGGATCTTCTCCACCCAGGGATTGAACCTGTGTCTCTTGTGTCTCCTGCATTGGCAGGCAGACTTTTTTTTAACCACTGAGCCACCAGGGAAGCCCTATAAATGCTACTGTGCTGTTAAAAAGAAGTATGGATTTTTCTCAGATGACATTATTCCATTTCTGTCACTGTAGTTTTTCAGTTTGGGGTGTGTAATAAATGGATTTCTGAGCCTGTTTTAAGCGACATAATCAATCATTGTTCAAAGCCTCCATTGGCCAACAATTCTAAGTCGGCATTGTGACCTGGAGATCCTCACTGGCCTAAACTTTACATCACAATAGGCAAGGCTCGGCTAGGCAGCTTTGAAATCCCAGGGCGGTGGTCAAAGTAGGACCTCCCCTCCGGAAGCACAAAGTGTTCTGTTTGTGTAGCAAAGGGTGTGGCTTTAGAAGCTAGTAAAATAATCTGAACACAAAGGCCTCTAGCTCCCGCAGAGCACTCTGCAGTGAACTGACTCAGCGGAAAGTGGTGGGAAAGGAAGCTTGTTCTTAGATTTCAGAACCCTCTGGAGCCACACCCTCCCCTCCTCAGTTCTGTCCCAGTTCAACAGGAAGGGGGTTTCATCAGCTAATATGCACCACTGTGCACTCACACACAGAGCAGAAGAGAGGATACACCCACAGGGAAGTCTGCTGGAGTCCACTGCCTGCTCATTACAACCTCCCCACAGCCTTCAGCTTTCTCCTTGTTCCCTTCAAGCAAAACCTCATTGCTCTCACAGTCTGATAACAGGAGGCCCTCTAACCAGGCTGAAGCACCTTTAGCAGCTGCTCTGAAAGAGACTGCAAAATCAAACATCCCAGTTAACACTGGGGGGATTTCTGGATATTGCGATAGATGCTTCGATTATCAATGTGCAAGAGAGGTCTCGTTTCGAGAGCAAAATATTGATATGTTACACATACGCTGCATACAAATTAACTGGAAACTTAAAATTCACCAGAAGTTTCCACCATATACTTTTTAAGGTTCTACACACACACACACACATACACACACACACACATACACACACACACACATACACACCGCACTACAGTCATTAATGTCATCCTTCAGTACAGTTCAGTAGCTCAGTCATGTCTGACTCTTTGCGACCCCATGGACTGATTGCACGCCAGGCTTCCCTGTCCATCATCAACTCCTGGAGTTTACTCAAACTCATGTCCATTGAGTCAGTGATGCCATCCAACCATCTCATCCTCTGTCGTCCCCTTCACCTCCTGCCTTCAGTCTTTCCCAGCATCAGGGTCTTTTTAAATGAGTCAGTTCTTCATATCACGTGGCCCAAGTATTGGAGTTTCAGCTTCAGCATCAGTCCTTCCAATGAACATTCAGGACTGATCTCCTTTAGGATAGACTGGTTGGATCTCCTTGCAAGCCAAGGGACTCTCAAGAGTCTTCTCCAACACCACAGTTCAAAGGCATCAATTCTTCGGCACTCAGCTTTCTTTATATTCTAACTCTTACATCCATACATGAGTACTGGAAAAACCATACCTTTGACTAGACGGACCTTTGTTGGCAAAGTCATGTCTCTGCTTTTTAATATGCTGTCTATGTTGGTCACAGCTTTTCTTCCAAGGAGCAAGCGTCTTTTAATTTCATGGCTGCATTCACCATCTGCAGTCATTTTGGAGTCCCCCAAAATAAAGTCTGGGATTCCCTAGTGGGTCAGACAGTAAAGCGTCTGCCTGCAATGTGGGGGACCTGGGTTCGATCCCTGGGTCAGGAAAAGCCCCTGGAGAAGGAAATGGCAACCCACTCCAGTACTGTTGCCCGGACAATCCCATGGACAGAGGAGCCTGGAAGGCTACAGTCCATGGGGTCGCACAGAGTCAGATATGACTGAGCGACTTCACTTTAACTTTAAAATAAAGTCTGTCACTGTTTCCACTCTTTCCCCATCTATTTGCCATGAAGTGATGGGACCAGATGCCATAATCTTAGTTTTCTGAATGTTGTGCTTTAAGCCAACTTTTTCACTCTCCTCTTTCACTTTTATCAAGAGGCTTTTTAGTTCTTCTTTGCTTTCTGCCATAAGGGTGGTGTCATCTGCATGTCTGAGGTTATTGATATTTCTCCTGGCAACCTTGATTCCAGCTTGTGCTTCATCCGGCCCAGCATTTCTCATGATGTACTCTGCATATAAGTTAAATAAGCAGGGTGACAATATACAGCCTTGACCTACTCCTTTCCCAATTTGGAACCAGTCTGTTGTTCCATGTCCAGTTCTAACTGTTGCTTCCTGAGCTGCATATAGATTTCTCAGGAGGCAGATCAGGTGGTCTGGTATTCCCATCTCTTTAAGAATTTTCAAGTTTGTTGTGATCCACACAAAGGCTTTGGCACAGTCAATAAAGCAGAAGTAGACTTCATATAAATAGGGTGCATTTTAGAAACTGTTATGTAATTTAAAATCCTCTGACCCATACATCTGGAATTAAAAAAAAGGAAGCCTGAATTATGCAAAATCAGTCCTTATTGATTAGATTCCCCTCTTAATTACTAAACTCTTAATTTTACTCAGATTATTTTGCATAAAGACCACTTAGCCAACTTCAGCCAAAGAAGTAGAAACTTTTTCGGGAAAAAGACTACATATAGTTTTACATTCTATCAATAAGATTAATATTCCGTGGAACTTACATTCCAAGACTATAAATATTCAAGAAAAATCATTTACTAGGATGAAGAAGAAACAATTAATTAACCCTTCCTTCAACTACAAGAAAGCCAACTACTTTAAAAACAAAGTAATTTTTTTAAGTTCATGAATTACATATACTACTACATTTACAAAAAGTTCAAAACTATGCATAAATAAGCCTTTCTTATGAGATTTTTTTTTGCCAAAAATCAGTTAATGTTATCGCCAGGACAACTCAGTATGTTGATAGTGTCCTATAAGTTAAAATTTAATACATTCCTGAATGTTTTTATTAAAGTTTTTTAAACAGTTAAAATATATGTAATTGGTAAAATATATGACTTCCTTTCACTTTATCAAGGTTACTAACCATAATCTGCTTTTTTAATGTTTTTCTCAAAGCTTTTCTTTCTGTAATGGATTACAGGGCTCCTTTCATACTCTGGAAGCTGTGAAGTGGGAACAGTAAAGAATAAACAGCATTGTCTATAATTATGTGACACTAGAACTCCATGAAAGGTGAGGTTCCTTCAAAAAGAGGAAGTAAGGAATATTCTGGTTTAAAATGTTTTGGTTAACATTAGTCTTTGGAAGATATATATTCATTCCCTGAAAAAAGGATATTGAGTATCCACTATATATTAGACAGTGTTATAGTCTCTGGAACTACACAGAGAGTAAGGTAGATAGCTGGGGTTCCTGCTCCCACTGATCCTATGTTCGCATAGAGGAAAGTGAAAGTGTTAGTCACTCAGTCATGTCCAACCCTTTTTGACCCCGTGGACTGTAGCCTGCCAGGCTCCTCTGTCCCTGGAATTCTCCAGGCAGGAATACTGGAGTGGTTAGCCATTCCCCTTCTCCAGGAGATCTTCCCAACCCAGGGATCGAACTCATGTCTCCCACATTGCAGGCAGATTCTTTACCGTCTAAGCCACCAGAGAAGCCCCTATGGAGGAAGACAGGCATTTAAACGCATGAACAAACAAATGAACAAGAGAATATAACCTACTGCTAAGTGCAAGGAGGAAATGACCACGGAGTATTGTGTCATAAAACGATCACAAGTTGGGTTGCCAGGCTTAGCAAATAAACACTCAGGAAACCGAGTTCAATTTTAATTTCAGATGGACAGTGAATAATTTTTTAGTGCAAACAGGTCCCATGCAATATTTGGGACATGTGTTTACAAAAAAATTATTTGCTGCTTATCTGAAATTTAAACTGAACTCAGCCTCCTATACTTTGTCTGCTGGCGTGACAGTAACCCTACCTGGGTGACTGCTTAAATAGGAGGGTTGGGAAAGGCCTCTGTGAGAAGGTGATATTGATGGCACGCCAGAAGTAAGCACAAGTCCTAAAGCAGAAACAAGTATGTGTGTGTAAATCACACTGTGGAAAGATTGTGACAGTCAGAAATGACCAAGAGAACTCTCTCCTACCTAGTGCTGGAGATCCGGTAAACAAGAAACATACTTACAGAGGAGCAGGGACCTGGCCTGCGGAGAAGTAAGACTTGTTAACAGGCAGGGTTTGGAGTGTCCCGTGTCACATGTAAGAGGCGCTCATAGGAAAAGTTAGACGGAAGACGTCACACTTGCAGAGAAACGTGTCAACCTGAGGTCTGGAAAACTGAGCAAGGGAGAGTTCAGAATGGAAGGGCCCTTGGGAAGGTGTTAAGATTGTAACCGAGTTCCTTCTAGCATCAGGAAAACCCCACAGGGCGTAACTTGACTCCCTTCACAATGTAACTCCTTTTTCAAACTTATTTCTTTTAAAAAGTAGGGGAAAGGAACCAAGGGAGTATGCAGACCCAAACATAGAAATATTACTATTAGGAGGAAACCTGGACTACCCAACCCACACTTCAGAGCGGCCAACAGTAAGGGGTGGGGATACCCTGAACAGATCAGGGAGCCTTTGGGATCAGCAGACAAAATGTGTGCTGCCTGAAACAGAGAAAATGGATCTATATACAACAAACATACAGCCACACACACACATATATATACACACTGTGTGTGTGTGTTGGAATATACACGCAGTTTTGCTCTCCATATACTTGTACAATGTGTTTTGAATGGTATTATATCACAGTGATGGAGAAGGCAATGGCACCCCACTCCAGTACTCTTGCCTGGAAAATCCCATGGACGGAGGAGCTTGGTAGGTGCAGTCCATGGGGTCACGAAGAGTCGGACATGACTGAGCGACTTCACTTTCACTTTCATGGATTGGAGAAGGAAATGGCAACCCACTCCAGTGTTCTTGCCTGGAGAATCCCAGGGACGGGGGAGCCTGGTGGGCTGCCGTCTGTGGGGTCGCACAGAGTTGGACACAACTGAAGCGACTTAGCAGCAGCAGCATATCACAGTGAACCCTCTGCAAATTTCCAAGTTTCTCTCAATGACATATATTGGAGACCTTTCTACATCAGTATACACAGATTTACTTCAATCTTTTCAACTCCTGCATAGTACTCTAGCATATAGATACACTGACATTTAAACATCCTCTGATTCATGAGTATTTAAGTCATTATCAGTGTTTTGCCCTTAATGCCGCTAGGACCGTGGTTTCGCAAATTGTGTGGGTGCTGTAATCACACAGAAGTGTCACAAATATTTTTCAGTTTTGAGGTAAGCACAGCAAAACCTGTCACACACTACATAAACTACTACTACAATGCGACTATTAAATTTGGCTCTAAGTACTTAATAGAACCATTAGATTTTTTTTTTTTTTTTTTTTTTGTCCTAGGTTTCACCATAAAGAAAATCGCCAACGGTAAAAATGCCATGAACCAGAGCACCTGAGGATCTCTGTGCTGGAGCATCCTTACACATGCCTATGAGTGTACACCATCTCAGAGGTCCTAAGAAGTGGCTTGTTTCTTGTGTTATTTTAATTCAATAGAAACTTTTATTAAAAAGAAAGACTTTCAGCCTATACTCACATTTTTTTCCTTGAAAATCTATTTTACAAACTTATTTTCAACAAATCCTCAGCTAGCAGACTTTCATAATTCACTCTGGCAGTCATATTACTGTCATTGTGAGCTCGTATATTTCAAATAACTTTTATTTCCCCCAAACTTTATATTTTTAAAAACCTATAACAGTGATATGACTGCAGATAGTATAATTTAAAAATACACTTACTTTAGATATGTGTGAACAGAAAGAAATGCATAAGACGTTCTGCCTTGATTTGTGTATTGTAAAAGTTCAAATGAAAGATTAACAAGTCATAATTTTGTTGTGTAGTATTTATACCAACAGAGTTTAGTAATGATGAGCATAATTTCAGCAGATTTATGACATTGCTGGATTTCAAAATAAAAGTCTACTGTTGGTGCTTCATCTCACATGCCGAGAGACAGACAATCCACAGAAGCTGATGACATGCTGGGAAGTTACTGTGAGAGTTAAAAAAAAAAACAACCCTTTCAACTCTAAACCAGACTTTATATTTTAAAGATACATTCTTGAATACTTAAAAAGCAATAGAATTCAATGATTTACCAAATAACTACAAAATACCATTAGCTGGTATATCTGAGGACAAAGGTCTCCCTAAGCCATGTCACAGAATGTTCCTACAGTGGTTTCCATGGCTTGTTAATTATACCCATTGCTCAAGAGTCACAGGCATTAAAGAGGCAAGGCTATCCTGCAATGTTTTATCTTCACTGTCATTACTGCTGCTGTTTCCTCAAGCACTTTCAGTAAATGCTTGTCAAGGACTAGTTTAGCTGGAATTTAATCATTATTTTTAAATCACTGGTTATTGTCAGCCTTAATGTTTCTATCACTGAACACAAAGTAATAATACTTATTACCTGACTCCTGAGACTGTATAATAAAGTTTGTATTATGATTTGCTGATTATTATGCATGATAAAACACTTGTGAAAACATTTTATCAGAGCATTCTTCTGACAAAGCAGTCCAGAAGGAAAATCTCAAAAGAACTATCTTCCTTTGATGGCTGTGAAACAGATTTTCAGAAAATTTTATCTACTTATATGATGTTTATCTTTTTTACCAGAGTTATGAGTGAAACCAAAGGGAATGCAAAGAAAGCTCTAAAAGACTGAACATGGTGATTCTGCTGGATTTAGTGACTTTCTGGTTTTAAAATCACCCAAATCCCAAGTAAGTAATGAGAGTTACTTGTACCTATGCTAAATTCCAAGGTGATGACTATGGTAACTTCTCGATATATAGAGGTGAGTCATAAACTGAGGCTTAGGTGTTCCCAAGATGTAAATAGTCTTTGACGTGGCTACTCAAGACATTTTGAGTTTACATGAATTGCCTATGAACTCTGTGAACTCGTAATAAAGACAGTGTCACTGGACTGTGTTCAAGATATAACCATATGGGCCTCTCATGCAGGCTCCACCCTGAGTTTCAACCAGTTTCAACAGGCTTGAATCCTTGTCAGGATGTGCTCCAGTACAAATACTCCACGTCAAATTCAGAAAGACCAATGCAGTTGTAAGTAAAACTAGGACTTAGTTTAAGGAATATCTTCATACTATAAAATATATAATGGGGGGAGGGTCAGGAAGATCCCCTTGGAGAAGCAAATGGCTATTCACTCTAGTATTCTTGCCTGAGAATGCCATGGACAGAGGCTACATTCCATGGGGTTGAAAGAGGCAGACACACCTGAGCAACTAACACTTTTTTTTTTTTTTTGCAGGGGAGGGCTTCCCTGGTGGCTCAGACAGTAAAGAATCTACCTGCAAAGTGGGAGACTTTTATTCAATCCCTGGGTCAGGAAGATGCCTGGAGAAGGGAATGGCTACCCACACCAGTACTCTTGGCTGGAGAATTCCATGGACAGAGGTGCTTGGTGGACTACAGTCCATTGGGGTCACAAAGAGTCGGGTACAACTAAGTGACTTTCACTTCTAAGCTTAATATAGTATAATATTCAAAGGGTTGTCAATGTAACGCAGGGAAAAAACAGCTTTAATGAATTTTTGATTACTATTGCCTGTTTTATAAAGTCAGAGAACATTTTCTCATTACAAGTTGATTCTATTTGAAAACTGAGCATCTCAGGTTTTTGAAGACAAGTGTTGAGAAGGCACAATGGCTTTCTAAGTTAGAATCTTGTCAAATCAAATCCCTTATGATTATACAGTGGAAATAACAAATAGATTCAAGGGATCAGATTTGATAGACAGAGTGCCTGAAGAACTATGGACAAAGGTTAGTGACCTTCTACAGGAGGCAGTGATCAAAACCATCCCCAAGAAAAAGAAATGCAAAAAGGTAAAATGGTTGTCTGTTGAGGCCTTATAAAGAACTGAGAAAAGAAGTCAAAGGCAAAGGAGAAAAGCAAAGATACATCCATCTGAAAGCAGAGTTCCAAAGAATAGCAAGGAGAGATAAGAAAGCCTTCCTCAGTGGTCAATGCAAAGAAATAGAAGAAAACAATAAAATGGGAAAGACTAGAGATCTCTTCAAGAAAATTAGAGATACCAGGGGAATATTTCATGCAATGATGAGCATAATAAAGGACAGAAATGGTATGGACTTAACAAATAGAAGATAATAAGAAGAGGTGGCAAGAATACCCAGAACTATACAAAAAAAGATCTTCATGACCCAGATAACCACGATGGTGTGATCACTCCCCTAGAGCCAGACATCCCTGAATGTGAAGTCAAGTGGGCCTTAGGAAGCATCACTATGAACAAAGCTAGCAGAGGTGATGGAACTCCAGCTGAGATGTTTCAAATCCTAAAAGATGATGCTGTGAAAGTGCTGCATTCAATATGCCAGCAAATTGGGGAAACTCAGCAGTGGCCACAGGAACTGGAAAAGTTCACTTTTCATTCCAATCCCAAAGAAGGGCAATGCCAAAGATTGTTCAAACTAGCACACAATGGCGCTCATTTCACATGCTAGCAAGGTAATGCTCAAAATCCTCCAAGCTAGGCTTCAACAGTACATGAATAGAGAACTTCCAGATGTTCAAGCTGGATTTAGAAAAGGCAGAGGAACCAGAGATCAAATTGCCAACATCCGCTGCATCATAGAAAAAGCAAGAGAGTTCCAGAAAAACATATATTTCTGCTTCATTGACTACGCCAAAGCCTTTGACTGTGTGGATCACAACAAACTGTGGAAAATTCTTAAAGAGATGGGAATACTGGAACAGCTTACCTGCCTCTTGAGAAACCTGAATGCAGGTCAAGAAGGAACAGTTATAACCAGACATGAAACAACAGACCGATTCCAAATTGGGAAAGGAGTACGTCAAGGTGGTATATTGTCACCCTGCTTATTTAACTTATATGCAGAGTATATCATGTGAAATGCTGGGCTGGATGAAGCACAAGCTGGAATCAAGGTTGCCAGGAGAAATATTAATAACCTCAGATATGCAGATGACACCACACTTATGGCAGAAAGCAAAGAGGAACTAAAGCGCCTCTTGATGAATGTGAAAGAGGAGAGTGGGAAAAGCTGGCTTAAAACTCACTATTAAAAAAACTAAGATCATGGTATTCAGTCCCATCACTTTCTGGCAAATTGATGGGAAAACAATGGAAACAGTGACAGACTTTATTTTCTTGGGCTCCAAAATCATTGCAGATGGCGACTGCAGCCATGTAATTAAAAAATGCTTGCTCCTTGGAAGAAAAGCTATGACCAATGTAAACAACATATTAAAAAGCAGAGACATTACTTTGCTGACAACGGCCCATCTAGTCAAGGCTATGGTTTTTCCATGTATGGATGTGAGAATTGGACCATAAATAAGCTTGAGTGCCAAAGAATTGATGCTTTTGAATTGTGGTGTTGGAGAAGACTCTTGAGAGCCCTTTGGACAAAAAGGAGATCAAACAGTCAATCCTAAAGGAAATTAGTCCTGAATATTATTCATTTGAAGGACTGATGCTGAAGCTCCAATACTTCGGCCCCCTGATGCAAAGAGTCAACTCATTGGAAAAGACCCTGATGCTGGGAAAGATTGAAGGCAGGAGGAGAAGGGGATGAAAGAGGATGAAATGGTTGGATGGCATTACCAACTCAATGGACATGATTTGCGCAAGCTCTGGGATATGATAAAGGACAGGGAAGCCTGGCGTGCTGTAGTCCATAGGGTCACAAAAATTGGACACAACTGAGTGAATGAACAAGCCAGAGACTGGACTCAGTTATTGGAATATAGGTTATATTTCTCTCTAAGATGACTTGGGGAAGAAAGCATGTTGATAATCATTCATCTGGACAGTCTACTTGCACCACATAAAATTGGACCAGCTTCTCCAGCGGCCTCAGCTTCCTTCTGTGGAAGCCATGGAGAAATAACTTTTAATTGGAGAATGTAAAACCAACCCACAGTTCTAGTTTCTTGAGAGGGTTAATTAATATGTATGCTTTAAAGACATTTTTTGTTTATTTTTATTTTTATTTTCTGTGCTGGGTCTGCATTGCCGCACAGGCTTCTTCCTAGCTGTGGAGAGCAGGGGCTGCTCTCTGGTTGTGATGTGTTGGTTTCTCACTGCGGTGGCTTCTCTTGTTGTGGAACATGGGCTCTCGGACTTGTGGACCTCAGCAGTTGCAGTTCACAGGCTCAGTAGTTGGCAGCTCTCGGGCTCTAGGGCACAAGCTCGGTAGTTGTGGCACACAGGCTTAGTTGCTCCAAGGCATGTGGGATCCTCCCGGATCAGGGATTGAACCCAACTTTCCTGCACTGGCAGGCAGATTCTTTACCACTGAGCCACAAGGGTAGCCCTTAAAGACCCTTAAGAAAAAAATTAAATTAACTGATTTATTTTATTTGGAGGCTAACTACTTTACAATACTGTGGTGGTTTTTGCCATACATGGACACAAATCAGCCATGGGTGTACATGTGTCCCCCAATCCTGAACCCCCACCACCACCTCCCAAGATACTTTTTGTAATGAAGGGTCTTTTCACTGAAATAATAAAGATTAAAGTGATTTTTCTGTAAATCCATTAACTATATATAATGATACAATTGATAGGCACAAAAATTCTAGATTATGGGCCTTATTTGATAACATAAGAAATTCAGTAATAATTACTTTAAAATCACTGAAGAATATATAATAGTTGGGAAAATTATGATACTAATCAGTGTTGAAGGAATGAAGGAATTAGAAAATTCTCATTTCTCAACCAATTTAGTAATAACTAATTAGGCAAGAAATAGGAATGGATGCTAGAACTAGCTGATGAGTTTGGCCTGAGGAACAGGATTTTACAGTCTCAAAAATTTCTCTTTGCAAAATAATTACTAATTCCAAAATGTCAAAAAATTCATACTTTTACAGTAGAGAAGTCTCAGAGATACCATCTTATTCAAGTGATCAAAGTTAACATCACCAGTTAAGAGAACAGATGCTGTAATGAAATTTTTGCATCTTGTTTTATGTCCCTACATATGTCTTGAATAGTATTTGTATCCTACTGTTGTGAAAATTGTATAAATCTTAGTTATGTTGAATTGGTTCATGGCTTTTGGGCTCTACTATCTCCTTCTACATTTCTGTATATTCATTCTATTAATTTTTGAGAGTCTGGTATTAAATCAACTACAATTCTTAATTTAGCTAATTTAAAAATAATATTTAGCGGTACTCTATGTAACTTTGTTCTGTATTTTCCAAGGCTCCTTCAAATGTGTTATCATGCTTTCATAATTCAAAAAATAAAAAAGAGGAAAAAAGTTAACATCATCAGTAATGAAAAAAATCAATACCATGTACCACACGATTAGATCCAAGGAAAATAGCACACCAACATTTCTGTGAAATTTTGTCCAAAAAAAATGCATGATCTGGAGATAATTATGATGGAACAGTAGATAAACACAAGTTGAGGATAACGTCTTCATAACAACTGACCTTAAAATCTTCAAAAATGACATATTTGAGAAAGTTAAGGAAAAAAGGAGGAACTCTTCTAGAATAACTGAGACAACAAGGAACCACAATTGATCCTAGATTAGGTCCCCTGACATGAACAGTATTGAGACAACTGGCCAACCTTGGACAAAGTCTCTGGGGAAAGAGTACACAGAAATTTTTGTACTATTCTGGCAAATTTTCTCTCAGCTTGAAATTGCTCCAACATTAAAAGTGAAAAATTAAAATGTTGTAAAAGTCCTATTCTTTGACTAGGACACCAGTGATTGAATATCCCAACAGTCAAGTTCATATAAGAAATAATCTGACACATCTGCATAACCAAGTTTAAACACTGAACACAAGGTAGGCGGTGACTCCCCACAGGCCTCACCTGTGAATCACCAGTGTGTGTTGTTATTGTTAGTACTTAACATTCATCCGGCACCCACATTATTGTACATAATATAGCATAAGTAATAGTCTGCTAAGGAGTTGTTGTAAAAAATAAAAATTTACATATACATAGGCACATATCCAAATACATTGTTATGAAGGGATGGGAAGTCATGGCTCAGACCTCACAAAGACAAGACTAGATTCAGGCTATTCCTCTCCTTTTCATTTCAGGTTAAAGGAGGTACAGGCCCAGGTGTTCACACATTACCAAATTACTGCTCTGTAGTTTGAAAGGAATGATGATGGCATCCTGTTTGTGGTCATGGCCAGTTGAGTAGGACACTACACCTGTGCAACCCCAGGCCATTCACATTTCAGCAAGGCTGTGTAATTAAAGTGGTAACCCTTACTAACCAGAAATATTGGTGACTTTCAGGATGCAGCAGAAGCCCTCTGTCCACCTAACTTTCAGTTACAAATGGGGTCAGAGGAACCCAATCAAAGCAGAACCTGGAGAAACTTGGGGGGCTGCCACTTCTCCCTTTAAATCAGAGCTCCCTGAACATTCTACTCAGTAGCCAGGAGGTAAAAGTTTACTGCTGAATCTTGAAAAATCTCTTTAACTCTCTGTTTATGACAAAATCTACCCTTCCCTCTTCAAAAATTGTGTTTAAAAGAAACATTTATTATTATATAGAACACAGATTGCCATGTATAGAATTGGTGCAGATATAAATTGAAAAGAATCATAGCTCATTTAAACCACTGAATGTCTGAAAATTACATCAACTGACAGAAAGTCAGGGATTGCAGAGATCTAGGCAAATCCAATTATAAGTGGGACACTTTGGAGAAAATTTTATTGATAAACTAGTAGTAATAATAATAATAACTGAATGCTTACTAAGGGCAGGGCAAGATTCTAAATACCAACACAGAATGATTCTTAAATCCTCATAACCCTACAAGGGCATATTATTGTTATTCCACTTTACAGTTGAAAATATTGTGACCCAGAAATGGTAACTAACTTATCCTAAGTTGCACAGCTGATAAGTAGGCAAACAAGAATTTGAAGGCAGGCAGTTTGGGTCCAGAACCTAAGTTCTTAATGATAATATCATACCACTCTAACTGTTAGAGAGCTTTACAAGTTATCACCACCACTAGTCTAGTCCAACTTTTTCCATTCTATCTATTGGGTCAGAAATTACAACATTTTAAATCCAGGGAATTCAGAATAGTCACTCTAGGATATAAGCCAACCCAGCTACTGTTCAAAAAGTGTTAGCTAAATGAAAATGACACCAAGAATCAAAATATATTTGAGATGAAACTGAAATTTTAATTTAATAACTGTAAATGTCAGGTAATTAGGACATGGATTAATGAGTAGAACATCAACATCAATTTTATTACTTTTTTAAGTGACAAAAGCTGTTTCCCACACCCTCTAATCCAAACCCAGGCTTGTAGGCATACATGTATGTAGTAAGTGATTTAAACATTCAGTGTATCTAAAAACATCCCAAATTAAAGATAGAATCCGTAACCCAGGAAACAAATTTTTCTGATTCTTTTTTTAAAATGTTGATTAGATAATAAGGAATTATAAAGCACAAAAGTTATCTTAATGTTCTTTTTAAACTTCTCATACCTGTGTGTATGTGTTGTATGTGTATGTGAAATAATGTTAAATGTGTTCTGTATAAGTAAACAGGATTCATATTCTAAAACATTCTAAACACTTGTACAGGCCAGTGGTAAACATCTCTGAAAAAAATATCTTTGACCATCTCTGAAAAAAAAGTTCAGCTCAAGCAACTCTGACATCAAAGAGTATGAATAATAATAAAAGTTTTAACTTTTAATCATTTATAATTAAATTAAGTTTTATATGTAGCAGTAACAGGATATAAATACTGGTGTGCATATATAGCAAATATAGTCTGGTTAGAATAAATCTCTATAACATAAAATGATGGATCTACTTTTGGAAATTCAAGAGGTCTAGATTCAACATGTAGCTCCATGTGACCTTGAGCAAGTTCCTCAACCATTTCATGCTGACTGGCTCCTCTATAAACTGTGCGATGAAATTATTTATTTAAAGGATTACATAGCTAATTTTAAGTTCCAAATCTAGGCCTAAAAGAAATAAGATCTTGAGAAAAAGAACCTAACATTAATATGTTAGAGGGCCTTCAGGGACTAAGAATCTACCTGCCAATGCAGGAGACGCAAGAGACGTGGGTTTGATTCTTGGGTTGGGAAGATCCCCCGGAGCAGGAATGGCAACCCACTCCAGTATGCTTGCCTGGAGAAGTCCAAGGACAGTGGAGCCTGGTGGCCATAGTCAATGGGGTCACAAAGAGTCACACACAACTGAGCATGCACATGGAGGCGCACAGGGACTAAGAAAGTGAGATTGAAGCAATACTTGAAGCCAGTAACTAGACAGAATTCAGATCAGAATGGTAACAGTGGAAATGGAGAAAAAGCCACCTTAGAAGACATTTTATGAGGAGAGATGACAAAAGAAATAACTTATTTAAGATCATCTTAAAATAGCAATCAGATTTATGTCAATTGTTAAAACTGTAGTATTTTTCTATAGCTTCTATAATAAAATTAGTATTTTTTACTTCTCTTCAGACCAAACTTCCATCCAAGAGAAACTAGAAAAGCTAGACAACTTTTGCTTTTAAATCTATTTGAAAGGATCAGAGAGTTACAAAGACACTGAGGATTTGGGGTAGGGACCCAAAAGGAAAAGGAAACCCAGAGAGATAATCTAAATTCTGTTAATTGCCAGTAACAGAAGTAAATTTTCTTGGAGCTGCAAAAACACTGAAACTGTATTTATAATGTATGGTAGTCAGTCAGAATAAAACCAGAAATACGTAAGATATTAAATTAAATACAAAATGTGATTAAAAAAACAGAAGACAAACAGCCTCCCAGATAACCAAATGTTGGTGTAATTAATACCTGACAGGCACTTCAAGCCATATATTCAAGAAGCTCTACAATTCCCAAGCAAAAGAGATATAAGAAAACCCTCCCTGGGCACACTGTCAAACTGCAAAAATTAAACAAACAAACAAAAAAAATCTTGCATGCAGAGAATAAGACATACACTTTCAATAAAAAGCAAAAATTATACTAAGAGCTAACCTCCCAACAAGAACAATGTAAGCAAGAAGACAATAGAATGACTTGATTTAAAGTAACAAAAAAAACCCAAACAAACTCAAACCCAAAACTGCCAACCTAAAATTCTATCACACAATCAAAATGTCCTTTAACAAAAGAAAAATAAGTATCTTCAGAAACCAAAAATGGATGGATTTGCTAACAGCAGATCATACTCGAGAAAATATTAAAGGAAGTTCTTCAGGCAGAAGGAAATGATCCCAAATTATATCTCAAGAGATTTAATAGAAAATGGAGAGCAAAAAAGAAAAAATATGCAACAAATAGGTACTTGGAGGTTCTTAAAGATGCAGAACTAAAATACACAACAATAACACACATACCACAAGGGGAGTAAATATAGTTAAGAGTGTTCTATCTTTTAAACAAGAAGGAACTACTATATGGCACATGGAACTCTGCTCAATGTTACCTGGCAGCCTGGAGGGCAGGGGAGTTTGGGGGAGAATGGATACATGTACTTGTATGGCTGAGTCCCCTTCACTGTTTACCTGAAACTAACAAAACATTGTTAATCGGCTATACTCCAATTTAATAAGTTAAGAAATTTTTTTTTTAATTTAAGAAATGTTTTGTTTGTATTATCCAAAAAGTGGAATTGGCAGAAGTACTAATTTATTTTCAGTTCAGTTCAGTCGCTCAGTCGTGTCCCACTCTTTGCAACCCCATGAACTGCAGCACGCCGGGCCTCCCTGTCCATCACCAACTCCCAGAGTTCACCCAAACCCACGTCCATCGAGTCGGTGATGCTATCCAGCCATCTCATCCTCTGTCGCCCCCTTCTCCTCCTGCCACCAATCCTTCCCAGCACCAGAGTCTTTTCCAATGAGTCAACTCTTCACATGAGGTGGCCAAAGTACTGGAGTTTCAGATTTAGCATCAGTCCTTCCAATGAACACCCAGGACTGATCTCCTTTAGAATGGACTGGTTGGATCTCCTTGCAGTCCAAGGGACTCTCAAGAGTCTTCTCCAACACCACAGTTCAAAAGCATCAATTCTTCAGCGCTCAGCTTTCTTCACAGTCCAACTCTCACATCCATACATGACCACAGGAAAAACCATAGCCTTGACTAGATGGACCTTTGTTGGCAAAGTAATGTCTCTGCTTTTCAATATGCTATCTAGGTTGGTCATAACTTATTTTAGGCTTCAGTAAATCAAGGATGCATGTGGTAATTATGGTAATTACAAAAAGAATAGTAGAAGAATTTGTAACAAAGTTCATAGAGGGGAAAAGTAATAAAAATGCTTGAAAAGAAGGGGGGAAAGGATATTAAAAGGAAACAGAAATAGTCAAACAGATGCAAAAATATAGTAGATTTAAAGGCAGCTGCTGCTGCTGCTGCTAAGTAGCTTCAGTCATGTCCGATTCTGTGCGACCCCATAGACAGCAGCCCACCAGGCTCCCCCATCCCTGGGATTCTCCAGGCAAGAACACTAGAGTGGGTTGCCATTTCCTTCTCCAATGCATGAAAGTGAAAAGTGAAAGTGAAGTTGCTCAGTCGTGTCTGACTCTTAGCGACCCCATGGACTATAGCCCATCAGGCTCCTCCACCCATGGGATTTTCCAGGCAAGAGTACTGCAGTAATTTGTAATTATGTACATAAAGAGTAAATAAAAGCAAACTAAGTACTCTCATTCAAGACATCACTTGGGCTCCCCTGGTGGCTCAAACAGTTACAGAATTCGCATGTGATGTAGGAGACCTGGGTTTGATCCCTGGGTCAGGAAGATCCCCTAGAGAAGAGAATGGCAGTCCACTCCAGTATTTCTGCCTGGAGAATCCCATAGACAGAGGAGCCTGGCAAGTTATAGTCCATAGGGTCACAAAGAGTCAGACACGACTGAGCAACTGAGCATTGTGGATAAATGTCTTCTGATCTTTCAGCTTCACATCCTGCCATTCTTTCCTTTCTCACTAGTTATCACCATACTAGTTTACACTCAGTTCTCAAATACACTAAGTGATTTTTCATGTCATGTCCTTTGCATATTACTGTTTCCTCTGCCTGCAATGCTTTTCCCTCTAGTCTTCCCATAGCTCTTTAGATAGATCTGAAAAATCTTCAAGTACTTTATAAAAAGGAAGTCAGTCACATGGTTTTCTACTCCTCAGCTTTTCGTTTCCTTCATAGCACTTTTCACATTTTATATTTATATTGCTAACTAATTTCTGACGACACTTCATTCATTTGTAAATGATGTACATATGTGAGTGTTTAGCATGTGCATGTGCCCTGGGGTGTTTCAAGGGCTAAGGATATAACAATGGAGAAATTCCCTGTCCTAGGGGACCTACTTTCTAGTACAGGATATCACCGTGTTAAGGTGAGAAGGCTGTGCAGCTCAGAGAAATGAAGTAACTTGCATTCAGACACACAGCAGATATATAATGTCAAGACCATGGTTTAAACTCCCCCTGTAAAATTTAAAACAAGCACCCATTTTTAGCATGAGAAGTTGCTGACAGATTGACCAAGAAGGACCCTCTTTGTCTACCAAACGGAAAGAATGAAAGTGTTTTATTTATTTGAATAATCACATGTATAAAGGATTTAGTATAATCCATTTGGCATTGCCCATTTTCTTCAGGTGTTGCTCCTATTATACACCTTTGATATTTCCTTATCATACCTGTTAGTCCCAAAATAACTGGCTATGATCATGATAACTCAAGATTCCCAAAAGGATTACAGAAAAGCAACAGTATAGACACTACTTAGTACTTCTCTAAATCTCTAAGCAGTCTCTATCTTTTGTGAGATGAGCAGAACTCCCTAAGAACTTCTAAAACATTTTATGCCACTTAGCATAAAGTATATGCAAGTTCACAAGAAAGAAAAGTACTCATTCCTTTTCCCTGAGCTCTCTAATTTTCCCTAAGCCATCTGATGTAAAACATTCCTGGGTCAGACAGTTTCTCAGTTTAGTTAGTGAGACATCAATGTCAAACCATGAAAAAAATTTTACCATATAGAGGAAAAGGGATCAAAGGTAACCAGGTAAATCTCTACTAGGCCAGTTCTATTTATGATTCTTTTATTCGCACCATTGTAAGAACTATCCCTCTGTCATGTCCAATAAAGAAATGGTTTCCAAATCTGGCTGATTTAAGTGTGTTAAAAACCTAGGAAGAGACAGAATATAAATTATTGGCTTCATCCCCAAGAGATTTGATTCACAATGTCTGAGGTAGACTCTAGGGATATTAATATGATCCTTAAGCCAATCTGAAATCCAGTGTGGAAAAACGTTATTCTAGGGAATTCCATTTTGTCTTTGATCCACTTCAGGGCATCTATAGATAGATGACAGCTTACAGATAGTGATGGAGAAGGGAATGGCAAACAACTTCAGTATTCTTGCCTTGAGAACCCCATTAACATATGAAAAGGCAAAAAGATAGGACACTGAAGGATGAACACCCCAGGTCGGTAGGTGCCCATATGCTACTGGAGATCAATGGAGAAATAACTCCAGAAAGAATGAAGAGACGGAGCCAAAGCAAACACAACACCCAGCTGTGGATGTGACTGGTGATGGAAGCAAGGTCCAATGCTGTGAAGAGCAATATTGCATAGAAACCTGGAATGTTAGGTCCATGAACCAAAGCAAATTGGAAGTGGCCAAACAGGAGATGGCAAGAGTGAACGTCAACATTTTAGGAATCAGAGAACTAAAATGGACTGGAATGGGTGAATTTAACTCAGACGACCATTATATCTACTACTGTGGGCAAGAATCCCTTAGAAGAAATGGAGTGGCCATCATAGTCAACAAGAGAGTCCGAAAAGCAGGACTTGGATGCAATCTCAAAAACAACAGAATGATCTCTGTTCATTTCCAAGGCAAACCATTCAATATCACCCTAATCCAAGTCTATGTCCCGATCAGTAATGTTGAAGAAGCTGAAGTTGAATGGTTCTGTGAAGACCTACAAGACCTTTTAGAACTAACACACAAAAAAGATGTCCTTTTCATTATAGGGGACTGGAATGCAAAAGTAGGAAGTCAAGAAACACCTGGAGCTACAGGTAAACTTGGCCTTGGAGTACAGAATGAAGCAAGGAAAAGACTAATAGACTTTGCCAAGAAAATGCACTGGTCATAGCAAACATCCTCTTCCACAACACAAGAGAAGTCTCTACACATGGACATCAAAAGATGGTCAATACCAAAATTAGACTGATTATATTCTCTGCAGCCAAAGATGAAAGAGCTCTATACAGTCAGCAAAAACAAGACTGGGAGCTGACTGTGATTCAGATCATGAACTCCTTATTGCCAAATTCAGACTTAAATTGAAGAAAGTAGGGAAAACCACTAGACCTTTCAGGTATGACCTAAATCAAATTCCTTACGATTATACAGTGGAAGTGAGAAACAGATTTAAGGGACTAGATCTGATAGACAGTGCCTGATGAACTATGGATGGAGGTTCATGACACTGTACAGGAGTCAGGGATCAAGACCATCCCCAAGAAAAAGAAATGCAAAAAGCAAAATGGCTGTCTGAGGAGGCCTTACAAAGACCTGTCAAAAGAAGAGAAGTGAAAGGCAAAGGAGAAAAGGAAGGATACAACCATCTGAATGCAGAGTTCCAAAGAATAGCAAGGAGAGATAAGAAAGCCTTCTTTAGTGATCAGTGCAAAGAAATAGAGGAAAACAATAGAATGGGAAAGACTAGAGATCTCTTCAAGAAAATTAGAGATACCAAGGGAACATTTCATGAAAAGATCAGCTCAATAAAGGACAGAAATGGTATGGATCTAACAGAAGCAGAAGATATTAAGACGAGATGGCAAGAATACACAGAACTATACAAAAAAGATCTTCACGACCGAGATAATCATGATGGTGTGATCCTCACCTAGAGCCAGACATCCTGGAATGTGAAGTCAAGTGGGCCTTAGAAAGCATCACTATGAGCAAAGCTAGTGGACATGATGGAATTCCAGTTGAGCTATTTCAAATCCTAAAAGATGATGCTGTAAAAGTGCTGCACTCAATATGCCAGCAAATTTGGAAAACTCAGCAGTGGCCACAGGACTGGAAAAGGTCAGTTTTCATTCCAATCCCAAAGAAAGGCAATGCCAAAGAATGCTCAAAGTACCACACAATTGCACTCATCTCACATGCTAGTATAGTAGTAATGCTCAAAATTCTCCAAGCCAGGCTTCAGCAATACGTGAACCGTGAACTTCCAGATGTTCAAGCTGGTTTTAGAAGAGGCAGAGGAACCAGAGATCAAATTGCTTCCAGAAAAACATCTATTTCTGCTTTATTGACTATGCCAAAGCCTTTGACTGTGTCCAGTTCAGTTAGTTGCTCAGTCATGTCCGACTCTTTGTAACCCCATGAACTTCAGCATGCCAGGCCTCCCCGTCCATCACCAACTCCCGGAGTTCACTCAAACTCACGTCCATCGAGTCAGTGATGCCAGCCAGCCATCTCATCCTCTGTCATCCTCTTCTCCTCCTGCCCCCAATCCCTCCCAGCATCAGAGTCTTTTCCAATGAGTCAACTCTTAGTTTCAGCTTTAGCATCAGTCCTTCCAAAGAACACCCAGGACTGATCTCCTTTAGAATGGACTGGTTGGATGTCCTTGCAGTCCAAGGGACTCTCAAGAGTCTTCTCCAACACCACAGTTCAAAAGCATCAATACTTGGGCACTCAGCTTCCTTCACAGTCCACCTCTCACATCCATACATGACTACTGGAAAAACCATAGCCTTGACTAGATGGACATTTGTTGGCAAAGTAATGTCTTTGCTTTTGAATATGCTATCTAGGTTGGTCATAACTTTCCTTCCAAGGAGTAAGTGTCTTTTAATTTCATGGCTGCAATCACCATCTGCAGTGATTTTGGAGCCCAAAAAAATAAAGTCTGACACTGTTACCCCATCTATTTGCCATGAAGTGATGGGACCGGATGCCATGATCTTAGTTTTCTGAATGTTTCGTCTGAAACGTTTCTGAAAGTTTCATGTAGTCAAGGCTATGGTTTTCCCAGTTGTCATGTATGGATGTGAGAGTTGGACTATAAAGAAAGCTGAGTGCAAAAGAATTGATGCTTTTGAACTGTGGTGGTGGAGAAGACTCTGTGTGGTGGATTGCAAGGAGATCCAACCAGTCCAGCCTAAAGGAAATCAGTCCTGAATATTCACTGGAAGGACTAGTGATCAAGCTTAAACTCCAGTACTTGGCCATCTGATGTGAAGAGCTGACTCATTTGAAAACACCCTGATGCTGGGAAATACTGAGGGCGGGAGGAGAAGGGGACAACAAAAAATGAGATGCTTGGATGGCATCACCAATTCAGTGGACATGAGCTTGAGTAAACTCCGGGAGCTGGTGATGGATAGGGAGGCCTGGCATGCAGTCAGTCCACGGGGTCGCAAAGAGTTGGACACAACTGAGCGACTACACTGAAGTGAACTAATGGATTAAGGGAAACAAGCAGTTCTCAATATTTAAATATACACTGGTTCACTGGAAGCCCCCAGTTTCTAATCACTTGCTATTCAGTTATTCAGTTTCTACATTAAAAAGAAAAAAAAATAGTGACTATTCATATTCTTGCTGACATTACATAGAGCTGCAATAGGAAGGTAAGAGTTCTTTTACAACCGGAGACTGTTTTATATCAGATGTTTCCCAATGCAAACTACAAGATCTTCAATTTTCACCATACAATTCTGTAAAGTATGGGTCTCAAACTAAAACTGAAAAACAAAAATTGCCTAGAAAATCATTTTTCTTGAATGAGGAAAATATTCATGTTGTTTAATATATACAAGAGAGGCTTCTAAACTATGGTATGTAACTTATTTTTAATCCCAAGTGTTTTTTTTTTTTTTTTTGGCTGTGCCAGGTGGCTTGTGAGATCTTAGTTCCCTAATCAGGGATTGAACCCTTGCTCTTGGCAATTAAAGTATGGAGTTCTAACCATTGGATTGCCAGGGGATTCCCAGATATATTAAATATATGGGAATAGTTGTATATATGAAGTAAGCCAGAGTCAACATTTCTAAAAGCAAATAAAAGATTTTGTGAAACAAATGTACCTACACATGTACCAGTTGGTGGTAGCCAAACATGAAAAAGAATTTTTTTACTATAGCTCCCTCGTAACCTAAGGACAAAGAAACTACAACTATTGCTAAACCACTTACAATATTGTATTGTTTGTGTTAGTATTGTTATTATTTTGAAAATGTAGTAGATTAAAGTGGAATAAAGGAAGGAAATAAGCATGTATCACTGGTAACTAGGATTTGGGACATAAGTGAAAAGAGATAATTAGTAGTATGACTGAGATTAGGTAAAGATGCTACCATTTTGAATTTTAAGCTTGGAACAGAAATTATCAGTGTGAATTAATGATATATCTTTTTGGGAAAAAAAAGTAAGTCCTATTCCATTCACTGAAAAGGCCTAGAAATGATGCAAACCCAATGGTTTATACAGAGGACTCTCTATACTTTTTCCCACTAAAAGAAACAAGGAATTCTAGAGAAACGGTAAGGCAGAAATTTCTTGTAAAACCAAAAAGTAAAGAAATTATTAAAGATTACTAAGGTTAAGTCAAAGGACTCAGTTCTCCAAAGACAGGACAGTTTAACCATAAACAGGGATAATAACTACAGAGGGCTGAAATACATCAAGTTTAAATGGGTAAAGTTATAATTATATTCAAGGGCCTCTCAAGTGGTGTGGTGGTAAAGAATCTACCTGCCAATTCAGGAGCTGTGGGTTCAATTCCTGGGTCAAGATCCCTTGAAGAAGAAAATGGCAACCCACTCCAGGGTTCTTGCCAGAGAAATCCCACTGACAGAGGAGCCTGGTGAGCTACAGTCAGTCAGTCCATGGGGTTGCACAGAATTGGACAGGACTGAGCACTAACGCACACACCTTGCCTTTTCTTTATGAACTAAACTTCAGGATAAGCAAATCATTGCTGGGAGAAAGTTTCTTATCAACCAGTCCTGCCCAATGTAATAGCCACATTCATCTGTGGGCTATTAAAATTTAATAAAATTTAAAATTATAGGACTTTCCTGGCAGTCCCGTGGTTAAAACTTTGTCTTCCAATGCAGGGGGTGCAGATTTGATCCCTGGTTAGGGAGCTAAGATTCCCCCACCCTTGCGGTCAAGAAACCAAAACATAAAACAGAAACAATACTGTAATAAATTCAATAAAGACTAAAAATGGTCCACATCAAAAAAAAAAAAAATCCTAAAAAAAAAAATTATGTTCCTCAATCACACCAGCCACACTTCAAGCATTCAATAACCACATGAGGCTAGAGGCTACCACACTGGATAATGCAGATACAAATTATTTCTGTCATCAGAAAGTGTTATTAGATGTAGTTGTTTAAGACAATTTCCATCAATGACCACTACCAGCACAAAAGGGACAGACATGCTACTTATGGGTGAAAGTATAAAATATTACCTTTAAAGTAGTCTTGGGGAAACAAAGAGAAGTGAGAGTCCATACAAAGCACATGTTAAACACCAAAAGGGAGATGCATTCGGCAAGATCTCCAGTGTGGGCAACTATACAAAAGTAAAATCGCAATGGGGGGGAGGGGGAGGGCAGGGACACAAAGAATAAGGAGACAGGGAGAGGGAGGAAGAGAGGAAGAATGGGGTGTGGGGGACAGGAAAAAAGAGAAGGGATGTATACAGACATATCAGCCAATAAAACATGTACGATTACTGACTGAATCTTGATTGCAAAAAACTTTTAAAAATTTTAATCAGGGAAATGTAAACACTGAATAGATATCTGATTACTCTGAAGCAGTATTATTAGTTTTTTTTTTTTAACATGCGATGATATTGAGATTGTGTTTTTTTGTTTTTTTTTAAAGGGTGCTTATCTTTTAGAGACACATACCAAAATATTTATAAATAAAATATCTAGGACTCACTTCAAAATAATAGAGGTAGGGGGAGAAGAAAGGGGACAGAGAAGGATGGGAATATAGACAAAATGAGACTGACTAAAAGTTGATCATTGCTGAAAGTAATCCTTGAGAGATACCTGTGTGTTCATTATGGTATTCTACTTTTGCATAAGCTTGAAATTTGTCATCATAAAAAGTTAAAAGATTTATTTTAAAACTAGAGCATCATTAAAATGAATCAACTTCAGCATCTCTCCTCAACCACCCATGTTTTAGAAGGCTGCACTTCTTAAGATATTTAGCACAGTTGACGAGCAAAGCTCCCTTCTTTTGTTTACATGCATGAGGATATATGAAAAGGTGTGGGATGTGATACTTAGGAGACAGTGTTTTTGTTGGCATCGATTAAAGTTCATTAAACAAGGTTTTACTGAATGTCTACTACAACCCAGACATTGCACTTCTGAAAAAGCACTTTTTAAAAAGGTCTGGATTTTACAGTATTGGAATTGTTTGAATTTATCAACTATATCGGAGAAGGCAATGGCACCCCACTTCAGTACCCTTGCCTGGGAAATCCCATGGACGGAGGAGCCTGGTAGGCTACAGTCCATGGGGTCGCTAAGAGTCGGACACAACTGAGCGACTTCACTGTCACGCATTGGAGAAGGAAATGGCAACCCACCCCAGTATTCTTGCCTGGAGAATCCCAGGGACACTGTCTCTCAACATATACAGATTCGTACTGGTTAATAACATTTATCGAATTCTTATCAAATGCTTGGTGGTAATGTGCTAAATAATTTATATTATTTCATTCAATCTTCTCAAAATTCTATGCAATAGTCTTTACCAGGAAGAAATTCATACCATGAGAAGTTTCAAAGAACTTGCCAGAAGGTCACCTGGGTAACAATGGGAGAGCCAGGACTCGAACACCAATCTAACCTCAAATCTCATATGCTGTTTTTAGACAGTACACCTAACATCCTCCTAAACTAGTCTCCTAGATAGGTATTCTTACATTTCTATCTTACATTCACAGAATCTGACACATGCTTCAACTGTAGCGTGTTGCAATTATTATCTCTGGTTGTCACCTATTTTAATATGAACTTAATGATTAGTTTAACATGGTACATTGGTTCATGTTAAGCTTTAAACATCCTTGTCTTCCATGTAATTTGTAACTGAATCTGGTCTCTAAATCACAGTGCTCTCACTCTATTCAAGCTGATTCTTTGAAACTGTCATATTTAATATTCTGAAGTCCTACTGTGGTAAAATACACATAAAATTTTCCAGTTATTTTTAGATGTATAATTCAGTGACTACTTAGCATATTCACTAAATGTTGCACAAACATCACTTCTCCCACAGGATGTTCTGCTACATTTAAATGCTAAATGCAAAATTCCAACCTCAAATGATGGTATACTCAAGATTTCAAGTTCTTTTAACTAAATATTGACTGTTACATCATCAAAAGTTTAAAGAAACATTCTTTTGCATCTTCGTTATTGCCATTTTGTTTACATCATTGATGAAATTCTATTAAATAGAACCCTGCAACACTCTACCCTCTAAAGACCTCTTTCCAGGTCAACATGAATAATTAATAAAACATTCTTTAAGTGTCAAGTGCCTTGTACCAACAAAAACATTTCACATCCCCCCTTTCCCTCTGTTCAGAAACCATCATCCTTCTATACATACATATATATACTTATACTAATAACTTCATCTTTGGCTTCTGATGTTGTATTTTTCCATGATTACTTCTTAGTAATCTTTGCTGGCTATTTAAGCATATAACTTTTTCTTTTCTAAATGTTTATAATCTAATTTAGAGCAACTATGGGCACTTAAAATTAAGTCTAAGTATCAAAACCTTCTTTTAAAAACATTTTTGATAGCAATTAAATTTAGCCATTGCATCTTAATATCTGGTATTAAATAAAATAAATTCAAATACAAGGAAATACTTTAGAAATATACTTTAGAAAAGGTGTACTTTAATTAAAAAAAATAGATATAAAAGTATTGTCAAAACTCTTCAGGGTTTATTTCAAGACTCCTTATTATCCTATCCTATACTATCAACAGCTAAAATAGGTGGTGAAGAAACTGAACTTAGCAAACTGGAAAATTTTACGAGTTTTCTAGTTGAAAATGTGTTTTATAAATAAAAACTAGTACAGTGTCCATACCATTTTCTCTTTTCTTATTGTTCACTAAATATTAAATTCTTAGATAATGTAGATTTGCTTATCAAGTTCTTGCAAAGTAAGACTAACAACACCTAAATCCTCAAGAGATAGTTATAACTTTACTATTTTACACAGAAGTACGTACAGGAAGGCTGAAAACCTAAAGATTTTTTCTCAGCAAGCTTTATTAATCCATCCTGGATCTAAACTAATTCAGATTTTTCTCTCAGCAAGTTTTACTAATCCATCCTGGATAGAGTGATGTATAGAGCATACATCATGATCTCACAGAGTGAGGGTAATAAAAAAGGTTCTCCTGGAAAACCACTTCTTAGTGCCTGTGTCACATGACTTAGGACCATGTGACCCAGCTTTCAAAGTTGTTTTCAACTACTACTGACTAACTTTATCAAAAGTGTAAATACATACATTAAAACTCAAAGCCAAACACTTCTCCTATTGCCTCAAGTAGTTTATTGGTAGTTATTATCCACATTTCTATAAATATAAACATTCTAAGTGACTGTCACTAGTGCAGGTATTAATACACTTAACACGTGAAGGCTCCACAGGAAGCTACTTCATTTTGTGTGTAACAAGAACCAAGTTTCCAAAAACTCCATTTTTTTAAAAAAAGCAAAAGTAACAACAACAACAACAAAAAACCCCAAACCCTGCTAGCAAAGTGCATTTCTTTTGGTTATCTTCAAAACAAATAGGTGTTGGCGTTAACACACAGAAATCATGCTGATTTGCTAACATGTCATCACGGGAAGCAAGTCTTCACCTGCAGATAAGAATTAGGTAAAGGTTGCCCTCCTTTTAATTTAGAACATTTTTTGGGAGTCCAACATAAACAGTGCTAGTGAATTTTCACAGAACACAGCTTTGCTACTTTCCCCTTCATTTTCTATAATCGTTAATTCTTATCTGCAGTACTGTATCATTTCTCTCTACCTTAAATAAGGACTAGACTGCCTGCATAACACTGTTCAGTTTGTAAACAAAAAAATTAAAGCTCAGAGCACATAAGGATATCGCTTACATTTTCACTGCACAGTGCATTAGGTGGTGTTTATAAAGCTTCTGCTCTTCTCAAAACACTACAAAAATATATGAAAAACCACATCTGTGTTTAGCCAGCAAATAAAACAAATAATTTACAACTGGAATACTTTAGAGACCAGGTATTGTAATTACATCCTCTTGACTGAATTCATCAATTGCTTTCTTCATAAATCCATATACATTATCAAATCATATGCATTTAAGATTAGTCTACATGCCCAAATCTACTATATAAAAGAGTTACTTTAGGTTCTTCAACTGAAAGTGATTCTGACAACAAAATATTTCAACAGCCCTAAGCCC
Source organism: Bos grunniens (assembly GCF_055505025.1). Lineage (NCBI taxonomy): Eukaryota > Metazoa > Chordata > Mammalia > Artiodactyla > Bovidae > Bos > Bos grunniens. The sequence goes on from NC_141168.1 coordinate 99,540,243, forward strand.
CCAAAAGGTGTTTTAAACCTGACCGTGTAAAAAGATGCATAGCTGTTTCTAAAAAGTAAAAGACTATACACCAAAACATGCTTTGTCAGAAAAACTAACCCATGCACTTGAATATGCCCTAAATACCTTTTTATTATTTGAAGTCAGACCAACTTAAACATCGTCTAGAATTAACATATAGCATTACAGTATTTAATTCCAGAAAATGTCAAGATTCATTTGGCCAAATCTTAAGAAACCAACACTTCCTCCTTGTCCCTGACTGGTTGGACCAATGTGATCAATATAACTGTATATATAATAATCTACTTTAACATTTCCCTTCATTAGCACTTTAGCTTAACATACAAAGCCTTGCATACAATTTCTTTGCAAAGGCTTCCCCCGCCCCCCAAAGATGTAAGCACAAAACACTAGGCAGACAATCTTCAAAGTTTTATTTCACTAACTTCAGGTCAAATTTCCCCAACTGTTTTCTGGTCAATTTTCTATCCTTGCTTCGCTTCCCAAAATGGCAGTACCAGAAGATTTGTGGGGTAGGGAGAAGAGACCATTTTAAGAAGCACTGCATTTACTCATCTTCCAAAAGGCAACAGAGCTGGATATCCGATTGTTCAACGAAACAAAGCTTTAACGGCATCCAGGAAGGCAGGCGGGCAGACCAGGCTGAAGACACTCTTCCATTTGTCAAAACCAGACCAGAGAAAACCCACTCCACACAGACACAAAAGCCATCACCATTCATCTTTTCTTTTTCTGTTGCCGCAACATTTTTCTTCTTTTAATTATCATATCATGTAGTTTCTCAAGTCCTTCCTTCAGTCCATCGCCTATGATTGCACAGGTGGGCTGCAAATGCCAGGGAGTTGACGAGCTCAGTTCACCCATTGCTAACAATTTCTCAATTTCTGAGAGAGACAGTGAGTTCCTCAGGTCTTGTTTGTTAGCAACTATAAGCACAGGGACCCCTTGATTTTCTGATATCCTTGTTATTTTATGAAGTTCAGTTTTAGCTTCTTCCATCCTTTCAACATCAACAGAGTCCACGACAAACACAATGCCATCTGTGCATCTGGTGTATGACTTCCACAGTGGCCTTAACTTCTCCTGACCACCTACATCCCAGAAGTGGAAAGTGACTGTTTTAGAATTTCCCAAGGTTACCTTAATTTTTTCCGTGTTAAATCCTTTGGTAGGCACGGTATTTACAAATTCATTGAACTGCAGCCTGTATAACACGGTTGTCTTTCCTGCACAGTCCAAACCCAGGATAACAATGTGGAAGGACTGAAATGAAGGCAGGCTGGACAGGATAGAAGTCTGGTCTGACAGTCCATTCCCCATTTCCAGTTGCAGAGAAGTGTTCCAAATTGAAAAATGCTTCCTTCTTACTCTTTAAGGACTTCTCTTCCCAGGAGATCCAGTTACCAGACTGCTGAGAGGGAAAATGAATGTTATTCTTGTGAAATAATGTACAACTGTTCTTCTCTCTTCCTGCTAAAATAAGCGACACGAGGAACTTGATAAATAAAAGTTGCCTCAGTAAACAAACCAAATGAGATAAGAATCATACGCAAACCGAGGCGAACGACAGAATAAGCACTGCCACTGAAATTCTTTAACATTCACTGAAATTACAGTAATACGTACTTTACTCCTCTGGGTCCCTAGATGTCAGAGACCTCATACGGAGACAATCTACCAGCAATTGGTCCAAGTCGCAGTAACCACTAAGTGCCTTTTTTTGGCAGAAAATTTTAACACATAATCTGATCTTCAGGATCTAATTCCACAAGCTTAACAGCATACCTAAGGTCACTATTACCTTACGCCCGCCACTCCCTCCCAAAATACAATGTTCTCACCTCCTGAATTGGAGCGTGGGTCCAAATGAGAAAGCATAGGTAGGCTTCTCGACACTGGGGCGGACAAGCACCCCACGTCCGTTCAGCTTAGCTCTGAAGGAAGCTCTGGCGGTTGCAGCACTAGAAACCTTGGTTCCAGACTCGGACCACGCCCACCCCTCACGGCCCACCCCCTAGCCCGAATCCCATTGGTCATCTGCGTCAGCGCGTCCACGCCACGCCCGACCCCCGCGCCCTAATTGGTGAGAGTAACTGCCGTTCCCAGCGCGGCGCAGTCGGGCTCTCCCTCGGACCAAAAGCACCACCTGTTGCCCTCGAGTTAGAAAACAGGGCGCCTGCAGAGGGAGCCGAGCGACCCCTGTAGGGGAAAGAGAGACTCGCCGGCCAGCGAGGCCCCGCCACCCCGCTAGCTCCGCCCGCCCGGGCGCACCTGCAGCTCAGCCCAAGGACGCCGCGCCGAGGTGCTCACATCCGAGGCCCGCGGTCACCGCCGGCATGTTAACTCCCTCTCCTCTGGCCGGAGGGTCCTCCCTACGGCCTCGCGGGTCCCCAGGCTTGAGTGATCCCGACCTGGTGCACCCGCCGGGGAAGGCCCGCTGTCCTCGAAGCACGATCCCCTCGTCTGTTTCCCTCCGCACCCGGCCGGCAGGTCTCCCTCAGCAGGGCGTGGCCACATCAGTTGCCCGTCCCGTGGCGGCTCACCTGACTAAATGTCCTTCTCTCGTCCGGATCCAGCGTGGCTCTCTGCCACTCGGGAGTGCGTTGGTACCAGCGGGAGGGCGCCGGCGAGGCCTGGGCGGTGGCAGGGGACGAGACGCCGCTTCCAGGGGCGCTGGCTCGGCGCCGGGCAGCCCTAACGGTGCTCTGCCGACCGCCCCCGGCGCCTGCCGGGGCCCCGCCCCCTTCCCGTGCTCGCCGGGACGCGGGCCAGTGGGGGGCGCGCCGGAGCCAGGTCTCCTAGCAACGGCAAAACAGGGTCAAGTTCAAACCGACCGGTAGCGGCGGGCGGGTGTGGTAGGGTTTCCGGTCTCAGCCCTGAGAGCTACAGCTGTTTCAGAAGCTTACTGCAGCCGGCCGCTATCTTCGGGTGGGTGCCACCCTGCGCCGCCTAGCCTCAGGGCATCCTATGGCGTCCTCGGGGCGGTGGCCGGTAACTCGGGGTCAGGGATTTCAGAGGACTCCGGACGGGCGGGCCCCTTATGTAACGGGGTGACGTGGACATGCCCCAGTAGCTGCCCGGAGAGTCCTGGGTCAGACTGATGTCTGTAACACATCCTCCTTACGCTGAGCAAATAAATGCTCTCTGCCACGTGATCCTAGCAACATCTCGGTGAGGTGGCGACAGGTAGAAATATGCCAATTTTTACAGACGAGGAAATCCTCTCGTTGTTTCAGGTAATCCAAGGAAAATTAGTAGTGGTCCTGAAATTTATCCGCTAATCACTAAATCCATAATGCTTTCCACTGGATAAGTTTGACTCATTGCAACAGTGTGCTTGACCCATAAATGTGCAAATATTTATTGAACACTTTACAGGCAGTAGGCACAATTCTGTGTGTCTGGGGATAGAATGGTGAGCAAATCAGACCTTGTCTTCGCACTCGTGAAATATTGAAGTCTGTGAGAGAAAAAGCAAGCAACCAAATGTCCGCATGAATAAATGTAATTACAAAACATGATCAATGAAATTCAGAGTACTTATAACAATTAAGGAGGAGTACCGATAAAGATCTGGGAAATCTTTAATGAATAAATATCTTTTTGGAGGAGGCTGTAAGATATTGGAAGAATTTTTACGGTGCACTGTTTTCCAAAAAATTGCACGTATGTAAAATGGATTGAAATTTCTTGAAGAAATTTCCTGATTTTTCTCAAGACCATTATTGCTATATTTGTCTCCTTATGACTAGCATTGGAACAGTATTTATCACACTAAATTAAAAAGAAAAAATGACATAAAACCTAAAGACTAACCTAAGCACAATGCATATTTTCAAGACAGCAATACTAATTGTGGGAAAAAAAAACTAGAAGTCTCAAATGGCATATTCTACCAAGTTATTTATCTAGTATAAGCTAAAGCTTGCTGTATTATAATTGTGAACTCTCATTAGCCATTTTCAGTAATTAGCCAGCACTTTATTAAAGTGATAGTCTCCCTTTTCTTGAAAATTTAAAGTTATTCTTTATTAAGCTGGAGAAAAACTTGCAGATTCTCAGTAAATGAAGAATAAAGAGCAAGCTTCTGTGACAGCTTTCTTGTCATACTAGCTTTGAAATCATGCAGGCTGTATTAGCTGCATATTCACACATTAGTGGCTTCCCTGGGTGGCTCAGTGGTAAAAAATCTGCCTGCCAATGCAGGAGACGGGCTTCCATCCCCGAATGGGGAAGATACCCTGGAGAAAGAAATGGCAACCTATTCCAGTATTCTTGCCTGGATAATCCTATGGACAGGGGAGCCTGGCGGGCCATAGCTCAGGGGTCACAAACAACAAAACGACAAAACAACAAAATATTAGTTGCCGGAATGCATTTCTACACACACTTCCTCAAGGCCAAAAAAGATGAGATAGTAAAATATTGACAGCTTACAGCCTTATAGAATCACCTTCACTAAATTGTACTTTAATGTTTTATCCTAGGCTTATAACTAGAACCCTTTGGTTAACTATATAGCCTGTGGGTCAAATTCAAGAGATAAGAATGCTTTTTACAGGTTTAAAGGACTGCAACAGAAAAGACAAGACAAGACAATATAGCAGAAATCATCTGGAGCTTTGAAATACCTAAAATATTTTCTCTCTGGCTGTTAATGGGAAAATGATACTCCTGCTTTATGAGCAATAACAACCATACGAAAACAGCAAATGATAGAAAAAGATCACATTCATAGAACACACGGTCTATTTTGTTGCACAGTCTTTCTATAGAAGGCCCATTCAAATATTTAATTTCAATGCTATGCCAGGAAAATGGACCCTTTAGGCTACAGTTCATAAACTATGTGCCTATGTGCTCTGGGGTGCCTCAGAGAAATAGGAGTTTTATGGGATATTTTAACTTTTGGAGGGAAATACAGTGCCATCTGTTGGACCCTGATAACAACTACAACTATTAAGTTGTCGCGGGCTACAGTCCATAGGGTTGCAAAAGAGTCGGACGTGACTCAACATCTATTAATAAAAGGAACTCTGGGTTACTTCTTTTGGCTAGAGGGACCATGAAAAAATTACTGAGACACTAGGAGCTCTGTGAACCTCTGACTTTAGTTACGGTTTTTCAAACTTGACTAATTATGGGAGTAATTGTATTTTATAAGCACCTTGTAGTCCTTATAAAATACAAATTCCTGGCCCCTATTACAGACCTGCCAAATCAGAATCATCAGCAGAGGGGCTAGTGATCTGTGTTTTCAACAAGTATCCTAGTAATCACTGATTAGACATTTTGAAGAAATACTAATCTTAAGAAAGGGTAAGTTTTCTTTTTTCAAATAAAAAAACTGAATAATTTACCTTGTTTCCCCTATGCGAATACCAGGACCCAGGTCAAATCTGATGTCTGTAGCATTCTTTCTGTCTTCCAAAATCTGATTTTCAACTATCTACTTAAGCATGTACATACTGCAGCTAATGTCCTTCTTGACATTTGCCTTTTTTTTTAATTTCACTGCATCAGGTCTTAGTTGCAGCACACAGGCTTGGTTGCCCTGCAGCAGGTGGGATCCTAGTTTCCCAACCAGGAATTGAATCTGCGTCCCCTGCACTGCACGGCAGATCCTCAACCACTGGACCACCAGGGAAGTTCCAACCACTCATTTTTTTATATATTGCTGCTTCTAGAGTTTCTCACTTTGTTTCAGTGCATTTTTATTAGAATTTTCCATGTCTGAAGGTCTGGGTAGACAGAAGACATGATTTCTAGTGAAAGGAATTAGTTCAGTGGAGGTGCTAGACACACAAACACTTAACTGCTAGGATATTCAACAGGACTTCTGGGTAGTAATATAGAAGCTGTTATCAAGTCCTATGCCTGCACAAAATTTATCTGACAGTCACAGTAGCTTAACAGAAAAACATAAACTGAATATTCAAATGTTAAACTGAATATTCAAAGAACTCAAGGGGTATCAGACAAGTGGTAGTGGAAAGGAATTGCAGGTAAAAGTAACAGTATGCACAGCATGGTGGCATTAAGTTTATGATACGTTTGCTGCTGCTGCTAAGTCGCGTCAGTTGTGTCCGACTCTGTGCGACCCCATAGACGGTAGCCCACCAGGCTCCCCCGTCCCTGGGATTCTCCAGGCAAGAACACTGGAGTGGGTTGCCATTTCCTTCTCCAATGCATGAAAGGGAAAAGTGAAAGTGTTCATCCAAAAAGAGGAGACTATAATTTCTCATCGGAAAAAATAATGTGCTGGGGGACTTTAATGGATAGGTTTTCCAGACAGAAAATCAATGAAGAAACAGTATTTGAACAACAGTATAGACCCAATGACTCTAATAGATGTATATACAAAACATTTCAACAGCAGCAGAATACACATTCTTCTCAGACCTACATGGAACATTATCTAGGATGAATCAAATACTAAGCCATGAGACAAGTCTCAACAAAGCTAAGAACACTGTAATTACGTCAAGTATCTTTCTGACCACAGTGGTATGAAACCAGAAACCAGTAACAGGAGAAAAATTAGAAAATTCACAAATATGGTACCTGGAAATTAAATAACACAGTCCTGAACAATCAGTGGACTGAAAAAGAAATCAATATGGAAATCAAAAAATATGGAGACAAATGAAAGTGGAAACACAAAACAAAACTTATGAGATGCACCCAAAGCAGTTCAATGAGGTAATTTATAGCTAGAAATGCATACACTAAGGAAAAGGAGAAAGATCAAAGAAACAACCTAATATTACATTTCAAAGAACTAGAAAAAGAATAACCTAAACCCAAAGTTAGCAGAAAGAAATGATAAAGATTAGAGCTAAAATAAATGAAATAGAATAGAAAATAATAGATTAGCAAAACTTAGGGTTAGTTTTTAAAAAGATAAAATTGACAAACCTTTAGCTAGACAAGCCAAGAAAAGAGAAAAGATTCAAAAAAAAATATATATATATATATACATAAATGAAAGAAGGGAACCTGAAATGAATACCACAGAAATACAAGGGATTGTAAGAAAATAATATGAATAATTATATGCCAATAAACTGTACAAACTAAAAGGGATAAATTCTTAGAAACATACAACCTCCCAAGACTGAATCATGAAGAAACAGAAAACCAAAACAAACCAATAATGCATAAGAACACTGAATCAAAGAATTCCCAACAAAGAAAAGCCCAGGACTAGATGGTTTCACTGGTGAGTTCTTACCAAACATTTAAAGAAGAATTAATACCAGTCCTTCCCAAAATCTTCTCAAAAATTGATGAGGGAAGGCACACTCCCAAACTCATTTCATGAGGCCATCATTACCAAAGCCAGAAAAGGACATTATAAGAAAAGAAAACTACAGACCAATATCCATGATGAATATATATGCAGAGATTCTCAAAAAAAAAATACCTGCAAACCAAATCCAGTAGCATATGTAAAGAATCATACCATGATCAAGTGGGAGTTATTTCTGGGATGCAAGAATAGTTCATCATAGGCAAATCAACAAATGTCATACACTGTATTAACAGAATGAAGAATAATATCTACATATATAAAGCATGAATGTGTGCAAAGTCACTTCATTTGTGTCCAACTCTTTGCAACCCCATGGACTGTAGCCCACCAGGTTCCTCTCTCCAGGCAAGAATACTGGAGTGGGTTGCCATGCCCTCCTCCAGGGGATCATCCCAAGCCAAGGATCGAACCTGTGTCTCTTACATCTCCTGCACTGGCAGGCAAGTTCTTTACCCACTGAACCAACTGAGAATTCTGTGTATACACACACACACACACACACACACACACACACACTAGAATATTATTCAGCCTTTAAAAAGAAGGAAATTCTGCCATTTGCAACAATATGGATAAACCAGAAGGGCATTATGCTAAGTGAAATAAGTTAGAGAAAGACAAATACTGTAAGATGTCAATTATATGTGAATCTTAGAAAGCTGAATTCATAGAAACAAATTAGAATGGTTGCCAAGGGCTGAGGGAGAAGATGAAATGGGGAGATGTTGATCAAGGGACACAAACTTCCAATTATAAGAAAATAACTTAGAAGTTATTTAAGTTATAAATAAGTTATATTTCAGTTATATATTATATTTAAGTTATAAATAATTTATAAGACAAAGTTCTGAGGATCTCTTGTACAGCATTGTGACTATAGTATAAAATGCTGCATTTTTTTTTTTTGTATTCATAGATAAGCTTTATTTCAATGTTTACATAAAAATGAGTTGATGTCGAACAGGAAAAGGTTTTTACAAAGGGTTAAAATTTATCAAACAACAGAACTTGGTCCTTCCCTTTAGTTTGAATTCAGTTGGCTGACGCATCGTTATTAGTATCCACCCTCACTAATCATTTTCATCACACACAGTATCTAAACGTCTTCAGGTGGCACTTCCTATTTCCCTGGAAGTCTCTTAAACTGCTTTCAGTTACAAGAGAAGGGCAAGGATTTTATCGGCTCATACTCTACTCCACTGGAGGCAAAGATACATCCCTCAATTCTCTTGTTTAAATTGTGGTTGTTGGCAAAGTGTCCAAATGAAGAATTTAATGCTAACACACAAAGAACATAGTATAATCTATGTATAACAGTAACTTTGCTTCAAATTTTTTTCATTAAGAATTATTTTTATTCTCTTTCCACAAGGAAGTTATAAAAATACCTGTAAAAACATTGAAAAGGCTCTTTAAAATCCTGGAATGAAAAATTCTGAAGTATAAATTATGATACATTGTCTATGATTTGCAAATAAAGAATAAAATAAATTCTACAAGTTGGAATTTCTGAATGATTTTGGCAGGAATTTACCAGAAGGAGCCAGAACATCAAACCTTAACAATTTTCTATTTTCATCCCAATTGAGTTTTTGAAAAGCTGTATAAACTGTTGACAGGTACAGTCCACATACAAACTTGCTTCTGTCGTTAATGATGAAGTCAATCTGAAGACAGAGATTTGTACGCTGGATGCACCAGGCTCTTCCATGCAACTGACTGGTTTTCTCTTATTTTTTTTCCATCATGTTTTAAATAAAAGTAAATATATATATATATATATGGTAAAAAAAATTTAAATGGTACAAGAAGATGTAAAATAATCAGTAAATATCCTTTTTGCCTATAACCTAGAAAATCTGATGTCTTCCAAATCATCAGTCACATGAATAATTTGCAAAGTGAAGTCAACCTTAGAGTCTCTTCATCTGAAAATTATTCTCAGGATTTCTGGAATGTGTTGATTCTCTCATATATTGCCTCTGTTACAGAGGAAAGCCATGCAGTTTTCTTCTAAAAAACAACTAACTACGAAAGCAACTCGCACGCTTTGCTTTGAGAGAGCAAGTCCAGGCAACACCTTGTACTCCATGGATCTGGTCCTGGCTACAGGCAGAAGCTCTGGTACCAACCAGAGACTTGGGCGGGTGGCCAGAGCTCAGCCAAGCCCTTCCTGAATGCCTCGGATCCTCCAGGCCAGCTGCACATCCTTCGGGAAGAGCGTGACGCGGCCGGCGTGTAAGGAGAGGAGATAGGCATCCTCAAAGAGATGAACTAGAAATGCTTCTGCCGCCTCTTGTAGGGCCAACAGGGCCTGGGCTTGCCAATTGAAGTCCACACCACGAGTGAATTGAACACATATTTCTCTTGCCAGGCGGCAGAAGGGGCTCTTTCTTAACAGCAGGTGTGTGGTCTTCTGAAGAGTTCGGATCTCCTTCAGGACTCTATGTCTCCGGCGAGCAAGTGGATGGGAGGACGTGCCTAAGGACGGGGCCGGCCTGGGGGCGGCGGGAGCCGGGCTCGCGGGGCGCCTCCTTGGTGTTTCGGGCTTGCGTTTCTGGCGGCGGGGGCCCATGGCGGGCGCGCAGGGCTGGAGCCCTGCGGCTCCTTCTGCTGCATTATTTTTTGAAAGTTGCCAAGAGACTAGATCTTAATTATCCTCAGCGCACACAAATGGTAACTATGTGAAATGATGGAGGTTTTAACTAATACTAATATTATTGTAGTAATCATTTCACAATATACATACGTCAAATCATCATGTTGTACACCTAGATTTACATAATATCATATGTCAATTATATCCCAATAAAGCTGGGAAAAAAAGATATGCCTCGAAAAGAGATATTTTCCCATGCCCCAAATAATAGAAGAAAAACAGATGCATTTTATGTTTGTGAAGTATATCAATACCATTCATACTCCTAGTAATTTATTCATGCTTCATAATCATATAGCTGTGTTTCCCTGATGGTAAAGAATCTGCCTGCCAATGGAGGAGAAACAGGTTTAATCCCTGGGTGAGGAAGGTCCTCTGGAGAAGGAAAGGCCAACCCACTCCAATATTCCTGCCTGTGAAATTCCATGGACACAGTCCCCAGAATCTCAAAGAGTCAGACACGACAGCGACTGAACAAGAACAATCGTACAGTCAGAGTATTTTTGAGCCAGACTCCATCCTCAGTTGCTTCTTGAACTCCTCTGCCAAATACGCAGCATGTTCAAAACTTAATTATCACTTTATTATCACTCTGACTGAAACATGGCCTTCCTCTTTTAGTCCTTTTTGGGGGTTGATGGCAATTTATTTAATAACCCAAGTAATAACCTCAGAGCCATTTAAAAAATTATCTTATGCTTCACTTATGATTAGCCACCAATGTCTCTTTAATCTATGTCTTTACGTGCTCATTCCCACTGCTCACATCTGGTTCTTATGATGTCTCTCCTAAACTGGTTAATTCACCCCCTAACTGATTTTTCAGTTAACAGGCAGTGGCAGTGGGATTTGTTTCCTATGTCTGGCACCAGAGTCTGTTCTCCTTTCCATTCCATTCGAGGGAGTCCACATTTAGGTTAATTCACTTTGATCCACTGCATAAACCTAGGGCATAATTTTTGACAAGACTTAAACCCAAACCACTTAAACCCAACCCCAAATTCACTTGGAATGAACATCTAGGTATGAATTTAGCCGGCCCATAGAGCCAAAACCCTCCTCCTCCATGTCATGGTCAGCTTCAAGGTCTAGCTCCACGACTTTCACGTCCCAGGACAGAGTGCCCCCTCATCCGGGAGGGCCTCCACGAGCCTCTGAACACCTAGTCCAGGCCCAGCTGCAAAAAGGTCCGGTGGTATAAGAGCAAGGTGTCATGCCACACCCCGTATAAGGCCTGTTTTGTATAGCTCTATTTCCCGGTCTTGAACTTGCCTCTTCTAGGATGAATGATGTGGGCTTCCCTGGTGGCTCAGCGGTAAAGAATCTGCCTACCAATGCAGGAGACACAAGAGACTTGGCTTTAATCCCTAGGTCGGGAACATTAGCTGGAGGAGAAAGTGGCAACCCACTCCAGCATTCTTGCCTGGAGAATCCCGTGGACCGCGGAGCCTGGCGGGCTACCATCCACGCGGTCGCACAGAGCTGGACATGGCTGAGCACACACCACACATGCAGGGTGAATGACAGTAAGAATGTCCAGTCCAACAGGGCCCCAGTGAGGCCCTCACATCAGAAGAGATGAGTCTTGATTCGTCTCAGTTTTAAGTAACACTCTGTGTTACACTGATTTCAACAGTCTAGTTCTATCCTGTCCGTTTTACATTTCTGCCCTCTGTCCTGAACATCTTATACCTCTCAGTCACCGGTTTATGTCCTTTTGGGGTGCTCCAAGGCTCGGTTTTTCAGTCTTTCTTCTTAGGTAATCTCATCCAGTACCAAGGCTTTAAGCGCTCTCAACACTCTTAAATTTGTCTCCACACTGGGCCTCTTTGAACTCCACAACTGAGATGAACATAAGCCTGTCAGACAAGCTCTAAACCTGCTCTCCAGACTCAACATTTCTCTTTGTATTCATTGGCAAATCAATTTACTTGTGGAGTCATTCTCACACGTTATATCTCATCCACCAGCAAGCCCTGCGGACACAAGTATCTAAACCTGACCACTTCTCAGCACCACACCGCCGCCCCTCCAGTTCCTGACTGTTGTGTCCCTGGTCTGCTAATATGGTCTCTCTGCTTCTGGGAGAAAGCTTTTCCCCTAGTCTCACAAAGCATGTCCTGAGAAAGGTCTTTCCTGAATACTTTATCTGAAGTGTCTACCGTGCCCTCCCTTCTCCACCGTTACTCTTTTCCTTATTCTATTTCTTCCTAGCACTTGTCTCTACCTGGCATAATTTGTATTTGTTCACTGGGTGCCCTCATTCACTGTCTCCTTCTTCTTTTCCATCATAAATTCGAGGGGGCAAGGGTAATGTCAGTCTCACATACAGTGTCTACTACAGTGTCTAGCACACAGTAGGGGCTCAGTGAGGTTATCAAACGAATATTTCATATCCTAAGAAGAACTGCTCAAACAAACTCAAGGATCTCCACCAAAACAAATAATAATTTGAAGGCACAATTCCATACAGAGAAAACCGAGACAGATACTAGATAAACAGCTTTGAATATCCCATTGTTAAAAAGAGAATGCTTAAGCTTCTCAGGGTAAAATATCTGTATTAACAGTCATCTCAGTATTTTTAAGACTAATCATCAGGTGCTTGCTGTGTTTTTATATTTAATGAAACCATTCAGGTGTTTTCTCATTCGCAAGAGTTGAAGAATGCAAAGAAGTGTTCAGATTTTTACAACTTTGAAGCAGCAACTAATCATAATTTTGAGAAAAAGAATTTTCCTATACCTTCAAATCATTCATGTTTCACATATTTTAGCTCAAGTTTCAGCTACATTTTTGCTTTAAGCATTTCCTTTTTTTTTTTTCCATTTATTTCCAGCTAATATTTTCTTCTTTGTTTTATTATAGTGGTGGTGATCCTGTGGTGGGGTGTGATGGGGCAATTATTATCAGAGTGTACATGGTTATATTATCACACTGTTCCGCTTGGATAAGAAATGAGAACCATTATTATCATGAGTCAGGGACAGGCAGAAATTACCCTTTTCAATTCCATGAAATGTATCCTGATACTTTTAACATAAAGGGTTCATGTGTGTTTGAGCCTGGTGTAAACATATGTAACAATCACTCTTGAAATGATTGTTTAGCATATAGACTACTAGCATATATAATTGTAAGTGCTTCCTCTTTTTGTTGAACATAGAATACAAGACTGGATGACTAATTTCAGATTCTCTAAACTGAGTATCTGTACACTTAGTGAGGAAAATTTAGTTTTTACTCAAAAAATAATTGATATCATGACATTTGGGGATGTTTTAATTAAGGAAAAACATTTTAATATCTAATGATATGGTACATGATACAAATATTGCCTCAAATACTCCCTCATCATTAAAGAATTTCTGACAATTTGAAGTATCTTTAAATGAGTATTATAGATAAATATAAAACAAACAATAGGCTAGTCCTCACTGCAAAAAGTTACCTACTAAATAATTGTGTTAGGATGATTTATAGTCTAATATCCTACTGAAAATAATAAGAAGAGAAAGTTTTATTACATTTCTCTTAAAAGCCCATTTTATTTATTATTAATACACTTACTTAAAAACATATTCCACAAATATCTGATATAGCATTAAGCTAGTATCCAAATAGATACTTAGAAAACTACAATTCACTCTTTGTCCTAATGATTGTGTGTTTGTGTGTCTGTGTTTAATAGTGCTGGAAGAGTTAACCAGGTGTGTCAAGTGATAATCTGGAAAAAAAGACACAGGTTAAATAATTCAGTTTACTAATCCTGAAGAACGAATAACTAATTATGCTGTGTGTGAATGTGTGTGTGTGTGCGTGTGCGTGTGTGTATGTGTGTGTGAGCACACTCAGATGCTCAGTCGTGGTCTACTCTTTGTGACCCCGTGGACTGTAGCCTCCCCGGCTCCTTTGTCAATAGGATTCTCCCAGGAAGAATACTGGAGTAGGGTGCCATTTCCTCCTCCAGGGCATCTTCCCAATCCAGAGATCGAACCTGAGTCTCTTACATCTCCTGCATTGGCAGATGGGAAGCAGTGAGCCACCTGGGAAGCCCTATTTAAGCTGGTAAATAACTTAATAAACCACCAAAAGGTGGTTGTCTTACATTTAACATTTAAGGGCAACCGTGAACTTCCTGATGTTCAAGCTGGTTTTAGAAAAGGCAGAGGAACCAGAGATCAAATTGCCAACATCCGCTGGATCATGGAAAAAGCAAGAGAGTTCCAGAAAAACATCTATTTCTGCTTTATTGACTATGCCAAAGCCTTTGACTGTGTGGATCACAATAAACTGTGGACAATTCTGAAAGAGATGGGAATACCAGACCACCTGATCTGCCTCTTGAGAAATTTGTATGCAGGTCAGGAAGCAACAGTTAGAACTGGACATGGAACAACAGACTGGTTCCAAATAGGAAAAGGAGTTCGTCAAGGCTGTATATTGTCACCCTGCTTATTTAACTTATATGCAGAATACATCATGAGAAACGCTGGACTGGAAGAAGCACAAGCTGGAATAAGGATTGCCGGGAGAAATATCAATAACCTCAGATACGCAGATGACACCACCCTTATGGCAGAAAGTGAAGAGGAACTCAAAAGCCTCTTGATGAAAGTGAAAGTGGAGAGTGAAAAAGTTGGCTTAAAGCTCAACATTCAGAAAATGAAGATCATGGCATCCGGTCCCACCACTTCATGGGAAATAGATGGGGAAACAGTGGAAACAGTGTCAGACTTTATTTTTCTGGACTCCAAAATCACTACAGATGGTGACTGCAGCCATGAAATTAAAAGACGCTTACTCCTTGGAAGGAAAGTTATGACCAACCTAGATAGCATATTCAAAAGCAGAGATATTACTTTGCCAACAAAGGTTCATGTAGTCAAGGCTATGGTTCTTCCTGTGGTCATGTATGGATGTGAGAGTTGGACTGTGAAGAAGGCTGAGCGCCGAAGAATTGATGCTTTTGAACTGTAGTGTTGGAGAAGACTCTTGAGAGTCCCTTGGACTGCAAGGAGATCCAACCAGTCCATTCTGAAGGAGATCATCCCTGGGATTTCTTTGGAAGGAAAGATGCTAAAGCTGAAACTCCAGTACTTGCACCTCATGCGAAGAGTTGACTCATTGGAAAAGACTCTGATGCTAGGAGGGATTGGGGGCAGGAGGAGAAGGGGACGACAGAGGATGAGATGGCTGGATGGTATCACTGACTCGATGGATGTGAGTCTCCGTGAACTCCGGGAGTTGGTGATGGACAGGGAGGCCTGGCGTGCTGCAATTCATGGGGTCGCAAAGAGTCAGACACGACTGAGGGACTGATCTGATCTGATCTGGACTCTGGTTAATTTTAAAATTATGTCAGGTAGAACCTTTGCTTCCATTCAGTGAGTTTTCATGTACTTATGAAAAACATCATGCTTTATTGGAAACTTTGTTCTTGATGAATGATAAGAAAAGACTAATTAAGAGAAAGCTGGCAAAATATATCATTTGTTTGAATATTGATATATCACTCATTCTGTAAATAATATATTTTGGTCACCTATGGGGAACATTACAAAACATAAATGAGCTTTCTATTTTGATGCAAAAGTTCTAATTAAAATCTAGCCTGTAAATCATTAATAAGAGTCCTTCACATCTTATCTGATTTTAAATTTCCACTCCTTATTTTGTTTTAGTTCACATTAAGGAAATCTTTGATCACATCTGAGATGACTGTTGAACAATTCAATGCTCTCATATGTATGACATCAGTTACTTTAAGTAAAACAATGTTCAAGTTGTTGGAAATAGAAAGTATTTTTTACAGTTAAAAATATAAGTGACAGTTGATAAAATGACATGTACAAAATACCATGGTTATCCTTTAAAATGATATTTTAACACTAAGTGAATGTAAAATGACTCATAAATTCACCCGTCTTCAAAAAATTTAGTCTACTAAAGTTAACATTAATCCAATGTAGAAAGATATAAGAGCAAGTTACATATAATGCTGCTAAAACATCCTATCACATGGATTTACTGTGAATCAGGAAAAGCAGGTACATGTGACTGAAAAGGTGACTTTGAAGCTGGGTCCATACAGAAGGCTTTGAGTTTGTGCGTGCTGGAGGAAGGCAGGGAGAGGGCAGAAGCCCAGAGAGGGAGTTCATTCCAGGAAGAAAAAGGAAACAGCAGAAGCAGAGGCACAGAAGGAGAGAATCCAGATGTGATCCAAGGAGATAGCAAGTAATTTATCAACTAATAAAAACATAGGATTGCATGACAAAAGGCAAGTTCAGAAAGAAAAAAGAAAATGGACTCTTACACTGGAATGTCTTGTATATCTTAGTAAGGAATTTGGACTTCAGCCATTGATGACTCCTGAATGTTACCTCTCATTCCAGTTAGCTCTGGGCTACCCTGGTGGCTCAGATGGTAAAGAATCTGCCTGCAATGCAGGAGACCAGGGTTTGATTCCTGGGTTGGGAAGATCCTCTGGAGGAGGGCATGGCAACCCACTCCAGTATTCTTGCCTAGAGAATCCCATGGACAGAGGAATCTGGTGGGTTGCAGAGTCGGACACGATTGAAATGCTTAGCCCGAACGTATACAAAACACTTGGATGTATTCTGAAGTCATAATGCTCCAGTTTGTAGACCTTTGACAAGTGTTTTTGGATTGTCTTCTAACCTTATCTGCCACCCTTCTCATTCCTGCTCTCCCACCCTCGTTCCTGTGCTCCATCCACATGGCACTGCTCCTCCATGTATTCCACAGCATACTGTGGATGAAAAAAATAAATCAGTTAATCTAAGAAAGAAATGGAAAATTTTACTGGAGCCAAATTAAGGATTATAGCCCAGGACAGTCTCTCAGAAAGCTTCGATAACGGTCCCACCTGTTAGAGGTCAAAGCACAAAGTTTCTGAGGCAGAGGACTGGCTGTACATTAAATGACATTATTATTGACAGTTTATACAATCTACCAAGTCGCGGGTCACAGGTCATCATGGCCCCTTATAAGATTAAGAAGGAATGTTATCTTTTAGGAAGCTGTCTTGTCAGTGCTAGGAGAATGTTGCTCTTTATAGCTGAGCAGGTATTTCTGCCGATGGGGAGGCTGGGTTGATGCATAACACAGATACATAAAGCACAGTAGAGGGGAGATAGGGGGCCTAAGGGCACAGAAAGCTTTTATGCTTCAATTTTTCTTGTCTTGCCATAAAACATGAATTTTACTTCATAGTGTCCTTCTATTTCATGACTCTGCACTTTTTATATGATGCCCATATGTCCCATGGAGAAGGCAATGGCACCCCACTCCAGTACTCTTGCCTGGAAAATCCCATGGGTGAAGGAGCCTGGAAGGCTGCAGTCCATGGGTCGCTAGGAGTCAGACATGACTGAGCGACTCCACTTTCACTTTTCACTTTCATGTACTGGAGAAGGAAATGGCAACCCACTCCAGTGTTCTTGTCTGGAGAATCCCAGGGATGGGGGAGCCTGGTGGGCTGCTGTCTATGGGGTCGCACGGAGTCGGACACGACTGAAGCTACCCCTGTTCAGCCCTCCACTGACCCTT
Organism: Bos grunniens; assembly: GCF_055505025.1. NCBI lineage: Eukaryota > Metazoa > Chordata > Mammalia > Artiodactyla > Bovidae > Bos > Bos grunniens. Next base: position 99,557,813 of record NC_141168.1, read on the forward strand.
GTTCCCTTGGATATCTGTGTATCTCTCAATACCAGGTTCCAGAACCTGCGTCTCTAACTTTCTCAAACAGAATAAGTCACTCTTTCCTTTGTGCTGCTTCTAGATCATGTGCCTGCCACTACTGAAGCACTCATCACTTTGAAATTCTTTGTTTTCACGTTTTAGTCTCCTGCTAGACTCTGATCCCCAATGTCTAGCACAAAGCTGGTACAGAAGCTATCACAGCAATCAATCTACCTTAGGTAGATTATTTTGATTAGGTTGATTATTTTTTTAAAGCAGACACAGCTGCCATTTAAAACTTGCAGGATGCCCCTCCTTGAGGCTTATCTTTGGTTGGAAAGAAGCACTTTAAATGCCCCTCGTCATTAAATAAAATGTAATCAGGCAAAGATTGCCTGGGGAACAAGGCAGAATAGGGCCCCTTTTTAAGAAACAGTAAGTAGTACTGCCACTCCAAGTGGATTTGTCACTTGGGGAAGGACAAGACTTTGTCTAGAGCAAAGGAACACCCTGGATGGGAAAGAAATAAGATTCATGTACTTCAGTGAATCATTCCATTTAGACTGAGATTCCATTTAGACCAAGATCTATGACAAGAATGGGCCTGAAATGGGAACATGTAATAGAAAGTGAGGGAAGGGTCTGCACTGTAACCTGGAGTCAAGACTACGATGCAGATGGAAGGTAAACCTAATTCCAGGACACACTATAGATGAATCAGAAACCCTCCCTCCCTCCATCCTTTCTTCCTAACATGCTGGACTTAGTCCAGATGTAGGCGCACTGTTTCTTTACGTCATAACTGCTACAACTTCTATAGAGATCTTGGTTGATAATCACATTAGAATAGCAGGTCCTGTTTGGAACAACAATTCTACAGGCAAAAACAGCAGTGAGTGAAAACCAAGAGGCACTGGAAGATCGACCATGTTATCCTAGACTCTACAAAGTATTCAAAGGTAGAATTGGCTCATTAAGTTCCCATGGTTATCAGATCATTCAGGGAAAGAGGACAGGCCCCAAGAGAAAGATACTAGTATTCCTTACTAACCTAATATTTGATCCTGAGATGGCTGTATTTTAAAAAATAAGATTTGTGACCTTCTTTGTGCTGCCCCAAGCAGCTTATATCAGTCGCAGAACAAATAGTCATCAAAGATTTTTTTTTTCATTTACAGACTGCCAAGCTCAGATTTGTACTTTAGGACGATTACCCTGGCCAAAAATGGGTAAGAATAGAGAAAGAAAGACTGGTTAGAAAGTTTGGTAAGACTCCTGATTAGAGCTTAATTACAGCTCTATTGGATTGAGGGGGAAAAGGAGTTAAATAATTTGGAGAGAAGATAGGCCCTAGAAATTCATTCAATAAATGAGGTTAATGAGGTATCATATGGCTCTTATGTATTTAGCCAGAGTAACTAGAAAAATGTTGGAACAATTAAAAGAAGTAGAAAGCATGCACACAAAAAATTAGGAGGCACCAAAAAAATTAGCAAGTTCAAAAGGTGACATTGGTGTCGTAGAGAAGACAGATAATGAGCCTGAAATAAGTATGCAGGTTTGAGGCGGTGGTGATACAAGTGTACACAGAGCAGTCAGCCCAGAGGTTTTTCGAAAAGTTGTTAGAATCACTTGGTGAGGTTTGTCTGTCTGCTTATTTCCGAGATTTCTGCTAGTTGGAATTTTTAGATTACATGTTACATGCATTATGATTGATTAAGCAGGCAACACATTTTGATTTCCTCACAAAGCTGTAAACTACTATTGATTATAATGCTATCATAAACAGAAAATAGCAGGAAAATAACAATTGCAAACCAGCAGTGAGCATTAAAATAAAGCCTGTTTTCTTGTGCAACAGCTGCTTTGTATAGCTTTGTGCTTCCTATGTCAACAATTTTTTAAAGTGCTTAGTTGTATATAAAAATCCTAGGGATAACCGGAATTCTGGCAGTGGGGGAGGGGCAACACAAACCAAATCTGAATTAAATCAAATCTGGATTTACTTGATTTTATGGCTTCCCTGGTAGCTCAGATGGTATAGAATCCACCTGCAATGCGGGAGACCGGGGTTCAATCCCTGGGTTGGGAAGATCCCCTGGAGGAAGGTATGGCAACCCACTCCAGTATTCTTGGCTGGAGAATTACCATGGACAGAGGAGCCTGGCAGGCTATAAACAGTCACGTGATTAAGCATAGCCCATATCTATTTTATAGCCATACACTTACTGCCATTTTTTTTAAAACATAGAGGGAAAGCTTACTTTTCTATATGACTAAAAATTTTGAGCTTCAAACTTTCTTATTTTCCATTGAAATATTTGTTTAATTGGCATACTTCATTAATAATGCATGGCTTCTTAGGAATACAACTCTGATGTATGGTCAAAAGATTTTATAGTTTCCCACCCAGACCTACTGAATCAGATTACCTAAAGGATAAGGTCTTTAAAAACTTCTGGAATGAGAAACAGTTAGAAATCATTGACAGAAGTTGGTGCAAGATAAATTCCCAGGGGTTCTGGGGTACATGCAGGATAGGTGTGACTATTAGAGAACAGAGGACAGAAATTTGGAGGCCTATGTTTCCACATGCATAGCAATTTTAAAACTTACATTACTTTATGTAATTCTTCATCTGTCAGGAAGTGATCAGAAGAGATGGTGCCAAAACAGATGGGGGTCAGAAGAAAGGGGGTGTTGGCTCTGGTGGGGGAGACTGTGTCTCTGTTATGCATACAATCCTGGTCAGTATGTATGAATATTATAATCCAGAACTAAAAGAGGACTTCAGTTCAGTTCAGTCGCTCAGTCGTGTCCGGCTCTTTGTGACCTCATGAATAGCAGCACGCCAGGCCTCCCTGTCCATCACCACCTCCTGGAGTTCACTCAAACTCATGTCCATCGAGTCGGTGATGCCATCCAGCCATCTCATCCTCTGTCGTCCCCTTCTCCTCCTGCCACCAATCCCTCCCAGCATCAGAGTCTTTTCCAATGTGTCAACACTTCGCATGAGGTGGCCAAAGTACTGGCGTTTCAGCTTTAGCATCATTCCTTCCAAAGAACACCCAGGGCTGATCTCCTTCAGAATGGACTGGCTGGATCTCCTTGCAGTCCAAGGGACTCTCAAGAGTCTTCTCCAACACTACAGTTCAAAAGCATCAATTCTTCAGCGCTCAGCTTTCTTCACAGTCCAACTCTCGCATCCATACATGACCACTGGAAAAACCACAGCCTTGACTAAACGGACCTTTGTTGGCAAAGTAATGTCTCTGCTTTTTAATATGCTATCTAGGTTGGTCATAACTTTTCTTCCAAGGAGTAAGCGTCTTTTAATTTCATGGCTGCAATCACCATCTGCAGTGATTTTGGAGCCCAAAAAGATAAAGTCTGACACTCTTTCCACTGTTTCCCCACCTATTTCCCATGAAGTGATGGGACCAGATGCCATGATCTTCATTTTCTGAATGTTGAGCTTTAAGCCAACTTTTTCACTCTCCTCTTTCACTTTCATCACTTACAAGGAGGCAAAAGGGGGATTTGCTCCTGTTCAGTTACATTTAATCAGTACTGTTAAATACTGATATGAATGAGGATCTCCCTTTCACTAAAAGGGAAGAAATCTAGGTCATCCCTGGCCCAGAAGGCTGGGATAGCAAAGTACACGGATCTAAGACAGGAGTGAGAAGGGCGCCCTCTGTAGGTGGTACAGGATCAAAGCACGAATCAAATCGAACCTTCCTTCTCAGAAATTCTACTAGTTATACTTTGGCCACCTGATGCAAAGAACTGACTCTTTGGAAAAGACCCTGATGCTGGGAAAGATTGAAGGCAGGAGGAGAAGGGGACAACAGAGGATGAGATGTTTGGATGGCATCACCAACTCAATGGACGTGAGTTTGAGTGCGTGCTACAGTCCATGGGGTTGCAAAGAGTCGGACATGACTGACCAACTGAACTGAACTGAACTGATGTATAAGATCAATAATTGTTATGTAAAACAGTCCTTTATTAATTTGATTAACTTTAATTTTTTAGCTCCCTGATGATTACAGAACCTAGTAACTACACAGCATTTTAGTCAAAGTGATAAGGATTTAAAAATTACTCTAAGCTACTGAAATTTTCTGATGTGAAACTGGTAAACTGAGCAAAGACACAGCAAAATTTCTGAACTGTTGAAAAGAAAAATAACACTGGTGGCTATTTGCAAGTATTTTAACGAGCAAACTGAGTCCTAAATTTGATGTTTGATAAGATTTTCGCATTTTTATAAAAATCACTATTTATTAAATAAATGAAAGAGCAGTTACAGTTTACAAAGCTATTTTAAAAGGAATTTTCCATATTTAGCAATGACCTTCCAAACTGCCTCAAAAAGAAAGCAATTGATCCTAATTTTATAAATGAAGAAACTGAGGCTCTGTGACAGTGAGAGATTTATTTGCTGAGGGTCACTAAGCTAACGTTTTGGAGTTGCAGCTTGGCTGATTCCAGGTAAGAGTTCCACCATGACCACGTGCTGACCAACTTAGGGATGTGGAATAGAAGCCGAGGAGAAAGGTTTTTTCCAGAAAGCTTCTGCTATACCAAACTGGGGCTTCCCTGGTGGCTCTACTTGCAATACAGGAGACCTAGATTTGACTCTGGGTTGGGAAAATCCCCTGGAGAAGGAAATGGCAACCCATTCCAGTATTCTTGCCTGGAGAATCCCATGGACAGAGAAGCCTGGTGGGATGCAGTCCATACAGCAGAAAATTACCGAAGGTCAATATGTCCTTGTTTAAATGTACATTTCCTATTTTTAACACAATAATCCCTCATATGCTTGCTTCTTTTATCATGAAGATGTAATATTTAAGGATTAATAACCAGCAGGCTGAAATCTATTGAGAGTTGGCAGCAAATTTATGATGTTCTCAATCCAAAGGGATTTTTATGGTCTTAACACATATCCAGATGTAGTTTTAAAATCAGGGAAAGAAATAAAGTTTAAAGTTTAGCACTGACACAGAAAAAACTGGTGTTGGGGAACTGCCCTATCTTCTATTTAAAGATAACTCTACCCTTTAAAGGAAATTAGATCATCCTCCAATAAAATGATAGGGGTGAAATGTGTTGCCCACATAAAAAATTACGTTACTATTAAATTACAAATCTTTTTATTCTGTACTTCCCTGGTGGCTCAGTTGGTAAATGATCTGCCTGCAATGCGGGAGACCTGGGTTCGATCCCTGGGTTGGGAAGATCCCCTGGAGAAGGGTAAGGCTACATACTCCAGTATTCTGGCCTAGAGAATTCCATGGACTGTGTAGTCCATGGGGTCGCAAAGAGTCAGACACGACTGAGCGACTTTCACTTACTTACTTACTTACATTTTCTTTCGAATAGTGATTCTCCATGATACAAATTGAAGGTACTCATGGATGGCTTATTAATTTTAGAGTCAATTGCTTTTTTAGGAACCTGACAATTAAATCAGGCTGATATTCAGACTGAGAAATCACTTATGTTTTAATTCATATCTTACAACAATAGATAGAAATGTTGTACAAGCCAGGTTCTCAAATACGCCTATAATTCTGAAATGAAACTTGGCTTCAAGATGTGCTAAGTGCCAAGTATAATAAGGCAATGTTGTTTCAGGGGAAATCTGAAATATTAGAAAGAAAGTTATGTGTGGAGTTATGACAAAGGTAAGTAGTATTCAACTGGAAATCTTACTATATATACAATACTGCATACTATAGACCACAAAATAGAACTCCATCTTACCATTTAAGTCTCATATTGGAAGAAAATTTGTTTCATTCTAAAATAATAGGTACAAAGAAAGTATAAGTGATCCACTAAAATACCTTGGGAAAACTATAGATCTCAGTGTGCATGTGTGTGTGTGTGTGTTAAAACCCAGCCACATTATAGACGCTAAACCATCAGTATCAGAAGACCAATTTATCTAAGAGTAAAATTAAAATTATTTCTCAATGCTGTTTATCCATGTGTAAAATTGTAAACATATCTGAAAAATATTAAGAATTTTGTATATTCTGTTTAAAAAGGAAATTATCAATAATGGACACAGTTAATATTTTCTACTTGAACTTTCCATTTATTTAGTTGAAGGTTAGAGGTGGATTGGATTAGACTCTAAAGCAGGGATGAAAAATGGACTGTAATTGGATCTTCTGAATTTCATATACACCTTGTAAACTTATAAACTATATTAATAAAGGAAAAAATCTATATTTCTCTTCTTCCAAGAAATGGATATTAAAATCAGGCTTCTAAAAATTAATTTCCTTTTAATATTTTGAATCTGAAACTATAATTTCCAAACAATTAAAAAATTCCATTTGTTTAAGTTTTACTCAAATATTATGGAATAATATATTGTTGAATACAAAAGTTAAAAGTTTTAATAAGTTCCAAGAATCCACGTGCAATGCAGGAGATTTGGATTCGAATCCCTGGGTTGGGAAGATCCCCTGGAGAAGGGAAAGGCTACCTACTCCAGTATTCTAGCCTGGAGGATTCCATGGACAGGAGAGCCTGGTGGGCTACAGTCCATGCGGTTGCAAAGAACTGGACACAACTGAGTGACTACTACACACACACAAATATAAAAATATTTTGACATTAAAAAGTATATACAAGTGCTGATGGGAATACAAATGGTGCAGCTGCTTTTGGAAAACTGGCAGCTCCTCAAAAGGTAAAACATCGAGTTATCATATAAGCCAGCAATTTGATTCCTAGGTATCAACCCAAGAGAAATGGAAACATATGTTTATACAAAACTCATATATTAATGTTCATAGCAGCATTATTCTTAATAGTTAAAAAGTGAAAACAACCCAGATGTGTCCTTCAACAGAAGAATGGATAAACAAAAATGTGATGCATCCATATAAAGGAATATTTGGCAGTAAGAATGAATGAATACTGCTGTATACTATAACATGGATGAACCTTGAAAACGTGATGCCAAGTGAAAGCAGTGAGTCACAAGGACCAAATGCTGCATGATTCCATATAAATGAAATGTCCAGTTCAGGCAAATCTATAGAAACAAAGCAAACAGCATCTCTATAGTATCTCTAGGCAACAAGTGGTTGCCTAGGGCTAGGAACGGGGAATGCTGGGAAAAAATGACAATTGACGACTAACATGCATGGAATTTCTTTTTAGGGTGAGAAAATATCCTAAAACTAATTACAATGATGGTTGTACAACTGTGAAAAAAGAAGGGAGCAATAGCAATCTCTTAAAAACTAATTGGTGCAAATAAATCATGTTTCTTCAAAAAAGACTTGCACACTTGTCCAGATACAAAGATATTTAAATCTAGCATATTCATAGGAGTATTAAAAAAAAAAAAACAACTTACAGTACTCCAGTTCTTCAGGAACTGAAAATATGAATGATTATGCAGGCCATTATTCATGTTCAGTAGAACATTTTGACTGAATTCATTATAGTTCTCTGACTACAAAGGGAAAACATCACCAGGCTTTAATAGATCTCCTTGAGTTTTTATATCAAAATACATCAATATATAAATAAAAATATTAAAAACATGTAAGCATATCAAAATATATCTGATCATCTGAAGAGTAATTCACTAACAAGCACACAGTTGGCATGTATCAGCTGACTGTCTGAAGTCACATATCCAAGACTTCACAAAACTACAGGATGCCTCTGAGGGGTTCAGTTCAGGATTGTGTCCACTGCGTGTTTTCATCTCACAGATAATCCATTCCAAGTACAGTATTAATATAAAAATCTCCCTGCTACAACATCAAAGAAGAGGACTAAGCAAAGATCAAGCAAAGGTATTTGGCAATCCACCATGCCAGTGGATGGAGACTTAGTTTAGCAACTGCATTTGTATACATCCTAATCCAGGCTGAACATCTGGACTGCTGATCAAGCTCAACACTCATGTGACTGGGAGAATTTTGGCATAAACACAGACAGGGTTATGTATATGGGTTCTTTTTGCAGCCTGATATTTATGTTGTGGAAATTAAACATGAATTTATGCAAAAAGACAGTATATCAGTACATATGAATGGTATTTAGAGATTGCCTTCTTGCCAGTATTGTAGTAGGCTCTGGGGAATTAAAAATTCATGATGATATGTATTTATAAAGAACATGCAAAAGAGATACAATATGTTCTTTAATCATCATTATAATAGATACCCCATGTATTATTTTCCTTCATGAGTTTAGCCCTAAACACATTATAAAATATTTAATCAAATATCTACAACACTAAAATTTTATTTGCTTTGTTTTCTCCTCTGCCTCTTCTTTGCCTATAATTTTAAGTGACTTAAAATTATAAGGATAATTATATTTCCTTATATTATATAAGGAATATATTAGATACTATATATTTCCTTATATTATAAGGAAAATTATAAGAATCAGGATACCAGACTTCCCTTTTTCCATCCCAAGGAGCTCTGACAACAAATCATTTCACACATGAAATGGACAAACGGTGGGCTCATTTTTAGATTTTTGAGATATCCAAAATTAACCACTAAAGTAACTTTGGGGACACTTCTGAGATCATGGAACATTCTGCATCACCCACAAATTTTTTGGAAATTCAGCCTTCACTGAAGCCAGAATTAGAGTTGACCACGTGGGAAGATTTTTTTTTTTTTTCAAGAAACCCTCAACTCAAACACCTTTGTTTGTGTATAGCAGTCAGTGTTGTTAGCTACCAACAGATGAAATCACTTCTAAGTAGCTAAGCAGAAAGATGATGGATAAAGATGTCAGGCAGCTCTTTGAATCTGCAGGAGGGCGAGAGAGCCTAGCTTGGAGGCTGCACAGTTAAGAACCATAATTCTACTCCCACCATTGATAAATGGCACCAGCAAAGATACCAACCACTGCAGCAGTTGCTGAATGAGGCCACCACAGACCACACCGCCCACACTGCTGAGGGTGAGTCCTGAACAGCACCACTAGAACCTCGGCCACAGGCAGCTCTGTAAACTGAGTGCACCCACCATGGCTCTCTGGCTTCCCAGGTGGCACTAGTGGTAAAAAAAATTGCATGCCAATGCAGAAGACACAAGAAACACAAGTTCAATCCCTGGGTGGGGAAGATCCCCCGGAGTAGGAAATGGCAACCCACTCCAGTATTCTTGCCTGGAAAATTGCATGCATAGAGGAGCCTGGTGGGCTACAGTCCATGGGGTCGCAAAGAGTCAGACATGACTGAGTGACTGAACATACACACACACACACACACACACACACACACACACCATGGCTCTCGCACAAGTGGATTTGACAGTACCGGTGCCATCAGCTCCCAGTTCAAGTCTGGAATGGTCTGCCCTCCACTAATGGCAAGGAAAGATGGGAGTCCTGGCTGCCCACTTCCTTGCAGGAGATGGGCTCTCAAAAGGTGGTGGTCTTAAAAGGTGGTGATGGTGCTACCAAGCTCAAGCTCGCTCTGCTCACTGCACAATAAACCAATAAATCCGAGAGACAAGGGGTTGAGAAAAGAAAGGGACTTCATTCAGGGAAGAGGATGACCGAGAAGATGGCAGGCTAGCACCTCAAAATACCCTCTTGTGGGGTCTGGATGCTAGGTTCTTTTGTAGAGTCAGAGAGAAAGTGTAGGGTAAGGGAGTTAGAGAAGGCGAGGTTCCGAAAAAGAACGAGACCGGCACTTTACAGGAACAGATCACCTTTAATGAGGCCAGAAGGGGCAGTAGTCAGATTAGTGAGCTGCTGCACTAACCCAAGAAAAGAGTAAGTATATATAGGCATATATGTGGAAAGCTACTGTTTTTAGGCGGCCTGTTCTTCTCGAGGATTGTACGGAGTAGTTATCTCTTAAACGGCTGGGGCAAAGAATTCTGGAGATCGGCCAGGGACTGGACCAGCAGGAACCGGGCAAATTAACCTTAATTTTTTTTTTTTGTTTGTTTTTTGTTTGTTTGTTTTTCCTTCAGGTGAGAGAGTTCTTTGTTTTGCGTAGAATGGTGGGGAGGACCTGACTAGGAGTTTTAACTCCAGGTTATTTTGAGCCATGTAACTTTCCATCAGAAACAATCAATGAGGAACTAAAGTCAAAAGGCAGAATACAGAGGGAGAGGCAGTGGGGCATTGAAGTGAAAGGGTCTTCAGTCTTGTAAAACGTCTCCAAGGAAATGGCCAGTCTTTGGAAGGGCTGTGTTAATCTTTTCTGTTCACAGGTGGGCAGGGTCAGATAATCTCTCTATAAGCTAAACAAAGGCACTTTAGTTTGCAGTCAGGCAGAGGGGCAGGGTCCTTTGAGGCAAGCCATTAACTATGATTATAATAACAAAAGCAAGTCAAAGAAACAGTTTCCAAAATGGAGTAAGAACTGGCTTCTTCTCCACCACAGGGGGTAAACGCTGGCCAAAAGTGCTGGATGGCCTATCAGCCTAAAATATTCAACAGGATGTGAAAACATTGCTTTTCAGATTCCTGGTAGACCATGCTTTTCTCTGCTCTGAAAATATAACTTCTGTCATAGGTGGAGAGGGTTGGAGAACAGAAACAGTGTTCCTTCCCAACACTACTATTCTCTTACACATAATTCTTTCGTATGCTTCTTTTCTTATAGATTATGTTCAGCATGGTAAAATTTCAGTGCCAATACATGAAATTTGATAATAAATTTTTGATACACAATTATAAAAAGAGAGAAATAAGGGAAGTTGAAACTATGGCAGAAGAGTTGATATGACTGTCTTCCTCATATGCCTGGAATGCTTCTGGAAATAAAACATAATTACTCAAGTTAAAAAATTTGGCACTTTCATAAATTCATGGTTATAAAAAACAAACAGTTTCTCAACATCATTCCTCTCCTGTTTAAGTTTTTCTTTTCTCAAAAACACCCCTCTCTCCATGGTGACTATTTTAAGCTTTATCTATTTGCCTTAAATGTCCATCTCATCCTGCCCAGGGCAGATAAACACCTCATTCTCCGGCTATCATTCTCTTTCCCTCTAGTGATGATACAGCCTGAGACCCTCTTGTCTGAGACTAATCCCGCCCATGCTCTGGACCCCATCTTCTCCCACTTTTTCATGGGTCCCCACCATCATTTATTTCACTGTGTCATAGGTTTGCAAACTCTACATCTATACTGGCTATTCCTCCTCGGCATGGAGACATGCTCAAGGCTCTCACATTGTCAAAAACATCTTTCTTCATCCAGAGGTCTGTCTTCCTATTGCTACCAAGTTTATCATTGCCCTTACAGCCCCATTTTTCCCCACTGGACTACCTCTATTATCTCACTCTGCAGGCCCTCTTCAGCCCCTGAGATTCCCTGTACTGCTCCTAGAAGTCAGCAAAGACTGTGAGAACTGAATCTAATCGTTCTTGGGTTTTATCTTCCTTGATCACTCAGCAGCTTTGAGACTGCTGACACCACTTTTCTCTTCATTTCTCTGAAACTACAGTCTCTTCGTCCTCCCCTTCTTCTCTGGTCTCTTCTCAGGCTCCTTGGAAGGCTTTAACCCACTTACCTCTTAATGTCATTATTCCCCAGCCTTAGTCTTTGACCTCACATTTTTTTTCTCTTCACACCTCAGTGGGCTTCTGCATTTCCTCTCATGATTCCAAATATCATCTAAATAATAACGACTCTAAAACCTACATCTTCTCCCTCATCTTCTAAGCTTCTAAGCTCTAGGCCCACGTTTCTGACACTTTATCTCACGTAGCCTCCTGGAAATCCCACAGGAATCACCCACTCAGAATGCTCAAAACTGAGCTCCCAATTCCTCCCTCTAAGCCTGCCTGTTTTCACAGCTGGCTCTCTTCCTTATGGAAGCATTCCTTAAGGAATCCTTAAGGAAGCATCATCCCAGCTGACTAAGCCAGAAAACTGCCATTACCCTTCACTCATCAAGTTTTTCTCAGTCCTCATATCCAGCCATTCGTGAAGCTCTTTCTGCTGATTTGCCACGTCAGTATCACTCAGGACTGTTCATCTCTCCATCCCTAAAGTTTTACTCCAGTTTATGCCATGACTGTCTCATGTCTGCATCTGGATGGCCACCCAGCTTCAGTATTTCCCCTGCCTCCAGCCCCACCCCCTCCAGTGCACTGTCTACATTGCAGCCAAGGGGGGCTTTCTAGTGTCCAAATATGCCTGCTGGCTTCTTTGTCTAACACCTTTTACTGCTACCCCACAGGCTCCAAGGATAAAGTCTAAACTCTCTAATATGTCTTAAGATCTTTCGTTGACCTTGCTCCTTGCTTGCTTTTTCAGCCTTAATAGTTACTCACAATGCTCCAGCCACTGTAGCACTGTTTCTGTCGGCCCTTACACCTGGCCACATGTAAACAGTGACCCAAATAACTGAACTGGGTAGGAGGAGTGACATTATTTCAGTAAGTCTTCTACACTGGAAACTTTAAGTTGCAAACTTTCAAAGATGTAAACGTGCATTTGCATGTCCCATTGGGAAAGTTAGTTCACGTGTCTGGCGTATATTTTCATCGCATGAATCCTCTACAAGTGGATCTGTTTTTGTGAACTTTACAGTACTGTATTGCTGGAGCCAGCCGGCAAAGTCGATCAGGTCCCGAGAACGTGCACAGCGGGGCTAAGAAAGAAACTAAAGCAAGAGACTACAAAGATGGGGTCGAGAGGTTCAGACACATCACCACGAAGGGACGCAGTCTGACACCAACTTTATTCAACATCTCATATTTATACAGAAAAGCGTGAGAGAGACAAAACAGTTGACATTTTTTCTTGGTTAGCCTATACATCTTACAAACAGTCACAAGAAATCTTGAGAGCATGGGAATGGCTCCCTGTTATTATTTCTTACACCAGATAACATTTCTCTGTGCGTGAGAAGTTTGCACAGAACTCCAGGTGCCTGCAGTAAATAAGCACCTAATCTCTGGGGTGGCGGGACAGAGAGCTATGTTTGCAAGCAAACCCTCAAGGACTAAGGCAGCTCCCAGAGCTGTGTCCTTCAGACAAAGGACCCCGTTCTCACGGGCAGCTCCCCGCACTGTATGGGGTACATAGTACAGTATTTTTATCTCAAGTCCATGATGCCTGAAAGGAAGTGTAAAGGCAGAGGTGCTGTAGCTGGTATTGATAAGAAGTACCAGCTGTTGTACTGTACTTTTCAAGGTACTGTATTCCAAGATGAAAAAGTATTTTTATTATTTGTATTTGTTTATGTATTATTTGTGTGGAAAGTATCATAAATCTATTACAGTACAGAACTATATAGCCCACTGAGTAAATTGGGTATGAAGGCTAACTTTGTTGGACTTACGGATAAACTGGACTTGAGAAATGGAATATTTCCTGCCATATAGGGGGCTTGTCTGGTGGCTCAGACAGTAAAGAATCTGCATGCAATGCAGGAAGCCTGGGCTCAATCCTTGGGTAGGGAAGATCCCCTGGAGAAGGGAATGGCTATCCACTTCAGTATTCTTGCCTGGAAATCCTATGGACAGAGGAGCCTGGCAGGCTATAGCCCATGGTGTCGCAAAGAGCTGGACACGACTGAGTGACTAACATATATTACCTGCCATAGCAGTAAACAAGGATATCACAGTCATCAGAGATTGCAGCCCTCCTACTTGAGCTGGTGAGCCCTAAGACGACTCAGAAAGGAAAAGAATACCTGCTCTCTAGCAGCCATCAGACTGCAGCAATTTCCTAAGGTAAGCCCCGAAGAAGTGAAGCTCAGGATGTGAAAATACGGGATAATGGCTCCAGGATACCTGAGATGCATATGAAGGGAATGATTGCATTGAGCCCAGATTCTTGCATCTTCCCATACATAGAAAAGCACTAAATTCCTTAACTTGGGTTATCTGGTTTTCTTACAATAATTTTTTACTGTTAAGACTACCTGCCCTTTGTTGCACAACTTCTATATAACTGGCTCCTCCCCTCACCTTCTCAAAGCACTTCTCTCAGGGTTACTTGAGATGCTGTCTCCTGGGCTTGAAGTCCTAAAATTTCTATCATATACAACATAACTCTCAACTTTTAGGTTGTGAATACTTTTTAAGTTGACAGACTTATGAAAGGGCTCTTGAAATGGAACTCGTTTGTATGTAAGTGACTGACTGTATTAGAAAATCCAGAGGGATGTGGTTCAGGGTTACAACTGCTGCTCCTTGATATCATCCACCTCCCAGGCTCCTTATTATATCAGTTTAGGCTACCACCTACGGGCTGTATATTGTCACCCTGCTTATTTAACTTATATGCAGAGTACATCATGCACAATGTTGGGCTGGATGAAGCACAAGCTGGAATCAAGATTGCCAGGAGAAATATCAAGAACCTCAGAGATGCAGATGACACAACCCTAATGGCAGAAAGTGAAGAGGAACTAAAGAACCTCTGATGAAAGTGAAAGAGGAGAGCGAAAAAGCTGCCTTCAAACTCAACATACAAAAAGCGAAGATCATGGCATTCAGTCCCATCATTTAATGACAAATAGATGGGGAAACAGTGGAAACAGTGACAGACTTTATTTTCTTGGGCTCCAAAATCACTGTAGGTGGTGACTGCAGCCATGAAATCAAAAGACACTTGCTCCTTGGAAGAAAAGCTATGATGAACCTAGACAGCATATTCAAAAGCAGAGACAACACTTTGCCAACAAAGATCTATAGAGTCAAAGTAATGGTTTTTCTAGTAGTCATGTTCAGATATGAGAGTTGGACCCTAAAGAAGGTTGAGCTCCAAAGAAATGAAGCTTTTGAACTGTGGTGTTGGAGAAGACTCTTGAGAATCCCTTGGACTACAAGGAAATCAAACCAGTCAATCATAAAGGAAATCAACCCTTGGAAAGACTGATGGTAAAGCTGAAGCTCCAATCCTTTGACCACCTGATGTGAAGAGCCAATTTATTGGAAAAGACCCTGATGCTAGGAAAGATTGGAGGCAGGAGGAAAAGGGGACAACAGAGGATGAGATAGTTGGATGTCAACTACTGACTCATTGGACATGAGTTTGAGCAAACTCTGGGAGATAGGGAAGGACAGGCAAGCCTGGCACACTACAGTCCATGGGGTCACAAGGAGTCAGACATGACTGAGTGACTAAACAACGTTACCACCTACAGCTTTCCTCCTTATGGTCACCTCCCAGTAACAAGATGACTGCTTCACCTTGAACAATACATTCTCTTTACAGATAGCAGATGAGACAGGAAGCATGAAGAAAGAGTGTTGTAAGGAAAAGCCAATTCTGACTCCATGTTGGAAACTGTTTCTTTGACTTGCTTTTCATTGTTTTTGTTATTATAATCATACTTAATAGCTTTCCTTAAAGGACCTTGCCCCTCTGCCTAACTGTAAACTAAAGTGCCTTTGTTTAGCTCATAGAGAGATAATCTGACCCTGCCCACCTGTAAACAGACAAGATTAACACAGCCCTTCCAAAGGCTGGTCATTCCCTTGGAGATGTTTTACAAGACTGAAGACCCTTTCACTTTAATGCCCCACTGCCTCTCCCTCTCTATTCTGCCTTTTGACTTTAGCTCCTCTTTGCTTCTTTCTCTCTGACTCTCCAAAAGCACTTAGCATACAGACCCCACAAGATAGTTATTTTGAGGCACTAGCCTGCATCTGGAAAAGGGCTGGGAAACAGACTCTTGGAGGGCACAAACAAAACCTTGTGCACACCAGGACACAGGAGAAAGGAGCAGTGACCCCACAAAAAACTGACCCAGACCTGCCTCTGAGTGTCCAGGAGTCTCTGGCAGAGTTGTGGGTCAGCAGTAGCCTGCTTCAGAGATGGGGGTACTGAGTGCAGCAGTGTGTGCATGGAAACTTTTGAAGGAGGTCCCCATTATCTTCATTACCTCCACCATAGTTTGGCCTCAGGTCAAATAACAGGGAGGGAACACAGCCTTGCCCATCAACAGAAAATTGGATTAAAGATTTACTGAACATGGGCCCCTGATCAGAACAAGACCCAGTTTCCCCCTCAGTCAGTCTCTCCCATCAGGAAGCTTCTATAAGCCTCTTATCCTTCTCAATCAGAGGGCAGACAGACTGAAAACCACAATCACAGAAAACTAACCAATCTGATCACATGGACCACAGCCTTGTCTAACTCATTGAAACTATGAGCCATGCTGTGTAAGGCCACCCAAGATGGACGGGTCATGGTGGGGAGTTCTAACAAAATGTGGTCCACTGGGGAAGGAAATAGCAAACCACTTCAGTATTCTAGCCTTGAGAACCCAATGAACAGTATGAAAAGGCAAAAAGATAGGACACTGAAAGACGAATGCCCCAGGTTTGTAGGTACCCAATATGCTACTGGCGATCAGTGGAGAAATAACTCTGAAAGAATGAAGAGATGGAGCCAAAGCAAAAACAACACCCAGTTGTGGATATGACTGGTGATGGAAGTAAAGTCCAATGCTGTAAAGAGCAATACTGCAAAGGAACCTGGAATGTTAGGTAGATGAATCAAGGCAAATTGGAAATGGTCAAACAGGAGATGGAAAGAATGAACGTCAACATTTTAGGAATCAGTGAAATAAAATGGACTGGAATGGGTGAATTTAACTCAGATGACTGTGGGCAAGAATCCCTTAGAACAAATGGAGTAGCATCATAGCCAACAAAAGAGTCCGAAATGCAGTACTTGGATGCAACCTCAAAAATGATAGAAAGATCTCTGTTCATTTCCAAGGCAAACCATTCAATATCACAGTAATCCAAGTCTATGCCCTGACAAGTAATGCTGAAGAATAGGAAGTTGAATGGATCTATGAAGACCTACAAGACCTTTTAGAACTAAAACCCCAAAAAGATGTCCTTTTCATTATAGGGGACTGGAATGCAAAGGTAAGAAGTCAAGAAATATCTGGAGTAACAGGTAAATTTGGCCTTGGAGTACAGAATGAAGCAGGGCAAAGACTAAGAGAGTTTTGCCAAGAGAACGCACTGGTCATAGCAAACACCCTCTTCCAACAACACAAGAGAAGACTCTACACATGGACATCACCAGATGGTCAATACTGAAATCAGACTGATTATATTCTTTGCAGCCAAAGATGGAAAAGTTCTATAGAGTTAGCAAAAACAACACAGGGAGCTGACTGTGGCTCAGATCATGAACTCCTTATTAGCAAATTCAGACTTAAATTGAAGAAAGTAGGGAAAACCACTAGACCATTCAGGTATGACCTAAATCAAATCCCTTACAACTATACAGTAGAAATGACAAATAGATTCAAGGGATTAGATCTGATAGACAGAATGCCTGAAAATCTATGGAAAGAGGTTCGTGACATTGTACAGGAGGCAGTGATCAAGACCATCCCCAAGGAAAAGAAATGCAAAAAGGCAAAATGGTTGTCTGAGGAGGCCTTACAAAGAGCTATGAAAAGAAGATAAGTGAAAAGCAAAGGAGAAAAGGAAAGATATAGCCATTTGAATGCAGAGTTCCAAAGAATAGCAAGAAGAGATAAAAAAGCCTTCCTCAGTGATCAATGCAAATAGAGGAAAACAATAGAATGGGAAAGCCTAGAGATTTCTTCAAGAAAATTAGAGATACCAAGGGAAGTCTTCATGCAATGATGGGCTTAATAAAGGACAGAAATGGCATGGACCTAACAGAAGCAGAAGATATTAAGAAGAGGTGGCAAGAAAACACAGAAGAACTATCCGAAAAAGATCTTCATGACCCAGATAACCATGATGGTGTGATCACTCACCTAGAGCCAGACATCCTGGAATGCAAAGTCCAATGGGCCTTAGGAAGCATCACTATGATCAAAGCTAGTGGACATGATGGAATTCCAGTTGAGCTGTTTCAAATCCTAAAAGATGGTGCTCTGAAAGTGCCGCACTCAATATGCCAGCAAATTTGGGTAACTCAGCAGTGGCCACAGGACTGGAAGACATCAATTTTCATTCCAATCCCAAAAAAAGGCAATGCCAAAGAATGTTTAAACTATTGCACAATTGCACTCATCTCACATGCTATCAAAATAATGCTCAAAATTCTCCAAGCCAGGCTTCAACAGTACATGAACCAGAAACTTCCAGATGTTTAGGCTGGATTTAGAAAAGGCAGATGAATCAGAGGTCAAATTGCCAACATCTTTTGGATCACTGCAAAAGCAAGAGAGTTCCAGAAAAACATCTACTTCTGTTTTATTGACTATGCCAAAGCCTTTGACTATGTGGATCACAACAAACTGTGGAAAATTCTGAAAGAGATGGGCATACCAGACCACCTGACCTGCCTCTTGAGAAATCTGTACGCAGGTCAGGAAGCAACAGTTAGAACTGGACATGGAACAACAGACTGGTTCCAAATTGGGAAATACGTCAAGGCTATATATTATCACCCTGCTTATTTAACTTATATACAGAGCACATCATGAGAAATGCTGGGCTGAATGAAGCACAAGCTGGAATCAAGATTGCTGGGATAAATATCAATAACCTCAGATATGCAGATGATGCCACCCTTATGGCAGAAAGTGAAGAGGAACTAAAGAGCCTCTTGATGAAAATGAAAGAGAGTGAAAAAGTAGGCTTAAAACTCAACATTCAGAAAATTAAGATCATGACACCTTGTCCCATCACTTCATGGCAAATAGATGGGGAAACAATGGAAACAGTGAGAGACTTTATTTTGGGGGGCTCCAAAATCACTGCAGATTGTGACTGTAGTTATGAAATTAAAAGATGCTTGCTCCTTGGAAGAAAAGTTATGACCAACCTAGACAGCATATTAAAAAGCAGAGATATTACTTTCCCAACAAAGGTCCTACTAGTGAAAGCTGTTTTTTCCAGTAGTCATGTATGAATGTGAGAGCTGGACTATAAAGAAAGTTGAGTGCTGAAGAATTGATGCTTTTGAACTGTGGTTTTGGAGTAGACTCTTGAGAGTCCCTTGGATAGCAAGGGGATCCAACCAGTTCATTCTAAATGAAATCAGTCTTGAATATTCATTGGAAGGACAGATGCTGAAGCTGAAACTCCAATATTTGGGCCATCTGATGTGAAGAACTGACTCATTTGAAAAGACCGTGATGCTGGGAAAGCTTGAAGGTGGGAGGAGAAGGAGATGACAGAGGATGACACGGTTGGATGGCATCACTGACTCGATAGACATCAGTTTGAATAAGCTCGGGGAGTTGGTGATGGACAGGGAAGCCTGGCATGCTGTAGTCCATGGGGTCGCAAAAAGTTGGACACGACTGAGTGACTGAACTGAACTGAACTGAATCTGCCATCTTCTTGGTCAGCCGGCTCCCTAAATATATCCCTTACTTGTCTTAACCCCTTTTCTCTTGGATTTATTGGCCTACCGTGCAGCCAGCAGAGTGAGTTTGGACTAGGTAACAAGAACACCTGTATTAGGAAGGCTAAACTGAAGAAGGAATTCATAGGGCCTGGACTCCATCTTAGGCCTGTTCATGCTGATCATGCTCAGCCACCTTTCCAATGGACTCTGAACTCTGTGTTTAGTGCCTATGAAAACAACCACAGAAGGATAAGACCCCCTCCAGACAGGGGAACCTCGAAGATCGTATCTAAGTTACTCATCGCCTAAGAGAAAACATACACTAGTCATTCCTTCCTCCAGACAGGCCATAAATTTTTCTGTATCTACTGGAGTGTAACCTCGGGTTTATTGATTATTGGCTAATTGTTTGACTGTTTGAGTACATGAGCACATAGCACGTGGATGATGGGGTTATTGGGATTGTATTTTCCTTGGTTTATGTAAGTCTCAAGGAATTTGGAGTGGTGGGTTCAGACACGTACACATGGGGTATAAAAGATTTTCACAAATGCTGGTCGGGGTCCTTGGCTGAGAGGAGACTCTGCCTTGGGCCCGCCGGTGTAATAAACTGCACTCCACTATCTACATTGTCCTTCTGAGTGAGTTTGTTTCCCAGAACGTGTGGCTACAAAAAAACCTACTCATAAATTTCCTCAGCATCTACTTATGTTTTCAGCAGAGCTCTGTCATGTGGCCCTTAAGTCTAAGTCAAACAAGAACAAGTAGCTTTCTGTCTGTTTTTATATGCCTTTTAACCTGGGTGTTTTGCTACTTTGAACAAAATGAGAGCTCTCTTAATAAGAAAGAACTAAAAATGCCATTTTGACTAAATAACAGAATTTACCACAGGAAATTTTATGAATCCCTGAAATATTAAAACATTCTCTCTCAGGTCCTTTTTTCATTGTCCCTTGCTGCTGTTTTCACCTGGAACAATTTTTTGTAACTCTGATGTCCCTGGCCAACTTCTACATATACCTCAGATCTACCCTAAATATCACTTCTTTCAGAATGTCTGCTTTGAACCACTCCTGTCTCACCTTCCCTCAGATTCCAAGCCAACACTTCCTGTGTACTCTCATGATGGTTGGATTTTTAAACTCTGACATAATTTTCTTTTTACTCCCCAGACTTTCCCACAAGACTATCTATTTTGCTCACCACTGTATGTTAAGAGTATGAAATATATACACTCAGTATAACTTGTTGAATGAATATGAAATACACATGAATATGTTAATTATTAAAAGGATGTATATAATATATATATACTATTTATATACATTATATATCTATTTAACACAGTATACAGATGTTAGTAGTTAGAATAGGAAAAAGGAATCCAAAATGGCAGTGGTTAAAAGACAAAGAAAGGGAAAAGCCCTCGAAAATGGAACAAAAGAAACTCCAGGGACTGGAGTGAGAACCTCAGGTGAAACAAATACACCCGCTTCCTGGCTAGGCCAATTTGCATAGGGCAGCCTGGTTGGGGGTGAGGATGGGGGCGGAGGAGGAGATAAAACATAAAACAAGGAAGCTAAAAGGGATTGAGGCCTCTCTTTTGGGGCCAGCCTGCCCTCACGCCTCCAGGGTTTCCTATCCTTTGTTTGACAAATAAAACTCTGAGCTGTAACCAAGCTATAACACTGGTTCGCCATTTTAAATCTTTGTTGTGTCAAGACAGAACCAAGGAAATTACACACTCTCCCAACACAGAGATCCAAGGAATTAGAACATACTTGAAGAAAAATATGGGCTGAATCATGGGGTGGATCAATTTTACTCAAAATTAATAATATGTGCTCTGTATCCCCTGCCACCACCCCTATAATGTTACTGGCCACTTGCTTGGATGTGTCATTTCTAAGATGTTAGTATATGTAAGACAGATCAATGAGATTCAAAACAGCTAGCTACTTTGAAGAAATGAATGACTAGAATAAAGATCAGGATTAAAGAATATACCAGATGATGAATCAAAGGAGAGATTCTAATATTTCTCTCTCTCTTTCTCTCATCTTGGCAATGAAAGCTTTCTAATTGGAACATAATAGTTTTATTATCACTTTATGAAGACTTACTCATGTTTTAAACTATCATCATCAAATTTCAAATGTTATTACACATCCTCTCCCACTTCCCAATGCCTTAGCATTTAGCAGACAGTAAACAAAATTCTGTTGGATAAAAATGTGCCATTTTTATGGCACTGGCTGGATATGTCAAGAAGAAACAGTTAGAACCAGACATATAACAATAGACTGGTTCCAAATTGGGAAAGGAGTATGTCAAGTCTATATGTAGTCACCCTGCTTATTTAACTTATATGCAGAGTACATCATGCAAATGTTGGGCTGGATGAATCATAAGCTAGAATTAAGATTGCCAGGAGAAATATCAACAACTTCAGATATGCAGATGATACCACTCTAATGGCAGAAAGTGAACAAGAACTAAAAAGTCTCTTGATGAGGGTTAAAGAGGACAGTGAAAAAGCAGGTTTAAAACTCCACAGTCAAAAAAATAAGATCTGGTCCCTTCACTTCATGACAAATAGAAGGGGAAAAAGCAGAAGCAGTGAAAGACTTTATTTTCTTGGGCTCCAAAATCACTGTGGTTGGTGACTGAAAACACGCAATTAAAAGATAGTTGCTCCTTGGAAGGAAAGCTATTAAATGACAACATATTAAAAAGAGAAGACATCACTTTGCTGACCATATAGTCAAAGCTATGGTTTTTCCAGTAGTCATATATGGAGGTAAGAGTTGGACCATAACGAGGGCTAAGCACTGAAGAACTGATGCTGGAGAAAACTCTTGAGAGTCCCTTGGACTGCAAAGAGATCAAACCAAGTCAACCCTAAAGGGAATCAACCCTGAATATTCATTGGAAGGACCGATGCTGAAGCTCCAATACTTTGGCCACCCAATATGAAGAGCTGACTCATTGGATAAAAACCTGATGCTGGCAAAGACTGAAGGCAAAAGAGGAAGGGGCTGGCAGAGGATGAGATGGTTGGAAAGCATCACTGACTCAACTGATATAAACTTGAGCAAATTTGGGGAGATAATGGAGCACAGAGAAGCCTGGTATCCTGTAGTTAATGGGGTCACAAAGAGTTGCACATGACTTAGCAACTGAACAACAATGACAACAAAATGTCATTATTCTTCATATAAGAGAAAAATGGCAAAACTTAGCTTAGAAATTGTTGTCTAAGGATTTCCAGACTGTATTTCACAGAAGAATAAGACTCCATGCAGGTTTCTCGGGCCTAATTTTTCTTCTGTGTAGAATTCTGTGTCTTTTTATTAATCCTTATGACATGTATTGATAATTTACCACATCCATCTTCCCTCTTAGGTAAACCTGGACTCCAAAATCTATATGAATTATTTATGAATTAATGCTTTCTGAAAATTGAAGAAAAATTGAAGTGTAAACAAAAAATTAAGATTGAAGAAGAGTTAATGTTTGCTAACCTCATTCTGATTCTGGGAAAGATTGAAGGCAGGAGAAGGGGACGACAGAGGATGAGATGGTTGGATGGCATCACTGACACAATGGACATGAGTCTGAGTGAACTCCAGGAGGTGGTGATGGCCAGGGAGGCCTGGCATGCTGCAGTCCATGGGGTCGCAAAGAGCCGGACACAACTGAGCGACTGAACGTAACTGAACCTCATTCTAAGTGGGACAGTCATCAGAGAACATGCTTTGGGAAAACAAGCCCTATCTCTGAATGAAATAAATACTCTAACTTCCATATTTCACTAACATGACTAATGTAAAACTGACATAGTTATAAAAACATTATTAAAAATTAAAGAACTTCATGACAGAAGTGAAGTTAAAAGTCTTCTTGTAAATAAACCATTACTTATTCATTCTTTCTATCTTCATCCAAATTAATCACCTGCTATGATACAAGGAAGGTCTCAACTGGGTAAATGTTTGCTTTCAAACCTAGAAGCAATATTTTTCTTATTTTCTCCCTCTGTTACTTCTTCTCAGATTTACTGAGATATAATTGACATATAACATTGTAAAAGTTAAAGATACATAGCCTGTTGATTTGATACACTTAAATATTGCAAACGATACCCCTTATAGCCTTAGCTAACACTTCCATGCCATCACATAATTACCATTTCTTTTCTGTACTGCTGCTAAGTCGCTTCAGTCGTGTCCGACTCTGTGCGACCCCATAGACGGCAGCCCACCAGGCTTCCCGTCCCTGGGATTCTCCAGGCAAGAACACTGGAGTGGGTTGCCATTTCCTTCTCCAATGCATGAAAGTGAAAAATCAAAGTGAAGTCGCTCAGTCGTGTCCGACTCTAGCGACCACATGGACTGCAGCCTATCAGGCTCATCCGTCCATGGGATTTCCCAGGCAAAAGTACTGGAGTGGGGTGACATTGCCTTCTCCCTGTAGTTAGAACATTTAAGCTGCTATTCTCTTACCAACTCTCAGTGTATAATGTAGTATCATGACCATAATCACCATGCTCTATGTTAGACCCCCAGAACTTGTTGATCTTATGACCAGAAGTTTGTACCCTTTAACTGTTTTCTCCCTATTTCCTCCACCCAGACCCTGGTAACCACCACTCTACTCTCTGTTCCTCTACTGTGTTTTTAGATTCTATATTTAAGAGCAACCATGCAGTTCTTTCTTTGTCTAACTTATTTTACTTAACATTAAGTTTTCAAGATAGAACCAACATTTCTTAATTAATCATTTTGTGCACTATCTAGGGAATAATAACCTTCACTTCATAACTTTGGTGGATTTCCCCCAAAGGATGATGAGGGAAGCAGCTTTTCTGATTCATACAAGGCTAATACCTCCTGTTTCACATTTCTTTTTGATTCATCAGAAACTGAATGACTGTCCAAAAAAATTGGGGGAAAGTAAACTCCTACATAATAGAGAGTTGGACTGTGAAGAAGGCTGAGCGCTGAAGAATTGACGCTTTTGAACTGTGGTGTTGGACAAGACTCTTGAGAGTCCCTTGGACTGCAAGGAGATCCAACCAGTCCATTCTGAAGGAGATCAGCCCTGGGATTTCTTTGGAAGGAATGATGCTAAAGCTGAAACGCCAGTACTTTGGCCACCTCATGCAAAGAGTTTACTCATTGGAAAAGACTCTGATGCTGAGAGGGATTGGGGGCAGGAGGAGAAGGGGACGACAGAGGATGAGATGGCTGGATGGCATCACTGACTCGATGGACATGAGTCTGAGTGAACTCCGGGAGTTTGTGAAGGACAGGGAGGCCTGGCGTGCTGTGATTCATGGGGTCGCAAAGAGTCAGACACGACTGAGCGACTGATCTGATCTGATCTGAAACAGAAGGTTACATAATTAAAAAAGAAAAAGAAGAAGGAAGGAAGGAAAGGAAGAGAGGAAGGAAGGAAGTAGGGAGGGCTCTCTGTTTCCAGTGCTTTCCCCAAAGATGTTTTTCTTTTACCTTGGGCTTTCATCTATCTCTGAAGACCTTACCATTCAATCCATCTCTAGAATTTATAGATTAGCTGAGTCTGAGCCTGTGTTTGGAAAGATGGTAGGAGGAGTTCAAGGGAGAACAGGTTCTAAACAGCTGCAGGAAATTACTGAGAAAATCCACAAGCATTAATAGTAGCTACATAGATTGATTCCTGTTTATTTCCTCATAAAAATCTATCCATTCTAATAGTGTTTGACTTTTCTTTGTTTTTGAGTCATTTCAGTGGGCTCTCTCCACACTAGCTCAGAGTCACTGCCAGCTCCACTGGCTGCGGACAGTCCAGGCATATCATTGCTTTCCTACAGAACTAGACTCTAGACCCTACTAGCTGAATGCATTTTGTTGTGTCTTTCTTGCTCTTTAATCAACTCTTTGCTTTGGATTCTGTTCTTTCTCTTTGTCTGTTTCCCATAAATTGAATGTTAAAGCCGTCCCCTCACCCCCTCTAACTCTGGCCTCATAAGATGATACTTCCAACTCAACTCTCATGCCAGAACGTGCTTCCAACTGCGACCAATTTTTCACCAGGGGATGAAGAGCTTCTTTGTTTGTTTCCCCATCCTCACACCACCATGCTGCTTCTATGAAAGGGAGCAGAATCTTGCCCCACGTTTGGTTTTTCTTTTTTTTTTTTCCACACTGAAAGGCATGTGGGATCTTAGTTCCCTGAAAAGGGATTTAACCTGTGCCCCATGAATTTTTTTTTTTTTTAATTAATTTATTTTTTAATTGGCTCTCTAAAAGATAGTATTTGTTTTTTTTAAAGGATGTATTATGACACTGAGATCACAGACAGCTGGTAAGGAACATTTACGTGAGATTTTTATGATCAGAAAATAAAGGCAATTTCTCTGACAAGACAGGATGTGTGTATGGGTGTGTATATGTACACCAGGCTACTCATGATAGCTCATATTCAGAGATGATTATAGATGTTCAGGAAAAGAAAAGATTTCTTCTGACCTGACCAGAGTCACTGGATCCCTCCAGACTGATGCTGTCAGGACTTTTAATTCTAGCTGGACAACAGATGTCCTTTCCTCCTCTTCAGAACTTCGTTCCCTGCATGATGTGCCTGGGAAACTGATTCCCAAAATATTACCTTCTCATCTGAGAGTGAAAATTGCTATCATATTGCCTTCTGGACTGTTCTGCACTAATCCAGTTATAATGCACTGCAGCCTGGGAGTGACTGCAGGTAAGCCTGGGACCCGCCTTTTCTGGCCCCAGAGCCTGCATATGTTAGCACTGCAAACTCTGTCAGACAGAGTTCATACCCAGGGCACCTCCCAAAACAACAGCAGCAGCAATATTGTAAAACCCTTTGGAGCAGTAAAACCCAGATGCAGAAACAAAACCCAAGTCCACCTAACCATCTCATGAAAGTGGTTTCTCTATGGAAAGCTTTGTTTTGCTTCCTACCGATACACGATCGTCCCTTCAGTTCAGTTCAGTTCAGTCCCTTAAGGGATGCATTTTAGTTATTGAGGACACGTTATTTAGTATGTGAATTTCTCTGTTCTCTTGTTGGTGTTTCCTCCTGACTGTAGGATGAGGAGTCTTTGTGTCCTTGTGCAGTAGTCTGAAGAAATGTTTTTCCCTCAGCAAGCCCAGTTGCTGTGTATGAGCAGCTTGAGCTCTTTCTATAAAATAACCTAAACCTGTTATTGCCATGGTAATAAATCAGAGATTCAAAACTCTTAAAAAAAAATTAAAAACTACAACAGCCCTGTCCAGAACACTTCATACGCTACAGCAATTACAATTTCTCATATTCCATGAGTTCCCCAACTTCATTGATACACTTGAGGCAATCTATATCTAAAAGAAAAGATGTGTGCTGTGTGCTCAGTCATGTCACATGACTCTTTGGGATCCCATGGACTGAAGCCCACCAGGCTCCTCTGTTCCTGGAATTCTCTAAGCAAGAAAACTGGAGTGGGTTGCCATTTCCTACTCCAGGGAATCTTCCTGACCCAGGGATCAAAGACACATTTCCTGAATCTCCTGTATTGGCAGGCAGATTCTTTTACCACTGAGCCACTGGGTAGCCTGAAAAGGAAAGATAGGATGGTTAAAAATACCTCCATAGGCAAAAGGCAGGACACAGCACCAAGCTATAGAAAGATCACACAAGGAGTCTTAGCTTCACCTCTCATCACAACCACTCTTTACAATCACATGTCTCCTCTAAAATGATGGAGACAATGAACCTTACTTCAGTTGCCTTCCTTCCTTGCTTATCTTAACCCCAAAACTCTATCCACTATGAGCTCCATAAAGCTTAACCATGCAAAGCAAGACTTTCCAGAAGGTACTGCATTACTGAGAGCTCCTAACTCAACTGCTATTTCCAGTTCATTGGAAAGGGAAGGTATCAGGAGAAATTTTTGTCTCCATAGCATCTATGATGGGTCAAAAGTCGAGCAAAAACCTACCCACATTCATTTAATCCTCTGACCTTTCTAAGGAGTTAAGAACTATTCTTGGTTGTTCTCACTTCACCCCACCCAGGGCTCATCAGTCTCAAGGGGAAGAAAGATCTAACAAATACATTCCAGTTATAGATCTAGCACAAGCTAATGCCAGTGCCAGTTAATTAGTAAAACTGAAATTAGTTCATTCTTGTTTACTTGTTTACCAAGGAGTTGGCATTAGCCAGAATGATTAGGGTAACATCAACATTAATCTTAATTCATGAATTATTAAAACCTTAGACTGAGTCACAGTAAATATGCAGGAATAATATTTTAATTTGGTTCTGTTTGCAATCAGTGCTGAAATGATGGAAAAGCATCTTATGATTAAGTATTGGTAATAAAGGTATCATTTTCATTATAATAACATTAAAAATAATCCCTCTAAATAAGATGAACTTTGTCAGGTTAACTAAATTAAAAGACCCATTTTTCACCAGTAACAGAAAATATTATGACTCCTGAATTCTTATTCTTGCACTAGGAGAAAAATATGTTAGAAATCATCATTGTAAACAACTAGAGACCAGATAAAATATATGCAAATATCACAGCCAATTATATATTGAAAATGATATCTTAATAGGAGACTTATGTTGTCAGATAATAGTCAGTTGCTTTTCATATCAGTATGAAAGAAACACAAGTTGCAAAGCACAGGGGAAGCAATATTTCTGATTTGTCTTCCAGTGACTGTATTATACAAGGAAATTACTAATCAGTATCTTCAATTCTTTGCCAGTGCAAAAGAGAAACTTATCACTTAAACGTTCAGTTACATCCCTTGGTGCACTTTTATATGCATTTCTGTTGGGTTTATTCCATGGAGTAGAATTTCTAGGTAATAGGGTGTGTGTGTGTGTGTGTGTGTGTGTGTGTTCGGTCACTCAGTCTTGTGCAACTCTTTTGTGACCCCGTGGACTGTAGTCTGCTGGGCTCCTCTTTCCATGGAATTATTCAGTAAGACTACTGGAGACAGTTGTCATTTCTTTCTCCAAGGATATGTATATGTTCATTTTAATAGAAAGTGAAAGCTCTTCAAAACCAACGTATCCGTTCATACTTTGACCAGCCATGGATGAGAGCTGCAGTAGCACCACGTCCTCTTTAGTATTTTCACTTTGTACTGACAGTGTTTGATTTTAGCCATTCCCTAATCAATGCTTTGTTTGAACTACTTTCTATAAGTCTAATGGCCTTTGTATATCATTCTTTGCAAAGTGCATGTATAAGCCTCAAGTTATTTGTCTTCCCAGGGACAACAGCAAGCTGGAATGAATGGTCATTCTACATGTTTTTGATCAATGCAGCTTTAAAATTCAAACCCAGTTCAAAAACATAATAAATACTTATCGTTTTCTTCCTCTTAGTTCAGTACATCTCAACTTACTATTTTAGTAGAAAAGCTGGTTTCTTTACACAGTGATATATGTTCCCAGCGTATAGCTTTGGAAAATGACTAATATGAAAACTGCTGTATGACTGAGTGATGAGCCCATTAACAGATGCTTAATGTTTAAAGTTATCGTGTGTTCCTAACCGTTCAGTTCAGTTCAGTTGCTCAGTCGTGTCCGACTCTTTGCGACCCCATGAATCACAGCACGCCAGGCCTCCCTGTCCTTCACAAACTCCCGGAGTTCACTCAGACTCACGTCCATCGAGTCAGTGATGCCATCCAGCCATCTCATCCTCTGTCGTCCCCTTCTCCTCCTGCCCTCAATCCCTCTCAGCATTAGAGTCTTTTCCAATGAGTCAACTCTTCACATGAGGTGGCCAAAGTACTGGAGTTTCAGCTTTAGCATCATTCCTTCCAAAGAAATCCCAGGGATGATCTCCTTCAGAATGGACTGGTTGGATCTCCTTGCAGTCCAAGGGACTTTCAAGAGTCTTCTCCAATACCACAGTTCCAAAGCATCAATTCTCCGGTGCTCAGCTTTCTTCACAGTACAACTCTCACATCCATACATGACCACTGGAAAAACCATAGCCTTGACCAAACAGACCTTTGTTGGCAAAGTAATGTCTCTGCTTTTCAATATGCTATCTAGGTTGGTCATAACTTTTCTTCCAAGGAGTAAGCGTCTTTTAATTTCATGGCTGCAGTCACTATCTGCAGTGACTTTGGAGCCCCCAAAAATAAAGTCTGACACGGTTTCCACTGTTTGCCCATCTATTTCCCATGAAGTGATGGGACCAAATGCCATGATCTTCATTTTCTGAATGTTGAGCTTTAAGCCAACTTTTTCACTCTCCTCTTTCACTTTCATCAAAAAGCTTTTTAGTTCCTCTTCACTTTCTGCCATAAGGGTGGTGTCATCTGCATATCTGAGCTTATTGATATTTCTCCCGGCAATCTTGATTCCAGCTTGTGCTTCTTCCAGCTCAGTGTTTCTCATGATGTACTCTGCATATAAGTTAAATAAGCAGGGTGACAATATACAGCCTTGAGGTACTCCTTTTCCTATTTGGAACCAGTCTGTTGTTCCATGTCCAGTTCTAACTGTTGCTTCCTGTCCTGTATATAGGTTTCTCAAGAGGCAGGTCAGGTGGTCTGGTATTCCCATCTCTTTCAGAATTTTCCATAGTTTATTGTGATCCACACAGTCAAAGGCTTTGGCATAGTCAATAAAGCAGAAATAGATGTTTTTCTGGAACTCTCTTGCTTTTTCCATGATCCAGCGGATGTTGGCAATTTGATCTCTGGTTCCTCTGCCTTTTCTAAAACCAGCTTGAACATCTGGAAGTTCACAGTTCATGTATTGCTGAACCCTGGCTTGGAGAATTTTGAGCATTACTTCACTAGCGTGTGAGATGAGTGCAATTACTGGAGGCCAAATATTAGAAAAATACAACATGGAGGCAATTCTATTTATCAGGAATGTTAGAAATATGTGGTGTGAAAATCTATTTCATAAGCTACATGAGATAGGAGATGAGAATACCAAGAATTATGCTTGTATAAATATTGATGACCTCAATAAATGACTCTTCAAGGTAAGGGTGGTTGTTGTTGTTGTTGTTCAGCTGCTAAGTCATGTCTGACTCTTTGCAACCCCATGAACTATAGCATGCCAGGCTTCCCTGTCCTTCGCTAGCTCCCAGAGATTACTTAAACTCACGTCCTTTGAGTCAGTGATGCTCTCCAACCATCTCATCCTTGCTGCCCCCTTCTCCTGCCCTCAATCTTTCCCAGAATCAAGGTCTCTTCCAATGAGTCACTGACAGAATAGAGTATGTACCTTGAGCATCAGAATGACAAAATGGGAGTGGTTTCTGCTAATAATAGATCTGGATCCCTGCTGAATCCAGGAAAAGGAACTTCCTTTCCTTGCATGTGATTATATATTAGGTAAATATGCCAAAATATCACTTCCAGGGGATGTCAAAATACTAGCCTCCTCAAGAATATACATTTCTCTGTCTTCCATAGGTATCCAGTCAAATGTCTTTGATTTTAGATCAGTGTATATGTTTGATAAATATAAAATGTTTTGGGTGTATTTTTTAAAAAATTTTTAAGCAATTTGTACAGCCATTAAGAGTGTATTTGTGAACCTGTATCCCTATATGCTGTTGACCACTAACATTTTGATATTTTAACATTTGCCAGTTTGGTAGATAGACAAAAAATATGTTTCTCCTGTTTAATTTTGAATTCATTAAATTATGAGTGTCATAGAACATCTTTTCCATATTTATTGGTCATTTTCATTTTTTTCTGTGGACTATCTCTTTTTATCTTTTGACTGTTGACTATTGATTTTTAAGAGTGCCATTTCAATGACAGAAATTAGTAAAAAAAAAAAAAAGAAAGAAAGAAATTAGTACTTGTGTAGCAATAATGTTAGCTGTATGTATTACATATTAATTTCTAGGTTTTTCAGTTTGGGGTACTATGTATGTCACAGTTTCATGTAATAAAGCATACTGTATTTTTCTTTTAATGCCTTCTGAGAGCATATGCTTTTGCTGTGATGCATACAGAAATTGTTTGTACAGCTGTGGTTTTTTCTCTCTCCTTCAGGCAGGTTTAAACTTTTGCAACAGGATTAAGTAATCATTTTAGGCTCTAAAATCATTCTACTATATCATCTTGCCCAAATCCCATTTTTGAGATTTCCATTCAATGAATATTAACTGAGACCCAGCTATTTGCCTAGGCCTATGCTGAAATTTGGGATGAGAAAAGCCATTTGCTAAACTACAGAAACTTAAATACAACTTACATTGAACCAGTAAACTTGTTCCTTACTAATTTCATGAAGAAGTTTTCTTAAGACATTTTCTTCTCACTAGCCTTGAAATATACAATTAAGCTTGCAGGAGGAGAAGGGGGCAATAGAGGATGAGATGGTTGGATGGCATCACCGACTCAATGGACATGAGTTTGAGCAAGCTCTGGGAGATGGTGAAGGACAGGGAAGCCTGGCGTGCCACAGTCCATGGGGTCACGAAGAGTAGGACACGACTGAGCAACTGAACAACATAAGATATTAATACTTATAAATATGTATGTTTTTATTTTGTACTCCATTATTATTCCTAGAAGTAGCTAGATGGCTTCCTATAGCATTCTTGTTGAGTGCAGGGGAAGTGCTATCATTACCAATGTTTGGGTTAAGCTGCTGTAGCAAGACTAATTTAAAAAGAAAAAAAAATTTTTTTAATTTCTCTTTGGCTACACTGGATCTTTGTAGCTTTGTGAAGGTTTTCTCTAGTTGCAGTGAGTGGGGGCTACACTTTGTTGCAAAGGCGGTGGCTTCTCTTGTCGTGGAGCACAGGCTCTAGGCACTTGGGCTCCAGAGCACAGGCTCAGTAGTTGTGATGCGTGGGTTTAGCTGCTCTGTAGCATGTGGCTCCTCCCAGACCAGGGATCCAAACTGTGACCCTGCATCGGCAGGCAGATTCTTAACCACTACACCACAAGGGAAGCCCATAAGATGACTTCTTAGGCAAACGTCTTATTAGGTAAATGTCAGCATTGAGTCACATGGCCACAGTCAACTCCAAGTGAGGCTGAGAAATTTCTTTTCTTTTTTTTTTTTTAGAAATTTCATTTCTACTTGGACCATGTATATATTTGCTAAAATTCTGGTGGCTTCTAGGATTAGAAGGAATTAAGAGGTAGTGATACTAGGGACACTTGGCAGCTTTTGCCATAACCCGTTTGGGTGTAACTCAACTTTTTTTTTGCTTCTTTTACCCCATGTTGACACACCTCTTTTCCAAAGGTGAACAATGTAGAGTCCAACCCAGTTCAGCTCAAAATCTAGAATTCCTACGTGATGTGAAATTCTTTCCATGAGTCCTGAGGAAGCGTCATCTGGTTCTATGATTGACTAACTATAGATAATTTCCCTGCCACTTCCCACAGCCCCCACGTTCCCACGAAAACACAATATACAGTAGTGCAACAGAACCAGGACAAGTGTAATAAAATTCCTACTTGGAAAAGAGAAGGATATAAATGACACAGAGAAGCTGGTCTCTAGCAATGCGGAAATCTTGCTGGGCAGCAATTGCAGACTCCCCTCGCTGGCACTGGAGTGAGCTCCTTGATGAATTCCTGGCTCTGCCCTCTTGGAAACCCCCAATCCACCGTCCTTGTGGTCCACTGGCTTTGTCCTTTAGGAAATTCTTCTTTATCCATCATCCCTGGGACACTTCTACAGTGCACACTGGAAAGCATATTCTCTTTTCACTTTAGATGTAATGATAGACAAGGAGTTTCAGGGTTGAAATTGAATGCAGCCCAAGTTTCTCAGTTCTCTGCAGATACAGGGTTAGAATCTCAGGAGATGGTTTCTTATCAAACTTTTACACACTAGACTTGCAAGTTCCTTGGTAGTATAATTTGCTCAAAAAATAGTTGAGTTCTTGTCCATTCCAGGTACCTGTATGTGAAAGAAAGCACAGCCAAAGGCCTTATCTGTATGTAACCCCGATGATGCTATATTCTCTCCCTTGAATTAACAGCAGTTACCCTGGGTTTGGAAACCACATCCTTAATCTGATTTTGGACTGGCTCACATTCATGAAGAATACTTAAGAGAGGGCTCTAGAACAAGGTCCTGGGTGACAAGTTTTATCTGCTGTGATTTTGTTTACAGAAACAGTTGTCTTTTCCAAGTTACTAATCCCTCAGTCAATTTAGATTAAAGGCCACTTGCTGAGAATAGAGCCAAGTTATACTCCCTTTTCAGCTCTGCGTCACACTGATTAATTCTTGCCTGACTCATCTCTCTCTTAGTGCATTGCTAAAAGCTGCAAGGGACAGCCAAGGCACATTAATATTCTGCAACTTTCTGATCCCTGTTCCAGGAGATACAGAATTGATAGGCACATGATCTGCCTTCTTAGTTACCATGGGTAACAGTTTTATGTAATGTTTACCATAAAAAGGATTACTGGCTCTTCAGTCTGAAGTATCTGTTTACTCATGCTCAGCAAGTCTGTCATCAAGGAAGGGCCATGTATGTTAGAATAGTTTTACAGTGTAAAACTCCACGTATGGTATCAATTTTTGTATTAATTAGAGTTGAAGCTGAACTGCTTTAAAAAGAGACTTCCATGGGTCTAAGAGAAGAACATTCTTTTTATCTATTCATCTTAAACAAGATTGTAACAGGCAAGCTCTGTCAGCAGCTACACGTGGCTTCCATCTCTGAGCCCAAGGTGGCTATTTGAGCTCTTGCTGTTTCACAGCCAGTGGGAAAGAGAATAGAAAACTGGAGGACAAAGAGCTTTCTTTTCAAGGAAGTGACTACTCACCTGCCTTCATAACTCGAAAAACTTTTGCTCACATCATTAGCCTGAATTTATTCAGATGACCTTGACACTAGGGACACAGAGAACGTGACCTGCTAAGTCACTCAGGGGGGTTTCTGTTACTAACAAGAAGAACAGAAGAATGGATAACAGACAACAATCAGTGATACAGATAACACACTAACATATTTCACAAACAAACATATTGCTTGTTTTTTTGACATCATTTTGGGGCAATTGCATATTTGTAAATATGCATATTTACAAACAGTTTTTAGCTTCCAAGTTACAAAATTACATATTTTCAATCTACATTTCATATCTTTTGAATATTCAGGCTGTTTATCAACACCAAGTCACTAATCAATAAAATTATTTTTTATCTGTTACTTTCTGCTTTTATTTTTTTTCTCCTTCAAGTTACACATAGTTTTTTTTCAAAGCTCTCTAAACTTCTACCCTCTATTTTCTGAAATGTTCAATAAAAGCAAAACTTCTTACTAATGTGTTTGATGGTAGGAGACTATATATGCTAATGCAAAAGGTGAGTGAATACATAAAACAGCTGATGATATATGAGAGGTGTTAACAAAGGAGGAATTCTCCCTACCTTCTGAACAGGTATTGTTCATCTTAATTTGTACTTCTCACCTCTGCATGTATAACCCATCTCATCAAGAATAAAGTACTGCAAACTAGTAATGGTTTCTGGCATTCAATTTTGTTCCCTACGGACCCGCCGTCACCATTTTTGTTGTTTTATTTATTCTACTCACTCCTTGAGCTTTCCCCAATATTCCCTCCTTTTCACAAGGTTTCCATGAGCAGTTGAACAATTATGCTTATATTTCCCTTTCTCGGCACTCTTGCATGCTCTGTTCATTTTAGTTTTGTTCAGATAGTCTTTCTTTCTTCACCATATTTTGCATGTCCTGAGCCTGTGCCATCCTCTCCTCCTTCTCTCCTCATTTAGCTTAACCAGGGGCAGCAGCTCGACAACCTCGTGCTGTTTTTTTCCCCAGCACCCACACGGACCAGTGAAGGCCACTGAGCATGTGGAGTGTAAGAAGTGTAGGCAGGCAGATGCGCGCTTAACCTTGAGCGAAACTGAGGTTAAAACACAAATGATTTCCCTAATACACTTAGTTCAACTAACAGTGGTGGACTTAGGATTCCTCCCAAGAATCCTGACATCCTTTTAATTGGAGGATTAATTAAAAGACGTATCAGGACATCATCCAGTGTTCTTTAGCATTGCACTGCTATTGTAAACAACCACACTGCTTTCAGACAAAGCAAAGGAAGTCCTACAGCCTCAGTGATCTGTCAGTTACATTTGACTGTGAGGGGTGATCCACGGGAGGCTCAGAAAGGGATCTGTTTCCGCCAAGGCTGAGTAATTTACCTTCTGGGAGAAAAACCATGGCCAGAAAATTGAATGAAATTACACCCATTTCTTTTGGGTCTCACTTAAAAATTATGTTAAAAGCTAACAAGTACAAAATACATTTTAAAAAACCTATAAAACTGGAAATTTTAGGATCATAGAATATTTTAACAAACTATAGGGTACTTATAATCCTTGTTGGGAAATAGAACAAAAACTTCCATACTTTTTGTTAACTATTTTTTCATTAAAAATTGGGGAATCATTATTCTACTGCTTTTTTTCCCAACACATTCTTCTACGTTTGTGTTCATTTTAGTGCTAGACTATAGAATGATTTGTTCCTATGTATTATTTACGAAATTCCCTGAGAAATATATTGTGGTTGGCAGAAACCTCTTCTCTTAAGGAATATCATCATGGGAACATAAAGAAGAGGCTTATGTGCAAGGAGATCCAACCAGTCCATTCTGAAGGAGATCAGCCCTGGGATTTCTTTGGAAGGAATGATGCTGAAGCTGAAACTCTAGCACTTTGGCCACCTCATGCAAAGAGTTGACTCATTGGAATAGACTCTGATGCTGGGACGGATTGGGGGCAGGAGGAGAAGGGGACGACAGAGGATGAGATGGCTGGATGGCATCACTGACTCGATGGATGTGAGTCTCAGTGAATTCCGGGAGTTTGTGAAGGACAGGGAGGCCTGGCGTGCTGCGATTCATGGGGTCGCAAAGGGTCGGACACGACTGAGCGACTGAACTGAACTGAACTGAACTATGTGGATTCTATAGGAGTAGTTCACCATTATATAAATTTTCTGCTTTGAGTAACTGATGATCTTGCAGGGCCTAAAACATTACAAAGAAAAGAACAAAACTACAGTCTATTCAGCTATTGCCTTAAAAAAAAATGTTATCTTTGGTGCCTTAAATAAAAGTTCACGTAAAATAATTGTTATTAAGTTGTCAAGTCACGTCCGATTCTTTACAACACCACGAACTGTAGCCAGCCAGGCTCCTCTGTCTATGGGATTTCCCAGGCAAGAATACTGGAGTGGATTGCCATTTCCTTTCTGAGGGCATCTTCCCGGACCAGGGATCCAATCTGTGTCTCCTGCACTGGCAGGTGGATTCTTTACCACCTAGCCACCAGGGAAGCCCCATGTAAAATAATACTTGACGTTATAAAAACATGATCTTTTTGAAACACTTTAATATTCAGAAGTTACGATCTCAAATAATAATTATTCTCATTCAAATCTGGGTTGAATATTATATACCGTTAGAATCCTGTTGGCTAACCTCTCTGATGACTCACTGAGAATATTATCATTATAGAAATGTTATTACTGGCTCTTCAAATACATAAAATTTACTACTCTCAAAAACCAAAGCTCAGGGTTCCTGTGGTGGCTTAGTGGTAAAATATCTGCCTGCCAATGCAGGAGACACATGTTCAATCCCTGGTCTGTGAAGATCCCAGATGGGGTGGAACAACTAAACCCGTGTGCCACAACTACTTATCCTGTGCTCTAGAGCCCGAGAGCTGCAACTAAGAAGC
The DNA here is from genome assembly GCF_055505025.1 of Bos grunniens. NCBI lineage: Eukaryota > Metazoa > Chordata > Mammalia > Artiodactyla > Bovidae > Bos > Bos grunniens. The sequence continues at coordinate 99,594,845 of NC_141168.1, forward strand.
CTGTGTGCCTTGAACCTGTGCTCTGCAATAAGGGACGCCACTGTAGTGAGAAGGCTATGCAACTAGAGAGTAGCCACCACGCACCATCGGAACTAGAGAAAAAGCCCACGCAGCAACAAAGACCCAGTACAGCCAAATATTTTTTAAAAACTCCAAAGCTCAAAAATGATCTTACTAAGTTAGGTATTTAATTGTTCAAACTATTTTATTTTTGGTTAGACCCTAAAAAACTGTCATACCCACTCCCTTGTCTCCAAAGAGTCTCACGATAGGATATTTAGCAGTGTTACTCTAATTGTGAAGATAGCAAGTGCCTTAGGCGAACCTAGTATGAGAAATTTCTTTCTGCATCTGTTTGTAAGAGGGTCAGGTTGAAACCAGAATACTCTCTTGCAAGGATTAGGAAAGAGATGAAATATTGACTAGATTTCCCCCTAGCTACAATTATATTTATTTTCTATTTTAGAAATTGGAGTCTAAGCTGAAGGACAGAAGGACAGAAGGAAAATGTACTGGCTTCCCAGGTTATCAGCTTTTATCCACTATGCCAACCAACTAGAATCCTGGCTTCACTGTATATCTTTCTACCCAGTAGGGCGGTGGAGTAGCAACCCCCAAAGATGACCACATCTTGTCCTGAACCTGTGAATGTATTACCCTACAAGGCAAAGGGACATTACAAATGTGATTAAATGAAAGATCTTGAGAAGGGGAGATTATCTAAGATTGTTCAAGAGGGCCCAAGAAAATATAAGGATCTTTATAAGTGAAGGAAGGAGGCAAGAAAGAGTCAGCAAAGGAGAAATGACTGATGGTCACATGGCAGAGGGCAGACAGGGAAAGAGAGATCTTTTAAGATGCTACACAGCTAGCTTTAAGGACTGAAGAAGTGATCACAAGACAAGGAATGCGGAGGTAGGCCACTAGAACCCAGAAAAGGCAAGGAAAGGAATTTTTCCCCCAAAGCCTCCAGAAGGGATGTAACTCTTTGACCCAATTTAGAATTCTCAGCTCCAGAACTGGAAGATGATATATTTATGCTGCTTTAAGCCACTACATTTGGGATAATTTGTCATAGCATCAATAGGAAATAAATATACCATGATTCAATAATATCAATTTTAAATATAGAATATCAAAGAACAGTGGAGTGAATCGCCATGCCTTTCTCCGGGGGATCTTCCCAACCTAGGGATTGAACCCAGGTCTCCTGCATTGCAGGTGGATTCTTTACCTGTATCCATATATCTTATTTTATTCTATTTTATTTATGTATTTTGGCTGTACTGGTGCAGCTTGTGGGATTTTAGTTCCCTGACCAGGGATTGAATTTACGCCCTTGGCAGTGAAAGAATGGAGTCCTAACCACTGGGCGGCCAGGGAATTCCCTATCCATCTGTTAAATAATTAAATCTTGGGTATAGGGTTTCTGTGTCATGATGACAAGAATGTATAGCAAATTTAGTTAATTAATTAACAGCTCTCATTTAGTCCTTCATGTGAAACAACATGTTAAAAAAAAACCCCAAAAAACGAGGCACTTGTCATACCATATGGTAGTATCTCAATTTAGCTTATTTCCTTAAAATTTTTCTGAAGTAACAGTGCATTTTCATTTTGCACTGTAATGACTAGGGATGTTAGGGATTCGCAGTCTTGACACTACTGACATTTTAGACTAGACAGGCCTTTGTTGGGAGAGACCTTCCTGTGCGTCCCTGACTTCTACCCTCTAGGTGCCAGTAGTGCTAGATGTCCCCCAGTGGTGACAACCAAAATGCCATCAGACATTGCCAAATGTCCCCAGCGGGGCACAATCGACACTGGTTGAAAATCACTGCTTAGGCAACTCATTACTTGGGGATAAATACCCCGTAAGTATCCACTGGAACATTCACAAGAATATTTGGCTATGCTATTAGGACATAGAATAATATGCTATTATTCTATTTTATTTATTTATTTATTTATTTTGGCTGCGCTGGTGCAGCTTGTGGGATCTTAGTTCCCTGATCAGGAAACTGGTCAGGGCTTCCCAGGTGGTGCTAGTGGTAAAGAACCCACTAGCCAATACAGAAGATATAAGAGAGGCGGGTTCGATCCCCGAGTCAGGAAGATCCCCTGGAGGAGGGCATGGCAACCCACTGCAGTATGCTTGCCTGGAAAGTCCCATGGGCAGAGGAAACTGGTGGGCTACACTGGTGTCCACTAAGAGTTGGACACGACTGAAGCGACTCAGCACACATTAGGAAATGATCAGAAAGACAATGGCTGCTGTTTCTTTGAAATTCATGTTTGTAACTAAAGGAGATGGAGAACCTCAACAAGGCAGTCTCTTGTGGACTCTCCTGGTTTTCTTCTTGCCTCACCAGGATTTTTGCATCCTCTTTGCTGCCTCTGCCTCACCTCTACATGCTGGAACATCCCAGGACTCAAGTTATCCACTCAGAGTTCTTCTTTACTGACACATACCCTAGGTCATCACATTCACTCTTAAGTCCCCAAATGTATCTATACACTGACTCACAGCATATATACATCCCCGGCCATCAATTCTCTACTGAACTAGAACAGCTACTCAACAACTTCAATTAACTGTCCAATAGGATAAGCATCTCAAAAATAAACACATTCAGCTCCTGTTTCCCCACTCAAACCTTCTCCTTCCACCTTCCCAGCTCAGTAAGTTACAGCTCCTCTGATACTCGATTTCTCTCATTTTCTCACATCCTCTATCAAATCCACCATCCTCTCACTGGATCCACATTCAGAACACATAGGAATCCAATCCTTCTTTGCCACCAGCACTATCAACTCTGTCTGGGATTAGAATCAGCGCCTCCTAACTGGCCTCTCTTTTTCTGTCTTCTCATCCTGCAGTCTCTTCTCAACTCAACAGCCAGAGTGATGCTCTGAAAATGTCAGACAAATCACGTCATTCCACTAAATCCCATCCAGAGGGAAAATGAAAATGCCACGAGTTGTATATGATCTAATCTTTCTGATTTCGCTTCCCACGCTTCTCCACCTCTCCATCACTCTAGTCCCACTGACTTCCTCACAATTCTGTGAGCAAAGCAAGTAGCTTCTTATGCCTCTGCATAGAAAGGCCCCAACCAGAGATGTGCCCAAGGCTCTGTGTCAGTCACGAGTCGTGGTTCTCCATGGAACAAAACCAACAGAATAGACAGACAGATACAGATCTCGGTATCTACTTACATCTATCTATACAAAATAAGATTTATTATAAGTTATTGGCTCACGTGATTAGGAAGGCAGAGAAGTTCCACAATATGCCATCTGCAAGCTGGAGACCCAGGAAAGCCGGTGGTATAAATTTCCAGTCTGAGTCCAAAGGCCTGAGAACAGGAATTCTTATAAGTCAGCCCAAGCGCAGAAGACTGACGTCTCACCTCAAGCAGTCAGGCAGAGAGAGCCAATCCAACCTTCCCCCACCTTTGTGCTCCATTCAGGCCCTCAGTAAGTGGGATGATGCCTGCCCACCTTGGGGAAGGCTGTCTGCTTTACCCAGTCCACCAATTCTAATACTAATCTCTCCAGGAAACACCTTCACAGATGCACCCAGAAATAACATCTAACCCCATAACTGGGCATCCCATAGCCCAGTCAAGATGACACATACCATTAATCCTCGCAGTTCATTTCCTCACTTATTCTAGGTCTCTGTCCAAATACTACCCTGGAGAGACCTTTCCTGTTCACTCGATCTAAAATAGAATTGCTCACCTCACAATCCCTGGCCTAGTTTTCCTTCATAAGACGACTAATCGACAGAATGTGGATTTTAGTATTTGCATCTTTCTGTTTCCACCCACCAGATAGTAGCTTCACTGAGGGAAGGTATCCTTAACTACCTACCCTCTGCTGTATTGCCAGCACTAGGCTATAGAACAGGATACAGAGAGTGAGATAGGTAAATATTCATATGTATCTATCACAGAAAGATATATATATATATATATATATTCACACACACACAGGTGTGTGTGTATATATACATACACTCACACACACACACACACACACACATCAGGATATACATGCCAGGATAGCCTAGCAAGTAGCAAATATATTTTAAAAGCAATATACAGTTGCACTCTGTTAGGCTCCCCTGGTAGCTCAGATGGTCAAGAATCCACCTGCAATGCAGGAGATCCAGGTTCGATCCCTGGGTCAGGAAGATCCCCTGGAAAAGGGCATGCCTCAGGATATACATGCCAGGAGAGCCTAGTAGGTAGCAAATATATTATAAAAGCTATATATGACTGCACTCCACTGAACTTCAAAATTGGAAAACAGTATAAAATACTTCCACAGCCACATCCGACCTGCTTTGAAAATCACTCAGTTGTGTCTGATCTGCTTAGAAGTACTCATTTCCAATCTAAAATAAAAGTAAGTTTTGACTGTATTTTTTAGTGTTTTCAAGATCTAGCAAAATCTTTATTAAAATGAACAAAGAGTGCCCTCTACTGTGCTACACAGATGCACGCATCTCTGAAGGGTTTTTTTTTTTTTTTTTTTTAAATTATTTATTTCTTATTGGCTGTGCTGCATCTTCACTGCTGTGCATGTTTCTCCAGTTGTGGCTACCAGGGGCTTCTCGTGACAGGCTCTAGGCACACAGGCTTCAGTAGTTGTGGTATATGGACTCGGTTGGTCTACGACATGTGGAACCTTCCTGGACCAGGGATTGAACCTGTCCCCTGCACTGGCAGGCATTTTATCTGCTATACCACCAGGGAAGTCCCGAAGGTATCTTTTTTCCTTAATTTTTGCTTTAATCAGGCAGAACACTGTTTGAAAAGGTTTACAAATAGATAATTTTCATCTTTGATGCTATCAGTATTTCTAAACAGAAAGTAAATCTTATGCTGCTGGGGTGTAGATTTTTCCTCAATGGCTATTTACCACCTCACACTGGATTTGAGGCAACAGTAGAACATAAACAGAGTTTTTAAGTCAAAGAGATGTTTTGCTGGTTGTCAGATACCATGAAGGCTAAACAGCTACAGTTTTTGCTGCTGCTTGCATCTGAATGAACATTAAGAAGTCTCCCCAGATAGCGAAGCCAGGAGAGAACTGCATGTGATTTGCATAAGGCTCTGCTGCTGCTGCTAAGTCACTTTCAGTCTTGTCCGACTCTGTGCGATGCCATAGATGGCAGCCCACCAGGCTCCCCCGTCCCTGGGATTCTCCAGGCAAGAACACTGGAGTGGGTTGCCATTTCCTTCTCCAATGCATGAAAGTGAAAGTGAAGTCATTCAGTCGTGTCCAACTCTTAGCGACCCCATGGACTGCAGCCTACCAGGCTCCTCCATCCATGGGATTTTCCAGGCAAGAGTACAGGAGTGGGGTGCCATTGCCTTCTCCGCAGAAGGCTCTAGTAGGTATTTATCCTGGCTGCATATTGTATTCACCTGGGAGCCGTTGAAACTATTAACACCCAGATCACTTTCAGCAACAATACTCAAGTCTTCCTTGCCAGTCTGTGAGCCTTTTAGCTCTTTCTCTTGCCATGCTGAAGTGGTTTTCCACTGGGGGCAATTTGGTTTCCCTCTCCCCCCAAGGATATTTATAATGTCTGGAGACAGTTTTAATTAGTACACTGGCAGAAGGGGTAGGGGAGGAAGGGGTTATTGGTATCTGTGAAGCAGAAGCCAGTGATGCTATCGGTCATCCACCCAGGGGCACTCCCAGTGCAAGAATTATCAAAATGTCCATAGTGCCAAGACTGAGAACCCTGCCTTCGCAGCCTGTTTAGGACCTCCAGAAAAGCAGAGAAGGGATGGAAACAAACTTCTGTATTTCATACCATCTTAGTGGGAAAACACTTGGTCTTCCACTCTTAAATATGATATTGCTTGGTGGTGCTCAGTTGTGTCCTACTTTGTGACTCCGAGTACCATAGACCCATCAGGCTCCTGTCTATGGGATTCCCCAGGCAAGAATACTGGAGTGGGCTGCCATTTCCTTCTCCAGAGGATATTCCCAACCCAGGGATCAAACCCGCATCTCCTACATTCGCAGGCAGATTTTCTAGCGCTGAGCCTCCTGGGAAACCTACGTATGATGTTAGCTGTACATTTTTTTTTTATAGATACCCTTTTTAACATCAAGGAACTTCCATTCTATACCTGATTGCCCAGTTTCATTATCAGTGATTGTTGAACTTTATCAACTACTTTTCTGCACCTATCCAGATATTCATATTTCTTTCTTTTTAGTCTGGTAATATGGAGATTAATTTTTAAATGGGTTCCTGGGATAAAACCCATTCAATGTAGAGTCAATTTGACAAATTTTAAAGATTTTTCCATCTATGTATGGAGGAATACTGGCATATAGCATTCCTTTCTTTGTTTAGCTTTGATATTAGGGTAGTATTAGCCTCATAAATGGGTCAGAAAATGTTCTCTCATCTTCTATTGTTGGGAACAGTTTGTGTAGAATTGGTATAATTGTTTTTTCAAATGCTTGATAGAAGTCACCAGTGAAGCCCAATTAGACCTAGGCCTTTTTCTACCAGAGAAGTTTTAACTATGAATTCAGTTTCTTTAATAAATGGGTCAGAAAATGTTCTTTCATCTTCTATTGTTGGGAACAGTTTGCACAAAATTGGTATAACTGCTTTTTCAAATGCTTGATAGAAGTCACCAGTGAATCCCAATTAGACCTAGGCCTTTCTCTGCCAGAGACATTTAACTATGAATTCCATTTCTTTAATAAGTGTGTATGTGCTGCTACTGCTCCCTGGTGGCTCAGTGTAAAGAATCTGCACAGCAATGCAGGAGACTCAGGTTTGATCCCTGATCTGGGAAGATCCCTGAAGAAGAAAATGGCAACTGACTCCAGTATTCTTGTGTGGGAAATCCCATGGACAGAGACTGGCGGACTATAGTCCATGGGGTCACAAAGAGCAGGATACAACTCAGCGACTGAACAACAGTGTGTTGCTAATTAAATCTGTTCCTTCCTGAATTAACTTAGTTTGTCTTCCAAAGAATTTGCCCATTTCATCACTGTCAGATTCATAAGCATAAAATTATGGTTCTTATTTTCTTTTCAGTGTCCATAGATTCTGTGGTATAACCCCTCTTTTATTCCTGATATTAGTATATATAAATATAAATTTACATTTTCCCCCATTTTCTGTAATAGTCTGTATTAATCATTTTCTTCTGTTTCCTTTAGATTTAATTCACTCAGTTTAAGGTGGAAGCTTACATCATTGAGGCCTATTGATCTAATATTAGCATTTAGTGCTATGAATTTCCTTTTAAACCCAGAGTTAGCTGTATCCCACACATTTTAATAGGCTGTATTTCAATTTTCATTGAGATAAAAATAATTTGTTTCCCTTGTGATTTTTTCATTTATCTAAACATTTGCAGATTAGAAAGCTATCTGCCTGTTATTTCTATTTTAATTCCATTGTGATTAGAGAACACAGTTTGTATGATTTCAATACTTAACATCTGTTGAAATTTGTTGTATGGTCCAGAATATTTTCTCTCTTGGCAAAGAATTTAAGTGCCCTTAAAAACCAATTACATGTACTGCCGTTATTGGTGGGGGCTTCCCTGGTGGCTCAGATGGTAAAGAATCCACCTGCAATGCAGGAGACTTGGGTTCAGTCCCTGGATTGGGAAGATCTCCTGGAGGAAAGCCTGCCCACCTACTCCAGTGTTCTTGCCTGGAGAATCCCCATGGACAAAGGAGCCTGGCAGGCTACAGAGTTGGACACAACAAGCGACTAAGCACTTTATTGGTGAAGTGTTCACTACACATCAATTAGGTTAAAGTGGCTGAGAAAGCTGTTCAAAATCTCTAGGTCCTTACTGATTTTCTTATTCTATCAGTTCTTGAGAGATTATCTCCCCATTACAATGGAATTCCATGTTTTAGTCTATTATTTTCACATTTAAACTTTTGAACCATATGGAATTTATCCAGGCATATACAATAAAATGTGGATCCAACCTTTTCTTTTATCACTAAAGTATTTCATTATTAATATTTTAGGTAGTACAATAAGGATGGTATTTAGGAGAGACTGTTTTAGAAAATATATAAAATACATAACATACTTTTAAAATATCTAAAGTGAAAGTGTAAGTGAAGTCACTCAGTTGTGTCCGACTCTTTTCGACCCCATGGACTGCAGCCTGCCAGGCTCCTCTGTCCATGGGATTTTCCAGGTAAGAGTACTGGAGTGGGCTGCCATTCCCTTCTCCAGGGTATCTTCCCAGCCCAGGGATCGAACCCAGGTCTCCCGCATTGTAGGCAGATGCTTTTACCCTCTGAGCTACCAGGGAAGTCACAATATCAAACATGTATTTAAAATACCTAACATGTATCTAAAACTAAAAAGGGAGAAATCATAATGGGAAAAAACATCTAAAGATAGAGCAAGAAAAAACATTTTGAAAATACAGTTTTTAAACTACAAGATGCGCTTCCTTACATGCAATGAATACGAACATTCTTTTCTTCCTTTTGACTAGAATTTAATCTTTCTGAGTCATCTGTCCAGCACAGAAACTATTTTGAAGCCAATTCTAGGACAATCTTGCAAAACAAACAAACAATGCTCAAACACAAAACAATAGTTCACTTTACATAGGTTCTTTGTTTCCTGGTCTTCTGTTCAAAGTTAATGCCATGATCCAATTCCTTATTTGAAATTCTTGAGCATGCTACTTCAGAAGAAGTAGTAAATAAGAAATACTTATTTCTGACTAGTACTCGACTTTCCTGGATTCATTAATGTTCTTTCCGGTCACAAATTTCACACAAAGACCAGTTTGCTATATTTTTTGAAGCTAAGAAAGGTCTGTAAAGCACTAGCTGACAGCTAAATTTGTTAGTTTTTCATCCCAAACATCTTTGAGGAAAATCAGAGACAATAAAGCAATCTAACCTTTCATATTAAACATTAGTAAGCAATAGCTCCATTCTAGAAAAATAGAAAATAATTCATGTGACTTTTATATTTATTAATTCGGCTGTATGAAAGTGCATTTCAAATCCAAAAGACTAATTTCCATATGTGTTTACGTATAATAGGAGTTTTAAGGCTACACGATATCACAGAACGACGGCCCCGCTATAATCCACCAAATGTTCTTTTTAGAAGTAGCCTGGTTCCCCTGCCCTAGGCTGACTTCACACGTGTTGCAGGCGTTTCTTCCAGCCATATCACTTTTGGGTGTGAAATGCAAAAAGGAATTCCCTAGCTCACCTTTTTCAGGCAGTTTTTACAGATCCTCTTTATCCCCACTGTCCACCAACAGCCCTTCAATTGACTGACGCAGGACTGATGATACAGCAGCTGTTTTTGCTGGTACTTTCTGTGACCGCCCCAGGGTTTTGTCCTTCCCTCAGGGCTTGTGTTGATGGCACACCTGCCGCCGAGTGCTTGCGTTTGGGATTTGAGAAAGTCATGTTTTCACAGCGCAGGCTTAAACAGCTCGGTCTGTTAAGGTGAATGTTTTGTAGCCCAGGACAGGAGAGAACCCTGAGGTATCTCCCTACTTTTTTAGGCTTCAGACCCATTGTATAGAGCAAGCTCCCACTTCCGGAAGCAAACCAAGATCTAAGCCTGTAAATGCCTCACTGCTTACGAAATCAAAACCTAAGGACAACCAATCACAATCAACTAGGGTTCAAGCTGTAGCCAATCAGCAGTAATTTCCTTGCTTTCTTGCCACCTTTTCTCCGTGAAAATCTCTCCCCAGTGCTCGGTTTGGCACTGCTGAATCCAAGAAGGATTTTGCGCAAAAAAATATTCTTAAAATGGTTAATACGCTTCTATTTATCTTTTAACAAGGCCCGGGTTTCATTTACACTATGATATTAACTTTGTAGCTATGGAAAAGTTTAATTCTAACTACTTAATGAGTTTTTAAAAATTAAATTCATATTTATATATAAAAGTATTTTAATCTTAAAGTTGACCGTGTAATTAACTCACACATCACACTTGAATAAAATGTCACAACATGTCACCTTTTAAAAGATATGTATTTTAATAATAAAGACAGTATTAGTGAAGCCTTTTTTGTATGTATCTTTTGTGATGTTAAACAGGTACTGTCAAATATATGGATGTATATAAAAGTGGGTTAAGAATATAAATCATTTGTCAAGAAAGAGCTGTGCTTTCAAAGGCTTCTTAAAAGGCCAAAAAGGTAAAGTTTCTCTTAGGAAATTATGCTTAGGAGTTAATACTTATCACAGTTACATCTGCTAAAGAAGGAAAATAACAAACTTTTAAAACCATCTTAACAGAAATCTTACTGCAAATAGGTGATTCTTTTCAACACAATACATAGAAAGAAGAATAACCTCAAAGGCAGGTATAACTTTCTTCCATGGTATATTAAAAGTAGGAGTTTGGCTAATGGCTCCTGAATTGTAAAAGTTGCTGACAAACTCCCCTAGATTGTGTATAGTTTTTCCCCTTTAAAAAGTCATATATAAAGATATGTCAGCATCCAGCAGAGCTAATATTGGTCCATAAGAAAAGTTATAAAAATATTAACATAAGAAAATTCCAGTTTAAAAGAAATTTCAAACCAATTCTAAGCACGGAAAAATAGCCATATGGCTGAGGTTAATTTTCTAAAGTTAAACAAGCTCCTCCTTCCCCCCTGGGACAGCTGCCCCATTATATTTGTTTTTTTCCTACAAAAATCAGTTTACCACCTGCTGGAATCCCAGCCCAGGAACCAGCCTGTGAAAGTAGGTGGCTCATGACCCTGTTTTATGATGACAATTGGCGTCCTCTTGTCTCTTCCAGAAGGGTCGGTCTCAAGGTATATTTTGGCTAAAAAAGAGTTTAAAAAACAAATAAATTTGGTTAGTTTCAACTAAAGTAAAATAACTAAAGAATGAAAAGCCTTCCAATAAAAGTAATAAATCAAATTTTCATTGGCCCAAAGTAGCCAATGCTACTCCATTTGGACAATTCCTTATTATTTTCTCACATCTGGAATGTGCATGTCTCATTATTGCCTGAAAAAAATTCCAAACTTTATGGAATTATCCTTATAGCATAATTATTCTTTACTTTGCAATAATGCAAAAAAACAACAACAACAAAGTACTGCCAGAAAGAACAGCATTCCTCAAAAGGAATTTATAAAAATCTAGATTATCAGAGTTATGGAGCTTTTACTATTCCCATAATTTTAAAAAATGAATTTAAAAGTCTAAGAATAAATTGATATAATTATATCCTAAATTAGATAACAAAACATAATTTTCTTATTCCTATTCTGAAATTCTTCAGTTTAAAAAAAATTCCACTTCTCTTTAGTTCTGAAGATGAAAGCTAAGATTCTTCTGATTCTTCTTGGTTTTGATACATGGTTTTGGAGGATGTGGTGCAAAGAGAAATCAGGAACTTGGTAACAACTGTTCAGAATTATGTCCTAATTACCCGTGGGATCCAGCTTACCAGACTTCAGAGATTCTGATTTCTCAACTTCATTGGCATCTTTTCCAATCCAAATAAAAATCTGCAAAATGAAGCAATAATAATACTCATAATTTTGGGAGTCTAGATGCAGTGTGAGCCTTATGCAAAGTGCTTCTCATACCATCTCACTGAATCTTCACAGCCCCAAAGTCAGGGATGTGGAGATGCAGGTCCAGAGAAGTCCCGTCGCTTTCCTAATGTCTACACTTATTAAGAGATGCCTGAATTTGTATCCAGCCAGTTTGACGCTAGATATCACATTCTGGTATTTTATGTTTATATAGTATTTTTCTAGTTTACAAAGTGAGCCTTCCTGAAAACAACATACCGGCTGGGTTTTATGCACACATGCTCCTGGGGTGTGTAAAGCAGGCATTATTCCCATATTATTATCCTGAGGGAGCCATATGTAGCTTGTTCATGGGCACCCCACACTCCCTTTAGGAACCCCTAACTTAAACCTAGTCTTCTTCTATGTTATGGCATCCTGTCACACTTTGGGAAAAGTGCTACGTGTGTGTGTGCTTAGTCACTCAGTCATGTCCCACTCTTTGCAACCCCATGGACTACAGCTTGCCAGACTCCTCTGTCCATGGGGATTCCCCAGGCAAGAATACTGGAGTGGGTTGCCATGCCCTCCTCCAGGGGATCTTTCCAACCCAGAGATCGAACCCAGGTCTCCCACATTGCAGGCAGATTCTTTACAGTCTGAGCCACCAGGAAAGCCCAAATATTGTTTAGTATTTAAATACTGATTCTTTAAAACCTGATATAAGTTCTGCATGTATCCTTCTTGTCAAATGTAGGTTGTGTACTTCAGTGATGAAAAATTCTCCTGAATTCCCTTATATTTAAATCACTTTAAGATCACTTGTTGGCAGAGAAATTTTGGTGAAGTTAGTTTTGATTGTATTCTAATTCGTACTGAAAGTGCTGGAATATTTGCCTACAGGTACAGAATAAACCATGACCACACTGCTGAGTAAATAAAAAGCATAGTTAAAAAAAAATGAAGTGTAGTACTGGAAATATTCTAAAGCATCCTTGATCATGGAAGCAACAGAGTTGACTGCAAATGGAAAAGATTAAATTCTTCTGAATAATGAGACTTTCTTATTTTGTAATTCTTAAATACACAAAGGTGTTTTATTGACATGAGGTTTTATATTTCATATCTAGAAATAAGTGATCCATTCACTTAGGGAGAATCTGTGACCAGATCCCAAATTCAAATATGCTAATTCAAGACCAAGAAGCTAAAGTATAATATAACTGAATGATTTAACAAGTAAGAACAGACCTAAAAATAACAAATCTCTGTGGTTGACTAAAGACTAGGCCTAATTCAGGAACGTATTTTATATTTGTTCTACACAATGTACACTGGAGTGGGTTGCCATTTCCTTCTCCAATGCATGAAAGTGAAAAGTGAGAGTGAAGTTGCTCAGTCATGTCGGACTCTTAGCGACCCCATGGACTGCAGCCCACCAGGCCCCTCCGTCCATGGGATTTTCCAGGCAAGAGTACTGGAGTGGGGTGCCATTGCCTTCTCCCCCTGAGGCATTGCAACCCACTAATGCATTTATTACTTACATGTATGAATGAATAAGAATGAATGAATGTCTGAATAAATAAGGAACAAATAAATCTTACAAAATAAATGAAAAACAGGAGTTTTTTGTTGTTTGTTTGTTGTTTCTACCTAAAACTATACAGCCAAAGATGGATAGCCATGGAATCATTTCCAGCTTAAGAAAACTTGCCATATGCATTAGTTTTATTTTTTGCCAAACTGAGGAAAGTTTCTTATAAATATAGCCTAAATCCATGGGTCTATTTATTATTAAACTTGCCATTTCTCAAAGAAGGTTGTATCAGCTCTCAAGTATAAGCATACTCTCTTGCCATGAACAAAATACAGTTTTACCTGTTCCCAAGCATCTAACAGCATGACATCATCTTCTGCTAAATCATCCTGGGTGAACTCTCCTGGAACCTCTTCAATCTGAAATGTATAAAAAAGCTTTATAAGCCAACAGTCAAGCAGTGATTTTTCTAATATAAAGGATACAAATGCTTTGTATTATCTGGAGCATAGCGGGGAAAAAAAAAGTTTGTTAGTCATTTTTTTCCTTCCCTTTGGGCAATAAAGACTTAAATAATCATTTATCTATTTAGTCATGTATCACAAACTGAGGCTATCTTATTTAGGGAGGAGAGTATTTAACATAAATATTGCATATGGCTTTAGAGAGACCATGCACAAGAAATATAGCCATAGTTTTGTCTACTTCCAGTTCTTTGTGACAAGTTGCTTCGCAGGTTTCTGTTGCCTTCCTGGTTCCTAAAGACATTTAAGTTTATGATGCAGGTATTACATATTCTTTCATTTTGTAGGTAGGTCAAGATTATTTTAATAAAATCAATAGATCTGGTCATTTTTAAAAATCAACCATTTTAAATAAAATAACAATATTCCATAAGCAAAGTGTCATTATTTTTATTTTAAATGGGTTAAATTGTGTTCTCCAGAGCTAACACTAAAGGGTAATTGGCTAGTTTAACACACCCAATACCAGCAGGCATTCATTAAAGTTCAAATTTTTTAAAGAATTCTGGATGAAACTCCCCCTAATCATTAGAAGGTGGTGACAGATTGGATTAGGGTTTGCAGTTCTTCATGTCGCCCCTCTGCCATGTGACTCTGCAAGTAAAGCTGACTGTGGCCTTGGCTGTGTCACATTAGCCAATGGGACTCAGCAGAGCCTCCTGTGTTCCTGGGCTCTGTCCATGGATAAACAGGCATGAACCTCACCTGCAGCCCCTTAAGCATGACAATACCAATTTGTTGCAATCTGATGGTATTCTCAGATTGTTACACAAAAAACAAACACTAGCCATGTACAGAGGGCAAGAAATGTGTTTATATATCTTTTTACAGAATATACCATGCCAGGCACCATTCTAATTCTTTATATGCAACAACCAAGATAATATTCACAACTCTGTGAAGTCGGTACTAGGATTAGCCCCATTTTTCAGATGAGAACATTATAACACAGAGAGGGTAAGTGACCAGCCTCAGGTCACACAGCCAGTAAGAAATATCACCAAGTAAGTGATATTGAACAGGCACACTGGTTCTAAAAGCTGTGCTTTTGACCACTAGACTCTGCTGTCTTGTATGAATCTGCACGTCTAAAGCCTGTTTTCTGATGATGGTAATAAGATCAAACACTTGTTAGCAACACTCCTTTTCCTTAAAATGTTAAGAATTAGAGTTCCAAATGTCAAACAAGAAAATGAATAGGTGTAAAGAAAAAAGTATATTTCTCTTAAATATGTGAATGACAAAAGCCAAAAACTAATAGATTTTTTAAACTTAAGAAAAAGCCTAGGAATTATATTTGTGAGTATATATTTGCATATTCATTTTTGTAAAATATATCTTCATTGGAAACAAGCATGATATTTATAGAAATATTAGCAAATAATACTCTCAAGAAATTAGAGAGGCTCATACTGAAAAAGATGTTATTTGGATGTAATACCAAATAACAGACAAAAGAGTAAAACAGATTTCCCTGATGAAAAATTTATAAAATACAGGGATTTCCTGCAAAGTAGATGAACAATTGTGGTGCCTAACAACCTAATGTTTATCACAATTCACCATTTAAATCTTTAATCTTTAGGTCAAGTCACTTGTAAGCTGCAAGTGTGTTTCACATATGAGCAGTTTCTTCTTCAAAGCATTTTATTTCAAGCATGCAAT
Source organism: Bos grunniens (assembly GCF_055505025.1). Lineage (NCBI taxonomy): Eukaryota > Metazoa > Chordata > Mammalia > Artiodactyla > Bovidae > Bos > Bos grunniens. The sequence continues at coordinate 99,610,126 of NC_141168.1, forward strand.
GTACCTGGGAAAATATTAAAGTTGATGTGTGTGTTCAAAAGTAAAGCTTGTATTTACCAAGACAGGGTGACCAAATCTTTAGTTCAAATTTTATCAGCAAAGAATTTGTTCCTTAAATGAAAAATTTATACAAAAGCCTAGTATGTCAAATAGAGAAAGCAGAATTTTTGTGATTAAACTGAGATGAGGGGCTCAGCCCAGGATATTTCAGAGATGCATAGAGAATACTTGTACACAGACACTTTTACTTCAAATTGCCTAGAATTCAAAGCTTGTGAATGTGACTGTGACATAAACTATTCCTGCTGATTTCAGCTCACTTGCAGGTGTGTGTAGAGCTTTCTGTGATTTTGCTCAATGATCATAATATTTCCGTAATGTTTTCCACTCCATCAACACAGTGAGACGTTTGACTCCCCTGGGAAACTGAAGTGTAACATTTTACATAGTTTGATCACAGAGACCTCTATTGCAGCACACCAAAAGTGTCAAATTATTAAATTACCAAATCCAACCATGTGCATATGCATACAGCAACAGCCACACGCTGACACGGGTGCACAGTAGCTGATATTTTTAAGAGCCGCTTGAGTATTTCCATGCTCTCCCATCCATTATCATTGGCTCCTAAAATCAGCCCTGTGTGGAGCCAAGATTGTCTGTGGTTTGCAAGTAAACCAAAACTGGGATTGGAGTAGGAACGCCGCTGGAAACACTCAGAGCAGCATGAGAATGCCTCCCTTCGCCCTACTGTTCGGTTCTACCCGTGGTTTCTCAGGATGCTTACAATGAATCTTCCAGTTTTGTTGGAGCAGCCGTAAAGCCGAGGTGGATGGTCTTCAGCCTGGGATTCCAGCAGAGGAGAGGTCTGGTAGTCTTTTTTCCCTCCAAGGGAATTCCAAAACTCCTCTGTGGAAAACACACTGAGTTAACCTATGCATTTTCAGGAGCGTATGGTCGGTATTGCTTTACAGTAACAAATAATTGCACCTCACCTCAAGTTCACTGCTACGTTACTTAAATATAGCAGGAGATGTTCCACAAATAGAGCAGGTACCATCACCCATTCTTGCAACTAGTTAATGGGTTTTTAATGCCCTATAACCATTTCAAAGTTCCTTTTTATAAAAAAAGATAAATTACATGATGAGCAAGTACACCAAATGTAAGTTCTGGCTCGTGTCCTTGGCCCCACCTGTACACACCTGGTTCCTTGCCTTCCTGAATCGTCGCAGTTTTGCATTTGAGGACGCTTGCCACGTACTCTGCTCCTTTCTCCTCCTCCTGTGTGGAGCCTTTTCCTATCCAGATGTAGCCATTATTTTGTCCCAGTTTCAGGACAAAAACATCATTGGAATTCAATGAGTTTGCATCAACATCTACCTAGAGTATGAAGAAAAATAATATGATTTAAATTCATTGCTGGTTCCTCAGCAAACATGCCCAAGAAGCTGTGCTGCTGCCAACCCACCTACAGACTTCTGTCCTGATCCAGGAATTAACTCAGGGGGCATTAGCACACCACTTGTTATTGTTGTTCAGTTGCTAAGTTGTGTCCAAAACTTTACGACTCCATGGACTGCAGCACACCAGCCTTCCCTGTCATTCACTACCTCTGGGAGCTCGCTGAAACTCACATCCATTGAGGTGGTGATGCCATCCAACCATCTCACCCCCTGTTGCCCCTTCCTCCTCCTGCCTTCAATCTTTCCCAGCATCAGGGTCTTTTCCAATGATTCGGCTCATCATATCAGGTGGACAAGTATTGGAGCTTCAGCTTCAGCATCAGTCCTTCCAACGAATATTCAGGACTGATTTCTTTTAGGATTGACTGGTTTGATCTCCTTGCTGTCCAAAGGACTCTCAAGAGTCTTCTCCAGCACCACAGTTCAAAAGCATCAATTCTTCAGCACTCAACCTTCTTTATAGTCCATCTTTCACATCCATATATGACTACTGGATAAACCATAGCTTTGACTAGATAGACCTCTGTTGGCAAAGTGATGTCTCTGGCTTTTGATACGTTGTCTAGGTACAAAAAATTCTCAGAGCCAGGCTTCAACAGTACATAAACCGTGAACTTCCAGATGTTCCAGCTGGTTTTAGAAAAGGCAGAGGAACCAGAGGTCAAATTGCCAACACCTACTGGATCATCGAAAAAGCAAGAGAGTTCCAGAAAACCATCTACTTCTAATTTACTGACTACACCAAAGCCTTTGACTGTGTGGATCACAATAAACTGGAAAATTCTGAAAGAAACAGGAATACCAGACCACCTGACCTGCCTCTTGAGAAATGTGTATGCAGGTCAGGAAGCAACAGTTAGAACTGGACATGGAACAACAGACTGGTTCCAAATAGGAAAAGGAGTACATCAAGGCTGTATACTGTCACTGTGCTTATTTACTTATATGTAGAATACAGCATGAGAAAAACTGGGCTGGAGGAAGTACAGGCTGGAATCAAGATTGCAGGGGGAAATACAAATAACCTCAGATATGCAGATGACACCACCCTTATGGCAGAAAGTGAAGAAGAACTGAAGAGCCTTTTGATGAAAGTGAAAGAGAAGAGTGAAAAAGTTGGCTTAAAGCTCAACATTCAGAAAACTAAGATCATAGCATCCACTCCCATCACTTTCTGGCAAATAGATGGGGAAACAATGGAAACAGTGTCAGACTTTATTTTTCTGGGCTCCAAAATCACTGCAGATGGTGACTGCAGCCATGAAATTAAAACACGTTTGCTCCTTGGAAGAAAAGCTATGACCATCCTAAACAGCATATTCAAAAGCAGAAACATTACTTTGCCATCAGAGGTCCACTGAGTCAAAGCTATGGTTTTTCCAGTAGTCATGTATGGATGTGAGAGTGGGACTATAAAGAAAGCTGAGCACTGATGAATTGATGCCTTTGAACTGTGGTGTTGGAGAAGACTCTTGAGAGTCCCTTGGATTGCAAGGAGATCCACCCAGTCCATCCTAAAAGAAATCAGTCCTGAATATTCATTGGAAAGACTGATGCTGAAGCTGAAACTCCAATACTTTGGCCACCTGATGCGAAGAACTGACTCATCTGAAAAGACCCTGATGCTGGGAAAGATTGAAGGCGGGAGGAGAAGGGGATGAAAGAGGATGAGATGGTTGGATGGCATCACTGACTGGATGGACATGAGTTTGAGTAAGATCCTGGAGCTGGTGATAGATAGGGAAACATGGAGTGTTGCAGTCCATGGGGTTGCAAAGAGTTGGACATGACTAAGTGACTGAAGTGAACTCACCTTGGTACCACTAGGTAACTGCTAGGGGGTTAGAAACATTAGAACAGGAGCATATATTGCTGGGTCACTGTAAGGCTCACCTGCCTGCATAATCCTCTGAGAATAAAATGAGGCAAATTTAAGTGATACATAACAAGGATAATATTCAAAGAGACTGCAAAAAGGATGATGGCCTATAACTGATACTTGGAAAGAGGATGTAATATTCCCAAATGACACTCATAAAGCAGTGTTCAGATTTTCTCTCCCCTACTAAAGAGGTTTGTCAAATAATCAAGGGGACATCTAAAAATCATAAAACAGGGATTGAGATTTAATGTAAGAAAAGACTGTAACAGAGATTGACTAAAAGCTTCTCCAGGCTCAGATAAATTATAGCTCAGATTAAAAAATAATATTTAGAAGGCATTAAAAGCATAGCACTGCTGCTGCTGCTGTTGCTAAGTCGCTTCAGTCGTGTCCGACTCTGTGAGACCCCATAGATGGCGGTCCACCAGGCTCCCCCGTCCCTGGGATTCTCCAGGCAAGAACACTGGAGTGGGCTGCCATTTCTTTCTCCAATGCATGAAAGGGAAAAGTGAAAGTGAAGTCGCTCAGTCGTGTCCAACTCTTCGCGACCCCATGGTCTGCAGCCTACCAGGCTCCTCCGTCCATGGGATTTTCCAGGCAAGAGTACTGGAGTGGGGTGCCATTGCCTTCTCCATAGCACTAACAAACCCCCTTCCTTTTAACCAAGATGTTGTGGACACCGTCTGGGAGGAGCCACATGAGCACAGTTCTGGTCTGTGTGGCCAAGGGCCAGTGAGAGATGCCTGGCTGAGGCCAGACTGCAGCCTGAGGGTGAGCCTTAAGGTGGAGCCTCCCGGTAGCAACAAGGCATTGTGCAGAGCCTCAGGCTTGGGAGGGGGCCTGAGCTCCTAGCATGGGCTTGCGTCTGTAAGCTTGTCATCTTGTGTCTCTGCACTGGTCTGAGGCCCTCTGGACACAGGAGTGTGTGACCGCGACAGTGTGTGTGTGACTTTCCGTAGGACTCCGTGTGACGTGTGACGTGTGCTAGCAGGGCGATGGAGGAGGAGGAGGAAACAAGACTGTGATAGGACAGCCATGAGGGAGGAGGAATTCCAGAGCGTGGTGTCCTGAGGCCAAGTGCAGAGAGTCTTCGGGAGGCAGCACGTGATGCCGTTTGACCAACTGTGTGGGGTGGCCAAAGGAAAGCATCAGCGTGTGGAAAGCTGGTCTTGCCCAGGTTCATCAGGACCCTGTCCCCAGAGACAGCACTGGAGGAGCAAGCACGCACTCCTGGATGCTTTGAAGATGTGCCCAGGTGTTGGTCACATTCAGGGGAAGGGTTGGCATCTTCTTTCAGTAAGAAGTTGGCCCCACGGACCAAGCTCAAAGGAATCCATCAGATGTGATGATGAAAACTGGTAGGAGTTGTGACTCCCAATTCCTAATCTGGATGTCTCCTTGTTTTGTGTGTGTGTGTATTTCCAGTCACTCAGGCATGTCTGATTCTTTTTGACCCTGGTGGCCTGTAGGCCCATCAGGCTCCTCTGCCCGTGGAATTTTCCAGGTAAGAATACTGGAAAGGATTCCCACATTCTACTCCAGGGGATCTTCCTGACCCAGGGAATGAACCTGCCTGCCTTGCATCTCCTGCACAGGCAGTGAGCTCTTTACCAACTGTTCCACCTAGGAAGCCCAAATGTCTCTTTGTTGGTAGGGAGGAAAGAGCATGGAAGATGGAGAGACTGATAAGAGGCCCATGCCCAGACTGGTGTGAGGCCAGGGTGGTAGTTCCACAGAAGAACCTTAGAAAGCTTTAGCCTCCCAGGAGATGAAAACAGAAAGTCTTAGCAATAGTGTTTTGACTGGTGCATTTCAGAAAGGCTAGGAATGCAAAGGTTAGTTTGAGAGGCTGCAAGAAAAGAATCTACATCACAAGCAGCTCACGATGCTTCATAAACAAGTGTCCACTGGGAAGAGCTCAGAACTGTTACGATTCTCCCTGACTCTTGCCTCTGAAATCAGCTAAAAGGGCCTGGAGATGAAAACTTCACTTTCAATTTGACAGACTAAACAATCAGTCACAATTGAACACATGAGAATCCCTGCACAGAATGTCATGGATGAGTCAATACAGAATGGCATTTAAATTATATGACTAAACGAGCTCACTCTGAAGAAGGCCAAGACAGCCCTGGAGAGCTCAAGAGCTTCGAGGACAAGCAGAGGAGGAGAATTCAGAAACTGGGTGGGAGTGAAAACAGCCTTCAGAAGGGTGACCCTGAAGAGTGGGAGAAATCCTGCTAAGTGTGGGGTTTCAGAAGCCTCGTTTAAAATAGTGTTTTGAGAAGACAGAAAGAGCAACTAAGTCAAATGCTAGAAAGAGGTTGAAACAATGGCATCAGAGAAGAGAATTTTGATGGCAAAAGTAGGTCATTGGCAAACTAGATAAATCCCATGTGGATGGTGTGGCGGGAAGGGATGGCTGAGCGGAGCGGCTTTTGATAGAGGAGGCTTAGCATAGCAGGGGCAGTGAGGGGGCGAAGATGACTCTTCTGAGGATCTGTACTCTTAAGGAGTGCAGAGAAAGGATGTGCTAGCCGGGAGGGTCAGAGTCAAGAGAGTTTTTAAAGAAAGGATTGAAGTGTTTTCAAGGCATGTTTGTGCTGCAGAGTAAGTAATCCAGGAGAGAAGAATAAATCAATGATATGAAGAGAAAGAAGATGACTGCGGGCAAGAATGATGAACCAGAGTTAGGATGAGAGTGCTGGACAGAGAAATCCAGGGAAGTCCTTGGAAAACCCCAGGACAGGGGACCCAGGACAGAAGTCAGTGGTGAGGAATGGGGGCAGATGGAATTTGGCCTGAGAGACAGGAGTCATTTTATTTATGTAATAAATACGTATTCAGTTATTTACCAGTATATTAGTTTATACAAATATTATTATTTTTATTAATGTATGGATAACAATATACAAATATTAATGTGTACCTTAGTGTTTATATGTAAATTACTATTATAAAATGTTTATTAATTGTTAGCTATCAATAAACCAATAAATTGATTTTGTAAAATAGGCAAGAGGGAGAATTCGATATACAGATGCAGACAAGCTGGTGATATTGTGGGGAAGTAGATAAGGTAATCAGGCTTCCCACGTGGCTCCAGTGTAAAGATCACCTGCCAATGCAGGAAACATAAGAGATGTGGGTTTGATCCCTGGGTCAGAGGGCATGGCAACCCACTCCAGTATCCTTGCCTGGAGAATCCCATGGACAGAGGAGCCTGGCGAGCTACAATCCATAGAGTCACAAAGAGTCGGACATGACTGAAGCAACTTAGCACGCACGCGTGCAGATAAAGTGAATCTTCTGGGATTATTTTTATATTCTCTGTGAACTCAGAATCCATTATCAGTAGAGAAATGGGATGTTGGAGACGTGGGGGGTGTGATGGGTGTGATGGGTGGAGAGGGTTCGTGGATTCAGCCGTGAGACTGGAGAATTGCTGGATGAAATGGGGGCTAAAGGACAGGAGACACTTGTCACACATTAGATGCTTGAGGTGCTAAAGTTATCGCCAAGGACAAGGTCTAATACAGGACCACAAGTGTGAGATGAAGTGGGGTCAAGATAAGACTGCTAGATGAGAGGAGCCAGCGATGGAGACAGTGAGATAAGAAAGCCATCAAAGAAAAAGAGGGCAGGACTCTCGGCTCAGCAGACACAGAAAAGAGATGGAGGAGGGAGATGGATAAGAACACAGAAAAAAGATGGAGGAGGTAGATGGATAAGAAGGAACGAAGCCAACGGGGCAAAAGTGAGCAAGGAGGGGCGCCTGCCATCCCATCCCTGGTCAGCCGGCATCGGAGAAAAATACAACTTCCACTCAAGAGGGCTGTATGGGCCTCTGTGACCTCAGAACACAGAGCAAGAAAGGGGGCGGCTTAGAGGAGAGGTTCCAGGGGGAGGGAGGCCGTGACCCACCTGCTTTTAAGGGCTCATCTGAACAACTTGGCAGAGCAGTCCAGGTTTGCAGGCATACAGAGAGCGCAGGGCAATTAGGAGACTTGGGAGACCTGGGTTCAATGATGACTGAGGTGATGGGGTGAGGAACTGTGGAGAATCCTCCTTGAAGTCAAAGCACTCAGCCATTCAAAACCCTGGGCCCATTGTCCTTGCCCCATACCCGGCAGGCTTGGGGCCGGACACCGCGATCTGGGGCTTGACCTCTTTCACAGCTGCCACTGAGGCAGCTCATTCGGCCAGCTGAATTATGACTCTGGCCCAGTGTGGCAAAGCTTGCTTTCCATGTTCCTTTACATTTGTGCAAATAAGCACCTTCTCTTTCAACTTCCCCAGTGTGGTCACCGGACCATCACCCGCGATCCATCTTCCCCCAGGCCTTTCAAGACAGAGCTTAAGCTGTCTCATGGCTTCAACAACTTGATGTGTTACATTCTTCTTTTTTGTATATAATTAAATTTAGTTTTAATGGAAGGATAACTGCTTTACAGTATTGTGTTGGTTTCTGCCAAACATCAACATGAATCAGTCAAGGGTATACCTGTGTCCCCTCTCCATTATTCTTAAATCCATTTGTTTTGTTACAATGTGGTTGAAAAATATGAGAGGCCCGTTATCTGATTAACTTTTTTACTTTTTACTTGATTCTCCTGCTTTTAGTATTTTTAATGGTGAAAACTGGATACGTTACAGCAATGAAAGAAGTTTACTTGCCACTTTTTTTTAATGACTGATATTGGCTGATGGCCCAGGGCCACTGGGAAATCCATGAGCAGGGCAGGTTTTATTGACCGCGTGACATTACCTCCATAATTCTGGTGATCGAAGCCAGGTTTCTTCGGACTTGAAAGAGGCGTATAGGGGGGGCTGGTGCCTGACCTTCTTTCTTTGATGTTCCGTTCTTGTAAATAATGAGCGGTTTGTCTTTGAACAAACTCAGCAGGTGAGCAGGTTCTTTGCCTTGGGAGACTCGAATCTGGGGGCAGAGGGGATAAAGAAATGTAATAAAGAGGGCAATGAAAGAAGGCTGTATTTCCAAAGACATCCTTATTTTTCTTTTCGAAAACAAAATTAAAAGTAAATAAAAAGTCAAGTGCAGGAGGAACGATGATTAACAGAAAATATAGGTTCATAAAAATCAAGCACAGCTTCCTTGCTGACTTAGGAACCATTCGTTATTCCAGATACAGCACACTGGGGTAGGGGGAGGTAGGTACAACATCACACTGTGCTGCTTTCTGCTTCCACACTGCACCACTTACACCTTAGCGCAAAGACGTAAAAAAAAAAAAAAAAAAAGGAATTTTTATAAAAGATGACAAAGATCAGCACTTTGTTGTTTTTCCCTTTTGGAGATATAGATGAACACATGTGTGAAAGTGCTAGTCGCTTAGTCATGTCTGAGTCTTTGTGACCCCATGGACTATAGCCTGCCGGGCTCCTCTATCCATGGGAGTCTTCAGCAAGAATACTGGAGTGGGTTGCCATTCCCTTCTCCAAGGGATCTTCCCAACCCAGGGATCGAACCCAGGTCTTCTGCTTTGCAGGTATATTCTTTTTTTTTTTTCACTTTTAATAATTTTTCTTAAAATTTATCCTGAACCCTCCTCCCTCCTCCCTCCCCAGGGGAGAGGAGGGTTCAGGATAAGCAGGTATATTCTTTACCATCTGAGCCACCATCGTTACCTAAGAGTGAACAAAGATTTCAATCCAAACATCAAAAGCTGGCAAAATAAACAGAATAGACTTTTACTTTTTAACTTACCTATGGAAATGGTAATAGATTTACTTAACATAATCATTTGTCAGGATAAGGAAATTGAAGGAAATAAATGGTAAATGACTTAATTTCATCTATTAGTTTAACAGATACTGGATTAGACATGAATTTCCTATTTTTTGCATAAACGATGCATTTATTTACATGAAGAGTTCAAATTTTGTGTCAGTCTCCTATTTTTTTCAATTACCTTGCCTTTTGCAAAAATTAAACCATCTCCCCTACCCTGCCCTGGTCTGTTTTTTTTCCTAGAAACCAAGTGAATGAGAATGCTGAAGTATACACCATCATGGGAAGGCCTAGGGTGTGGTGAACAGATAACCTTCAGTTAACAGCTGCTGCTGCTGCTGCTGCGTCACTTCAGTCATGTCCGACTCTGTACGACCCCAGAGACGGCAGCCAGCCCACCAGGCTCCCCCGTCCCTGGGATTCTCCAGGCAAGAACACTGGAGTGGGTTGCCATTTCCTTCTCCAATGAATGAAAGTGAAAGTTAGTACACATTTACTTAAATAAGCAAGCAGCCAATTATGAAACTGTGTTGGGGCAAGGTTAGCTAAGAGTACCTAAAACTGTTGTTGCCTTAGCATTTCCCATAACATTGAGAAAACCTCAATTGCCAAATTGAGAGAAAGAGGGCTACAGATTAAAACCCATTCTCCACTATGAATGAAAACAAGAAAGAGAAAGGGGAATTCCCTGGCAGTTCATGCTTAGGACTGTACTTCCACTGTAGGGAGTTCAAGTTTGATTCCTGATCAGGGAACTATGATCCTGCAAGCGATGCAGCAAGGCCGGAGAGAGAGAAAGAGAGAAAGGTAAATTGAAAATTTTTCAGTACTGTTTCTGAGTATGAAGGAATGTTTAAAACAGTGATTTTATTTATTGTAAACCCCTGCCATCTAGTGGTAAAACGAGGCATTATGCTTTCATTGTTAATTAGGATTCAAATGCCTGACAATAAATTCATTCATTGGGTGTATTAAATAGTAGTAGTTAACTCTGAAATGTAGAATTTATAAGGCACAGTGCATATCTTTAAAGTTTTGTGTGATTTTGTAAGAACAGTTGAAAGGTTAATTAAATGACATCAATGATGTCCGTTCTTAGACATATTTCATTCAGGAAACGAATGTAGTAAACAGTTCATGGGGAATTCACAGGAGTTAAGTGTGTTTAAAGAATTCAATAATCTTGTCAACTTGTTAACTGACAATTAACAATGTTAGTTTTATTTTACAAAGTTAATATGCATCTTTAAATTTAAGTCTAACTTGCTTTATTTAGGAACTAAAAACCAAGATGGAAAGAAAACCAGCTAAAAGACCAGACTGGATCTCCATATATTACATATTATGCACTAAAGTATCGGACTTACTTTTCTAATTATTACCTTTGAATCAGGTAATAATTTAGATAGAGATTTGATTTATAAAGATCTTAAAATGTATAAAAATTTGAAAACTGGAAAGTGATCAGCTGGAAGTGATAACTCAGGTAGAACGAGGACATGACTGAGCGACGGACACGACTGAGCGACTTCACTTTCACTTTTCTCTTTCATGCATTGGAGAAGGAAATGGCAACCCACTCCAGTGTTCTTGCCTGGAGAATCCCAGGGACGGGGGAGCCTGGTGGGCTGCCGTCTATGGGGTCACACAGAGTCGGACACAACTGAAGCAACTTAGCAGCAGCAGCAGCAGCAGCAGCAGCAAGTGGTTGCCATTGATCTGATATGATTCTAAAGGAAAGATTCTTTGGGGCTCTAAATCTGTTAATAGCTTATTTTTGTTTCTATTTTTAAATTTGTTCCCTCTTTTCCAGAATCTGAGAGAACAAGTATGGCATGAGAATAGGAATATTTAAATTTTGAAATGAAAAAAAAGGAAATATTTACAAAGTGTCAAATCTGCATCCTGAAGTGGGAGAAGGGTTTTAACGAGACACTGGGCTTGAAAAACTTGTATGAGTTTAGGGGGTAAAAACATCCCAACCTGCACAGCCTGTCCCCCGAGGGATCTATCCAACTGAACAGTCAGGAATGCGGAGGTTGTCAGCTCATCCCGTGTGGCATTTGCTCCTTGCCTGGAGGAACCAAAGTGAAACAAATTAGCTTGTATTTAGGTTTAAGATCTTCTAAGGCAGGCATTTCAAACAGAAACTTAAGTTATTATGAAAGATCAAGAAGAAACCTTGCTGTTTTGACATAAAAAAGCCATAGAAGCTATTGTTTTTTAAAGTACTAACGCTGAGCCATGATCTATCCTATGTATTGTTTAGAACAACATACCATCGATGTTTTTAATCTCCATTTCAAGGGCCCATTTTTAGTTCCATAATAACTTAGCTAAGTAGTCAATTCTGTCTGATTTCAAGTTGGAGCTGCCTATTTTGGGAAACAATCTCAACAGTGAAAATAATCCATTTGAGTAGTATATGAGCCAGATCTACTGGGCTGGATATTAGAGGCACTTTATTTTCCCATGACTATTTGGTGAGCATAGTAACAAATGTATGGACCCACAAAAATCAAGAAAATAATTATTAGAAGCAGACAATAGAGGGGCTTTCCAGGTGGCTCAGTGGGTAAAGAATCTGCCTGAAATGCAGGAGACACAGGAGACGTAGGTTCAACCTGTGGGTCGGGCAGATCCCCTGGAGGAGGGCGTGGCAACCCACTCCAGTATTCTTGCCTGGAGAATCCCATGGACAGAGGAGCCTGGCAGGCAGTCTACAGTGTCACAAAGAGTTGGACACGACTGAGTTAACTGAGCGTGCGCGCGTGCACACACACACATACACAGAGGTAATGGAGAGGCCCCCATTTTGTAATTCTGGTCTTTCTTTAAAGGGATTTCCCATGGACAGAGGAGCCTGGAGGGCTGCAGTCTATACTATCACAAAGAGTTGGACGATTGAATTGATGGAGCGCACACACACAAACACATACAGGCAATGGAGAGGCCCCCATTTTGTCATTCTTTAAAGGAATTATGAATAAAACAGTAAGAGAAGCTAAAGTATCAGTGACCAGATAGGAGTCAATTCATTGGCAACTTCTCTTTCTAGGATAACTTGTGGCTCTAACTCCAAACACTGGCTCACCCTACACAACAGCCTCTGGGAGATCTGCTTGTTTGATGACTGTGGGAGGGAAAAGGCAGTGAAAGCACTGTTGGTAGCCAATCCTCCCATCTCTACATGACTACAGGTTAGCAGGAAGAACACCAATCCTGGAAATGGATTTTGACAATTAATTATATTCTTGCTTCTGAAGGTTTGAGAGTGACCTACCTGTTCCATACCCAGAACCAGATTAACAGTAGGCTCCCAACCTGGACAACACACACACATACATACACACCACACATGCACATATGCACACACATACCCACACAACACTGAGTGCAGGAAGCCTGTCTCATTTATCTCAGAATATTTCATTGAACCAACAGAGTCAAATGGTTGATATGAAAATGTTGTACAGTGGGGTGAAAAAAAAGGACATGCTTATGTCAGACATATGTTTAAAAAAAATAGAAAATGCTTTTCATAATAAGGGCACACATGAAGATATAGCCTTTTAATGCGAATAACTGAAATTTTCCATGAGCCTGTCACGCTAGCAAACACTTCTGGGAGCCGCTGGCAGCACCAGGTGGGGAGTAACGCAGAGCTGAGGAAACAGCAGGGTCTGTCATCACCTGTCCTTTATTCCCTAGCTCGGCAATTTCTTGGATATTTCTTCATTTTCTTTTTGCCTTCTGACACTCTTAATTAATATTTCACTGTTTATCTCAAACCCTTCTTCCTCTTCCTGTCAAAGTGACCACGTTTCCACCCACACAGATTCAAACTAATTTGCTTTATGGATCTGTGACCCAGGCAGTCAAGGACTGCAATGCAATCAAGACCATAAGAAAATTGCTTTGTCTCTTAACTTTGAAATCCTGTGCTTAGAGGGAGAAAAGAAGCTATCTACTTTGATATGATTTCTTCTTTACAAATCTGTGGTACTTGTTACTCATTAAAAATAAAATGCTGCATGAAAATGGAATTTATTGCTTCAAGAGACTCATTATCACCACTGATCAAAGTTTGTTTAATTTCAATTACTTGACATTTCAGAGAAAAGATCACTGTTGAAATTAGTTTTCTCTTGTCATTTTAGAGTCTCAGTAGTTTCAGAAATAAAAAGACAAATTTGTGTATTCAGCAGTGATTCCATTCAAGTTTGTCACCTTGAACTCTGCCTCTTGGATTTAACCTATTCATATCCCATGATTGAAACGACCACATAAACTGGAAAGTTGTTTAATTTGAAGCTAGTCTTCAGGAGGCATTTCCTAAATGCCTCTTCACTATGTTTATGGAAGTTTTTGAAGTTCTGCAAACTATACATCAACAAACTGACAAATTTAACATCTGTGCTATTAAACGACCCCAGGGACTGTAGCCCGCCAGGCTCCTCTGTCCATGTGATTTCCCAGGCAAGAATACTGGAGTGGGTTGCCATGCCCTCCTCCAAGGGATCTTCCCGACCCAGGGATCAAACCCAGGTCTCTGGCATTACAGGCAGACTCTTTACTGTCTGAGTCACTAGGGAAGCCCAACTAATCACTTGGCTCCTTCTCATTCACTGGTTTTGTCTTTTGCTTCCTAACTTTGCTCGTGCCATACGCCATTACTGCTAGATTAGAGCACGCTTTTTCTTGCATTGCTAGGAACACCTTCAATACTATTTGCTTGCTTTCCTCACTCTCATTTCTGCTCCCACTTAGATGTCACTTTTAAGAGTCCTTCACCAATAACCTAGCAGTGAGCTTGAGTATCTGTTCCTAATTCTACACAGATCATTCAGCTTGGTTTTATCTTAAGCCTTCATACTTTATTGAAATGGCTGATAACCATCTTTCTCTCTTTTAAGTATAAATTCTTGGGGAACGTTTTTTATTGTATCTTTAGTATCTAGCTCAGTGCTTGGCACATAGAAAGTGCTCAATGGACACTTTCAAATGATTTACAGAATAGCTTTTACGTTCAAAATTTATAACCTGATTTAATCTGTTTAATCTATATCCACATAGTTATTTATGTGGATTGCAAATTGCTAATTCCTCAAAACATTCTCTTGAATTACTTATTTAATCTTTCCTGTTTGATCTAAGTGCCACAATTATTAACTATATTTTTTACATACTGAAAAGAATTTAGAGGAAGACCAAGAAACAGAATGTAAAAGAAAAGCTTACTAAGAATGTAAGTAATGTAAATTCATTACCTACTTACAATGAATTTATCCCTACAGATGCCATGCTTTGCACAGGTACTTTTCTGAGTTAAAATTTTAGAAAAGGAAATTGCAAAATAAGGACATAGTTTCTACCAGGGGATAGCTGCAGGCAGGCCTTAAAGACAGCTGCAGATCAAGGTGTGAAATGATGCTTCACCCTTTACAAGAGTTGTGACTTTGCGTTAAATTATTTACTCCCTGATTCCCCCCTCCTTTTGTATCTTTTGAAAATTATCTAATTGTGAGGAAGAGAGATAATACATGGAAACATCTAGCATTTTGCTGGCACAAACACGCTGCTCAAAATAAACTGGTTGCTATGAAGATGGCATCTTAAACACAGAGCTAAATAGCTAAATACATGCATCTTTGACAGGATATGATGCGACTGTGGGGTCAGAAATGTCTCTGAACACAGTGGTTCTCATTAACGCCATGGTGTACATTAGAAACTCCAGAGTCCCGCCAACTGGGGGTCTGATTTATTTGGTGTAAAGAGGGCACTGGGTATTCAGCTTTGGGAAAAATTATCCGGGTTAGTATGTGCAGCTAGTGTTCGGAGCCATTGCCTAAGGCAGTGCCTGTAAATCATTAAGGTGATTCTGAATCATCCTGAGAACTTGTTAAAACACAGGTTCCGCTTTAGTAGGTCAAAGGTGGGGCCTGATATTCTCTATTTCTAACCAGCTCCCCAGGGACGCTGATACTCTTGGTTTCCAGACCATCCTCGGGGTACCAAGAACCCATGGGGTGGGGAAAATCATCTCATCTCCTGATCTTGGTTAAGGTCAAGGCACTGGCCAGTATAAGGGGGAAGTGGTCACACTATGAGGATGGATGACTCTGTCATCCAGTGGGACACTCACCATAGAGAAAAGTCACCCTATCAGCAGACACCCTATCAGCAGACACCTGAGTCCTCGTCCACTCAGTATCCTTACTGAAGACAGCTACCACCACATAGGCAAAGGCAGGATCCTGCTTCATCCTCGCAACTTCAACCTACACTTTTCAGCTTTAATATCTTTTTTGAAAATTCTTTTCTTTCTTTCAGTCTTCTCAGAAATATTCCACTTTATGTGATTTCACTTCATAAATAGTTTGAGAATCCAGCATTGCATGATTTGTTGCAGAATTCTGTCCCTTGGACTAGTCCAGCATGCTGTGTGCACTTCACTTACTTGGACATTTCCATTGGCACTGACTCTAAGTCAACTTGAAGGTGAAAGTGTTAGTTACTCAGTCATGTCCTGATGCTTTGCGACCCTATGGACCATAGCCCACCAGGCTCCTCTGTCCATGGGATTCTCCAGGCAAGAAAACTGGAGTGGGTTGCCATTTTCTTCTCCAGGGGACCTTCCTGACCTGAAGATCAAACCCAGGTCTCCTGCATTGCAGGCTGATTCTATATGGTCTGAGCTACCAGAGAAGTAAGCTTAACCTTTAATTAACTCAAATCATTATGCAAAAGAAATGGATAAGAAATTGAAGCAATAGCATTTTTTTATTTAATACTGCTATGAATTTCATGAGGACAAAGAATAAGGATGCATCAATTTGAGATCTCCAGAGTCTGAAATAGAACCATAAATTATATACATGCCTTAGAGAATCTGATTCATTGAAATGTTGCAACTCCAATCAGGATGAGCCTCTGTGAATTTTAACAATAAGAAGACATGGTACCTGATGCTGGCCAGTTGGAGTGTTTGTTAGCTTTCAAAGGAGAGGAGTTATTCAACTACATATCCACTAAAGGAACACCACCCTTCAGCTACCAAAACCTTTCTCCTAAATTGGTAAGAATGACTTTTATCTAAACTGCTAGTGGACAGCAGCTATCAAAACATAGCCAAAATCATACAAGAAGAAAATACTACATTCATGTTATACAAAGCTCACGAGGCTAAATTATAGGATAATTTTATCCCATATTGCTTTAACTTTGGAGCAAAATGTGGCCTCTACAGAACTTGAGATTCTATGAAAGAGGGAAACTCACCAGGTGTAGATAATCTGTCCTCTGGGATAAGTGTAAAGTATAATGTAGCAATCACCACCATAGAATTCACCGTACGAGTTTCGGTCAATTTCGACCCTACCGTTGTTTTCTACACGCCAAATCTAAAAGGAATAAATAGGTGTATCAAAATCAAAATCTTCTTTATCTAGTACTACTTCTCTAAGGTTTAAAAAAAAACATTTTGGTTTAGATCTGTCATTAAAAACCTTTTACTTTTCTAACTAGTTACAAATCAAGCAACAGGAAGAAATTCTTGTCCGTTTGGTTAATTGACTTCTTAAGTGTTTAGAGTTCTTTTATACTCTTTTCTTTTATACCCTTCATAGTACTTATCTCAGTTCTGAGCCTGTTGATTAATAAATACCTATTGTTTGATTGATTAGTGAAAATAACATGATGACACTCCAGTTACATGACAAACTGAAATATTTAGTTCAGAAATACATCTCTCAAAATTTTTCATCAGTTGGGAGGCAATTTTTTAAAACTTCTCCTTCCCTGTGCTTTAAGGCATGAAACTGTTTTTTTTTCCCCCAGGTAAGAGTGGCAGATTGTGACTAAACAATAAAAATGACAAATTGCATGACTTCTATTTTCAAAATGTGCCATAAGACTAAGATAGAAGCAGGCAGAACTAGTTATTTTCTATTTTCTCCTCCTCATCACGAACTAAAGATATTTTTAATTAAAGGTTAAAAGTTGGAGAGAGAGTTGTAAATGAAATGGGAAAGTAACACGTGAGTGAGAGACTGCAGGGACTGCACACACACACATCCTCCTGCCTGGGTCCTGGGAGGCTCAGGATAGATCCTCTGTTTTGAAATTGAAGATGAGCAAGTGGAATGGAGCGGTGCAGTGCTTTCAGAGAGCAGCCTTCCTGCGCTGTCCCAGAGGAACAATGGCAGCATGGCTTGGCTAAACCCCAAATCCTAGAGAAAACCCTGGACATCATCTTCCCCGGGTGGCATGGGAGGACTTCTCAGAACACTATGCTCTGATGTGGAGACGGCAGCCAGGACACATTTGGAGCTGGGGATCCATGTCCACCGCGGGGCTCTCTGGCTGTGCTGAGCTCCAGAAAAGGATGTCTGAGCAGGACACAGGCTCAGGCCCCAAAACTGATAACTCTGACAGCGACCACAGGAGGCGCTTCTCCCTGTGTAGTTCCCATAATCCCTGCCCAGCTTAGAGTCACACTTCAAGCCTTTGAAAAGAAGAAAAACACCTTCTTAAATCTCTTACATTAAATCTCAGACTTTGGTCTGAGCAGTGTGTGATAAGCTCTGGGAATGAAGAAATAAATTATTCAATTCCTTCCCTCAAGGAATGACAAGAGGTCTGGGAGAAGAAATGTCTAAGTAAATGAACAACTCTGTGGTACTTCTACGATGAATCCATGAAGAACATGACTTCTGGCTTGAGAACAGAGAAAGGTCATTTCAGTGCAGAAAGAAGTCTCTTCAGAAGAGATGAAGCTTGAGACTTAACTGAGTTACAAAGGAGGAGTGGGAATGTCACCCAGATGGGGATGGCGAGGAGCCCTCGAGGCTGTGAAGGCTGAGGTGCGGAGAGCAAGGCTCAGTCATGGAAGGCCTGGGAGGCCCAGCTAAGGACGGATGTTCTCAGGAAGACTGTGGAGAGCCACCAACAGACTCTAGAACAGAAGTGATCTTATACAGTTCCCCTTAAGTTAGATGACTCAATGGCAGACCAAACATGAAGAGATTTTAGTTAGGGAGAATCCTTAGGAGGGTTTCGACAATTTTTGTCAAAAAATAGCAATAATCAACAAATTCATTTTGAATGCTCTAAAAACATCTGTGATGTTGGCACATAACACACAATTTGCCTTTGTGAATGCCCCTAAGGTGCAAGGGAAGGACAAACGTAGGGTCTGGAACTTTCGGAGCAATGCACCCACCCTGGACAAGTCTAGTTCCGAGAGCAGACGCAGGCTTGGACCAGGAAATGAGATGGAGACAGCTGGGTTCCTTGGAGGCCTCTAACACAAATTACCTAGTTTCTTAGAATCTCAGCAAACACACTACACACTAAGACTGAAGGTCAGACAACGCTGTCTTCCAACTTTCAACCCCCTGGTCTTGGATCATCTTTATTAATCATTAAAATGCACATTTTACAATTTGTAGCTTCCTGAAGTTCTATTGCCACATAAACTGGCATAAATGGGCTTGACAGACAAATAGACAGAAACGTGTAAGTACCTGCACTTTGCCAGAACCATCATCCACCACGTGATGCTGGGCTGCCATTTGTGGGGAACTGTGCAATTTTGAGGCATCAAATGGAATTTGTTTTACGTGAGCCACTTTTTCTGTGACATACACTTTCCCGAAGCCATCGCTCTGATCTCTATCTCTCCAGTCCTTAAAGAACTGTTTGAAGATTGGTGTTTCACCTCCTTCTGGAAGAACTTGAATCTGAAATGTAAAAAATTATTATTATTATGATTAGCTCAGTGGGTAGAGCATCAGACTTTTAATCCAAGGGTCCAGGGTTCATGTCCCTGTTTGGTGCTCTGGTTTGGGCTTCCCTGGTGGCTCAGTAGTAAAGAATCCGCCTGCCAATGCAGGAGACATGGGTTTGATCTCTGGGTCAGGAAGATCCCCTGGAAAAGGGAACGGCAACCCACTCTAGTATCCTTGCCTGGGAAATTTCATGGACAGAAGAGCCTGGCAGGATATAGTCCATGGGATCGCAAATAGTTGAACATGACTAGTGACTAAACAACAATAATTATAAACAGAAAAATAAGAGACCAAGGAAAAACAATAATCTAGTTGTGGAGAAAAAACTAAGGAAATGCAAAGAGGAGCCTTTTTTTTTTTTTTAAAGATGACAAATGTAAACTTAGAAGCTGGAATCCTTATATGAACACAAAAGGAAAAGTATCAAATATGAAGCTAAAACAATTCAACCCTGCTTTTTTTCTTATAGCTAATCTAAGTGCCAATGAATTTGGATGTTTGAGAGAAGAATCAAGTCATTTCATATGTTTCCATTACAGTCAAATAAGTTTGACTGTTTTTCTATATTAGGTTCATAGAAGTTCTGTGACCTGAAAGAAATTATCTCCTTGTGCTGCTTTTGCCAGGACATAAAAATGAAGAGAAAAGATGAAGCTAGGAGATTCAGAAAAGAGCAACTAGTCAGTGTCTAAATTAATCTCCATGAAGGCAAGTATTTTCTGGGCCTTAGTCCATGCTGATACAACTTGCTCTAGGGAATAACTGATATATGCTCTCAGTTAATTCAACTGTGCTTGACCATCTTGACTTAAAGGCTGTGCAGGAAGTGAATGGGCTTTTATTCTAATCACAGTGTCCCACTGAAAGTCTAATCTCCAATTTCTGTAAAATTCTGTCCTCCACACAGAGTTCTAGAGCACAGGATGCAACATTGCAGGCACATAGGTAAGAATGACTTCTGTGTATGTTTTTTGGAACCAAATTCGCTCAGGAGTTTTGTGGTAATGTCATGAGCTCCCATATCTAAAAAATTTTTCCTAGCTAGTTCATTTCCATACGTACTTGGGTATTCGTAGAATAATTCATTTGCTGTAGGAATTCCTCAGCTGTCTTCATGGCAGCCTTTCTCTCCTGGGGATTAGCATCTTTACCTAACATGCAACATAAATGAAAGAGAATTTTAGAGAGGCAAGATATTACATGATTAAGAGATACTTGTGCACCAAAAAGCAAACATAATTAAAATTTAATTTAACTACAATACTGAAAAATGGCAAAAACTTCCTAGTATACTAAATATATTTAACAATATTATAATATAGAATATATAAAAAATTCTATTTCTAGTACCCAAAGACTTTCTTTTACCCCATCATCCCTAGTAAATAAGGCTAATAGTAAGAAAATATGGTTTTGATGTCTGCATTGTATAGATCATGCAGAAAGGTAAGCTTTTTTTAAGTCAGAAAAGATGTTTTATTTATCTTTCTGAAGAAATACATATAAATCTGAAGTATGTCAACAATGCCAATGGCATTTTTTTTTTTTTTTTACCTTTCCATACAAAAATCTGTTTTGCAGCACCGTGGTCCAAAATGAAGCATTCTTCAGACAGAAGCATCGCCATGGAGAAGGGGTTTTCTTCTGCCACTAGACTCACTTTCATGGAGCCACTGGCATCTGAAACCTGACATGAAAACCATGAGCTTGCTTGAGGATCATCAGTGAGTTCTAAACTGTGATCATGGTGACGGCTGCACAACTCTGTACATATAATAAAAACCACTGAATTGCACACTTTGAATGGATAAACTATATATGTAAGTTATATCTCAACAGAGCTATTTCAAAGAAAACAAAGACAAAACAAAAAAACCCTCATGGACCCAGTTAGACCTGGAAAAGACTTTCTTAAAGCCCTTTAGGATAAAAGTACTACTAATAAAAAGCTAAGTTTCAACACAGAAAATAATAGTGATAATAATCATGGATAAAATTTGTTTCGGTTTTCACATATACCAGGAGCCACACAATGAAATTTACATGATTATTTCTTAGTCTTTATAAAAATCTTTGAAATAGATACTCTTGTACTCATTACACACACACAAAGCTGAAGCTTAAATGTTGATTCATTCAATATTCACTGAGTACTACCATATCCCAGACACTGTGGTAAGGAAGGCCCTGATACATTATAGCTTATGCGTACAGACTTTTTTCAATATGGAGCCTGTCATTTACTTAAATACTCTGTATAAATTATCAAAGTAAATCTCATGTCACAAATAAAACATCATAAAATAAAACTTGTTACATCTGTGTCACAAGTAAACTTACGGAGACTCCCGAAGTTTGGAAACGGCTATGTAAGTTTTTTTTTTTAAGCTAGAGACATACAGCTTACAAAGTCTTACAAAATTTCCTAGGTTAGAATTCAATTTTTTCAAGGCCTGGTAGGCTGTAAGGTAATCCACCTGGGCACTTGTTAAATACGCAGATTTGAGGGTCCTCCCTAGATGAGTGGTGGGGTTTTACAGCACTGCGGTGGGGCTTGAATTGTGTATTTTTAGAAATCACCCGAGGTGAGTCAGCTTCCCAGCCCTGTGTTGTTGTGTTAAGTCACTTCAGTCGTGTCTGACTCTGAGACCCTATGGGCTGTAACCTGCCAGGCTCCTCTGTCCATGGGATTCTCTAGGCAAGAATACTGGAGTGGGTTGCCATGCCCTTCTCCAGGGGATCTTCCCTACCCAGGGATCGAACCCGAGTCTCTTATGTCTCCTGCATTGGCAGGAAGGGTCTTTACCACTAGCGAGCGCCACCTGGGAAGCCCTGTTCAGCTATTTCAAATTATTTTCAGGACTGAAATAGAAGTATGCAATACATAATAGGCCCACTAGAGGGAGCATTGACTCAAAATTAACATTGTGTGTTAGTCGACTCTGAGACCCTATGGACTGTAACCTGCCAGGCTCCTCTGTCCATGGAATTCTCCAGGCAAGACATCTGGAATGGGTTGCCATTCCCTTCTCCAAGGGATCTTCCCGACCCAGAGATGGAACCCTGGTCTCCTGCACTGCAGGCAGATTATTTATCAACTGAGCCACCAGGGAAGCCCCAAGATTAACATGTTCATGCTTATTTCTTTACTCTCATGATGTTCTCTGAGGGGAGAACAGCTTTATTTAATGAGGTAACATAAAAGGTATTTGTTAAACTCTTGAAATTGGGTTTTAGAAACCCAATTCTAACAATAAAAATAATCAATGTAAATTAAAATAAATTTATGCTTAAAAAATAATTAAATTATTATTTAATTAAAATTAATTTTAAAATAAATAAAAATAATCAAAACAAAACCCAATAATAAAAAACAAGCAGTCACAAAATCTTTAGAATAACAATTTCTGTGTGGCTTATATTAAAATTATCAGCATTTAGGAGTGGTAAAGACATCTTCTTTTGCCATCTAGATAAAAAGAATCTATTTCTCCTTTCTTTCTACAGAAAAGGAAGTTATTCTACACAAGACAGTCACTTGAACTTCATTTAAAAATCACAGTGTGTCTGAGCTAGACCATCCCTTTAAAGAGCAGAAAATAGACGTCCTTCTTGTCAGAGATGAGAAAAGGACTCAATTCCACAGGGAGATTGTGGTCTGCTCCAAATCATGTGCTTGGAAAGTTACAGAGGGAGGGAATGCTTAACGGATCCCATGTGAAGTCTCCTCACCTGGTACATCTTGTGGATTTTGTTACCCTCACCAGCAATAAAATCATAAAATTGTGGATTGGAAGGAACCTAAGTAGTTCCAGTTTAATCTCTCTTTTGTCAGATAAGAAAACTAAGACCCAGAATGGCCGTGTCTTGGCCAAGGTCGCCCTGGCAGTCCTTCCCACAGAGCTAACATGGAACTAAGTCTGCCAACACCCAGGACAGTTTTTACCCTTTTTCCTTCCAGCTGTTTGATTTGATAGCCTTGCCCTCTCATAAAAAAGACTTCATGATGGCTAAACAGGATATTTCAAGTGAGGTCACAATTTTATAGCTCATTAGGATTTCATAAGAAAAAGCTTACAGTCTTTGTACTCTACGAAGGAAACACTTTATTGAATGTATTGTACTGAATGTAAGATATCAGGACATATTGTCGCTGGAGCAACGAGTGGTGGCTGCGGGTGCTGGAGCGGCAAGCGGTCGAGAGGGGATACCCCACCTCCAAGGCAAGGAGCACTAGCTGCGCTTTGCACCAAAGAATTCATGCTTTTGAACTGTGGTGTTGGAAAAGACTCTTGACAGTCCTTTGGACTGAAAGGAGATTCAACCAGTCCATCCTAAAAGTGATCAGTCCTGAATAATCATTGGAAGGACTGATGTTGAAGCTGAAATTCCAATACTTTGGCCACCTGATGTGAAGAGCTGACTTGTTTGAAAAGACCCTGATGCTGGGAAAGATTGAAGGTGGGAGGAGAAGGGGACGACAGAGGATGAGACGGTTGGATGGCGTCACCGACTCAATGGACATGGGTCTGGGTAAACTCCAGGAGTTGGTGATGGACAGGGAGGCCTGGCGTGCTGTGGTCCATGGGTCACAAGGAGTCGGACACAACTGAGTGACTGAACTGAACTGAACTATTGCAAACTAGTACAGCAACAATATATATAATTTTTTAATTTAAATCACAGCAAATTATTTGTTTTTAATAAAAATTTTAAAAGTAATAGAAATAAGAGTTTTAAATAACTTGTGTTAAAGCAAAGAACAAATTCTTCCCACACATTTCTCTTTGAGGGCAACGAGGAACATTGTCATCTGTGGCAAACAGTCCCTCCCCAGCAGGTCTCCCCAGCACCATCCTGTCCAATAAAAACAACAGAACTTCCTACCAGTGAACTCACCATGTAGAGTTTAGCCATTTTCCTATTAGTTATATCTGCTTTGATGTCATCATCATCTTCTCCATCCCTAAGCTTTGGCTTTTTCCCTAATACCTGGAAAAAAGAGTACAGATAAAAAGATAAAGACCTCTTATTAATGGCGCAAAGTTTGAAAAAAAGATTCCTAAGTCATAGATTATAAAATACTAGCAACTGAAATGACAAGGCTCAGACATTTCTCACCAATCATACTAAACTGGCCTTCTCCCACAGGTCAAATCAATCGACAGCATTAAGTAAACAAACACTGAGTTTGCTGGTGATGTGAACTTTCAAGAAAGTGAAATCCCAAACTTGAAAGTGTAGGTCTCCGTATTATTGAAAACTGCTGCTGCTGCTGCTAAGTCGCTTCAGTCATGTCCGACTCTGTGCGACCCCATAGACAGCAGCCCACCAGGCTCCCCCGTCCCTGGGATTCTCCAGGCAAGAACACTGGAGTGGGTTGCCATTTCCTTCTCCAATGCATGAAAGTGAAAAGTGAAAGTGAAGTTGCTCAGTCGTGTCCGACTCTCAGCGACCCCATGGACTGCAGCCCACCAGGCTCCTCCGTCCATGGGATTTTCTAGGCAAGAGTACTGGAGTGGGGTGCCATTGCATTCTCCATTATTGAAAACTAGTAGGAATTAATTAAAATATGAGTTCTAAGTTCAGCTGTGCAACAAAATATCTTCCATAACCTCTGTTTCTACAAGCAATCTATAGGTTTTATTAATTTATTGTAACAAAATCTTGGGCAAAATTACTATTTGAGGGTAGGGTACTATTATTATTATTGATATAGGCTAGGCTAGATGAAATGTCAGTTAATCATATGCTTTGCTTCCTGCTGCATTTTTGACACAGAACAAATGAATGTTGAATGAATGAATGTGCTTATGTACTCTTTGCACACCTGATGCAATCCAAAAGTTTAAGAAAGCATTTTGTAGAAAATACATTTGGATCTGCTTTGAATTTCTGTACACTAAAATCATCCCCCAAAATGCCCATAAAGACGTTAATTAATGAATTTAATTAACTGACATAAGTATCATAGTATGCTAAGAACAGGAATCAAATATAAATGTATTCAAAACAATATGAGTTTTATAACACAAATATAAATGCAAGTTTAAAAATGCAAAGATGCTATTCATTTAGATTTAATAAATATTTAATATACAATGAAATTCCATGCATAATGTGTTTTACAGTCAGTATTCCTTACAAATATACTGTATGAAAATACATACTGCTGAATACCAGACAACAATAAAAGCTTAAATTCTAACCTATGCATGAGTACAGCACAGTCTCGAGTTCAGAAATATACTAAAGACTTATTTTCCTCTGGGAATATGCCCATCTTTTTGCCTACACAATGATCCATAAAATCCTTTAATTATTGAACATACTAAATGATTGCAATATAGTTTTCTTCTTTTGCTAAAAGTAGGATCAAACAAAAGTTAAAATGCAATCAAAATTGCTTTTTTTATAACAATTTTATCTTGGTTAGAAATATGTATTCCTTATAAGAGCAGTGAAAGATGTCATATACCCTTTTAAAGTTCTACTCCAATGAAGACAGTAGTTTGGAATCAATAGTTTGGGTTAAAGGACATATTTAATACTGAAGCAGAGAAATCTTATCTGAGAATGCTCCTTGAAAGTTTCACCTAAACCAAGACCTGTCATTCCAGCTTGGAGTCCTCCCCTTTCCTTCAGTTAGTTCCTGTAAGTTTCCACTTAAAAGTACCACCATCCTCTAACATGCTCCAGACGTAACTTTATCTTTCCACAAAATTGACCATTCTCCATCCCTGTCAGCGAATCTCTATTCCTCTCTCCACCTGGACTTACAATCATGACATCAGTTTTGAATACCTGCTGTCCTTCTTTTTGAATCTCTTAGCTGCTCAGTCATTAAATTCTCCCTCTTTACTGATGATGTTGAAAGTCTCTGATCCCTGTCTACATTAACCTCCACCCTAGTGAAGTTCTTCATCACCCAAGTCACAGGTTATGCCTACTCCTGTCAATTCCCTCCGGCCTTCAGGGCCCCATTCATCTTTTCATCCAGAAAGTTATTCTTTACAGTGGCTGGAAGACTCCCTATTTCACTTTACTTCAGTGTTTCAAGAAGATGACTCCAGATAAGATTTACATCTTTTATCTGCAATAGTGATTTTTTTTTCCAATTTTTTTGTTTTATTTATTTATTTATGGCTGTGCTGGGTCTTCGCTGATGCCCGGGCTTTCCTCTAGTTGCAGAGAGCAAGGGGCTGCTCTCTAGTTGGGTACACAGGCTTCTCGTTACCGTGGCTTCTCTCGTTGTGGAGCATGGCTCTAGGGCGCGTGGGCTTCAGTAGTTGTGGCTCCCAGAGTCTAGAGCACAGGCTCAGTAGTTGTGGCACACTGGCTCAGCTGCCTCAAGGCGTGCGGAATCTTCCTGGACTGGGGATGGAACCCATGTCCCCTTCGTTGACAGGGGGATTCTTTAATCAGTGAGCCCTCAGGGAAGCCTGGCAGTAGTGATTCTTAAGGTTCAATGTGCTCAAGCAACATCTGGGTAACTTGATAAAATACAGATTCCCAACTGCCAGCTGTTACAGTGGATTTGAGGTGAAACCCAGGAATCTGCAGGATTCCCAGGTGTCACTAGCAGTAAAGAACCCACCCGCCAATACTGGAGCCATAAGAGAAGTGGGTTCTATCCCTGGGTTGGGAAGATCCCCTGGAGGAGGGCATGGTAGCCCACTCCAGTATTCTTGGCTGGTAATCCCACAGACAGAGGAGCCAAGTGAGCTACAGTCCATGTGGTCACAAAGAGTCACACACAGTGGAAGCAACTTAGCACACAGGCATGCACCAGAAATCTGCAGATGATTCTGAACTGGATGCTACTGACAGAGCCCCAACTCCTCTGAGATGATTCTGAATTGGATGCTACTGACAGAGCCCCAGCTCCTCTGCTTGGTTTCCAAGGCACCTCCAGAGGCTGGATGTAACGTACTCGGCATTATTTCCCAGCATCTACCAAGTAACCTCCTCTAATCAGGCTGATGTTTTCCATGTTTCCCGGCAGCCATGCACTTTCCTTCCCCAGGGTGGTACATAATGCTGCATGTAACTGTCACCTAGGTTGACGGGGTGTGGCAGAAGCAAAACCGAACAATTACTCTTTGGTTGATTCAGCTAATTATAATTAGCACAATACTGTTCAGCATAGTAATAGCTACCACTTATTGAATGTCTCTTATGAGTCACACATTGGGTCAGGAGCTTTAGACACATGTTAATTTCAACCTTATAAGAGCTCCTGTGAACCAGATACTCTTATCATTTTACAGAAAAGGTCACTGATACCCAATGAAGCAAAGAGATTGTTTTACACACTGCTACGTGTTGAGGCTGAGATTCTGGTTGTTGTTCAGCTGCTCAGTCATGTCTGACTCTTTGTGATTCAATGGACTGCAGCACACCAGTCTTCCCTGTCCTTCACCAGCTCCCAAAGTTTACTCAAACTCATGTCCATTGAGTCAGTGATGCCATTCAACCATCTCATCCTCTGTCGTCCCCTTCTCCTCCCACCTTCAATCTTTCCCAGCATCAGGGTCTTTTCTAATGAGTTGGCTCTTCGCATCAGGTGGCCAAAGGATTGGAGTTTCAACTTCAGCATCAGTCCTTCCAATGAATATTCAAGGTTGATATTCTTTAGGGTTGACTGGCTGGATCTCTTTGCAGTCCAAGGGACTCTCAAGAGTCTTCTCCAATGCCACAGTTCAAAAACATCAATGCTTCGGCACTCAGCTTTCTTTATGGTCCAACTCTCATAACCATACATGACTGCTGGAAACTGTAACTTCAACTATACGGACTTTTGTCGACAATGTGATGTCTCTGCTTTTTAATACTGTCCAATTTTGTCATAGCTTTTCTTCCAAGGAGCAAGTGTCTTTTAATTTCATGGCTGCAGTCACCATCCACAGTAATTTTGGAGTCCAGCAAAATAAAATCTTTTATAAGGTTTCTCAGGAGACAGGTAAGGTGGCCTGGCATTCCCATCTGTTTAAGAATTTTCCACAGTTTGTGGTGATCCATACAGTCAAAGGCTTTCAAGTAATCAATGAAGCAGAAGTAGCTATTTTTCTGGAATCCCCTTGCTTTTTCTATAATCCAAAAAATGTTGGCAATTTGATCTCTGGTTCCTCTGCCTTTTCAAAATCCAGCTTGTACATCTGGAAGTTCTTAGTTCATATACTGCTGAAGCCTAGCTTGAAGGCTTTTGAGCATAATCTTCCTAGGAGGTACAATGAGCACAATTGTGCGGTAGTTTGACCATCCTTTGGCATTGCCCTTTTTTAGGGACTGGAATGAAACTGACCTTTTCCAGTCCTGTGGTCACTATTGAGTTTTCCAAATTTGCTGACATATTGAATGCAGCACTTTCATAGCATAATCTTTTAGGATTTGAAATAGCTCAACTGGAAATCCATCACCTCCACTTGCCTTGTTCGTAGTAATACTTCCTAAGGCCCACCTTACTTCAGACTCCATGATGTCTGGCTCTAGGTGAGTGACCATACCATCATGGTTATCTAGGTCATTAAGACTTTTTTTGTAGTTTTTCTGTGTATTCTTGTATTCTTCTTAATCTCTTTTGCTTCTAATAGGTCCTTACTGTTTCCGTCCTTTATCATGCCCATCCTTACATGAAATGTTTCCTTGATATCTCCAATTTTCTTGACATGGGTTATTTTATACTTGTCTGCGATTGATTTTATTTCTTTGAAAATTATCCATTAATGATAGTACCCCACTTGTCTAAACACCATGTAGTGGAATGCATTTATCTATTTATTGCTTTTTATTATGTTGCATGTATTCAACTACAACTTTTCAAGTGCCATAATGTCCCACACTTAATATAACCAATGCTTATATATCAGTGTGTACCAGACACCTTTCTAAGCACTTTACATTTATTAAATTGTTTCATATTCATAACAAGCTATGAGGTGGCACTTTCATTATCCCATTTTACGCTTGAAAAAACAAGACTAAGTTCATGCAGCTAGTAGGTGACAAAGTCCAGATTTGAACTCTGACTCCAGAGTATGTGTTCTTAACTAACAGGCTGTGCTGTCTCTCCAAGCTATGTCCAAAAGTCTTCACTTCACTGTTTAGGGCTTGTCGCTGGAGATGAAGCAGAGGGTGCTTCATAGCAGGGACTGTATATTTCTATTTATTGTCATGTTTATTTCTCCCATTCTGATCAGAATAATGCCAGCAAATACAGCGTGCAACACTCATCCTATACACAGTGGGTGGGTACTCTCCCTTCCTGTCTGCATAGCTCTCATTTTCCTCAGAGTCCCATCTGCCTACTCCCCTTTCCTCTTGGTTCTGCCTATGCTGTGGGCATTACAGGCTGAAAGAGAGGAGTTCTTTCATCTGTCAGTGTTGTGGGAGCAAACAGCCCTTAAAAAAGATAAAACAGACATGGAAGAGCTACTAAAAAATGTAAAACAGTAAAACCATGATACTTTTTTATCCACAGAATCATCAGAGGTTAGGAAAAAACTGACAATATCCAGGGTTGGGAAAATTCAGTATTCTACCAGGCATTCTGGTGAGAAGGAACATTCTTCAAAGTGATGAACAGTGACAAAAACCTTAAAAGCATGGCCTATCCAGCCTACTCTGTTGACCATACTTCACAAGATACGTGAAAAGTCCACTAAACACATATCCTAACACAAAAAAACCCATCTGTTTACCTTCTGAAAGTCACAGCCATGCACAGCACGTTTCTCTGTATACATATAGTTTAGCCAGGTATGCTACTAAATTATTAAAAGCAAACTTCATAAATTAAACTATGAACAGTGGCCACTTCTTTTATAATTTTATTTTAAAGATATGGAAGAATATTTAATAAATTTTCAGAAAAATGCATGTGTGGCATCAACAGCGCTTGCGTAATGTTTTTAAAAAATACAGGTCATAGATAAGAAAGAGTTCCTCCACCAACTATGTCTACTCACGCTTGGAATGCAGCTCTGCTCACCACTATACCATCAACACTGTACTCTATTTACTCTCATGTGTAAGGTAATTCGTGTCAACATATGCATATAAATACACATTAAGGAATATGATGGCATTTCAAATAAATGACTTGGATAGGAAAAAAAAAAAGGATGCCTATCATTTGATTCAATCCTTCTATTCTAGTAGCTTATTCTAAAGAAATAATTAAAATGTATGCAAAATGTATCCCCACCATCCCTGGGATTCTCCAGGCAAGAACACTGGAATGGGTTGCCATTTCCTTCTCCAAAGCGTGAAAGTGAAAAGTGAAAGTGAAGTCACTCAGTCGAGTCCGACTCTTCACTACACCATGGACTTCGGCCCACCGGGCTCCTCCGTCCATGGGATTTTCTAGGTAAGAGTACTGGAGTAGGTTGCCATCGCCTTACTTAAACTAATTACCACTTCATTTTAACTTTGTGATGGTGGTTTAGTCACAAAATCGTATCTGACTCTTTGTGACTCCATGGACTGTAGAGTCCAACAGACTTCTCTGTCCATGAGATTTCCCAGGCAAGAATACTGGAGTGGGTTGCCATTCCCTTCTTCAGGGGATCCTCCCAACCCAGGGAGCAAACCCAGGTCTCCTGCATTGCAGGCAGATTCTTTACCAACTAAGCCAACAGGAAAGCCTGACTACCTCAGGCTTCTGTCTCAGCCTTATTCCCTCAGTTCATCAAAGGAGAGTAA
This sequence comes from Bos grunniens, assembly GCF_055505025.1. Lineage (NCBI taxonomy): Eukaryota > Metazoa > Chordata > Mammalia > Artiodactyla > Bovidae > Bos > Bos grunniens. The sequence continues at coordinate 99,640,723 of NC_141168.1, forward strand.
ATATTACTGGATCCCTAACAGCTCTAGGCATTTTGACCAAAGAAGCACTTGTTAATGTAAAGACCTAGAAGGAGCTAGCAGGGGCCCAGGGTTCTTAAGTTTTCAGCTAGGAAATGAAGTAGCTCCAAAGATCACAGGGACTAGTTTGTTACAGATGAGGACCTAATTTGTTACAGATGGGATGTGAATACAAAAATGGGCATATCTCTATCTTTTCCTCTCTTTTTATCAGTAACATAATGGAAATGCTTAACAATGTAAAACACGACTCCAAGTATATTAAAGAGGTTGGAAATTTGTGGAAATACAATTTTGTTCTTTGCCTGGACTTTCTTTTCTGCTGTTTATTCTTTGCCTTCAACAGGAGCTCAATTCAAAACAACTCAGGAGACATTTACATTAAATTATTAAAGCAAACACACAACCCAGCTCTATATTCACAATCCCCGATCTTCAGAATTTCTAGGTTTTCATGACCTGTGCCAAGACCATCCTCAGCATCTTGCCTGTTTCTTTTGTAAGATCCACTGCTACTTTGTTTAAATAATAAGTTGGCCTATGTGTAAATTTGTTTTCTTAGAAAGGATCAAGCAGTTAAGGAAAACTTTGCTATACTTTCATAATCCTTACTGACTTCTCACATTTGCAATTGTATTTATTTATTTTAAAGCTTTTAGCCAGAGCCATCTATTTTGGATACAAAATTCCAACATTTGCAATCTAGCTCATACAAGATCCATTTTCCCTCCTTTGACATTCAACAGAAACTTCAAGATATTTGGACACTTTACAGTAAGAAATTAAAGTAAATAATAAGAAAAGAAGAGATAATGATGTGGCCTGGAAGAAGAACAGTACATAACTCAAACTCCAAATCACCTGGGATAAAAATTATTTACACTGGTGTCAAGTCCTACGGTGTTAAACAGAGGGTCTTATGTACTTCTCAACCCAATTTCATCTCAAGATTAGGAAAATGAGTTAGGAGTGTGCCTTAGGCCCAGGTCTTAAAAACACTGAAGCAAGGATGTAACTAACCCCCTGGAATTCCAACTCCTACTGCAGTGCTTTTAAGAGAATGAGACATGGCATTGTTTTTACCTTAATTATTTTACTGTAAATGGCTCTGCTTCTTTTTTCACTAAAAACAGAGTAAGTTTCTGCATTCTAAGGGCTAAAATTTTAACTGCTCAGTAGTTTTGTGTTTTATTTCCTTTCCCTAACTGGAAAAAAGATCAATACAGTGCAAGCATATGGTAAATAGAAAGAAATTGTTCAAGTGAAGTACAGCCTCATAGTTTCAGTATATTTACTTACTTCGAGACAGTTTATGTCTTTGATAAGACTAATATTTGATAACAGGGAAGAAACACTCATATAGAATGACAGGCAATTCCGAGAAAAGTGGCACCCTCCTGTAGCCAGCTCCACCTAATATGGAAACAGTCCAACATTTGCCCTCCTGCTCTCTCTCACTGATGTACTTCCCCACCTCTAAAACACCTTTATCCCTTTACTGGTAAGTCATATAAAGGGTAATTTAATACATCAAATAGTGGGTAAGGTATTTTAGACCGAGGGAAAGCATGTGAAATACCTGTTTGGATAAAAGGACAAAAGTGAAATGAGTGTCTACAAGAGAGCTTCGTTTCATTATCCCGCTAGGGCTGTCCAGTAGAATTTTCTGTGACTATAATGTTTCATATCTGTGTGATCCAATACAGTGGTCACTAGCTACCTGTAGCTACTGAGCACCTAAAATGTGGTGAATGTCACCAAGTAACTAAATTTTAAGTGTTATTTAATTTTAGCTAATTTAAACCAAAACCTAAATAGCCACTTGTGTCTCACACGTCAAATGCATGCTTCATTTGACAATGTAGCTCAGGAGGATGCAGAGAACGCTGTGGCCAGGGGAACTGATCATGATGGAGACCTGAACCTCAGCATTACTGTAATAACCACACTGTAGAGATTATATTCAGGGAGTCAACATCATGAGAAAGTTAACTCATAAATGATTATAATATAGAAAGCTAATCCACAAAGTGCTACTACATAAAGCTAACATGACTTTCTTTAACATGGAAACATAACTCCCAAGTTATTAAAATATATAAGCCAGAATGTCAACTTACTAAACTAGAGCAGCTGTTTTCCGCTGACTGCATACTAGAACCACCTAGGAGTTATAATAAAGAACACTCAAGTTTGAACCCCAGCCCCAGAGATTCTGAATGAAGCCCTAGCACTGTGTATTTGGAGAGACTCTGGGCTGGGTACAGTGATACAATTTAAACCTTTAGTGGTATCAGCTTTGGTAGCATGGCTCACTCATCTTCACCATCAGGACAAGTCTGCCGAGCATTTCTGACTGTCACATGCATGCAAGCTAAGTCACTTCAGTCATGTCCAACTCTTTGCAATCCAGAGGACTGCAGCCCTCCAGACTCCTCAGTCCATGGGATTCTCCAGGCAAGAACACTGGAGTGGGTTGCCATTTCCTTCTCCAGGGGATCTTTCCAATCCAGGGATCGAACCCATGTCTCTTACATCTCCTGCACTGGCAGGTGGGTTCTTAACCACTAGTGCCACCTGGGAAGCCATATCTTCACAAAAAGAATTAATCTTGTGGACAAATTAACATAGGCTGGTGCTCTGGAGGTTGCCCTGAGTCAAATCTGAAAGATTCTAGGCTTTCTGCTCCTTCTGGGGATTATTAGACCTTTTTCCTGTAAGATCTCAAACCCATTTGGATATTTCTACCTGACCAGTGCTTGAATGCATGCTTTCATCATTGGTCTTTATGGTTCCTAATCTTCATGCTTCACAATGAGCATCCTCCACCCTTGTCTTTTTCACAATCCCTTCTCTTACTAATATTAGACAATCTGAGCTGGATGGACCCACAACTAAATGACTCCGTGACCTTATTCTCATATTTCAAATGGTATAATAATTACTACCACTCACAGTTATGATGATGATTAAATGAAATAAATAAACCTGAGTTACATATAAAACTTAATCAGATTAGGTAGAGTTTTATGACAAGAGAGTTGTGAAAGTTCCTCTTTACTTAATTCAGAAAACCAGATATTTTTCAAGCACCACAGAGTACATGAAAGCCATTTTGAATTTGCTCAGTTAAATGTTGGTGCTAGGAAATTTTAAAAATAAAAAAAAAGAAAATTCCCAAACACCAACATTCAACTGAGCAAATTTAAAACGGCTTTCATGTACTCTGAGGTGCTTGAAAAATATCTGCCTACCTTTTATACTCACATTAAAACAATGTATTTTCTTTCAAAGAAAATGTCTACCCCAATTACCCTGCACCTAATGCCTCTACAATATGGATGAAAGGTTGCACTCTAATCCTAAGTGATATAAAATAAAGGGTCAAGCCAGCCTATTGAGCACAAAAAATTATGCTACAAAAGCTAACACTTTCCGTATGGAATACACAAAACAGGTATGGCTGTCAAAAATGCATAGCAAAATTTTGGAAGATCAACAGATGTGGGTCCCACCTCTCTGCATGTTTAAGATCTGCCATGGAATGAAAATCTGCCGTGATCTGTGAACCACAGACATCCTATTCCCAACCCACGTGGGCAAGTTACATAGGCTCTCTGTGACTTTCTTCATAGAGTGAGGATGCAGAGATGCTATTGGTGTTTTGCCCATCTTGCCTAGGTCTACCCCCAGGCTCATCAGCAAGTAATTCCTTAAAGACCAAAGCCTTCTGCTGTCTTATCTGATGGCATGATCTGGCCACAAAGCTGTACCATACCCATACACAAGGCAGCTGGAGGTTCTGGAGAGTTAATACCCAAGGGGTGACCCTCAACCAATGAGGAATAAGAGTTACCAGCTAAATTCTGCAGCCACCTCAGCCTTCAGTGGGCCAGTTCTGAAGTGTTTTCCATATAGTTTCTCAGAGGGTCCCTCTAGGACTAGGTCCCAGTTGCCTGTAGCAGTAAGTAACTTACTAACAAACTATTGCTGCATTTCACTCCTACTCTGTGCTTCCAGGATCATCTTCCAAATAACAATCTGCTCCCAAGTCCTTTTCCCCAAATAGGCATTTGAGGAACATAAACCAAGACAGGGGATAGTAAATGTATCCATTTCATAGGGCTATTTATGAAGTAAATGAGAGGATAACAGGCAGGAAGGCCAGGGGTCTCCAAATGGAGGAAATAGGCTGCAAGTGTCAGACATTTTTTATCTCTCTTTTAAGTGGCAGGAGGAAACAAACCAGTGATATGTTTTTTTTTCCCTTCTCTATACAAATTTAAAAAGGAGGTTCTTCTTAAAATACTGTGCTGCCATAATGACACCTGGTTCACCTGAAGTTAACCTTTCTCAAACCTTGAGTTAACCAATGCATTTTTCTTATGGAAATGTTTGTCTTAAGCTATGTTAATATACTATGCATTTATCCCAGACTCTGTCTTCAAGTCCCTAATGTCTCATGGCTCAGAACCAACTTGACAAACCAGTTTGTTATACTCAGACATTGTCCCCCTAATCTGTGTAAACGAAACTATTTCTATGGTAATCTGCCTTTCTACAAGATTCAAGTCAACCATTTTATGGCCCTGGGATGATACCCTGGTGCCAAGATTATCCCAAAATACATCTTTTGGATGAGGGGCTTGATGCCATTCTGAGTTTTAAGACATTCCTTTCTTTCATTAACAGACTGCTAGTGACTATATATTGGAGAAGGCAATGGCACCCCACTCCAGTACTTTGCCTGGAAAATCCCATGGATGTAGGAGCCTGGTAGGCTGCAGTCCATGGGGTCGCTAAGAGTTGGACATGACTGAGCGACTTCACTTTCACTTTTCACTTTCATGCACTGGAGAAGGAAATGGCAACCCACTCCAGTGTTCTTGCCTGGAGAATCCCAGAGACGGGGGAGCCTGGTGGCTGCCGTCTATGGGGTCACACAGAGTTGGACACGACTGAAGTGACTTAGCAGCAGTGACTATATAATATCCAGCTAAAAACTAGCAGGCGGGTATTCTTTCTGCCCCCTTCTGATGTCTATGTCAGAAGATTTCTCTATGTCTTTTATACTTAAATAAGACTTTATTACACAAAAGCTCTGAGTGATTAAGCCTCGTCCCTGGCCTCGGACTGAATTCTTCTCTTTCGGAGGCCAAGAATCCCGGCGTCTTTTCGTGGTTCAGCAACAACCTTTCATAAACCAGCTTATCCATGTACAGCCCATATAAGAATGCCAGTTGCAAGTGGGCCCTGGATGTTTGTCCTGGTGCTGCTTGTTTTACCTCCTCTGCAGCAAATAAAATCCATGACAAATTTATTTTTTAGGTTATTGAATTTTTGTGTGCTTGACAAGAAGCACTTGCATTATCTAAAGAAAATGCAGCTAGAAAGAAGAAAAAGTGAACAGAAAATTCAGCCAACTAGTGAACCGTTTGCCCTTACCCGTGTAAAGGAGGACAAGATGAAATTATTCTTCTATATTTTAATATTTAATTTACAAAATGAAAATGTCAAGGAGTTATGAATCACTGAATCTCAGAGATCTCGCCCTTCGATATTTGTGTCTGGCTAATTCTTAGCACAGGGACAAGAAGAAATCACCTGAAACTGCCAAAAGAAATACAGTCTTACTATCAGTTCTTTTATTACTATATATATATATATATTTATATACACATATATATATATAATCACTAATGTCACAGCAAACATGAGGAGAAATAAAACTAATAGAGGAACTAGAAACATGCCATTCTAGTGTAATATTTGTGTTAGTTTATCAATTCAGATATAGGGAAGAGCCACCCTTCCATACAGGCCATCTGTCTTGGAACTGCATTATCCTATTGATAGGGCTTATCACTCTTCCCTCACTTCAGCTACAAACTAAAGGAGAAATTACCTCATTCAAAAAAGCTTGCCAAGTAGTATTAGCTTGGATTGACTATATAAAGTGACATCTTATTAGTAAGGTCACGAATCTTTATGTTGAACTTTGGTGTGATAAAGTAAATTATTTGAAAAATCATCTTCCTGTAGTATATCTGGTTAGCTATACTTTTACTATATTTCTTATCTTTGTTCAGAATATTTCAACTGCCCCCACTGGATGAGCCAATGAGGAACAAAGTGGGTATCTGAATTAAATACTAGACAGGGTCTTCTTTGCTGGCGGCTCAGAGGTAAAGAATCTGCCTGCAGTGCTGGAGACCCGGGTTTGATCCCTGGGTCGGGAAGATCCCCTGGAGGAGGGCGTGACAACCCACTCCAGTATTCTTGCCTGGAGAATCCCAAGGACAGAAGGGCTTGGCAGGCTGCATTCCATAGGGGCACAAAGATTTGGATACAACTGAAGCAACTGAGCACACATCCAATAAAAATACTCATTAAAATAAATAACAAATGAACAGCGCCTTGAACAGTGCCTGGCACATGAAATAAGCTATCAGTAAGTGGTAGATACAAGTAGCTACAGCAACTGTAATGCTCTTAGAAGCATAACCGTGCAGCATGCTCTACTTCTCACTATAATTCTGTTGATTTGGTGTGTGTACTAAGTATCATTTATTGTAAAGCAAAAATGGGGGATAATTTAAGTGTACTGCAACAGAGAGAAGAAAAGGAAAGATTTCTATTTGCTGGTACCTCTGACACTTCCTGTCTACTTAATATGTAATAAGAGGATTACTCTAGAGAGAGTGGCAAATATTTTGAATCCTCTTACCTCAAAAATCTTTGAATGGCAAACCCATAAATGGACCACATGGCTCTCATAACAATGTTATTTCAATCACACAACAAATTCTGGTGAACTTCTCTGGTGTGCCAGATACCACGCGACATGACTAGGAAATTCCAAAGTATGTAAGACATTGTTCAATTTCCCAAGAACTAAAAGAGGCTGGAAAATAAAGGAGGGGTAAACAAGGAAGCTAAAGCTACTTGGATAGCACACAAAGAGAAGTGTACTTCTCTAACAAGAAGTGTAGAGAAGTGTACTTCTCTAACAAGCACATTGCTCTAACAAAACGTTTTCTGTTGTCTCTTAGTGTTAATATGTTCACTGTGCCTACTGACCAAACTAACATCTTACGCAACTCAGATTTCCATCCTCGCAAAGCATAAAGTTGTGACTAACAAGGAATTAAGAGGGTGAGAGGTGCTTCCCAGGTGGCTCAGACAGTAAAGAATCTGCCTGCCACTGCTGTAGATGCAGGTTCGGTCCTTGGGCCAGGAAGACCCCCAGAGAAGGAAATGACAACCCACTCCGGTATTCTTTCCTGCAAAATCCCATGGACGGAGAAGCCTGGTGAGCGACAGTTCATGGAGTCACAAGGAGCTGGACACGACTTAGTGACTGAGCACACACACAAGAGAGCAACAGAAACTACTTTAATGAGTGATGTATGTGTGTGGGTGTGGGTGTGTGTGTGTTATAAACCCCCAAAACAACTTTGTGTTTTACATTTAACGAGTTCAAAATACCCATGTTTATTCTCTGACACTAAAAACCTGTGATTTTTGTTCTTATTTATACTATTTCCCTATGGCACCCGACTCCAGTACTCTTGCCTGGAAAATCCCATGGACGGAGGAGCCTGGTAGGCTGCAGTCCATGGGGTCGCTGAGGGTAGGACACGACTGAGTGACTTCATTTTCACTTTTCACTTTCATGCATTGGAGAAGGAAATGGCAACCCACTCCAGTGTTCTTGCCTGGAGAATGCCAGGGACGGGGGAGCCTGGTACGCTGCCATCTATGGGGTTGCACAGAGTTAGACACGACTGAAGTGACTTAGCAGCAGCAGCGTACATCTTTAGACCCTTTAAAAAATTACACACTTGTTGTTCCAAAATTGTCATGAGGGGATTTTCAAAATCGCTCCCAATTTCTATTAGTTGTACTTCTTTGGTTCATTTGACACTATTCTACAAAGATAAATGAGGATTGATATATTTAATCAAAAATTACCCCCAGAAAATAAAGTTTCTCCTATTCTCTGTTGTATCACTTTCAAAATGATCAAGCTTGATTCAAATATACAATATTATTTTAGTTAAAAGATTAATATATAATTCCATATAAATCCAGTAAACTCAAGATTATGCTATGAAAGCAAACATGTCCACAAAGAAGCTTCATGGCATGTCAACAGAATTATAAATTTGCAAATTCTAACTTGCTTTTTCTTCATCTTTTACTTTATGTGATAAAAATATATGGCTATTCCAGTGCTTAGATTATTAAACATTCAAAAGCATTCCTGCTTTTACTTTCTGTAAATTCAAATTGTACAACCTTGGGAAGCATTAGTACCCCAGCCTTTAATGTAAAGTATTGGAGAAAAATAAATATATAGGGTGATTTCAAAAATAAAGCCCTACATCTCTACAGTTTCTTAGAGTTCATGGAGTGTATTACTTTTAACACAGCCATCAGGAGAGGCAGCACTAGGATTACTGACAGTGGCCACGCAAAGTGGTCAAGGTGAGTGGCCAGCACTGATGTGTGCTAGAGAGTCAGAGGAGAGGGTTTTGGACCCTAAGTGAACAAAAATTGAAATGGTGTCCAATTTTACTGAACACTAAATGGGGAAGTGACTAGACCTGGGAAGGAAGATTTTACAGATGGCAAGACCCAAATGTAGCTCCTGGGGACCTGCACTTTCACAGAACGAACAGTTTTAGACATCAGCTATCCATTTCTTCCTGTACTAGGTATTCTCACCTGGAGAACATACAATCTACCTAATACATGGGAAGGCAGATAAGCTCAAGGCTCGGTTATCACTTGCCAGGAGGTAAGTTGTTAACCATTGATTTATAGAAAGAAGACTAGCAGAATATATAGATTATGCTTATCTAAACACTAACTGCTCCTATATCAATGTTGTCAGTTTTAAAAGTTAATCAGTCATATGGCTTTCTTCATATCTTCGCCAACACTATCATCTAAAACACAGGAAAGGTTTTAAAGCAATACTATCCTCTTTGCAACAGGAAGACAAATGTAATTGGTTATATAGTACCTCAAAGTTCACAGTTAATTGTATTAATTATCTTCATATTAACAAGCAATGAGTTAGAGATGTGAAAGTTACACAGATAATAAGGCAGTACCTTGCCCTCAAGGAATTTAGTGTAGCATCATAATTAAGATACAAATTTCGCTGGGCCAAGTACTTTGGGGAAACATAACTAAAATTTTACTCTTTGTCTAAACAGACACCTCTAAAAGATAATTTAAGAAACACCTCTACAATTCAACTCTAGATCTTACTTACAAGATACTCAGATCTTAATCCATCATGAATATCTAATCAACTTGTCAAAAGAATGACTGAATAAATTTTCTTATTTTCAAGCAATTATGACTTATAATAACAAGATGAACATAATTATTATATGGGGAGATCCTCTAGAGATTATCTTATATGCTATTGTCATGCAGTTTAAAATACGTAAGTTTGGGAGGGATGTATTGGGAGTTTGGGGTTAGCAGATGTAAACTACTATATACAGAATGGATAAACTACAAGGTCCTACCATATACAGCACAGGGAACTGTATCCAATATCCTGTGACATTGGAAAGAATATGAAAAAAAAGTATATATAAGTGAATCACTTTGCTGTACAGCAGAAATTAATGCAACATTGTAAATCATCTATACTTCAAAAAAAATTTTTTTTAAATAATATAAAATACATGAGTTTTATTATGAGAAATCTTTCAACTTCTGATGGTGTCACTCTGACCATGCTTTCCAGCATTTGAGGACCCTTACAATCTGTTCCTACTCTTGGTCTATGTTTCAGATTCAGTGCATGCTTATCTTCTCCATCAGACAATAAAATATAGCCTCTGAACTTGATTGGGAACCAACCTGGTGATCAATAAACACTGATTGACTGAAATATCATATGACATTCTAATTTTTCTTTCCAGTTTTCTCTTTTAATCCAAAATTTAAAATGATTGTACATATGACTTTCCAGGGAGCCTTAGTGCTTTTTATAGAAGCAAGAACTCTAACAGTTCAACAACACAGCATCTGTTCATAATCTCCCTGTAGTATTTTTACTGCCAGGATTCCTTCTATAGCATGTACAGTGATTATGGGCTAAACAAGTTCATTAAATTACACTGAGAAAAAACTCTTTCCAGGTTAGTTGCTTTGTTGTTGTTTCAAAGTACTTGCTCCTTCTTTTTGCTATCTACCCTACAGATAGCAAGATGCTGTCTTTTTAAAAATGAAAGTCTATAAAACATACTGATAAATTATTCATCTTCGCCATTTTTCCTCCCTTCGGATGTTTAGAGAATGAGTAGAACCAACAAAGAAAGTTTGAGACCTTCGGGCTATTGAGATATTTGATTTTCCTTCACATTCACTGATTATTTTAAATAGGAAAAGAAAAAAAAAAACAAGAAAAAAAGCTTTACATAATTTATATGCAGCTTTTCATGGTAAATATGCTTAAAAAGAGGAGAAAATCAGCACAGAGGCAATGCAACCCTAGTTACAGGCTTTAATTAGCTTTGCTTATAGTATCACTTTCATTATTTAGGCATATGACTTTTAAAAGTGCTGAAGATACAGAGAAGAGGCTGACCACACATCCCGTTTCCCCAGACGGTTCTTGTTAATGCATGCGATGTCCTGTGTGGTTAGCACACCCTGTTACTCTCCAGTGTGTTTGGTTTTAAAGGATTATAAATGTATGATCATCCTAGAGATAAGTCATAGGAAAGCAGTGTGAAAATATTACAATATTGTGATCAATAGATAGTTGAACCACCTCTAAATAAACATCAATTTTTCAAAAGACTCTCAGAAAAATTACTTTTCATGATTTTCTGTGTTGATCACTTGAATGTGTTACAAAGACATGTTCCAAAAATTCAGCATTGAATATGGAGTCATGACAATTGCATCATTTAATTGGTTGAAAAGTCCTTGAGTTCAAGCCATTACTAACCTTCATATATAGACTTTCAAAGTTTGGGGAAATAAATTTTTAAAATTCTCATTAAAAATGAGTCACTTAAAAGATCAATTTTAGAAGATATTCTGAAAGATTTTTTTAGAATCCTCTAGCAAAGTCAACAATTGCATTAGAATCTCAGGAAAAAAAAAAAAGTGGCATTCCATCATCTTAAACAAGGTAACCTTTTTTTGTCCCTGTGCTATGGACCACTTTGGACCATTTTTGCCAAGTCTGTGAACCCCTACTAATGAATGTATTTTTTACATGTTTAAAATAAAATATTATTACAATGAAAACCAATTATATTAGAATATAACCATCAAAAATCAAAATATATGTTAAAAAAAACAAACATGATAAAGTAGTAAATAAGCTCCTTCATATACTCATTACATAATATTATTGACTAGCAAGTCTAATAACTGCCATAATTACCAAATAGTGATAAGCATAAATGATATTTTGAAGTTATCTGCAATACCTACAATGTGATCCGAAAAGTCACAGGTTCTGCTCGTGCTACTGTGGTTTATTAACTACATTCACAACTGGAGAAATTTTTCATGAAGAGGTTAGTGAAAATGAAACTGTGATTTTTTTTCCCCAACCAAGTTCATAAACTTTCTGAATTCTATTGTTACATGTACAACATTAGGAAGGCCTAAAAGTCAAACTAGTTGACTGTAAATGCATACTTAATTCATCAAACAACTACTTACCCAGGTAATCAAGCTCCAAAAGAACATTTCTAAAAACAAAACTTCCCATTGAATGCTTTTTAACAACAAAAAAAGAAGGCTTCCACTGAAAATTCAGTTCAGATCAGTTGTGAGAACTGTCGATCATAACGCAGTATACATTGAATGTACTAAATAGAAACAAAGTAGGCATTTTCTAGGAGTTATTTTTAGAAAACAAAGATCCCCTAAAACATTTTTATATTAAACAAAGCATTTTTATATTAAACAGTATGTCCCTTATTCCTATCTCTAATATTTTAAAATCAGTTACATTTTTACAAAATTTTGTCCTCAGATTTGCATTACCTTGTTTTAATTTAACAGCATCATACAGTCATACTTAAGCTTTTATTTCTCAGAACTTTGAATGAAATCCAACAAGCAAAGACATGGAAAATACATACACACAGTTAAGGCCCTCAGCCTCAGCAGCTTCACTCTCTGGAACAGACTCAAGTGATTGGTAATTAAACATGTGCAATCACAGATCATTGGAACCTAAAAGGACCCAAGAAGCCACTTTGTCTAACCCTCACTTTACTAATGAGGAACCAGAGACAATGAGAGTTTGACTTCCAAGGTGACCTGGAGAAGCTAGCCTGACAGTTAATGCAACACTCCCTCCAGCTCCCAGCAAGGACCAATTGTGTTTCAGGGGCCACTTCTATCAAAATATAGCTATTGAATCAAGGGGTTACAATCAATTAGAAATACATCTTATTTATAGGTTTTTGCTTCTCAATATGAGAATTAGATAACTTAAATGATGATCACATTTCCAGAAGAGAGGTCTTTAAAAAATATGAAAAGATCAAGAATTTGCTGTAAGTAGTTTCAAGGTCTAATTTATTAGTGATGTAATTTTGACTACTGAAAACCCAGGTAAGCCATTCCTAATTTTATTTTTTCAGATGGTCTTTTTTCTCTGATTATAAAAGGAACCCATTATAATACATTTTGAAAACACAAATGAAGAGGAAGATAAGAAGAAGCCATATATCCAGAGTCAAAGACATTATTGATAATGTTGGTAATATTTCAGCATATTTCTTTCCAGATATAAATGTATATATGAATATACAGTTATATAATATAAACTTTCATATTAAGATAATATTACACATAAAATTTTATAGCCTATCCTTTCTCTTAGCATTATACCGAGATCATCTTCCCATTGAATTCAAATTATTCCCAAAACATTAACGTGAAAATTTGTGTTTAGTGGTTATTAAAGTAAAAAAATTTAAAGACACTATAATCAATAAAATGATTCCATTATATAATTTTCATTTACTGGATTATGTAGCCTAGCATTGGATCAGGTAACTCTAATGCATTAAATTGCTCTAAATAAAAAAATATTAAAAATACATGTTTATAAAACTGTCTTTAGAAAAATTTAAATGCAAATGGCTAAAATCTTTGGGGAAAAAGTGTAATATCCTAGGAAATTAGAGAAATGAAAACTCAAAGAGAAAAGTGGGAAGATTCAAAAAGGTATTATGATAGGAAATGCTGACAGGGCTCTGTAAAGTCATGAAGGAACACAGTACTTATGCAAGGAAGCAGCAATTGGTACAAATATTTAGGGCCTAGCTCATATAGGAATTCAATAAATATTTGTTAAATAAATGAATGGGAATCAATTTACCAATATGTATTTAGAGAGTTGAATATGATTATATCCTTTGACTGACAATCTTACTTAAGGGAATATATACAATATTTAGACTCAGGTACTCACTGTCGTTTTCTTAAAAGGGAAAAACTGTTCACAACTAAATGTTCAGGACTGGTATACTGATTAAGTAAATGACAGAGATGTAAAGAGCCAGACAGATAATTCATGTTAATTTAACAACTATCCTAAAATTATAAGTGCCTTACCTATACTATAATTCTTAGTTTAAAATGATTGAAATATTTAAAATATTGGTGTATTTAATCTCCTGGTATAAGACTTTATTTCATTCTTTTAATGAAATAATTAATTTTAAAATTGAAAAAAATCACTACTTTAAAAAAAGGTGAGAAGCTCAAATAAATATTGTTTTTCTTCCAAAATATTTTCTTACAGTCAATCTCAAAGGTGTTGCCCACCTATCAGTCCTTGAATATCACAGAAGATAGGGAACAAGGCTTCCTTTGATAGTCATTCCAATGGTGGGGAAAAACAGTCGTGATACGCTATTCTCCTAGGACCATGACTTAGAAAACTCTGATACATCCTCTTACCTAATCTGAGCTTTATCAGAGATGTTATTAAATCTAACACACACGCTCACACATACAGCTTAGAGATGCAAGCTTTTAAAAACCCACACAACTCATAATACCTTTGTAAGCTCTGATGGTTCACTCCCTTCTTCTACCACAATCAGCTGAGCTCTGCCTTTCCTTTCATTGTCCCGAATGCCGATGGCAACCTGGCTGGCCTTCAGGCGCTCGTACTTGTTGCAAGAAGATCCACACCACTGGTAAATTTCCTAAAAGAAACAGACAGATCTTCTGACCTCAAGAATATACGACAGACATTCAGCCCGGGTATAATACACGCTGTGGTTAATTAGGAAAAAACGCAAAGGCATAAAAAATAAAGTTATCCACTGGTGAGGTATATATAATTCGATATATTTAATTTATACCTCATTGTGTATCCTGTTGCTTTCAGTTAGCATTATAAAGTGGGCATTTTTTAAACATGGAAAATATAAATACATATCTCAGCATTCTGTGTATATAATCCACAAAGCACAATTTATGAAAGTAAACTTATACAAGTTATAAATGTAGAATAATAAACCTAACATCCTTCAGAAAGTTAGTCAAGAATCTATTACAGTAGTAATATGATCTTGCTGATCATAAAAAATGATATTATCACTTTTGTAAAGCAATTTAACAATCTTTACCGAGTCATGAAAAGTTAAACCTTTGACCCAGTAATATCACTAACTGGAATTTATTTTAATAAATTATTCATAAAGAAGAGAAAAAAACATGTGTACAGGAGTTTTTCACAGCTGAGATTTTTGTAAGGCATTGAAAAGACATTAAATGTTCAACAATAGGATAACAGTTATATAAATTATGATATATAAAAAATATACTTATATATAAAAATTATACTTTAACAGAAATTTTAAAAAAATGGAAACAGAACAACAGCAGTTTTATAAATAGTAAATCAAATATATTACTTGCCTTTATATTACAGTATATATTTTGGACTTAGGTACAATGTTCAGAAAGTATACAGTAACAAATGAAAGTAAAAATAAATGTCATTTTCTCCACTAAATGTGAGTTAACACAGAAAGAAGTTTAATGGTACCCAGGCTGGTGGGATGTGGGAGTAGGTATTATCATACACTATTAAGGTGACAGATACTGAGACAGGCTCTTTTCAAGGGCAGTTTGGCATCACATTAAAAAATTACATGTGCTTTTAGAGTCAGGACCGTTTCTAGGAATCTATTTTACAGAAGTATCAGACACCAGATACAAAAACAAAGAAACAAAACCAAATGCCCATTCAATAGGGAAATCACCATAAAAATGTCATTATGTGGATACTATAGACTATCCTTCAGTGGTTAGAAATTGAGGATAATGTTTAAACACTGATGTTGAAAATATCCAGGTACATCATAAAGACTTAAATAAAACCACACAATAATACAGTTCCATTTAATTAGATACAAAAATATAAGCTCTGTTTTTGCCTTTGCAGGAAAAAGATTTTTAAAGCTACACAGTGTCTCACGGGGAGGGGCACATATTTGCAGAAAGAAAGCCTTCAGTTTTTAATCTGTCTGTTTTTTTCTTTTTTTTTTTAATAATGTCACTCATTTATTAAGTGATTATTAGGAGCTAGATGTTGGGACTAGAGATGAATGAGTGGACACTAGCAAGGGAGACTGACATGTAGATCACTAAGGCTAGTAATATGTTTGCACTACCGTCGGTTTTCAAAACGTTTCCATACATACTTGTCTAGTCAATCTGGAGGGGAGGTTGCACTGTGGTTAAGTGTAAAGGAGACAGACTTTAGCAGCCTTTTACTATGTGACTTTATGTTTGCAAACTTTCAAACGAGGGAATAAATTAATAACAGCAAAAAAAAACCCAGCACCCTCAAAATCAGAGAAACGGTCTCTTTTCGCTGATACAGTCCAGAGTTGTTTCTTCATTCAAAGATAGCTTACTATTGCCTAAAATTGGGCAGGCTCCCTGTCCGTGGGAGTGCAACTTCAAAGCACACAGCCCAGTAACAGCTTCTCTAACCCCTTAAGCTGTACCCCCAACTCCCATGTTCCTTATTCATCGGCTCCACTTTCCTTTTCAAGAGTAAAATATAACTCTTAGGAATTCACGCCTTCATAAGAAGTAAAAGAAAAAGGGACTGTGCCTTGCAACTCCTTTCATTTCAGAATCCGATCTAGTTATTCAACATGATTAAGGGAGTGGGGTTTTTTTCCTTCTGTTTTTTTTTTTTTTTTTCCTGTTTTCTACACCTGGGCTTCTGAATATGAGACTCACATTTAGAGGTGATTTGAATACCAGGCCCACATTAGCAATTACAAACAGTGAAAACAAATGGTTCCCAATGATCAGCCAACACCTAATCACTGAGCATTAAAATCAGATGTTAGAGTAGGATAGTGGTTTTTTTTTTTTTTTAATATGGATACCTGAGCCTACCCTTTAGGGACTCTCAGATGTGTTCTAGGCAACTGCATTTACTGACACTCCCCTGATAATTCTAAGCATTAAACCAGGGCTGGAACATCTGCTGGTCTCTAGGAGCAAATTGCACCCAGCAGGTGTTGCAGGGAATCTATCATTTCTAATTACCCCTTGAAGCAAAGCAGGCTACTCTGCCAGTACACTTAGGCTCTTAGCTTAGGTACCTTTTCTTCCTTATTCCGTGATATTTTGCAATTGGTTTTTTTCTTAGTAGATCTGAGAAAACAAACTTCTAATATTTACATTACAGTGAAATATAAGAAGTGGATAAGAAGTTATCTCTCAAGATTTCTCAGACTGTTAGCCACATTCATTACAGATTTGCTCTGTATTTTTATATGCATCCAATAGATGTTGATATTCTCTCTAGTTTTATAAATGACCTCTTATCTACTTCAAAGAAATTATATAAAATCACACTAACTGTAAGGAAATCAAACCAGTCAATCCTAAAGGAAATCAGTCCTGAATATTCATTGTAAGGACTCATGCTGAAACTGAAGCTACAATACTTTGGCCACCTGATACAAAGAACTGACTCATTGGAACAGATCCTGATGCTGGGAAAGATTGAAGGCAGGAGGAAAAGGGGACGACAGAGGATGAGATGGTTGGATGGCATCACCAACACGATGGACATGAGTTTGAGGAGTTGGTGATGGACAGGGAAGCCTGGTGTGCTGCAGTGCATGGGGTCGCAAAGAGTTGGACACAACTGAGTGGCTGAACTGAGTTTTTATTAGTGTTTGTAAAGCATTAAGGAAGTCTGGTAAAACATGTTTAAAAATGAATTCTAGTTAATGATAATTTTATAAATATTATTTAACATAGAATTTTATAATATTCCTTGGACCCCAAAATATTTTTTATGATATTATTTTGAGAGTTTTTTATGTGCAGTATCAATTCACAGATAAATTTAGTTTTAGAAAATATTCCTCACCATTGCTTAGAGACAACTTTCAACCTTTAACATAGCAAAAATATATCTAGGAAAAACTCATAAAAATGATAAAACTTTTAAAAGTAAAGTTTTCCTTTTAACTCAAAGAAGACTAAATCATCAAAGAAAACATTGCCAAAAAATTTCTTATTGAGCATGAAAATGGATGTTGTGTATTATGCTTACTCTTTTATTATTTTCACCTTATTTTGTGATATTTCTAGAAGTAACATAGCTGATTTATTAGATTTAATTTTCAGTGATTAACTTAGACAAGAAATGCAATAAAATGGGGACTTTAAATTGCTAAAAGCCAGAACTGTTTAAAAAGTTAATTAAAATATAAAATTAAAAAAAATTTAAGTTAATAAAAAACACTTTTCATTCAATACTATGTTTTTTATACAAACATAGTTTGTTCAGTTATGGACATTAAAACATACTTCAAATTTTAAACAGAATTTGAGCAATTCATTCAATTTGAGCAGTTCATATTTTACCACATGTGGGTGATGTGTTTAAGACGTCTCATTTTAACAGAGCGCTACAGTGATGAAATAAATGCATGTGTGCAGTACTATTAATAAGCTGCACTAGCCCAACACGCACCCTATTCAGAGGCAGTTGGTTAAGACTACTTTACCACTCTGCAAACGAAGAAACCTTGTACTCAATTGGCCCCATCCTTGAAAAAACTCCCCTATAATTCAACTTAACCTTTTTTTAAAGGGCAAGGGCTAAAAAATAAGAAATTCTGCACAGAGCTAAAAAATGTAACTGATGTGATAGGTTGATGTGTATTCTTAAAACAGAAAAAGCTTTCACTATAATTTAAATTGTTTTGATTATAATACTTTTTTTTTTTTCCAAAAACTTCTTCACATTTATTTATTTATTTTTTTTCTTTTCTTTATTTTCCATCCTGAGGGTTCAGGATGATTATAATACTTGAATGGGAGTTAGATAAACTTTTTGTAAATCTGATTTGTGTACTGGACACTAAAAATTATAAAGCAAATACAGTTTCAGAGGCAACTATTTTACCTTCTAAGATCCTAAAGACTTTAATAACTCAACAGAAAACTTTACATTTTTGCGGGGAAAGGACATAAAAACTCCTTGTAAATATGGAATTATCCATTCAATTCAGACTGAAGTCCACTTAAATTTTGGCAGAAATTTGCTGATGTATGTACTGCTCATGAACACCCTCAAGTAGAAGCTTGTGAAGCCACAATTAACTCTTAATGTACAAACTATTTAAGGAAAGTAAAATTATTCTGGATAGTTGGAAAAGGAAGAAATAAGGGAGCAAAAACACTCTGTTACTGGAGATTAGTTTGGACCACCAGTAACAAGAAATAAAAGTAAGTGAGTGGTATTCATAGAAACAACCACACCGCAGGCAGACCAGAGGTTTCTAAAATTTCTTCTAAACTACATGGTCAGAGCTAACAAGTCACACATCGAAGTGTAGCCAAACCTCATTCGGGGACAGGAAATAAGAGCAGAAATAAAACAATGGTTAATGATGCCCTTGAAGGGAGGCAAGATTTTAGAAGCTGAGTTTAAAGGAACCCTCCAGTGATGGTGACTCATGGGCAAAGAACTCAGCATGGACTTGCTCCTTTTCCAAGCTATTTATTCTAAACATATCTAAAAGTTTATAAAAGCTGGGGGTAGGAGAAGCAGACCTCTTACTCTCCTTGCTTCTATCGGTTTTATGTTTCCAGCGCCTAGTTTTCCCTTTGTTGTTATTTAGTCACTAAGTCGTGTCTGGCTCCTTTGTGACCCCATGGACTGTAGCCTGCTAGGCTCCTCTGTCCATGGAATTTTCCCAGGCAAAAATACTGGAGTAAGTTGCCATTTCCATCTCCAGGGGATCTTTCCTACCCAAGGATCAAACCCATCTCTTCTGCATTGCATGCAGTTTCTTTACCACTGAGCTACTAGGGAAGCCCTAGTTTTCCTTAGATCTAGTTAACCACAAATACAGAAGTTCGTTCAGATGCCCCTCTAGGCTGAAGGGTCTTTAAGCATTGCTTTAAAAAAGATATTAACTTGCACAATATTTCCCAGAATCTCCATTTTTTTTTAACTTTAAAACATGATTTTTAGTTTTTGGATAAACAAATGTTCATTTATATTCTATTTTGTTGTTGTTTAAAGTCAAGCTACCTCAATATCCTTCAATGACATGCATATGTGTTTTTAAAAGCATCTCTGACTGAAGGATAGAAGATGGGTGCAGAGGGTGTGGATGGTCACAGAATGCTGGGTGACCAGAAAGGAGGAATTGCATGTGAGGTAGGACAGAGCAGTGCTGATGGAGAAGCAGAGAAGAATAGAGGGATATTTATAAGACTAAAGTTTACAGGGAGGGTCAACCATGCCTTTGGATGGGTACTGGAGGACGGAGAAAGGGGGACATGACTTGGACAACTCTAGCATGGCTGCAGCAGTAATGTCATTTATTGGGACCAAGTGACAGCTTTTGGAGCAAACTTTTCATAAGAAGAGAAGGCGAGATTGTGTCCTACTCAAAGTACCTAGCAAAGCAAGGAAGTCTTATAGTCACATCTTATTAAAATAATTTCCACCAGCCACATAAGTAGGTGACTCAACTATTTTTAACTGACTTATTTGTTCTTTAGACGTATGACTGTGAACTTCCCAGCACCTTTAGGCATCTCCCATATTGAAATGTGAATGTTCAATAACCTGGGAGTGGGGCTTAAAAAGAATCTACATCAGGACTTCCTTGGCAGTCCAGTGGTTAAGACTCCCCACTTCCAATGCAGAAACATGGGTTTCATCACTGGTCAAAGAACTAAAATTCCATGTGACAAGTTAAAAGTTAAAAAAAAAGAAGAACCTATACCAAAGGCCCATTCCAAAACCTTAAAATCAGAATTCCAGGAATCCAATCACAGGTATCAGTACTCTTAAAACCTCTTCTAAATGATTCCAGTGTGAAACCATGATTGAGAATTAAAATATAATTCCTAATACCTTGCGAGCCATCTGTGTTAGTGCCCTCATCGATTCTCCAGTTACAGCATGTGCGTAGCTCTGTTCCAGCGCTTCTAACATTCTACCTGATCAGACTCTGATTTGTGTATGTGTTTGTGTCTCTCACCACTTCACAGCACCTTGAGGTCAAAGGCTATCTGGTTTTCATCTTTATACTCCAAACACCCAACACATGCTAAGAACACACTAAATGCCACCCGTCCGTACTTTTGCTGCAGAGTAAATTCTACAGATTTAAAATTAGGTTGATCTTGCCCATTTCTCTTCTTGTTGTCCCCAGTAGATCTAGTGGAGTACTTTGAAGTAAGGAAAAATGTATCCAGAACAAACGATTCTGCTCAGTTTTCAGTTTTAAAGTTAGCCTCCTTAAGTCATAGTAGAGACAAAAGTCTGAAAGCCAACAAAACTTTAATTTAAAAGAAACTTGATTTTGCCAGAGTTAAGGGTTTTGCAGGGGAGGAGTGAGGATGTGGTCTAGAAAGTCAGATCTGTATATCAAGAACCACGGTCTTGGCCTTAGGGACTAGAGTGCACTGCAGAAACCACCGAGAGGACAGCAGTGTGAAATAGTGTAAGACTAGTTTGTCTGGTCCAAAAAGAGTAGGTCATTACAAGCAAACTAGGAAACATGACCAGGTGCAATGAATCTTTGAGAAGAGCTTGGTAATCTCTGTCATACATTTATCCGTGATGCTGAGCATGAGAGCAGAAACAACTCTGGACAGTGTCCAGGCAGTTGGACTAACAGGTATTGGCAACAACTTGGACACGCTGTCCCCGAAACTTTTACGTGGCACAGGAAAAACTAAGCAGAACGCCTAAGGGTGGGTACCGTTGTGGCTGACAGACCAGGAAGGGCCGTGCCGTGGAGATGTGGGCATCTCAAAAGACCAAAGTGAGGATACTTTCCAGCAAATGCCTTAGGATAGAGGTCAAAGCCCAGCAGTTAAGATTCAGTGAAATGTCAGTGCCTCTGGGAAGGTTAGGGAGGAGGGAGGCTGAAGACTGCAAACCAGACTCACACTTTCATTCTCAACCCTCTCCCCATCCCAGGCCATTAATATTCCATATACTTCCTCTGGGATGGGGGCGGGGGTGGGTGGGATAATCTGATGTGCTTTAATGACAACAATGCAGTGTGAACTGCAGCCTAGGAGGCAAGTAGAAGAGATGAGTTCACTGGATTTAGCAGAAGGCATGGATGTAGCAGAAGGCATGGATGTAGCAGAAGGCATGGATGTAGCAGAAGGCATTGATGCTCACAGGAAGTACAGTTTCAAAGAAACGGTGGGAGTGAAAGTCAGAAGACGTGGGTTGAAGGCCACGTCTGGTCAATGAGGAAGTGCAGGCTGCTTTCTTGAAGCAGATGACTGACTATGGGAGAGGGCAGGGTAGATTATAAATAGCAAGGCAGTAGGGCAATATTGCATAACTGACCAAGTAAGTTAACACGGGAACGGAACATGCAGAACATCATGATTAAAAACCCACCACAGCAATTATCCTTCAATTTAAAATAAATACATTTTTAAAAATAAATAAAATGGATAACCAACAAGAAAAAAAAACATTCAGCACAGATTCCTATTTCTCTGAAACCTAATTCTCCACTAGTGACTGGCTCTGATATACACTTCTAAAAGAGTTAACTTCAGATCCCAAACTTTGAGAATATGGGCTTTTTTTCATTATCACTCACATTCCTGGGTTATAGATGTTCTGTTGCAATATTAAGCTGTGATGTTATTAATTTCTACAAATTCCTCATATCTTTAAAAATAGTGGGAGAGTAATGATTCATAAATTCAGCAACATTAGAACATATATTTCAAAAGCATTTTTCCAATAATTCGGTAAATTCCAAATTGCTGAAATCTACCCATGTCTCATATTATTTACTGAAAATACACTAAATATAAGACAACTTATCCAAATCATCCTCTAAAATGATAATTTTCTTAACTTCCAAAGTGATTAAATAAATAATTTTACAATTTCATGCTTTAGGTTGGAAAGATTTTGCTGTCATGTCTAGGGAATATTTTGTCATTGTTGTTCAGTCACTCAATCATGTTCAACTCTTTTGCGACCCTATGGACTATAGCCTGCCAGCCTTTTCTGTCCATGGGATTTCCCAAGCAAGAAATCTTGGAGCAGGTTGCCATTCCCTTCTCCAGGGGATCCTCCTGACCCAGGGATCAAACCCTCCTCCCCGCACTGGCAGACAGGTTCTTTGTTTCTGAGCCACCAGATAAGCCCCTAGGGAATATTTACTGTAGTCTAAAATCCTATCACACCAAATGTTACTAAGGTATATGCCACATCACCTTAATACTAGTGATTGTTTATCGAAAAAAAAGCTCACTTCCCCCCAAAACAATCAAGACACAGGATTTAGGTTATACCTATAACCTTAGTGTTGGCCATGTGGCTTTAGCTTAATGACAGCTTTAGATGTGCAACCTATCTTCTTTCATACCTGGGTCATGAAACACATCAAGTAACAACTAAAGCAGAAAGTGGTCACAAAATAATTAACTCAATAACTGCTATTAAAATATTATGACAGAGATTTTCATTTCATTCTTATTGGTTGACTATGACACACCCCAAAACTAAAGTGCCCAAGGTAACTGCAAGATCTTATCACCTTTTAGAAACTTTTGGCGACATACCAACTGGTTAAAGGTTAGTAATATAAACACAGGTCATGTGAGTGTTTGTTCTAAAATACTTAGGAATTCAGAGCTTGAATCCTACTAGGATATCTCTGGGAGTGGTGGGAAAGTTCCACAACATAAGAGGGAATCAGCTTCAAGTATTGATGCAAGAAAATTATACCAAATGTCTCTAATCAGCCACGAGAGCAAGAGATAACTTGAAAGTCATTGGAAATATTAACTACATAAAATAAAGAAAATTGACTATTAAATAGGTCAATGTCCTTGAACCTTTTTATAGAGACTCTTCCCTATGACATGAGCCTGGATTTGCGGGGAATATTCCTATGACGGGTATTACCTATGGAAAGACAGCATGTTACCAGAGCTATAATCAGTCTAGCACAGCACTGAACTATGCAGCCCATTATGGAAATTCAATACTTATTCAATAAAATAATAAGTAATTTCATTGTTGTTTAATTGCTCAGTCGTGTTCAACTCTTTTGCAACCCCATGGACTATAGCCCACTGGGCTCCTCTGTCCATGGGATTTTCTGGGCAAGACTACTGGAGTAGGTTGCCATTTTCTCCTCCAGGGGATCTTCTGAATCCAGGGATCAAACCTGCATCTCCGTGTCTCCTACACTGCAGGCAAACTCTTTACCATTAAATCACCAGGGAAGCCAAATAATTTCATTACTAATACTAATTTCAGTAGATTCTAAGCCAGATTAGACATAATCTATTCTGAGTTAAGCAGATTCTGAAACTGTTGCAAGATACTCTGTTATAGAGCCATTTCACACTTGGTAGGATGTAAACTATGAATAGAAAAATTCAGGTCTCGTTCCAGATCGCCGCTCAACCTGCTTTAATGCAAGTGACTTTCTCACATATTCTAAGGTGGTTTTCTCTGGAAACTGGAATGGTAACTGTCATTTCCAGATATGATTGTGTGTCAGACGGGACTGAATCACCATCAGCTGAGATCAGTATGTCACTAGAAACCACAGTCAAGATGAAAAACAAAAACAAGGAAGTTAAGGCTGGAAGAGGTTAATGACTTGCTCAACATAAAAGAGTAGAGAGTTGAAAAGTTCAACTGGACACTATTCATGACAAAGAGATTATTGCACTTGTAAAACAAATACATTATATATAAAATATTTTTTTTAGGAAGGAAATATTTTCAAGTAATGGCAATGATGAATTACAGTATCAATGGGAAGTATTTACAGACCCCAGAGCACATCTAATCAAATACCCAAATTTGTAGATGAGAACCTGAGATTATATTCAACTTGATGAAAATTGAGGCCCGCTTTTTCCATGAACCATATCACCTTATATATAAAAATACTTTGTAAATTATAAGGGGATAAAGGGCTATAAAATATAAGTAGTTAAGACAGAAAATTAATTATTGTACATTAGCTGTGAGAGATTCCAAGTGCTGTGACTGTCTTTGGAACTGCACAGCTTAATACACCTGATCATCTATTTATATGCCATGGTTTTGTTTGCTGGTGAGTGCAGAGAGAGAATAGCATCTGTTTTCTGCCTAGATATTAAGGTTAGGTGGAGAAGGCAATGGCACCCCACTCCAGTACTGTTGCCTGGAGAATCCCATGGATGGAGGAGCCTGGAAGGCTGCAGTCCATGGGGTCGCTGAGGGTCAGACACGACTGAGTGACTTCACTTTCACTTTTCACTTTCATGCATTGGAGAAGGAAATGGCAACCCACTCCAGTGTTCTTGCCTGGAGAATCCCAGGGACGGGGGAGCCTGGTGGGCTGCCATCTATGGGGTCGCACAGAGTCGGACACGACTGAAGTGACTTAGCAGCAGCATGAAGGTTAGGACTTCAGTCTGGTTAGGGCAATAGGACAGTATCTAAAGTTGAAAAGGACATTTCCATGAAATTCACTGTGAAATACAGGGCAAGAATACTGCCATTTTGCATGTAGATGTCTAAATGTAACACTGGGAATTGTACTTTGGGCATTAGTAGCATAATCTCAACTATGCACACAGCTTGTATAATCTAAGACAGTCAGATTATACACTGCTGCTGCTGCTGCTAGTCGCTTCAGTCGTGTCCGACTCTGTGCCACCCCATAGATGGCAGCCCACCAGGCTCCCCCGTCCCTGGGATTCTCCAGGCAAGAACATTGGAGTGGGTTGCCATTTCCTTCTCCAATGCATGAAAGTGAAAAGGGAAAGTGAAGTCCTTCAGTCGTGTCCGACTCTTCACGACCCCATGGACTGCAGCCCACCAGGCTCCTTCGTCCATGGGATTCTCCAGGCAAGAGTACTGGAGTGGGGTGCCATTGCCTTCTCCAAGATTATACACTAGTAGTAATAAAAGTAGAGGTGTCCCTAACTTAGAGAACCCAATGAAGTTTACAATTTGGGTCATTTTCCAAACCATTTATAACCTTAGCATATTCAATTTCTGTGCTCCTGCCAGCTTAATACTGCTCACACTGAGCTTTGTGTAGTTCCATTTTTAAATTCCTTGGTATCACGTCTTTCTATATACATGAAATAAACTCTTTTGGCCTCTGACTGATGCTCTTCCCCAACATACTGCCTAAGGAGAGGCAGTAAAACAAAATACTTAGGTAGGAATCACTGTTCCCTGGTGGCTCAGCAGTAGAGAATCCACCTGCAATGCAGGAGACACGGGTTTGATCCTTGGTTTGGGAAGATGTCCTGGAGAAGAAAAGGGCAACCCTGCCACTGCACGTGGTTTCCAGTAGCAGGAAATACCCTTTATTTCTACTTTTTTTTTTTTCCTTCTACTTTTGAAACCTTACAAAGTTTTAAAGACTTAAGTCAGATATTGCCCATCCCACTAAGATAATACTAGACATTTGTACTTGTGCCTTTTCTTCTAACAATTCCGAGAGAATTAACAAGTACGAAATAGTATTATGTGTGTGGCTATATGGGCTATATTAGTATTTGTTGAAATACTTTCCCTACACTCTTCAGGCAGGCTATTTACACTCATCCTATGTCCATGTTAAATTCTAGAATCTTTGCTTCCTGGGGGAATCAATTTCCCCCTCATGCAATGTTTTCCCACACATATTTCAGGACAAAAATAATTAGAGGAAGCTCTGTTCAAGAAGAAGGGGAACTATATTAAGAATTATTCAATTTCTGTTCTATGGTAGGAAGAACTAAATCATTACTCCATTCTAATTAAGTTTATCAAAAGAAATAAAAACTTCTGAAGTTTTATGTGTCATTTAAATACTTGCCAACTAGTCATATGATATGACTGCATGTCACGTAGCCATGACCACTTTCTAGTGTGTAGAAAAAGTGAGTATATTCCACAACACATACATCTGATTTGATCTGAAGACAATTTACCTTCCTCTAGACATCTCCAGGTAAGCATAACACTTACAGTGCCAAGGTCAATGATGAAGCAGTCACCCTTGTTGAAACTGTCCCAGCTTAGGGGAACTTCCGTGGCCCTGACGACTCTCCGACCTTTCACATGCAGGAGCCTCTGAGCAGTCAAGTCATTTGTAAGCACATGATTGAGTCCAGATGCCACACCGCCAGCCTGATCAGTGAGAGAAAGAAAACAAAACAAAACAGCTGAGGCTTTGACACGGCAGCTTAGAAAACCGCTGGTGTTGGTACCAAACTGCTTGCTAGGCCAAGAGAAAACAGCCAAGGGCGTGTGAAAAATTAAATATGCAGAAGAGAATTTCCAACAGGCAAATCAATAGGTAATTGTTTTGTTGTGGGCTCTTTGTCCTTCCTATTTTAACCATTCCTGTTAATACCGCAAATATTTACAGAAAACCCTCAGTATATAAAACCTGCTACATAAACAGAAAAGAGTTGTTATTCTTTTCCTTTGGGGAACTAATGATTCTCAAAGCACTGAATGAGAAGGCAGATAAGGATTTCAGAGGAAAAGGTGACAGGAGGTTAGAGAGTCAGAGGTCACAAGCATACACGAAGGAGGGCCCGGGAACCAGGCAGCGTGAAATTCCCATGGTCACAGCCTCAAGACAGAGGAGAGACCTGAGTGCTTGCCAGGTATGGGCTGCTTCTAATCTTAGTCCTTGATTTTGCATTAAATAAACATCACATGTCTTATTTATCTATTTATTTAGGTAAAAAGAGTACAAAACATGCCAGGCCTAAGTATTTACAGTCTAAATTGGTGGCATATCCCCACCAAAACAGAAAGAAAATCAAAGTCCAACCACGTTGAACTAAGAAATGGGGACAAATAAAGATGAACTGTATCAAGCACATCTTCTTGCATCATTTGAAATTAGCTTTCAGCTTTTTCAAGCTTTTTATTCTTTTCCTGAATTAAAATGTTAGGGACAATAATATTTATTTACTTCCCTAATTAACTATGAGGTAATGTACAAAATAAAGGTGCAGTGGAAATAAATCTGTTATTTATTGATCAAAATCCTCCCATGATAATATGGAAAGAAAATTAGCCGTATAAATTGGGACTTCCCCAGAGTCCAGTGGTTAATATTTATTTACTTCCATAATTAACTATGAGGTAATGTACAAAATAAAGGTGCAGTGGAAATAAATCTGTTATTTATTGATCAAAATCCTCCCATGATAATATGGAAAGAAAATTAGCTGTATAAATTGGGACTTCCCTGGAGTCCAGTAGTTAAGACTCTGCCTTCCAATGCAGGGGTTCGAGTTCAATCCTAGGTTGGAGAGCTAAGATCCCAGATCCTTGGGGCCAAATAACCAAAAACATAAAACAGAAACAATATTGTAACAAATTCAATAAAGCCTTTAAAAATAAATGGTTCACATCAAAACAAAATCTTTAAAAAATGAAGTCTTAAATAATCCAGATTTCAAGTTTATTACATCAACATATACAATAAATCCAAAGAAAGAGGTCAAGCTTCATATATAATTAATAGCACATTCTTTAAATTTCCAATGACTTTCAGACTTCTCCGCTTTTCCAAAAGGCCCTCATGAATATAAAGGTTTTATTAGTATGGGCTTAAATGTTGACTTCAGGATAACTATAACCACAAGCTTTTACAAATACATAATAATTTCCCAGTTCATAATTTTAAAAGGATTGCCATATTTCTTGACAGCACAAAGTAGTATAAAATAAAAATAAAGTTTATCATCTACATATTATGTTTTGCCATTTTAATTTTTTAAAATAAGAATTATACTGTGATCTGATAACAAAAAATAGTGTAAGAACACTGTGTTCTGAAAAAAAAAGTCATAAAATATAGAGTTGAATTAGGCTGAAAATAAATATATAATATTAGGATAATTTCATATGGTGAACTATCAGAGTGATATATATATAGTATGTGAACATTTAATGGTAGTTTTAAAAATTAATTTTGTCTCTAATATTTGATGCCAAAAATGAACAAAAAACTAAAGTTCCATATATATCCATATCAGAAAGTAATTCTTCTGTGAACATTGCTTGAATGAACCCTAGAAACTCCCAGTCTCCTTCTACCTACTTTATAGAATGAAAGCAAGGTGGATGATCTTCTAAACCAAGGGCACCATAAATACAGTTTTACTGGCTGACAGATGTCTAATTGTTGCTACTTACAACCACAGTTGGGGCTGGGTCTTGTTCAAGCTGGGACAGGGGCTTAGCCAGAGAGATAATAAAGGAAGCAATGCTGCTGCTGCTGCTGAGTCGCTTCAGTCGTGTCCGACTCTGTGCGACCCTATAGACGGCAGCCCACCAGGCTCCCCCGTCCCTGGGATTCTCCAGGCAAGAACACTGGAGTGGGTTGCCATTTCCTTCTCCAATGCACAAAAGTGAAAAGTGAAAGTGAAGTCGCTCAGTTGTGTCCGACCCTCAACGACCCCATGGACTGCAGCCTACCAGGCTCCTCTGTCCATGGGATTTTCCAGGCAAGAGTACTGGAGTGGGGTGCCATTGCCTTCTCCGAAAGGAAGCAATAGTAAGTAAGTAAGTCATCCTCTATAACTCCACCCCATCTCCCTATAAAACCTCACAGAGAAAAAAAAACACAAGTCAATTAAATGACATGGGACATGGGAAGATGGTCTCACCGTTTCCTAGCTACATCTTTATACTGCATATGGCAACTAAATGTGACCATTGCTGACTTGGTAATGGTAGACTTTGCCTAGTTTTACTCATTTCAAATAGACACAATATCCTTTTCAAAAGTATTCTTAAATAAAAATTCATCCAGACATTTGAACCATTTACTTATATTGAAAGCATCATAATACCATGGTTACTAGCTTAGGCACTGGAGTCGGTCACCCAATTCAGTCATATAGTACCTATGCTGCTACTGCTGCTGCTGCTGCTGCTAAGTCACTTTAGTCGTGTCAGACTCTGCGACCCCATAGACGGCAGCCCACTAGGCTCCTCTGTCCCTGGGATTCTCCAGGCAAGAATACTGGAGTGGGTTGCCGTTTCCTTCTCCAATGCATGAAAGTGAAATGTGAGACCTTCACAAATTAGGCTCTCTAAGCTTCCATTTACTTATCTTAATAGGATGATAATGATAGAAACTGTACTACGGGGCTGCTTTTTTCAGTTAAATGAGATGACACATGTGAAGTGCTTAGTACATCCCTAAAAGCATGAAATTAAGCATAACATAATAATCTTTGCTAAAGTTCTGGGTGGTAAAATGATCTCTGTTTCCACATCTCCTATCAAGTCTAGCTACAACTACACATGTTACCATCTGGTTAATGTCACTAATGATAAGATAGTAAACTGATTTTTTTGCTGATAAATTTGACCTCTATGTGCAAATATCCTCTTTCTAAAAAATGCTGATCTGTGGTGGTTTTAATGTTGACAATTAGAAGACAATTATTCAATAACTGTAAAATTACTTTTATCATGTCCACTTTTAAATATATTTCCAGAAATTTGATTTCAAAAGACCCACTAATACCAGAAGAATTAATAATAGCATGAGTCTCAAATGATTGCATATGCACTATAACATACACATTTTTATCATTTAATCTAATCCTTATGACACCT
Source organism: Bos grunniens (assembly GCF_055505025.1). NCBI lineage: Eukaryota > Metazoa > Chordata > Mammalia > Artiodactyla > Bovidae > Bos > Bos grunniens. Next base: position 99,670,913 of record NC_141168.1, read on the forward strand.
ACACAAGAAAGTGTTGTTATCCTGTTGCACATTTGAGGAAATCGAGCACAGAAAACCTGTTTCCCTGCGGCAAACAAGCCACAAGTGACAGAAATGGGTTCATAATCAGGATGATGGTACAGTACATGCATTTAGTAATACAAGCTCCAGCTTATTCTAAATCTTGGATTCGTTGATATACAGGGGACTTCAGGATCATTTGACATAAAATAACTCATGTGAATTAAATAAAGGGCAATAGTTTCATATTCAATAGTCTCTAGATTAGAGTCAGAATTCTAGTTTAGTAGTTTACTTCTGAGGTTTTAGGTCTCCGCAGGGCTAATATACTGGAGGGGAGGAATGGTAGGGTCTCACAGAATACCTGCTGAAGCACGTTTGATTTTAAAAAGATTGTTTCTGGTGTGTTTGTAGGGAAGGTATTCCTCACACTTTAACTGAACATTCTCAGGGGCATGGGGAATAATGAAAGATGGACAATCTGCAAGGGTCACTGAGAGAATTCCAGAAAAAGCTATCCTTTACTGAAAGTTGCCTTAAAGGTATAGAGATAGTTAATTATCTGATATTTTACTTGTTTATTTCCAAAGTAAAGTCATTTGATAATGAGTTTCAGGCCAAAACACATAAACTCTGTGAGTGTGTGTGTGAGTGTGTGTGTGAGTGTGTGTGTGAGTGTGTGCGTGTGTGGGTATGTGTGTATGCCAGTGTATGTGTAGGAGTTTGTGAGGCTGAACCACGCATATGTTCAATTCAGTGGTTTCATTTGTAACATTTCTAAGATCAAACTAAGCTATTTGGGAAATGTATGTATAGTTCTATGTATTAACTGAAGTTATACTTGCTATAAATACTGAATTCATACGTTCCAGAACTGAAATTCCTGAGTTATGGGTTATTTGTAGCAAATTCAGCGATTCTTTAGAATAGCAAAAAAATAAACACTATTAATGTCCATGTTGCCTATATTTACTTAACTTCATTAAAAATTACCCTGCCAAATGAGATTAAGTCAGAATATGTCATACATTATACCATATATTCCACAAACATTTATCAAGCACCTATTATGTGTCTAGAGAGTCCTGGGGCTATATCAGTGAACAAAATAGATTAAAATGAAAACGAAATACCCTGCCCTCTTTCTGAATTACTTCACTAGGTTTAAGCAGCACCGACATATACTAACTACCATGTGTAAAACAGCCCGCCAGTGGGAAGCTGCTGTACAGGCACAGGGAGCTCAACCCAGAGCTCTGTGACAACCTAGAGGGGTAGGACGAGGTGGCGGGGGCGCGGAGGGGAGGTTCAAGAGGGAGAGGACATGTGTATACTTACGGCTGATTCACAATGTTGTATGGCAGAAGCCAACACAATATTGTAGAGCAATTATCCTCCAATTAAAAAAAAAAAAAAACCTGCCCTCAATGAACTTTTATTCTATCAAGACATGAGGTATGGATGCATAGGAAGAGAAAGGGGGTCATAAAACAATTTGGGGAACTGCTTACCTTGTATTTCAGACCTCCTTTAAAGTAGCCAACAAAATCCGTAGACTCATAGCCTTGAAGTTCTCTGTTCTGCACAGGTTTGCCACCCAAATAGTCATCCATCTGAACAGTAAAGATGGCAGCTGCTGTGCTTTCATCCTGAGTACACTCCTTTCCTAAAAGAGCAAATGACAGTATCTCATTTGTCAACTGAGAAACAGGATTAAGGCAGAATGTCTGATAAGAAAAAACTCAGAAACTATCTTTGAATTATACTCTGTGGATCACAATAAACTGTGGAAAATTCTGAAAGAGATGGGAATACCAGACCACTTGACCTGCCTCTTGAGAAACCTATATGCAGGTCAGGAAGCAACAGTTAGAACTGGACATGGAACAACAGTCTGGTTCCAAATAGGAAAAGGAGTACATCAAGGCTATATATTGTCACCCTGCTTATTTAACTTCTACGCAGAGTACATCATGAGAAATGCTGGGCTGGAAGAAGCACAAGCTGGAATTAAGATTGCCAGGAGAAATATCAATAACCTCAGATATGCAGATGACACCACCCTTACGGCAGAAAGTGAAGAGGAACTCAAAAGCCTCTTGATGAAAGTGAAAAGTGGAGAGTGAAAAAGTTGGCTTAAAGCTCACCATTCAGAAAACGAAGATCATGGCACCCGGTCCCATCACTTCATGAGAAATAGATGGGGAAACAGGGGAAACAGAGTCAGACTTTATTTTTTTGGGCTCCAAAATCACTGCAGATGGTGATTGCAGCCATGGGATTAAAAGACGCTTACTCCTTGGAAGGAAAGTTATGACCAACCTAGAGAGCATATTCAAAAGCAGAGACATTACTTTGCCAAGAAAGGTCCGTCTAGTCAAGGCTATGGTTTTTCCTGTGGTCATGTATGGATGTGAGAGTTGGACTGTGAAGAAAGCTGAGTGCTGAAGAATTGATGCTTTTGAACTGTGGTGTTGGAGAAGACTCTTGAGAGTCCCTTGGACTGCAAGGAGATCCAACCAGTCCATTCTGAAGGAGATCAATCCTGGGTGTTCATTGGAAGGACTGATGCTAAATCTAAAACTCCAATACTTTGGCCACCTCATGCAAAGAGTTGACTCATTGGAAAAGAGCTTGATGCTGGGAGGGATTGGGGGCAGGAGGAGAAGAGGACGACAGAGGATGAGATGGTTGGATGGCATCACCGACTCAATGGACATGAGTTTGAGTGAACTCCAGGAGTTGGTGATGGACAGGGAGGCCTGGCGTGCTTCGATTCATGGGGTCGCAAAGAGTCGGACACGACTGAGTGACTGAACTGAACCATAAATTTATGTATAAATTGTTCATCTTCAACAGAACAATTTTTCTGCAGAAATGATTCAATATAAAATACTATTTTGCTAATAAGTAAAAGAAATTCTCTGTATCTGCTTTCCAGTTTTTTTTTTAAACCTTAAAAGAATCACCACTGTCCAAATACGTTCAGGATGATATAATAATATATTCCAGTAGGATTCAGATTCATTTGTTACAGTCAATAAGATCAGGCTATCAAAACATTTTTCAGTTGTCTTAACCTTTCTCAGCATTAATCTCCAGGTTTCCAACATGTCAATATATTAATATTTGTAAGGAATACAAACATCATAGGCCAGAACTAAACAACACTTTGAGAACAGGAAAATTAATGTAACTTGACCTTATCTCTATTTTTTAAGTATAAAGGTTTTTTTTTAATAAGTATGTGTAACATAGGCATAATTAAGTCAATACATTTTTAAGGAATTTCACATGTTTTGATTCTTTCCACTGCTAAGCACCTTAATTCCTCCAAAGTCATAATCTTCAATAGCCCTGTCAAAAAGCTCAACCCACAGCTGCCAGTTAGTCCATAATTCTTTATTTGGGCTTCTCTGAACTTCAATGGAATATGGTCACACTTCAAAATTCTCCCCATGTAATCTTTGGAATCCAATTTTCTCAAGCAATTTACTTTAGCACCATGTTTAAGATCAAGAGATGGATCTGTCTGGTTCTGAATTTGACAACTTTAAAAATGAGGCTTCCCTGGTGGCTCAGTGGTAAAGAATCCATCTGTCAACGCAGGAGACGTGGGTTTGATTCCTGGGTGGGAAAGATCCTCTGGAGAAGGAAATGGCAATCCACTCCAGTATTCTTGCCTGGAAAATCCCATGGACACAGGGCCCGATGGGCTAGAGTCCATGGGGTCACAAAAGAGTCAGATACAGCTTAGCAACTGAACAACAAAAATGTATTAAGTTCAAATCATATTCACTCCTAAGCGATAAAAACCTAGAACAGTACAGATGGTTGGGATACGCCAATACATTTTTTTTTTAAGTCCAGAAACTGTGTTCTCAAGATAAATATAAAGATCGCTTCTAGGACTACAGAGCTGATAAAATCTTAAGCTTTCCCCTGTGTTTGAGTCCCAGTGTCCCCACTTGACTGTCTTACTGGCATCAGATAATATTCTCTGAAGGAAAAGGGAGAATAAAAGCAGCAGCATGCTCACATCTTTTGAATGTTAACATATGCAGTATCATCCTGGGAATTTAACATATTACACACATTTAACTTTCATAATTCTAATACAGATCTGATCCAGGCCACCTCACTGAGGTCAAAACACCAATTCTTAAGACCCAGTGTCCTCAGTGTACACAAAGATCAGAACCAGGACAGTCCTGCTGCTGCTGCTGCTGCTAAGTCGCTTCAGTCGTGTCCGACTCTGTGCGACCCCATAGACGGCAGCCCACCAGGCTCCCCCGTCCCTGGGATTCTCCAGAAGAGAACACTGAAGTGGGTTGCCATTTTCTTCTCCAGTGCATGAAAATGAAAAGTGAAAGTGAAGTCGCTCAGTTGTGTCCGACCCTCAGCGACCCCACGGACTGCAGCCCACCAGGCTCCTCCGTCCATGGGATTTTCCAGGCAAGAGTACTGGAGTGGGATGCCATTGCCTTCGTCGAGGACAGTCCTGAGAAGACCTCAAAATTTAAAAGACATTTAAAAACTTTTACTATACCTAACCTGTGTGAAAACCGTTAATGACTCTAGAAATAATAGTAGCTAATATACATTTATAGCACCCTTGCTATGGGCCAGACACTGTGCTAGTGTTTTACATTAATGATCTGCTTTAATCTTCAAATGACCCAACGTAGCCAAAATCATTTTCTACCATGTTACAGCAGAGGACATGGAGGCTTAGAGAGAAAAAGTAACTTCCTTGAGGTCATAAAGTTGACCTTTGGCAGACACAGCCCAGGTTTCTAAGACAGGTTTCTGTGACTCTGAGGCACAGATCTTAGAAATTACGATACTAGTAGGTTTTTTAAACTCAGACTCTCACTAGCAGTAACATTTTGAGGTGACTGGGGAATGTAATTTTCCTCCCTGGATAATTGACACATAAACATTTAAAAGCTGTAACAATACTAGAGTTCACCTGGAACCCCAATTAGGAGTATTCACTAAAGTTGAAGAAAGGAAGTCAGTCAAGTATATAAAAGAAAGGATTGGATTTATTTATAACTCCTCTCTTACTCTCAAAGAAGACTGGTGTGCTATCTTCTCAGGAAAAAAGAAAATCAGTAGCTAGATATCAATTTTATGAACTCATTGTGGTCAAAGGAAATTACTTAACACACATAAAAAGCACATGCAGTTTTGCAGTCTGAAAGAGCTCTAGTGTCATTCTTCTGTCCACTTCCCCATCCATAAATCAGATTATCAATGAAGGCAAAGATGTTAAAGGAGGGAAACTTAAATCAACCTTAATAGGAAAGGTGTTAAGGATGATGCATCTGATACACGTATTCTTACTTCAGAACAGGTTGAAATCCGAGTTTCTTGAGGTAGATACAAATGGATAGGTATGTGATTAATGAATGAACTTGAAGTAAGTTAATTAAATTATCCTGTAATTTGTTGATGCTTATGTACTGTGCCAGGCCAGGGAATGTCAGTATGAGTAAACCAGAGTCTTCTAAAAAGGCTGAAAGGTCTTAATGAAACCAATACTAGCCTTTGAACATAAAAACTAGAATCAAATTCAGTTATAGCATGATGAAATTCTCATAAGTGTTCAAAAACTATTGAGTGTTCTGAATGAGTTCTTATGATTTCATTTATTTTTCCCATGCTGATTTTCCCAATGCCTTTCATGTTATATTCTTTTATGTTATGTTATTTACATTACATTGTGTTATATTTTATTTGTACATATGCTGTATGTTTGTTTAGTCTCCAAGTCGTGTATGACTCTTTTGTAACACCCATGGACTGTTGCCCGCCAAGCTCCTCTGTCCATGGGATTTTCCAGGCAAGAATACTGGAGTGAGTTGTCAATTCCTTCTCCAGGGAATCTTCCCGACCTAGGGATCTAATTTGCGTCTCCTGCACTGCAGGCAGATTCTTTACCACTGAGCACCCTGGGAAGCCATATGCTATAAGCTTCCTGAAATTGTTTCGAGGATGTGATGATTTCATATATGCTGCTACTGCTGCTAAGGTGCTTCAGTCGTGTTTTACTCTGTGCAACCCCATAGACAGCAGCCCACCAGGCTCCCCCGTCCCCGGGATTCTCCAGGCAAGAACACTGGAGTGGATTGCCATTTCCTTCTCCAATGCATGAAAGTGAAAAGTCAGAGTGAAGTCGCTCAGTTGTGTCCGACTCTTAGCGACCCCATGGACTGCAGCCCACCAGGCTCCTCCGTCCATGGGATTTTCCAGGCAAGAGTACTGGAGTGGGGTGCCGTTGCTTTCTCCGGATTTTATATATAAAACATAATAAAAAGAGAGGTTTAATGACTAGGTTAATGGAATATCCATTCATGATAAAAGCTCTCGGCAAGTCTAGAATACGGGGGGAAATGCTCAACTTAATAAACAGCATCTTCAAAAAACATAAAGCTAACATAATTTTTAATGATCAAGGACTGAATCCTTTCCCCCCAAAATGGGGAACAAGGCAAGTACTCTTATGAACATAACACAGGAAGTTCTAACTATTGCAGAAAGGTAGGAAAAAGAAATAAAAAAACATAAAGATTGTAAAGGAATAAAACAATGTGTCTATTTAGAAATGACAGGATAATCTGCATAGAAAATCCTAAGAATAAAACAAACCCTTTAGAATAAATGCATTCAGCAAGATAGCATGATAAATATTAACCAATAACAAAAAGCAGTCGCATTTTTATATAGAAACAATGAACATGCAGAAATTGAAATTGAAAGCACAATATCATTTTCAGTCACTTCAAAGAAACTGAAATACTCAGGAATATGTTTAACAAAACAAGTACATGATCTACATGCTAACAACTACAAAATGATGATAAAAATCAAAGACCTTAGTAAAGACAGTGTTCGTGAATTATAAGTCTTGTAATATAATAAATATGTCAATTTTCCCCAAATTGATCTATAGACTTAATGCTATTCCTGTCAAAATCCTATCAAGGTTTATTACAGATTACATGAGTTTGTTATAAAATTAATGTGAAAAGGCACAGTCCCTAGAACAGCTAAAGCAATCCTGACAAAGAAAAATAAGGTAAAAAAACTAATTCTATCTGATATTAAGTTTTCCTATACAGGCACAATAATTAATTAAGATAGTGTGGTACTGGTTGAAGAATCGACAGATGGATCAATAGACCAAGTTTCCTCAAATAGAACATTTTGTAAAACTTTAGTATGTATAGTTTAGTATACTAAATTAGTATACTATATGTATACTAATTCAGTATGCTGCTGCTGCTAAGTCGCTTCAGTCATGTCCAACTCTGTGCGACCCCGTAGACGGCAGCCCACCAGGCTCCTCCATCCATGGGATTTTCCAGGCAAGAGTACTGGAGTGGGGTGCCATTGCCTTCTCCACTAATTCAGTATACACACATTAAAGTATAAGCATATAAGTACAGGACGCACAGACTGTCACAACCAGGATATTGACACTGATACAATCCACTTATACACTTTTCATATTTCCCCAATTTTACTTGTAGTCATCTGCACTTGTACATTAGTTAAATATAATTTTATCACATGTGTAAATTTACATACCCACCATCATAGTCAAGACACTGTATAGTTCCATCACCAAAAAATCCCTCATGGTGTCTTTTTAAAACTCCACCCACCTCCCACCTGAACTACTCCTTCCTCACCTCATCCTTAACCTCTGGTAGCAATGAATCTAGATTTTTAAAATGTTATATGAGTAGAATCATATAGCATGAGACCTACTGGTGTTGTTTTTCTTCTTCCCATTAGGCATAATTCCCTAAGGGATTCGTCTGACTTGTGTTTATCCGGAGTTTGGGGCTCTCAACCAGAGTGATGTCAGAAAGAGAAAAACAAATATCATATATTAGTGCATATATGTGGAAGCTAGAAAAATGGTATAGATGATCTTATTTGCAAAACAGAAATAGAGACAGCCACAGAGAACAAATGTATGGACACCACGTGGGGAAGGAGAGTGGGATGAGTTGGGAAATTGCGATTGACACATATACGCTATTGACACGATGTATACACTAGATTACTAATGAGAATGTAACTGGATAGCTCGGGGAACTCAGTGCTTGGTGGCGACTTAAATGGGAAGGAAATTAAAAAAAAAAAAAGAGTATGTGTATATATATGTATGTATAGTTGATTCACTTTGCTGTACAGTAGAAACTAACATAACATTAAAATTAATTTTAAAAAAGTTTGTTCCTTTATGTTGAGTAGTAGTCCTTGGTATAGACGTGCCACTTGTTTAATCAGTAACCTGTTGAAAGTTATGTGGGCTGACTGAAATTTTGCTATGACATCAGTGTACTGGTTCTTGCATGAAAATGAAATTTCTCTGGATTAAATACCTGTGAATGTAACTGCTGAATCACATGGAAGTTGCATGCTCAGTTTCATAAGAAACTGCCAAAGTCTTTTCCATAATGGTTGTACACTTTATATTCCACCCCCACCACAAGCGATGTATAAAACCCCAGTTTCTCAGCATCCTCCGCAGCCGGTGTATAAGTTCTTTGTATTGTATGTTGTATACGCTCACCCAGTTTTTTGGATTCACAGTGCCTTGAAATAGAACCCAGCACAGACTAGCTGGTAGATGCATTTAAACTGCTAGGTACAAAACCAAAATGTTTTTTTCAGGAAGAACCAATGCAACAACTTCTGAATGACATGCAACAAATGCTTACTTTGTAAAGGAAATAAAACAAAAAAATAATCAAATAAAAAGATCTGAGATACGCGAGGGTTTTATGGAAAGACACTGAGGGAGAGGCCAGGGAGGACAACTCTTCCTCTGTTCTCCTGTTCTGGGCTCACTTCCTCCTGTTTCCCTTTTCTTCCTCTCAGCTGGCCTGTTTCTTCACTTCTACGCTATGCCCCTTCTCATACCAGGCTGATTTTAACTCTATTCTCTTTCATCTTCCTCTCAACTGACTTCCTTTAGTCAGGCTTTCTCTTCCCTTGAACCTTCAGCTCTCCCTCTTGGAATGTCCTCTCAATCTGTTTTTCTGAATAAACCTCACGAATTCACCCAAATTTAGGTCTAGTGGTGTGCTGGTGCTCAGTCGTATCTGACTCTTTGCTACTCCGTGGACAGTAGCCCGCCAGGCTTCTCTGTCCAGGGGATTTCCCAGGCAAGAATCCTGGAGTGGGTTGTCATTTCCTCCTCCAGGGGATCTTCCCAACCCAGAGATCGAACTCCCATCTCCTGTGTCTACTGCACTGACAAGGGTTCTTTAACCACTGTGCCACTTGCCAAGCCCAAATTTAGGTCGAGTTATATCTTCAGGTCCTGCTGGCTACTGTGCTCTAAACTTTCCACATTTCCCATGAGTTTCTATCACACAATCCCTCCCAACTCCCCTCCTTTTCCTGTTTTTCCATCAAGGCTCTTCTGCTTCCCAGTGACCACAGACACTTTGTGTCTCTTTCCTGGCGCTCATCACATTTTACCTGTGTTCTATCACTTCTGTTTCATTGCATCATTGAGACTGTAAACTTTCAGGGAAGTTCCTTAAGTTATTCGTATGCAAAAATGCCTTACACAGTGCTGGACACATTGAAAGTTACTGAATTAACCTATTAATTAACGCACTAGTATGTTCAGTTTTTATAGATCTTTAAGATCATAAAATGTTTCTGCCCAAAGCATTTCTGTTACATTTTTTGAAACTGGAACTACATCAGTTTAGTTTCCCTTCCCTTTCTGAAGTCTGATTCATTCATTCATTTACAACACTTTTACTCATTGCAAAACTAAGTTCTAAAAAAAGGACCAAGGTGAAGGCATTACTATTCTATGTGGCTTCACTCATTCATGAACATAAGTTATACATTAAGATTTCAGTGGGGTGATTCTTGGTGTAAAACATAAGTAGATCACTGTCTGTGATAAAATGAATAGTGACATTACACTAGAAAACCACAAGGAGTTTGGATCTCAGCCTCAGCCTCCTCAAGCAGGCACAAAATTTTAGTATCAAATAAATGTTATAATGAAACAGTCTTGTCTCCCTGTATGGATTTCTCATTTGGAAGTGTTTGCTCCCGGTGGTGGCTAATATTGAGAACATCACTTCTCAATGTTCTCTACCATCTTGCCTCAAAATCTTCAAATGTTAGGAAGGAGAAATGACTTTCAGGGACTTCAAAATGTGTATGTTTTGTGTGTTTTCCCCATAATGAATACAAGTATAAATAAACACAGTCTAGGGGAGGCAAGCTGATTCTCAACGAAGGCAATAAGGCTCAGATAATCGGTGCGTTGTTAGACGGGGTGTGCCCAGTGGCACAGGATCTCACAGGGAGAGGTTAGACATTCAGCATGTTTACGAGTAAAAGTAGAAGGTGGAAAAAGTAGAACACACAAGGCCCAGTGTCCTAAGAGCCCGGCGCGGGTGAAGCCCAAAATAATTACTACCGATGAAGGAGCTGTTTTGTTCCAAACTGTGTCCTTGTTCAAAAACATAGGTAATAAATATAAAAATAGTCATTATAAAGCGACTCATCTAAATACAAAATCTGCCATAGAAAGTTATTTACTTTGTATTGATAAGGCCGCCAGCATCCTAATCAAAAGGAATTTCTGTTCACCAAAGCTGCAAGCAGCGCGGTGCAGGCTTGGGATGTGATTTTTAAAGCAGCCAAGAACTTAACTTAATCGTTGCAATTACTAGAGAACGCTAAGCTGAGTCCAGGAAGGCGGGGCGGGGCGGGGGGGTGCGGGAGGGGGGTGGAAAATATATATATATATATACATATATTCAAGGACTTCCCGCGGCTGCGGGCAAATGCCCACAAACTTGTTTGACTTCATCTCCTAGCTGACAGGGAAACCAGGACTGAACTTCTCGGAAGGTGAGCCTAACTTGACCGGCCCCAGGGCGTGGCTGGCAGCCGCCCTGGGAGGAAGCGGGAGTTTGGAGACTGGAACGTGAAAGGGGGAGAAGCTAGAGGAACCAGCTGCAAAACCTGGGAGGTGGGCTCAACAAAGGTCAAAGCCATGGAGGTAAGACTGCTCCCCCACTTCGCCGCGCCCTGCGTTCGCTAACGCGTTTGCAGGCGCGGACTCTCGCGAGTGGAAGGTTTCCAACCCCAAAGTTGGAGGGGGCGCCCACTGGGGCGCAACCGGCGCGACGGGTCTCCAAGTGGGTCCAGCTAGTGCTGCCTTCCCCCAGCCGGCCACTCGCAATCCCGGGCGGCCTCGCCCCTCCCCGAGCCAGCCCCGCGGCCGGCTCGCCCCTTACCCAGCCAGAAGTGCAGGCGGTAGGTGAAGCCCCGGCTGGCCTGCGTCGTGTGGAGCACCAGGTAGGCATCCCCGACGTAGAAGTTGCCATACGCGCTCTCGGGCACCGGCACCAGCTCCAGCTTCTCAATTCTCCAGACCTGCAGCCCCGCCCTCTTGCCCGCGCGGGCGAACTCCTCGTGGTACAGCCCCTGGGCCATGACTCGGGCACGCGATGTTCCGGGGAGTGGACGCGGGGTCTCGCTGACCTGGGAGTCGGACTGAACCCAGACCGATTGGATGGACCCAGGTCGCAGCGGTTTTATAGGGTGTGCTCTGCGGGGAGGCGGGGGAGGGGGCGGGGCCCCCAAACGGGAGGGGCCAAGTGCCCAGACAGGAGTTACTAGCCAGGAGTATCTCAGCCAATCACTTCTCAGCCTAAGCGCAGCATCCTGTATCAACCTCCTGCGCCCTTTCCTGCAGCCCGAGGGAAATCGGAATCTCAGAAATCGTAGAGATCCTGAGAGAACCTTACTGAAAATCCAGGAAATGCGTCCTCCCAGGAAGGACATATTTCTTGGCAACAGATGGAGGAGATCAACAATGAAAACTGTTTAGTGCATCGTTTAGGGGGAAGAAAAAAATTGGCTGTCTAGGTAATAATTAATCATCAACCCCATCATTTCATCTGCCAGTCTCTCCATCCCTGCTGGCCACAGTTTCTCTCTGTCTTGATCTTCCCGGTTTGAAAGTGCCACGAGAAACAGCTTGTCAGTTTTCTTGGAAAGAATGAAAACCTGGAAGGATAGCAGTCTTACCCCGGGGATAGAGCTCTATAAGTCTTCAGGGATTCAGGAAGCTGTGGTTAACCTCTTTGCCACCTGCTTCGTTCACCAAGAAAATTTTTTGGAAAAAAAAAAAAAAAAGCAGCAATCCTCTTGGGATGTTCTCAGGCTGGGTTGTTTGTGACTGCGGTATTATATACTTAGCTTACCGTGTGAGTTACCTCTTACAAATGCTTCAGGGTGCTGATCTTTTTGTTTTCCCTACAGACTTTGCTTTTGTAGCATGGGCTAAGCACTGTAAAATATAGATGAAAATTTACTCCTTATTTTGCATTCATTTAACTGAAGCTGATGTGGCAATTGACTTTATTGTTATTGAGAAACCAAATTGCTCAGGATGCAGAGGAAGAAAGCTAGTTTTTATGCATGTACATTTTCTGTCACTGTTTCCCAAATTACAGGCTTCTCTGGAGGTCACCTCTGCTGCTGCTAAATCGCTTCAGTCGTGTCCGACTCTATGTGACCCCATAGACGGCAGCCCACCACGCTCCCCCATCCCTGGGATTCTCTAGGCAAGAACACTGGAGTGGGCTGCCATTTCCTTCCCCAATGCATGAAAAGTGAAAAATGAAAGTGAAGTCGCTCAGTCGTGTCCAACTCTTAGCGACCCCATGGACTGCAGCCTACCAGGCTTCTCCATCCATGGGATTTTCCAGGCAAGAGTACTGGAGAGGGGTGCCATTGCCTTCTCTGGAGGTCACTAATTACATACAATTTGATTTTTCCTTAATTAATTTGTTTTGAAATAGGTATTACATGACCATGGAAAAAGAATTCAGAAGTATAGGTGAGCAATAAAAATGTATCTCTATTTCAGCTTTCACCAGAGGCAGCTGAGTTACCAGTTTCTTGTGTATTTTTCCAGACATATTTGATATTCTTTTATCTACAAGAATATAGATAGCATAGTAATTTTATTTTCTAACAGAAATGGTAATATACACACTGTTCTGTAACAACATATCAAAATATCAATACCCAGTACTCATAGAGCCTCTTCTTTTTACTGACACATGGTATTAAATCTTATAAATGTACTGTAAATTATTTAATCTGTTGAGGTTCATAGATATTTAAATTTTGTCTATATTTTGCTAACACAATGTTGCAAACAACATTTCTTGCAAGCAAGCATTCTTGGTTCTGAGGCTTTAGCAACTTCCTAACTACAGCAAGCCTCAGGTTCCTCATGTATAAAATGGGAAAATAATAGTTTTCACCTTAAAGATTGTTATTTGAATTAAATGCACAACTACCTGTGTTTGTTTGAACGTTCTTTGGCATTGCCTTTCTTTGGGATTGGAATGAAAACTGACCTTTTCCAGTCCTGTGGCCACTGCTGAGTTTTACAAATTTGCTGGCATATTGAGTGCAGCACTTTCACAGCATCATCTTTTAGGAATTGAAATAGCTCAACTGGAATTCCATCACCTCCACTAGTTTTGTTCATAGGGATGCTTCCTAAGGCCCACAAGACTTCTGACTCCAGGATGTTTGGCTCAAGGTGAATGATCATACTATGTTCATTATCTGGGTTATGAAGATCTTTTTTGTACAGTTCTTCTGTATATTCTTGCCACCTCTTCTTAATATCTTCTGCTTCTGTTAGGTCCATACAATTTTTGTCCTTTATTGTGCCCATCTTTGCATGAAATATTCCCTTGGTATCTCTAATTTTCTTGAAGAGATCTCTAGTCTTTCCCATTCTATTGTTTTCCTCTATTTCTTTGCACTGATCACTGAGGAAGGCTTTCTTATCTCTCCTTGCTATTCTTTGGAAATCTGCATTCAAATGGGTATATATTTCCTCTTCTCCTTTGCCTTTTGCTTTTCTTTTCTCAGCTATTTGTAAGGCCTCCTCAGGCAGCCATTTTGCCTTTTTGCATTTCTTTTTCTTGGGGATGGTCTTGACCACTGTCTCCTGTACAATGTCATGCACCTCTGTCCATAGTTCTTCAGGCACCCTGTCTGTCAGATCTAATCCCTTGAATCTATTTGTCACTTCCACTATATAATCGTAAGGGATTTGATTTAGGTCATAACTGAATGGTCTAGTGGTTTTCTCTACTTTCTTCAATTTAAGTCTGAATTTGGTAATGAGGAGTTCATGATCTGAGCCACAGTCAGCTCCTGGTCTTGTTTTTACTGACTGTATAGAGCTTCTCCATCTTTGGCTGCAAAGAATATAATCAATCTGATTTCAGTTTTGACCATCTGGTGATGTTCATGTGTAGATTCTTCTCTTGTTGCTTCCAAATGTTCAAGCTGAATTTAGAAAAGGCAGAGGAACCAGAGATCAAATTGTCAACATCTGCTGGATCACCAAAAAAGCAAGAGAGTTCCAGGAAAACATTTACTTTTGCTTTATTGACTACGCCAAAGCCTTTGACTATGTGGATCACAACAAACTGTGGGAAATAATTCAGGAGATGGGAATACCAGACCACCTGACCTGCCTCCTGAGAAATTTATATGCAGATCAAGAAGCAACAGTTAGAACTGGACATGAAACAACAGACTGGTTCCAAATCAGGAAAGGAGTACATCAAAGCTGTATATTGTCACCCTGCTTATTTAACGTATATGCACAGTACATCATGTGAAATACCGGGCTGGATGAAGCACAAGCTGGAATCAAGATTGCCGGGAAAAGTATCAATAACCTCAGATACACAGATGACACCACCCTTATGGCAGAAAGCAAAGAAGAACTCAAGAGCTTCTTGATGCAAGTGAAAGAGGAGAGTGAAAAAGCTGGCTTAAAAACTCAACATTCAGAAAACTAAGATCATGGCATCTGGTCCCATCACTTCATGGCAAATAGATGGGGAAACAATGGAAACAGTGAGAGGCTTTTCTTGGGCTCCAAAATCACCACAGATGGTTACTGCAGCCATGAAATTAAAAGACGCTTGCTCCTTGGAAGAAAAGCTATGACCAACCTAGACAGCGTATTAAAAAGCAGAGACATTACTTTGCCAACAAAGATCCATCTAGTCAAAGCTATGGTTTTTCCAGTGGTCATGTACAGATGTGAGAGTTACACTATAAAGAAGGCTGAGCACCGAAGAATTGATGTTTTTGAACTATAGTGTTGGAGAAGACTCTTGAGAGTCCCTTGGACAGCAAGTTTAAGGTTGTTGCTGAACCACAGAAGATTCCAGGATTCTTGGCCTCCAGAGGAGAAGAATTCAATACGGGGCCAGAAATGAGGCTTGATTACTCAGAACTTTTGTGTAATAAAGTTTATTAAAGTATAAAATAGATAGAGAAAGCTTTTGACATAGACATTAGAAGGGGGCAGAAAGAGTTCCCCCTCACTAATGTTAGCAGTGAAGTTATATACTTTAATTATTACAGTGAATCAAAAGCATGTCTGGAGGTTGTGAAGACCTTACTAGACCCACTCCCATAATTTACATTTTAAGATTACAGGATTAGCCAGAAGGTTTTTTCCAGAAACTGTCCTCAAACAGGATACGTTATTGTTATATAACCCTAAGGAATGTAGAGGAAAAAAAGTTTGTCCTTTCCTCCTCCTTGAGAATTCCAGATCCCTCTCTCCTTGGGGACCCCCAGACTTCTTATCAAGCCTCCTAGGAAGTGACTCTCTCATTCCCCCACCCCCCCTCCTTTTCTTTTAAGAGCATTATTTTGCCAAGGGAAAGGGGCATCGTTTTCATTCCATAACTACTTCCTGCTATTTAGGGGTATTGTCCCTAAATTGCTGAGGCAACATATTCTCCTAACCCTCATATTGAGGGTCTCTGTTCCAGGGGTCCCAAGTAATAGTTGGAGGAGGCTGTGGCACTCATAGGAGCTTGGACAACCATTTGTAACTTAAAAGCTTTCAGACGGTTAGAAACAAACCCTGTTTTACAGTTATAGATGTAAGGCAAAATAGTCATTAAACCAAGTTAAACTCAAAAGTCACATTATGTCCATAGTTACATCAGTCCATCTTAAGATTGTTAGATGTCATTACAGAGTTGAAGAGAGTCTTTTCCTTGAAGTGGAGATGTCCACCACAGGAAGCCTTCCACTGATGATAAGGGGATCATTCCGCAGACCCAGCAATTAGATGGATTGTGGAATGTGACATAGGAATGAGTTCAGGACAGGAAGGCATTGTCTTGAAGGTCAAATGGCAGACTCAGGACTTTTGGAGTCAGCAGAAGTAGGCTCACATAGATTATCAGGCCCATCTAAAAAGTACAAAGTCAGAGTATAGAAAGTAAAGACATAAAATGATGTCACTTCCTTCTGGTCAGGGTGCCACCTCTTAACTCGAGTGTGATGCACCCATGAATCAATTCCTGCCACTTTGACAGCTGTGGGAGAAGAAAGAATAACTTGGTAATTAGGGCCTTCCCAGAGGGGCTCGAGAGATTGGCCCCCAGATCCCAATGTTTTTTTCAGCAGCTTGGCTCCTGGCTCAAGTAGAGGCTTGCTTGACTCAGAGGCTGGGTCAGGAGACACCTCTCAGAGTTCCATCAATGCCTGTTGAAAAGCTGAGGACTGAGTTACATAATTAGTTAATTCTAAGGCTTTAGGAAAACTTTTCCATTGAGCATTTTCAGGAATTATTAATCATCCGTCCTCTGACTGTAACCATCCTTTATCAGTAATCTTTGCTCCTCTTTTTGCATATCTTTCTAAATCTTCCTCAGTATGTTGTAGTTTTTCCTGTTCCACAGGACCTGTCCAGATCAAGGGTGTCTGCAGTGAAGGGGTTTTGTAAAAATGCGCTTTTCTGGCTTGACAGTCAGCCAGCTGATTACCTTCTGCTACTTTACTCCCATCCCTGCTGTGCCCTTTGCAATGCATAACAGCTACTTCTTTAGGGCAATATACAGCAGTTAAAAGTCTCTCGATCTCTCTGAAATGCTTAATAGGTTCTCCTGTTGCCATATAAAACTGCCTTTCTTTCCATATTGCAGCATGAGCATGTAAAGTCAAATAAACATACTTAGTGTTCAGCTCTCAGCATAGCGGCTGTAGGTTACCTACTTTATGCTTCCCATCCCTAACAAAAGAACTGCCATCTGTAAATCTTTCTGTGTCAGGATTGTCTAATGGGGTATCCATTAGATCTTCCCAAGCTGCATAGTTTAAAGTTAGAAATTGGAAGCAATCATGATCAGGTGTTTCATTTTCCTTCTCAGGAAGGAAAGTGGCAGGATTTACATTTCCACAAACTTTAAAGCTTAGTTATTGGTCCTTCTAACAACAATGACTGATATTTAAGAAGCCTACTGTCTGTCATCCAAGTATTAACCTTATAATTTAAGATTCCACTTACATCATAAGTCAGTACAGTAAGATTTCGTCCATAATTTTTTTTAAGGCCTCAGGTATTAATAAAGCCATTGCCCCAATTACTCTTACACAATGCAATCTAGTGAAATTAGGTCTAATTCTCTACTTAGATAAGCAATAGGTTGCTGGTGAGGCCCTCAGGGTTGTGTCAAAACACCCAGGGCCATACCTTTTCTTTCAGTGACAAACAAATTAAATTCTGACCCTGTGGGCAAGCTCAGAGCGGGAGCTTTCAGGAGAGCAGTTCAAAAAGCCTTAAAAGCCTTTTGAGCATCTGGAGACCAAACCAGTTTGTTGGTTTGGGCCTGCTGGGTCTCAGTTATAAATTCATATAAAGGCCGGGCAAGTTCCCCATAACCTGGAATCCAAATGCAGCAGTAGCCTGTGATTCCTAAAAATCCTCTCAATTGCCTCAAAGTCATAGGCAGGGGATGATTTAGTATAGGTTTAATTCTTTCAGGGCCTATGGCCCTAGTCCCTTTTGATATGATTAGGCTCGGATATCTAACAGATTGTTGACAAAACTGAGCCTTTTCTCTTGATGCCTTGTAACCTTAGCTTG
This sequence comes from Bos grunniens, assembly GCF_055505025.1. NCBI lineage: Eukaryota > Metazoa > Chordata > Mammalia > Artiodactyla > Bovidae > Bos > Bos grunniens. The sequence continues at coordinate 99,688,917 of NC_141168.1, forward strand.
CTAGAAAGCTTAAGAATTCCTCTGAGGCTTGTAAGCAAGCTTCCTCTGTCTCAGCACAGAGCAAAATATCATCTATATATCATAGCATAACTGCTTCGGAGCTATTAAAGTTTTGTAGATCCCGTGACAAACTTTGCCCAAATAGGCAAAGTGGACTGGACAGTGGACTGCCCAGACAGTCACTATGGAAGCAGATAGGGAATAAAGTGGGCCAGGGGCTTCAGTAAGCACACAGAGTAAGCTGCCCCAGTATCTAAAAGGAAATCGGTGGATTGGCCCCCCACAATTATTACCACCCGGGGTTCCTCAGGTGTAATTAGGATGGGAGCTTGTGTGGGGACCCTCAGGCACCTTCAGTCCTGATTGTCTTGAGAGTCTGACCCCTGACACCTAAACCTCTTGGGGCAGTCTCTCCTCCAGTGTGGTCCCCTGTAGACTGGACATGGAGCCGGGGGCGGCTTAGATGCCTGAGGGCAATCCCGCTTGAGGTGCCCCTCCTTTCCACAGTAATAGCAAACCCATCCCTTTTCACCTGGGTCCCTCTTGGGATTTTTCTCAGGCTGTTTAAGAACGGTTCTGACAGCCATTACAAGGGCTTCCAACTGTTCCTTTGTCTTTTTCGGCCTTTCTTTCTTTTCCTCATATTACCTACCATAATAGACTGTTTGACCTGGTTGCAACAAATTATCTAAAGACTGGTTTGGTCCATACGCTTGTTTTAATAGCTTACGGTGGATATATGGAGCTGTAAGTGAGTGAGAAATCTTTTAAGATCACTCTTCCCTCTTCACTTTCGGGATCAGTCTCAGTGAATCTGCAAAGGGCTTCTCTCAGTCTATCTAGGAATTTACCAGGAGCTTCCTTCTCCTCCTGTTCTATGTTTGCCACTTTGGCATAGTTTAAAGTTTTAGCATGCATTTGCCTGAGTCCTTCAAGAATACATCCGACAAAATGACTCTGATCTCATCTTCATTTTTTAGCCTTGTTATAGTTCCAGTCTGGTTCTACAGTTGTAGCCACGCGTTCTGGGAAACAATCTCACTCAGAAGGACAGTGCAGATAGTGGACACCGGCGGGCCCAAGGCAGAGTCTCCTCTTAGCCAAGGACCCCGACCAGTTTTTGTGAAAACCTTATATACCCTAAGATTACCCTGGTGGCACAGAGGTTAAAGCGTCTGCTTGCAATGTGGGAGACCTGGGTTCGATCCCTGGGTCAGGAAGATCCCCTGGAGAAGGAAATGGCAACCCACTCCAGTATTCTTGCCTGGAGAATCCCATGGACAGAAGAGCTTGGCGGGCTACAGTCCGTGGGTCGCAAAGAGTCGGACACAACTGAGCAACTTCACTTTCACTATATACCCTAAGTGTATAAGGTTCCCTGAAACTAGTCTGAACAAAGGAAAAAGAAAGATACAAAGTTTACCCGCAATCATATACCTTAAGCCTAGATAGTTAACAATGGACAATTATCAATAGGCCTGTGGTCATACCCCAATAAGCATAATAGAATGTATGAGTCTATTTGGTTACACAGATAATTAGGGTATTCTTTTAGGTGACTGAGAGTCTAGGTAGGAGCCCTGGGGCTCTTCCTTCGGGGGGCCTGGTTTTCCAGTTGATATGTCATTTCCATAGATACTGGGCATATAGTTCAAAGTCCACAGTCCGGCCCAAGATGGACTTCTGATTTCAAGATGGAGCCTTTTCTGTTTCCTCCTTCACTATAGTTGGGACTGCCTGATTCCCAGTGGGGAGGGCGGCTATCTCATTCTACCTCTTCCCTACTGATTCATTTCCAAGCCATTCATCTCCATAAGCAACAGCGTTCCGCCAAACTCGACTTTTTGAGCTGGGAGTCAGCATTTGTCCCAAGATATATATCATATCCTTCCATGTAAGGTCATAAAGCTGAGTAACACCTTTAAAAACTCTAATATATTTTTCTGGGTCCTCTAAATAGTCTCCCAGATCCTCCTTGATTCTTTCTATTTCTTGATAAGAAAAGGGCTTATTAACTCTCATAGACTGATTATTTCTCCTGGTGGATGCTTCATGTAGAGGCAACAGCTTGTGTGGCTGTTTCTCAGCCTCTCTGGCTGCTCTGCACATACCATCCCAGGGATAGATTGGAGAAACCTGCTTTTCTCCATCTCTTTGTCTCCTGTCCTCCATCTCATCCTGTATTTCACCATTAGTTTTTGCTGTCTGAGCTTCTCTTACTTCGATTGTCTGAGTTTCTATTGAAACCAGAGTAGTCTGAGGTCGTACTGAGACGGGGGTTGTTTGGACCTCTACTTGGGCTGTTTGACTCTCAGTTTGGGTTTTTACCGAGACCAAAGCAACCCTTCCTGGGGATGGTTCTCTGACTTTCAGTTTGCTCAGTTTGGAGCCCCAGGTAAGGGGGCAAAGTAGGAAGACAAAAGGGAGCTAAAGGTTGAACACCCAAAACTATACCCTTAGGACGTAAGTCTGGCATGCCTTGCAGAGAGAAAAAGAGCAACACATATGCTGCTGCTATCCATTTCCCTTGTTTTCTACAGAACCGGTCTAATTGTAAAACAGTATTATAATTAAGAAACCCTCCAACCGGCCACCGTTCACCATCCTCCAATGGATACCATGGCCATGCAGTATCACATAGGAAGATCAGGCGTGTCAAAGGAGCGAGGCTGGAATTGTTAGCTCCCATATGTAAGAGAGAAAAAAAGTGACCAGCACCATCTTTCTACCGGAGGCATCCCTCCCTGCTCTAGATGGGGGTGTAGACAGACTTTACACCTAAGCTTTCCTTCCCTGGTTAGACTTAGTCTGTCCCTTACAGATGCAGGCACCGTACTCGTCCCTCCTGGTTGTACCACCAAGGTAGGGTGGAGATGCACCAGGGGTAGACCTGATGGCATTCCAGACTGATGTCTAGTTCCTCACCATTAAAACCTTGCTTGCCTCTGATGCCACCCGGGGTGCTGTCAGAGTAACCTTCCAGAATGCCTCCCAATCTAAGACCCACTGGGGGAAACATTCATCACCTGAGTGCTTGTGCATGACCCTGAGTATATTCCTGACCACAATAAGACTGGTATGAACATAAAACTGAGATGTTCCTTCCAAGTGTCACCACACCAGTATAAGTGATAGCAAAAGAGATGGTGAAGAGCTGGCCAGTGAGGAAAAAGTGATTTTTGTCCTCCAGTTATTAGGGCTAGTCCTTCCAGTTCATTCCCACAGATTTTAAAGAAAGAATATCTAAGGAGTTGGGACAGAAGCCACTGGAAATCCTCCTGTGGTCCACTAAGAGCTAGTGTTATCGGAGTAAGAAACCCATTGCACTTCCAATCTAAGTAACCTTTAACCTCAGAGATGCTCCTGGAGCTAGAGCTCCATCCAACTTTCAAACTTTTGACTCCTAGCTAGACACTTCCTGACTATCAATCCAAGTTTGGGACCTGAGTACCGGTACACAGTAACAGCATAGATCACAAGTCCCTTGAAAGTCTATGATCCGACAGATAGGTTAGTAGTTCTAATTCCCAAGAAGTTATGAAATGGTCAAAGAGACAGGAAAGTTTGACCGAGAAAGGAAAGTTCAGTCCACACGCTTTGTCCATTTCTGCTTGGTACCCGAAGGAGACATTGGGTACCTCTTGGCATTGGCAGGTTGTTATAAACCCCAACAGATTTCTGCCATAAGCCCTATGAGGTCACTGTGGAAACGCAGAACAGGGCTCCTCACTTGCGTCACACAGGGCATGTCATTCATTCATGCAAGCACACTGTAGAGTTAGTAAAGTACAGCAGAAAATGTGTTCACTAGAACTAAGAACTAGAGCTCCAAGCATCCTTACCTTGTCCTGAAGAACCCCGGATGAGCCCCCAAGATGAAAGGTGGTTGCTGAATCACAAAAGACGCCGGGATTCTTGGCCTCCGGAGGAGAAGAATTCAATACAGGGCCAGAGACAAGGCTTGATCACTCAGAGCTTTTGTGTAATAAAGTTTATTAAAATATAAAAGAGATAGAGAAAGCTTCTGACATAGACATCAGAAGGGGGCAGAAAGAGTACCCCCTCACTACTGTTAGCAATGGAGTTATATACTTTTAAATTAGTTATTACAGTGAATTGAAAGAATGTCTGGAGGTTGTGAAGACCTTACTAGACCCACTCTCATAAAACTTACATTTTAAGATTACAGGGCTGCCAGAAGGTTTTTTCCAGAAACTGTCCTCAAGCAGGATACATTATTGTTATATAACCCTAAGGAATGAAGAGGAAAAAAAGTTTGTCCTTTCCTCCCTGTTGAGAATTCCAGACCCCTCTCTCATTGGGAACCCCCGACTTCTTGTCAACCTACCTAGGAATTGACTCTCTCACAAGGAGATTCAACCAGTCAATCCTAAAGGAAATCAGTCCTGAATATTTACTGGAAGGACCGATGCTGAAGCTGAAACTCCAATGCTTTAGCCACCTGATGCAAAGAATGAACTCATTGGAAAAGACCCTGATGCTGGGAAAGCTTGAAGGTGGGAAGAGAAGGGGACAACTGAGGATGAGATGGTTGGATGGCATCACTGATGTGATGGACATGAGTTTGAGTAGGCTCTGGGAGTTGGTGATGGACAGGGAAGCCTGGCGTGCTGCAGTCCATGGGGTCGCAAAGAGTTGGACAAGATTGAACGACTGAGCATGTATGCACATTATGAGGTGGTAAGCTTCCTTTTGCTCCTCTGAACTCTTTCTCCATCCTTCTGCACCTTGTAGCCCTCCCTTAAGACCCAACTGCATGACCTAGAGCAAATGGGCTTCAGTGTCCTCTGGCTTAGGGGCTGCTTGAAAATCAGAGGGAGAGGACAGTAAGGTCAGAGTATTTATTTCCTCGACTTCCTCTACCAAAAGTCCGTGTACTTTTAAAGACAAATAATCAACTTTTTCTCTCCTTTGGATTCAAGCAACTGTACCCTTAGGTGCACTATCCCTTTTGGTTCCTCTGTCCTTCTATTAATGTATGTAACCTCTAAAAAATTAATAATATGAATTTTTCTGCTTTGTATATGCCCTCTGTCACAGATTGAGATCCTAATTGCTAAAAACTATTAGCTACATTCTTTTTTTCTCCTAACACAATGTTAGGTAGGTATGAGAAGGCTTATTTTATAAATGAGGCAACTGAAGCTTTGTAACTTGTCAAAGATCATGGAACTAGTGAGTGGCCAAAGGGGAATTCAAGCTCACTGTGTCTAATTCAAAAACATATGTTCCTTACTCTTTCAAGACAAATTATTTGGCCAAGATTTGTTCATGTAAGTACGCGTTGTACTTTTATTTTCTTCAGACTTGTCCTAGAGAACTTCTGATCATGTGTCCTGTTTAGTACTAGGAAGTTTAGCTTTGTCACTGAACCGTTACATGTTTTGGTTTTCTTATCTGTAAAGTTAAAATCATGTGTTCTCTTCCTTCCTCTAGGGAAAAAAAATATGAAAACTGGTGATCTAGAATTAAGACAATTTAAAAATCAGAGTTATCACTTAAGTTCAGTTTCAGTTTTAGTGATAATTCCTTTCCTTCTGGTGAAGGAATTCCTCTTAATGATTAAATAAAAATGAAAGGAGATAATTTCTTTTTACTAAAGAAATAAAAAGGAACTTTGATTGATAAGTGAAATTCCCTCTTGCTTACGCAGGCACTAGGGTGGGCTTCCCAGGTGGCACTAGTGGTAAAAAAAAACCCTGCCAATGCAGGAGACATAAGAAGAGTGGGTTCAATCCCTGGATCTGGAAGATCTCCTGGAGGAGGGCCTGGTAACCCACTCCAGTATTCTTGCGTGGAGAATCCCATGGACATAGGAGCCTGGTGGGCTACAGTCCATAGGATCACAAAGAGTCAGACACGACTGAAGCGACTTGGCACACAGCAAGTGAGGTACCTGCCTGGGATGCAAAATTTACAAGGGCACCAAAAATGTTCAATAATCAAGGTCAATAATATTTTAAGGCAACGTTTTTTAAAATCAAGATTAATGCAAAAAATTATGATAAAAATAGCAAAGTTTAAAATAAGGACAGACTTGTTAACAGTGCTAGATGGGACCATATTGGATGCTGAAACAAAGGAAAAAATACTGATCTTCCTTTACTTAAAATTTTGGTATTTTTGTTTAGTGTGGGTTTTTTTGCATTGTTGTTGTTCAGTCACTAAGTCATGTCTGAATCTTTATGCTCTCGTGTCTCATTTTTCTTGTCTGTGAAATGGGAATACAGACAGGAATCCTTGTAAAATTGTAATTATTAAATGTGTTGTTGTTTGCAACCCCATGGACTAGACTGCCAGGCTCCTCTGTCCATGGGATTTCCCAGACAAGAATACTGGAGTGCCAAGCCCTCCTCCAGGGGATCCTTCCAACCCAGGGATCAAACCCACATCTCCTGCATTGGCAGGCAGATTCTTTACCATTGAGCCACCAGGGAAGCCCATTAAATGGATAAGTAAATATAAGCCTGCAATACTGTCTGGCATAAACTCAGCTGAGATTGATGAATGGTTAATTCACTTCTCCAAATCCAATCCTTTAAGAAATATGTTTCTAAGTCTAGTTCAGATAAGAACTGCCCATTTCCTATACAAAAATAGGTCTCTAAAGCCAGATGTCAGTTTCTTTTCCATGCCTTTATTTTCTCTTTTTCTTTCTCTCATAACCTACGTTCTTAAAAGTGATTATTTTCTCCTCTTCATGCTATTGCCCTTCTTCCACTATCCATCTATTGAAGTTTTACCATTTCTTTCAGGTTTAATTGAAGATATACATCTTCATTGTCATTATATCCTTGGCATCTCTAAATTTTAGGAAACTCTCTTTTCCTAATGCTCTTGGTATGCTCTTACATTATAGCAACTACCACACTCTCAAGCAAGTTTTCTCTCACAAGACTGTAGGCTCACTCAGAGACGAATATCTCATTATTTTATTCTCTGATCTTATGGTAACACATGCTGAAAATGTGTGGTTAAATAACTGATTTTGGATTAAATTACTTTTTTTTTTTTTTTTTTTGGTCAATGTATCAATCCTCTCTCAGTCCAGATAAAAATTACCAAGGTGGATAAGTTTTTTTGTTTGTTTTTTGTTTTTCACTAAGAGTCTGAAGATTTGAGGTATGGGACCTTGGTTAAATTCAAGGTCCTTGTTCTTCTAGAATGTTAATGCCCAAGGGAAAATGATACATAGTTTAATCTGTAAAATAAATAGCAATGTTAAATAATATAATTAATTCATTGTGAAATTCACTGGGATGAGCTAGTAAAAAAACAAAACAAAAAATTGGCTTCAAGTGGCCTTCATTCTCCAAATCATAAAATCTTAGAGTTGAGAGGCAGCTAATTTTATTTCCATTACTGATTCATGACCACAGAATTGTTGAAATTAAACATATGTGAATAACAGGATGTATACACTTTTTTTTTCCAGTAGAGGAAAATGCTTCATCTTATTTTTTGTTTTCCTTTGACTAAATATTAAAAGAACATAATTAAAAATATATCTCTTTTACAGGCAATCCTGCTAAACTGTATTAACCTGTTTGATTTACCAAATGAGTTCAGGGTTTAAGCATGGAACCTGGAGTCAGAAGATGTGAGTGTTGTGAAGACTGAAAGAAGTAAGGTATGGCAAAACCCTGTGAACACAGTCAATGAACATCGTTAATAATCAGCCTGATCCTAAACTCAGTGCTTTTCTAAAGCAGGTGATTATCAAAAGTGAAAATGTACTCTAAGGAAGTATATTTCCATCTCTTCTGTCCACATCAGACAAAGTAGAATTTTTTTAAAATTCACCTTTCTTTCTTTTTTTTTAGATCAGTCAGTATCTAGGACTTTATCTTTTACCAGTTAGTTAGTTTAAAATTGCACATAATACTATAACTATAAACTATAACTAGAGCCATGTCCATGGCTCAATGCTACAGTAAAGGTTTTATTGGTCTTGAAAATCTGCAGTTGGGATAATTTATTTCTTGTAAACTTATTTACTACAGTGGGTTGGTTCAGTGCTTTTCTGTAATTTTTTGTTATATATAAAATCATTTATTATTATTATTATATAGGAAATAGCTAACCCATATGAGATTATTGAGACATCATCATTATTTTAGGAATTTACATATTAGAGAATGCACATGACCAAAAGAAGATTGAGGGTCCAAGGTCTTACAGAAATTTATGATCTTAAAATGATAATTTTTGTTTTAAGCTTATTTTTATGCAAATAGGGGTCTGAGGAGGATTCTAGCTTTAAAACTATGACAGAATTGAGGCTAAAGCTGCTTGAACAGTTTATTTTTTTGCCTGATTTTTCTAAATATAACTATTTACTAATAATCATGATGAGTGTTTTATTTAGTTTTGTTTGTAATCCTGAGTTTACCATCTTGTGAGAGATAACCTAAAATTTTCAAGAAATATGTCAACACTTATTTAGGGCATTTGAATGGCAGAACTGTGATCATAGAGAATAATAGAAATCAGACATGATCAGATCATCATTTTCTTGTACAGGTACTTGCAAAATTAGGGTTAATTAACTCACCTAAACCAAAGAGCAGATTGCTGAAAAGTTAAGGCTTGACTGAACCCTTCTCACTGACCGGAGGTCACTTCCTTTAGCTAATTCTCTTCTTGACTCAGTATCTGTTTCTATGAGTTTAAGTTGAGCAATCTGACTGGTAGTCCTTTTACTCTTAGATTTCACCTCTTCCATGTCTACCCAGTCTCTCTCCTGAAATGACCAAGATTCAAAATAAGTCATTCAATAACTGTTCCCTGGACGCCTGGAACTCACGCTTCTTGCTGAGGCCCACAGAGGAAAAATGAAAGACAATTTCCCTCACCAAGGAAATCGTGGGGCACTGGGATACTTGGAGGTCTTATAAAAAGAGGGCAGAGTTCTTTTGTTTTTTTCTACTATTTTTATTGTGCTTTTTCTGATTATAATAGTTACATATGTTCATTGAAGACAATTTTGAAAGTACCAATTATGAATGAGATTAAAATGATCCCTAATCACACAACCTAAGGATAAGTTCTGATAACATTTTAACCAAAAATAAGATCATGAAATGAAACTCTACATTTTGATATGCAGTTTGTTTTATCATCTCTAATATTAATACATAGATCTTTTCACTGGGCGGGTGGAGCTGAAATCAATGTAGAATTTTCAAAAGCCCTGTCCTCACCTTTGAGAAACCCTGATTTGTAAGGCATGAACAAATCATGTGTCATTTTAGAGTCTTTGAGAATATAATTTTACCTTTTATTTTTATTCAAAAAAATTATAAGAGTCACACTCACCCATAATCACATCTTTCTTACTCTCTATTTTGACAAACATTGTATTATTTTAGAAGTGAATGCCCATCTGGCCCACTGAAGTCCACTTTGTAGAGGACGCGTTTTAACAATCTGATGCACAATTTTTTCAAGTTTTTCATCGTTACAGACATATCCATGAATCATCTTTATGACTTTCTGTCTAGCCGTCTCTGTTCACCCTCGCATTCACCCGTCTCTATGTACGTCAGTGGTTAAAAGCACAGTTTGGACTCAACTGTCCTATGTTCAGTTCCCTGCTCAGTCAATTTGAGCTGCGTAACCTGTGGAACCTCAGTTTTCTCATCTCTAAAATGGGGGTACCACGTGGTAGGATTGCTGTGTGGAGTAAATCAGTTAACATAGATAAACTTGAAAAAATTCTTGGCAGATAGTGAACTCTCAATAAATGTATGTTATTATTCACCCACAAACACATATATTCACATACATATTTCAACCAAAATGGAGTCTATATTCATATGTAGCTTGCTTTAAAAATTATTAATAAATTATAAACATCATTTCAGGTAAGGATATATAGAACCTTATTAAAAATAGTAACTGCTTTGTATTCCACTGTATTAATATACCATTCCCCAATTATATACTTCTAGTTACTTTCAAAAGCATCAATTTAAATAACATGTCAATAAACAATCTTCCATATGTATTATTCTTTATTCATGTGTCACTATTTCTGTAGAATAGATTTCAAAAAAAAATCAAAAAAAAAAGTGGGATTTCTAGATCAAATAATATCTACTCGTGTCTATGTATTGATTTGAAAGATAATATATATCATATATGAAATTCTTATTTCTAAGCTTTCTATTCCATCTACTGATTTATGTATTCATTGTGGCATGCTTCTTTTATCACAATAATTATATTTTCCTTTAATTTCTGCTATGGTAGGTCCTCACTATTTTCTTCAAAACTTCCGTATCAATTCTTACATATTTGACATGTAATATTAAGAATCATCTGAACATTAAACTTTTTAAATGACCTTTATTGTCTTCTTTCTAATGTTACAAGACATGCATAAATACATAAAGATTAACAATAACCCATAATCCCCACCCCATAGAGATAACCATCACTAGCATTTTGATGTATTTCTTCCCAGTGTCTATGTATTTTTTTTTAACTGAAGTATAATTGATCTACATTACTGTTAGTTTCCGGTACACAACACTGACTCAATATTTCTACACATTACACATGATCACCATGATATGTCTAGTTATCATCTGTCACCATCAAAAATATAACAATAGAATTGACTGTATTCCTCTTGCTGTACATTTCATCCCCATGACTCATTTTTTTGGTAACTCTTAATCTACCTCACCTCTTTCACTCATCCCCCCAAACCCTACCCCCTCTGGCAACCACCTGTTTGTTCTCTGTATTTATGAATTGTTCTTTTGTTCTATTTGTTCATTTTTTAGAAGATTCTACATATAAGTGAAATTATACAGTATTTCTGTCTTATTATTTCACTTAGCATAATACCTTCTAGGCCCATACATACTGTTGAAAATGACCAGATTTCATTCATTTTTATGGCTGAGCAGTATTTCATTGTATACATATATACCACATCTTCTTTATCCATTCATCTTTCGACAGACACTTAGGTTCCTTTGATAGCTTGGCTACAGCAAATAATGTCGCAATGAACATAGGTGTGCATGTATCTTTCTGAGTTAGTGTTTTTTTCCCGTCTTTGGAAAAATACCCAGAAGTGGAATTGCTGGATTCTATGGTAGTTCTACTTTAACTTTTTTGAGGAACCTCCATACTGTTTTCCACAGTGGCTGTACCAATTTACATTCCCACTAACAGGGCAAAAGAGTTCCCTTTTCTTCACATATTTACCAATGCTCGTTATTTTTTAAAAATTGATTTTACTAATTTATTCATTTATTTTTGGCTGTGCTGGGTCTTTGATGTTGTGCAGGCTTTTCTCTAGCTGTGATGAGCAGAGACCTCTCTCTAGTTGCAGTGCATAGGCTTCTCACTGTAGGGGCTTTTTTGTTGCAGATCACAGGCTCTGGGGTACACAGGTTTCAGGGTTGCAGCACACACAGTTTCAGGGTTGCAGGGCTCAGTAGTTTCAGCTCCGGGGCTGTAGCGCACAGACTCAGAAGCTGTGGCACATGGGCTCGGGTGCTCCATAGCATGAGGGATCTTCCCCGATGAGGGATCCAACCCTGATTTCTCCTGCACTGGCAGGCAGATTCTTTACCACGGAGCCAGCAGGGGAGCCAAATGCTACTAGTTATTTGTTGTCTTCCTGATAATATGCATTCTGACAGGTATGAGATGATATCTCATTGTGGTTTTGATTTGTATTTTCTTGATGATTAGTGATGCTGAGCATTTTTTCATACAACCATTGGCCATCTATGTCTTCTTTGGAAACGAGTCAACTGATTTTAACATTAATTTAATCTACTATGTTGGGAACATGGTATACTCTTGGCATTTAGTCATGTCTTGGTTTATAAAATTCAGTATTATTTAAGGATTTAAAAAAATTATTATTCCTAAATCTTTTATAATTAAATATATGATACATCTGCATTGCTATATGTGTGCAATAATAGGCTCATCTTCAAGATTATTGATATATAATTATATCAATAGATGATATGAGAGGATTTGATAACATTTAAAAATTACTAAAAGGTTTAGAATAATATAGAATGATTGGAAAGTTTTTCTTAAAATGTAAGTGAAAGAAAAATGAAACAAGATACAAATTAGTATTGGAGAAGGAAATGGCAACCCACTGCAGTCCTCTTGCCTGGAGAATTCCGTGGACAGAGGAGCGGGACAAGCTGTAGTCCTTGGAATCGAAGAGTCGGACATGACTGTGCAACTAACTTTCACTTTCACACATTAGTATCTTCAGATTTGACTTTAAATCGTAAACGAACACCTTTTACTTAGAGGATTTTGTGTGTCCCATGTGTTGTTTAAGTGTTTTCACACGCACTGCCAACCTAGTCGTGCAACAATCATGTCAGACAGGTGCTACTATTATCAGCTCCCTTTTTTTTTTTGCCTCACCACTGCAGCATGTGGAACTTCCCTAACCAGGGATTAAACCCATGCCCCCTGCAGTAAAAGTGTGGAGTCTTACCCACTGGACCACCAGGGAAGTCTTCATCTCCCTTTTCATGACAGAGTAACTGAGATAGAGGTGGGGTAAGAAATCTGTCCAAAGTCACTTTTGTAATCAGTGCGGAGTTGGCATCTGAACCTAGGCTACTGAAGTGCTGAACTCACCATCTAAACCACAGTGATCGTCCCAGCCTCTACCAGTCAGTACTAACGTGCTGTGTTGTGCTTAGTTGCTCAGTTGTGTCCAACTCCTTGCGACCCCATGGACTGTAGCCCGCCAGGCTCCTCTGTTCCATGGGGAAATTCTCCAGGCAAGAATACTGGAGTGGGTTGATGTCTCCGGCATTGCAGGCAGATTCTTTACCAGTTGAGCCACCAGGGAAGCCCATGAATACTGCAGTGGGTAGCGTATCTCTTCTCCTGGGGATCTTCCCCACCCAGGAATCAAACCGGGGTCACCTGCATTACAGGCAGATTCTTTACCAGGTGAGGTACCAGGGAAGCCCCAGTACTAACTCATCCAGGTCCTAATCAGGAGGATAGCATAATTCCTGAAGAAGAGTAAATTGATTTGACATGTATTTGGATGTACCTCAGTAAGACTATGGTTTTTAAATCTTAGAATCAAAGATAGTGAGAGTTGACAGGACCTTGGAAGAGTATGCAGTTCTTAGTTCTAGGAAATAACACATAATTTGTAAAAGTAATCTAAGTACAGAATAACATAAGTATTTTAAAAATCAAAAGTATTCTAAATAAATGTCAATACATTTGAAATTCAAAGTAAAATTATATTTCTAGAAAAATATAAAATGTTAAAATTACCAAAAGAAGAAATAGAAATTCTTAATTGACCAATACACACATGTTGAGTAAACAAGGCCCCTTAAAAAGCAAAAACTTTTCTTCCATAAAGTACCAGGTCCAAAAAGTTTTATATGCGAGTTTTACCATGTATATCCTCTATTGTATACTAATATATCTAGAAAGGAGGAAAAAAGAAAAACTGCTAAAATTATTTCCATGAAGCAATTATAGAATATAAAACTCAATAAGGGCAGTTCGAGAAAATAAAATTACAGTTCATTTTCACTTATGAACATTAACACCATATCAGATCTAAATTTTTATCCAATCAAGTAAAAAATGATTTTTGTTTCAAAGAAAAAATAAGATAATCTCAATATATTAAAAAAAATAAAAGCTCTTTATGTCAACATTTTTAGAAAATTAGATAGCTTTGGGAAAAGGGAACTTTCTTAACCTAATTATATAATAATAAATTATAGCAATAACATATCAAGTGGGAACATTTTAGAAGGATTTCATTTGAGAATGGCAAAAACTAATAAGAAAAGGCAATAGGAGCCCTAGTATCTCAGTAATGCTCAAGTGGGTACAGGAAATCATGGACAATACAAGACCAGAAAAAGAAATAGAAGAGATTAAGAATTGCTAGAAAGAATTAAAACTCATTATCTGCAGATGCTTATTTGAAAATTAAAAGTTTAAGACTCCTACTGACAAACTGATAGAACAAGAAAGTTCAATAAGATTATGAAATGATTAGAATAATGATATAAAATACAAAGTCATAAGAATTAAATATATATATAATTGAATGTGTCTATGATTTCCGAGTAGAAAACTTTATTAATACCAAAAGTAGCACAAAATATAAAGGGACAAACTGATAGCTTTGACTACATGGAACTAAAGATATGGCCTTAAAATAGGATGACAAAGATAAAATTGAAGATGTGGGCAGACTGAGTGAAAAGCTTTTAATTTCTGTAAATAAGGATATCAAGAATACATGCAAATAAAACACATGCAGCAAGAATAAAGTCAAGGAACGTTATGGAAATGTAAAGTAATGTCAAGATATGGAGCATATACAAAGAATGCTTATTTGGGCACTCATTATTAACTGACAGCACTACATACACATCCAATATTTGAGTGCCACTACTCTAAGTGCTTTTAAAGTATAACTGTTCTGTTCTGACCTTAGAGCAACTCCATGAACTAGGCATCATTATTGTCTCCTTTTCCAAATTAGGAAACCAGGAACAGAAAGTTGCACAAGTATTTAGAGGTGGAATGAGACTTTGAGGCCACATATGCTTGCATGCTCAGTCGCTTCAGTCTTAACCAACTCTTTGTGACCCCATGGACTGTAGCCCACCAGGTTCCTCTGTCCATAGGATTCTCCAGGCAAGAATACTGGAGTGGGTTGCCAGGCCCTTCTCCAGGGCATCTTCCCAACCCAGGTACTGAACCCACAACTCCCACGGCTCCTATATTGTAGGCAGATTATTTACTACTGAGCCACCAAGGAAGCCCTGATGTCACACTGCTGCTGCTGCTAAGTCGCTTCAGTCGTGTCCGACTCTGTGCAAGCCCATAGACAGCAGCCCACCAGGCTCCGCCATCCCTGGGATTCTCCAGGCAGGAACACTGGAGTGGGTTGCCATTTCCTTCTCCAGTGCATGAAAGTGAGAAGTGAAAGTGAAGTCGCTCAGTCATGTCTGATCTTCGAGACCCCATGGACTGCAGCCTACCAGGCTCCTCCATCCATGGGATTGTCCAGGCAAGAGTACTGAAGTGCCATTGCCTTCTCTGATGTCACACACATAACCTCTAACACTGGTATGACTCCACTGCTGTTACACCATCAGGTTGTTAAAAATTAGAAAGATAACATCAAAGGCTGGCAAGGATGTGAGGAAATAATCTCATATAATATTGAGACGGGCAGTTCTAACACGATGTAAACATCTCGAGTGAGTCTGGCAGTACTGAGTGAAAACTGTAGGCATATTTGTTGTGCCCCCAAGTTCACTCCTGAGTGTGGACTTGAGTGATGTTCTTCACAGATGCTCAGGGAGACTGTAGAGTGATGCCTATCAAAGTATATTGTGCTGGAAAAAGTTGAAGGCAATCTAGGAGTTGAAAAATAGGTAAATTGCTTTTAGGTATAAGTAACATGCAGTGTATTAATATGCATGAGAGGAATCCTTATGCTTGAGGCAATGATCAGCATGGAAAAGATAGGTGTAAGCAGATTTCATAACTATGAAGTTGAATAGAATAGTAACAAACAGCATGTGATGCCAGTTGTGCCAATAAGAGCATATGTACATTAACAAAAATAAATTTCATGAATGCTCACATTGCAAATGACTACAAACCCCGTGGAATGTGGATTGGAAGAGTGTACATTAACTGCATGTGAGTAGGAGCCTGGTGGGGTTTGGAGGGGGTTGATGATGCAGAAATGAATGAGAAAAATCATGAAATAAAGAGAAGATGCACTGGTTGACAATAAAAATTTGCCAGGAAACAAGGAGTATAATCAATTCAATTCTGTGCACTTGAGATCCAAAATCCCAAAGCAAACAAAAATAAAAATAGCAACAAATTTTAAAAAATCTACCCATCTATCTATATACCTCGGAGAAGGCAATGGCACCCCACTCCAGTACTCTTGCCTGAAAAATCCTATCTATCCATTCATCCATGCATCCATTCATCCATCTATATGACTGAGTTTTTTAAAATGTTGGTATATCAATATATAAAATTTAGATCTACTCTAATAAACATTATGTAGTGTTTTAAAGAAATTCAGGGGCCTCAAGAATAGCACAGAGGGAATTATTGAAGATGAATATAGTAGTTCTTGTTGCATTTTTCCTGTATGTTCTTTAGTTTGTGTGACAGAAAGAAAAATGTTTAACACAGGAAGTGTTTCACATGAATTGTAAAACCTGGGTTACTTATTTACTATTTTATTACAGTCTGGTTTAAGAATGTACAGAAAAATACTTGTTGCTACAACCTGAAATCGTTCACCCTTAAAACCTGTTAAAAAATTAAGAATTATCTGCTTCATATTGCATTTATGTTGGCCACCTTTTTTTAGTTTCTAAGTTTATAATGACCCAGAAAACATATTTGCCTAATGAATCAAGGAAACTGGAAGAAGAAAAAAGCATGGTAAGTAAGTACTTAAAGAGAAGGCAGAAAAATGGGGAAAATTCCTTTCCTTTCGGCTACATTCTTTCCAGTGGTCTTAATTACTATCCTCTTGCATTCATGGCCTTTGTTAAGTAGTGCAATATTTAATTATTTAAATCAGGGCAATATTACAATGTATATATTCCTTAGTAATAAGAGGTTAAAAAGATAAAAGTATCTCATTCTCATATAGAGATATAATAAAATATTTATGAATAAAACAACACAGTGTCTGGGATTTAGGTTCAGGTACACCAGGAGGAAAGCAAGGGAAGGTTAGAGGAAATGAAACTGATAAAGTGGTAACAATGTTGTTGTTGAGTGACAGGAATATAGAGGTCCCTATTCTCTTAAGTCAACTTTTGTAAAAGATTTAGATTCTTCTATTATAAAAACTTTTCCTTTAAAAATTTTAAGCTTGGGCTTTGTAAGGTTTAAAAAATCATTCTGCAATAATTGCATTCTGAAATATTTATGAAATGAATAAAGCTCTTAGCACTGCATGGCTAGATACATTTGGAAGAGTTTATAATGTCAGTCCAAAAGGCCAGCCGCTGCATTCGGGATGAAGCATGGTCTGACACATGTCTCCCATTTCCAAAACAACTGGCAGGTGTGGGCTTTTCCACATTTGTAGGAAGCATTGGCAAGATTTCTTCCTCTCTGAGTTTATGTGGAGCAGCTCCTGGCTGTAAAAATTGCTTTCTCTCTCATTGAGCAATTTCAAAATTTAACTGTCAAGTAATAAATATTTATTATAATCAAGTAGCTTTGCAACGAAAGAGAAAGGGGTTTTTGTTTGTTTATTTTATTTTTTGTTTGTTTACAATTTCCAAAAGACAGTACAGGGAACAATGTCCTCAAAAGATTTTACTAACCTAAAATTGGTTAGTATGGATATGGTTTAAATTGATGAGTCATTTGTTTTAGGGAGAATTTTCTACACTAAAATACCCAGTGAAAATTAGTGACATTTGGAAGTTCATGATAATTAAATATTTTAAGTTATGAGTGCTAAAATCTGAAGGAGACTGTTGAGACGCTGATGAACACTGGAGGTTCCTGCCAAGCAGTCTTTCCGATATGACAGCATAACTCTTGGCTTCTTTCCCTTTCTGATGTGGTTACCAGAGGTGGTGAGGGGGTAGGAGGAGGGGAACTGGATGAAGTTAGTCAAAAGAAACAAAATTCCATTTGTAAGATAAATAACTACTAGGGATGTAATGTATAACATGATAAATATAATTAACCCTGTTGTATGTTATATAAGAGAGTAAATCTAAGAGTTCTCACCAAGAAGAAAAAATTTTTTTTTTTATTTTGTATCTATATGAGATCATGAATGTTTACTAAACTTATTGTGTAATCATTTTATGATGTTGTAAGTCAAATCACTCTGCTGTATACCTTAAACTTACACAGTGCTGTATGTCAATTATATCTCAATAACACTGGAAGGAAAATAGAAATAAATAAACTGTAAATAGCAATGCCTATGTATAACTGACAAAATAATTGTTTTGAAGACTTTTTAGAAACATATTTGCTGTACAGAATGATATAAAAATGCAGCACAATTGAGTGATTCTAAAAGTTGTCCTGAAATTCCCTGAAAGAGACAATTTTTTTTTCTCACTGGAAAACTACTTTCCGTGAGTTTTAAACTGCATCTGGTTTGCATTAGCTTTGGAAATCATTGCTGTGTTTTTCTAAAGTAATGCTGGATCATCTCCACGTGATCCTGATGAGGGCATCATTTTATTTTATTTTGTTTTTTATATTCACTTCATTCCTCAAAACTTTCACAAAGAGAAATGTAAGCAGCAGGTTAGTCCTGGGCCTTTACCTATTCTTAATGCAGTTGTTTGACTATTGATCATGAGCACAGGAGTAGGTCCATCTCTAGCTCCCCACTGTTGTACAACTGTATGCAAATAAAGAACATTTTCTCTCACTGTTTTCAACTCAATTATCAATATCCTCACCAACCTCAGAATTAAATCAGCATTCTTGTGGGGCTAACATAAAGCTTCCCATCATACAGTGACAGTATTTTCTTCAAAAGCTATTTCTCACCAGCTGCTAAGTCACTTCAGTCGTGTCCGACTCTGTGCTACCCCATAGACGGCAGCCCACCAGGCTACCCCCGTCCCTGGGATTCTCCAGGCAAGAACACTGGAGTGGGTTGCCATTTCCTTCTCCAATTTCTCACCTAATAGGACCTTAATATTTTAAAATCACTAACCTTCCATGGTATTCAGTAGAGGTATCAAAGACAGATTTCAGCTACACATTGCTGGAGAAGAAAAGGAGCCAGAGCCTTTAAAAAATGCCCCAGGGCTCTCAAACTGCTCATGGATGACTCAGAGAAGAGAGGCTAGGGTCCTTGGGAGCCTACAAGACCACGTATCAGGCCATGTTGGTGATCTACTGTCTTGCTTCAGGCCGAACCTGTTTAGAGAAGTTTACTGAAAGGTTTAAGAGATGTGGGTTCTGGAGAACAACGGTTGAAATCAATTCCAGCTCTGTCACCTGTGTGATTTGGGCAAATTGTTTGTGGTCTCTAAAAAGGGAGACTAACTACTCTAACGCATTGGATAGTTCTGAGGATTAGTTAAATGAATCCATGTAAAGTGCTTAGGATAATGCCTAACAAAAGGTAAGGACGTAGTAAATATCAGCTGCCATCGGTCCTCCTCATCATCACCATCATTATAAACACCCAGACTAAAGCACGTACAGGTATAAATATATAACTACTCATGTGCACACATGCATACACATACATATAAATATGCAACACATGCCCAAAGAGTATGCCTTTGGTTTTATCTTGCAATTTTTACCTATCATGTATTACTTTTTCAGGTGAGTATATGTGTATTTCATTAAAAAATTGCCATCTTGTAACACATTATATTGATGCATTATTTTATATTGGTGTATCTTTAGTTTTAACTTCCAGGTTTCTTGGTTTATAAATAATACTTAAAGCTGCAGTGTTCTATACATAACTTTGTCTATAAATAGCACTCTTTCTGAAGAATAGATTTCCTAGAAGTGAAAGTGATTGTTCAAATTATATCTGTGTATGTATGTGTATATATGTGTGTGTGCGTGTGTGTGTGTGTATGCTACAGCAGCATGTAGTCTCTTAATTCCCAGACCAGAGTTCAAACCTGGATCCCCTGCATTAGAAGCTCCGAGTCTTAACCACTGGACCACCAGCGAAGACCCTCAAATTATATTTTTATTTTTTAAATAATTGATTGATATTCTAAAGTGTTTGCCAAGTATATTATGCCCACTTTATAGTAATGGTTCTAAAAACTGTTCACTATCTATTTCCACAGACCCTAGCCAGTATTTAGTGCTCTTATTTTAATTATTATAAATCTACTGGGTATGATATCATACTGTATTTGGTCTTCATTTGCATTTCCTGGCTAAGAGGAAAGTTGAGCATATTTCCTTATAGTCATTGGCTGTCTATAGGTATTCTATGACTTTTATGTTCATATTATTTATATATTTACATATTGTATGGTTTCTTTAATCTTTTTTAATCTTTAATTCTTTAATCCATTTCTTTAATCACTGTGTATATTAGGAATATTAACTCCTTGTCTTGTGTATGTGTTACAAATATTTTTTCCAAGACTGTTGGTGATTGTGTGTAGACATTTCTCCTCTTTAAGTGGGCCTTTCCACACTGAGCTAAAAATAGTTGGTCATATTGTGTTCTAATAACCTTACAGCTTTGATTTTGCTCTTTGGTTATTTTATCTACATATAAAATAACTCTGCATGATTTTGGTGGTAAGTAGGTTTTCATATGTTGGGTAGTGAATTTCCTCATAATTAAACAAATGTGAAATCACAGATAGAAACTGAAAGATGAATAGGACTTTCAAGATGATTTAGTCCCCAGTCCCAGTTTATTAGTCAGAGGATTAAAGCCCAATATGAAGAAAAGAAGTCATTTATTTCAGCTCTAAGGGCAATGTGATTTGAATATTAAGGCTTGACGGCTGATATGCAATTGTTTCATTTGACCAGATCCTCTCTTCCCAGGACACTTCCTGCTACATGGGTCTGGGTTGAGCAGTTTGGCTGGCGGTATTTTCATGGTTCGCTTCCCCCTCTACATATTTATTTCCGTCTCAGAAACCACAGTCATTTACAGCATTATTTCAGGTAGTAGGACTTATTTTTGAACTCTTTTTCTTTTAACATAATTTTTTTTTTCAAAACTCTTCCCAAAAGAGCCAACTTTTGGTTTGGCTCAACTTTTCTGAAAATAATAAAGTTTAATATTCCACCTATAAATATCTACCAGGTATGAAAATATTCACTGCTCTAGGCCAACCTCAGGTAGGAAACATAAAATTTGATTCTTAAAATATGAAAATACTTGACAAAATTTTAAAAGGACAATCTGCGGTACAAATTTGTTTTTGAGAAGGATAATTTTAGCTTGGTTTTAATTTTTATTAACATTACTTATTAGCATTTATTGTTTCTTTTCTACTTGCTAAAGTAATGCATAAACTGAAGAATATATTAAAAAATTTAGAAGAAAATTTTGAAAAATTTAGAAAATATTTCTGAAATAAATTTAGAAAATATTTTAAATTTTCTACTCTGCATTATCACTGTAAATATTTTCATATATTTTTAAATCATTTATGGTTATATCTGTGGCATTTTGAACAAAATACACCAGTCAATTCTATAGGAAATCAGCCTTGAATATTCACTGGGAGGACTGATGCTGAAGCTCCAATACTTTGGCCACCTGATGGGAAAAGCCAACTTATTGGAAATGACCCTGCTGCTGGGAAAGATGAAGCAGGAGGAGCAGTGAACGACAGAGGACGAGATGGTTGGATGGCATCACTGACTCAATGGACATAAGTTTGAGCAAACTGCAAGTGGAGATGAAAGAACATAATGAAGTATTATAGAATGTGAACTTCTCATCCTAGGAGACAATTCAAAGCTTATACAGCAGTGAATAGAGGAAAATGTATAGTTTTGAAAACATTGTTTAGAGTGTAAAAAAGAATATTAAGTATCTAAGCCTTTAATAGCAAGGAGAGATAAAAAAGCCTTCCTCAGCAACCAGTGCAAAGAAATAGAGGAAAACAACAGAATGGGAAAGACTAGAGATCTCTTCAAGAAAATTAGAGATATCAAAGGAACATTTCATGCAAAGATGGGCTCGATAAAGGACAAAAATGGTATGGACCTAACAGAAGCAGAAGATATTAAGAAGAGGTGGCAAGAATACACACAGAGCTATACAAAAACGATCTTCACGACCCAGATAATCACGATGGTGTGATCACTCACCTAGAGCCAGACATCCTGGAATGTGAAGTCAAGTGGGCCTTAGAAAGCATCACTACAAACAAAGCTAGTGGAGGTGATGGAATTCCAGTTGAGCTATTTCAAATCCTGAAAGATGATGCTGTGAAAGTGCTGCACTCAATATGCCAGCAAATTTGGAAAACTCAGCAGTGGTCACAGGACTGGAAAAGGTCAGTTTTCATTCCAATCCCCAAAAAAGGCAATGCCAAAGAATGCTCAAACTACTGCACAATTGCACTCATCTCACACGCTAGTAAAGTAATGCTCAAAATTCTCCAAGCCAGGCTTCAGCAATACGTGAACCGTGAACTTCCAGATGTTCAAGCTGGTTTTAGAAAAGGCAGAAGAACCAGAGATCAAATTGCCAACATCTTCTGGATCATTGAAAAAGCAAGAGAGTTCCAGAAAATAC
Source organism: Bos grunniens (assembly GCF_055505025.1). Lineage (NCBI taxonomy): Eukaryota > Metazoa > Chordata > Mammalia > Artiodactyla > Bovidae > Bos > Bos grunniens. Next base: position 99,711,220 of record NC_141168.1, read on the forward strand.
CTATTTCTGCTTTATTGACTATGCCAAAGCCTTTGACTGTGTGGATCACAATAAACTGTGGAAAATTCTGAAAGAGATGGGAATACCAGAGCACCTGAGCTGCCTCTTGAGAAACCTGTATGCAGGTCAGGAAGCAACAGTTAGAACTGGACATGAAACAATAGACTGGTTCCAAATAGGAAAAGGAGTACGTCAAGTCTGTATATTGTCACCCTGCTTATTTAACTTATATGCAGAGTACATCATGAGAAACGCTAGACTGGAAGAAGCACAAGCTGGAATCAAGATTGCTGAGAGAAATATCAGTCACCTCAGATATGCAGATGACACCACCCTTATGGTAGAAAGTGATGAGGAACTAAAATGCCTCTTGATGAAAGTGAGAGAGGAGAGTGAAAAAGTTGGCTCAACATTCAGAAAACTAAGATCATGGCATCTGGTCCCATCACTTCATGGCAAATAGATGAGGAAACAGTGGAAACAGTGTCAGACTTTGTTTTGGGGGGCTCCAAAATCACTGCAGATGGTTATTGCAGCCATGAAATTAAAAGATGCTTACTCCTTGGAAGGAAAGTTATGACCAACCTAGATAGCATGTTCAATAGCAGAGACATTACTTTGCCAACAAAGGTCCGTCTAGTCATGGCTATGGTTTTTCCATTGGTCATGTATGGATGTGAGAGTTGGACTGTGAAGAAAGCTAAGTGCCGAAGAATTGATGCTTTCAAACTGTGGTGTTGGAGAAGACTCTCGAGAGTCCCTTGGACTGCAAGGAGATCCAACCTGTCCATTCTGAATGAGATCAGTCCTGGGTATTCATTGGAAGGACTGATGCTAAAGCTGAAACTCCAGTACTTTGGCCATCTCATGCAAAGAGTTGACTCATTGGAAAAGACTCTGATACTGGGAGGGATTGGGGGGCAGGAGGAAAAGGGGACGACAGAGGATGAGATGGCTGGATGGCATCACCGACTCAATGCACGTGAGTTTGGGTGAACTCCGGGAGTTGGTGATGGACAGGGATGCCTGGTGTGCTGCGATTCATGGGGTCACAAAGAGTCAGACAGGACTGAGCGACTGAACTGAACTAAGCCTTTCAGTAAAGATAGAAAATGATTAACAATAAACAGATTACAGCAACAAATAAAATAAATAATAAAATAGTCATTAAATGAAATGGAAGACAGAAATATGATTTATAAAACTGCAAGCTATTTTTTTAAGCATCAGTCAGTCAGACATACATTTGAAAAAAATTTATCATCAGTAGAAAAGCATGAAGCAAACACCACACAAAATGATGTGAAGTAACTGAAGACATTGAAAATATCAAGTTATGAATAATAATTTAATACTACATTGAAAACCACATTAAATGGATAATATACAAATGTAGTGACAAAATTAGTAAAAGATGAAAAAATAACTTGAATAGACAAATAACCACTAAATATATTACTAATTCTAAGTTTTCTCTCTTAGGAAGCTCTAGACAAGGAAAAGTTAATAGGTCATTACTACCACATATTCAGGGAACAAGTGCTTAGTTGCTCAGTCGTGTCCAATTCTTTACAACCCTTTGGACTGTAGCCTGCCAGGCTCCTCTGTCCATGGGATTTTAGGGCAAGAATACTGGAGTGGGTTGCCATTTCCTTCTCCAGGGGATCTTCAAGACCCAGGGATCGAATCAGCATCTCCTGTGTCTCCTGCATTGCAGGTAGATTCTTTACCTGCTGAGCCATCGAGGAAGCCTAATCTCTTATTTCTACAAACTGAACCAAAAAATAGAAAAAAGGAAAAAATGCCAAGCTATTGTGTTGAGACCACATTAATTTTCCTTGGCCGCCCTTTTTCAAGAAGACATCTTTTAAAAAATCTTTTTGAAAAGAGGGGTTTTGGGTGGAGAGGGTAAATTGGAAGTTTGAGATATACACACTACTATAAAATTGAAAACTAATAAGGACCTACTTTATAGCACAGGGAACTCTACTTAATACTCTGTAATGATCTATATGGGAAAAGTATCCAAAAAAGAATGAATATACGTGTATTTATAACTGATTCACATTGCTGTACACATGAAAGTAATACAACATTGTAAATCAGCTATACTCTAATAAAAATTATTTAAAAAAATTAAAAAAAGAGCTTTTCCCTTTGGCCATTTCAGTTTCCATTTCCATTTTAATCTAAAAGGTCTTCAAAACTAAATTTTATGATAGAATCAGAATTAATCTCTTCTATTATCTATCAAAAAAGAGAAGCTTCCAAGCCAAACCTATAAAGTAGGACTAAGATAGTCCTTACTTTTAATTTTCATAACAAATGTATAGTTATTTAGTCAATATGGGTTGCAAGAGTTAATTTTGAAGTCATCTCTGTATATTGCATATTGGTTAATGGCTCAGGCTTTGCTGTTAAGAAGCCTGGGTCTTATTTCTGGTCCCTCCTAAAACCTGTGTAGCCTTTGGCAAGTTAATGTAAACTCTCTTAGCCTCCCCATCTCTAAAATGCTAATAATATCTTAAGGGATTTTTGTGAGAATTGAATTAGATAATAGATTTAGAGTAACTGGCTCACAGTATCCTCAATACCTTTTAGTCACTATCTGTGCTATGATAGATTTTGTTAGAACAGTTCAATTATAATTTTAAGAAAGACTCTTTAGCATAAAGTTTAAGCAACATAATGTTTATGGTTGACAAGAAGTGTCTTTAAAATAACTTTTTAAAAAACTAATTTATTGTCCTAAATGAAGTAATGCTATAGAAAGATACTCTTCGTTATCCTTGAATGTCCTGAGATCTAATAAAAGACTTAAATCCCCAGTTGGAAATATTAACTAAAATGACCCAAATAAAGCCAAAGAAGGACAGCATGGCCTTTCAATATTATCCTAGGGCACTATTTAACAAGACCTTCCAATACTACACTGTCCAATATGCTAGCCATTCTCCATGTGTGGTTACTGAGCACTTGAAATGTAGCTGGTCAGAATGAGATGGCTGTAACTATAAAGTGGATACTAGATTTTCAAGACTTAGTGTGAAAAAAGTATGTAAACTCTTTAAATAATTTGTTATATTATGTGTTAAATTGCTAGTATTTTTGGTATACTAAGCTAAACAAAACTTATTATTAAAATCCTTTCTTTTTTTAAATATGCCTACTGGAAAATTTTGAATTACATATGTGGTTGACATTTCATTATTATTGGAGGGTGCTGATCTAGAGACTATAACCTTGTATGATTCCCCATTTATAATTAATTAAAGCCTGTAACCTGTGAAGTTTCATATTAACTGGTATATCTCCAGGAGGGATATAAATGATCTCCCTCTGGTAGAAAAGATAACCTCACAGGTTATAACTTTATTGTTGTGAAGGACAGCAAGCGGTTGTGTAAATGACCCAGGAATCTTATTACATCATTTTTTAAATCATGTGTAACAATACCCAGAATCATAAAATGACCTTTTAACCAGCTCTACCATCTCCTTGGTTGCCTCATTAATGGGAGTAAAACTTTGCCAGGTGTTGACTCGGGAGGATTTAATAGATATGCTTTAGAAGAGTTCATTTCCAACTAAGGATATACATGAAAGAAAGCCTTTTTTAAAACTTTCTGAAAATTATATTGTGATGGGAAAAATTCTTACAATGTTGTAAAATCGTTGAACTAGTTTTGCTTTTATTTTTTTGATTGCATGATATTTTTCTTAAAGTTCAACTATGACATATGTAATTTAATATTCTTCTGAAAGTCGCTCCACAATTCACAAAAATTTCTTAGAGAAATTTAACCCATTTACAGCATAGCCTTTATCCACTGTTTTTTGCAAGGATATGAACACAGATATTGTAGAGGTTTATGTTAATTAGACTACTTTTGTTATGCAACTTTGAGCAGTTAATCGTTAATATTCTCAGCAAGTCTTAATATTAAGCCAATACCTGTCTGGTGCTGATAGAAAAAAGACTTACCAATCATTTAAACACAAGCATTTTCCCTAAGGGCTTCATTTCTTGCCTCGTCAGTTGATATTTCTATTTCAACTGCAATATACAAGAATCTTAAATTTTTATTAACATTCCTGATAGTGTGTGTACTTCTACACAAAAATATTCATTTAGAAATCAAAGTTACGTTTCACCTACTGTAAGCTAAAAGAGAAGTGGTAAATAACTTCAACGCTAGTGGATAACTTTAGCTTCACTCACTCCTAAGAGTGGGAATCAATAACTAGGTCATCTGTGCCTTATGCATCTCTCAGATTATTTTACTTAAGTCATTCATTCAGCAAATATTTAATAAGCACTTTTATGTACTAGCTTCTTTAATGGCGTTGCAGCATAACACTGAACACACTGACAGATTCTCTGCATTTATGAAGCTTCTCTGTTAGTAGGAGGAGCCCAGTGGCGGAAGAAGTATAAATAAAAAGAGCAGCAGATGAGGGGCCTCCCTGGTAGCTCAGCTGGTAAAGAATCTGCCTGCAATTCAGGAGTCCCCAGTTCCTGAGTTGGGAAGATCCCCTGGAGAAGCGATAGGCTACCCACTCCACTATTCTTGGGCTTCCCTGGTGGCTCGGTGGTAAAGAATCCACCTGCAATGCAGAAGACCTAGGTTCAATCACTGGGTTGGGAAGATCCCCTGGAGGAAGGCATGGCAACCCACTCCAGTATTCTTGACTGTAGAATCCCCGTGGACAAAGGAGCCTAGGGGTGGGCGGGGCTACAATGCGGTCGCAAAGAGTCAGACACAACTGAAATGACTAGCACAGCACAGCACAGCAGAAGACAACAGAGAAGTAATCAGGGCCGGAGGGCTACGGACCATGTAGGATATTGAGAGAGCTTTGGCTCAGGATATAAAGATGCTGGAGGGTTCCGAACAGAGAAATGACATGATAGAAACTGCATTTTATAAAAGACAACTCTCGAGAGGACTTCCAGATAGGAGGCTACTGCATAATTCAAGCAAGAGATGCTGGGGATTTGCACCCATGTATTTAATAGAAGTGGTAGAGTGGGTGCCTTCATGGTATAATGTGAAGTAAAAGGAACAAGATTTGCTGATTAAAGGTGTAGAATAAAGAATAGAGACAAGAATAGATCCATTAAAAATTTTTTTTCCCTGAGCAAATGGAAGGCCAGAGTTGCTCTTTTTAATGAAATGGGCAAGACTGAGAGGATTGGGGCAGAATCTTAGGACTAAGTTTTGGATGTGGAAAGTCTGAAAGGCTATTAGACATCATGGGGGAGATGTCAAGTATGTTATCATATGTAAGAGTCTAAGAGTTCAGGAGACACGCCAGGGCTAGGAATATACATTAGAATAGTATGTAGATGACATTTAAAGCAGTAAGAATGAGTGAAATCACTAAAGGAGTACATATAAACAGGAAAGAGATGAGGACCAAGAACGAAGCTCTGGAATACTCCAGCTTTATTACTCAGGTGCCCTAAGTAAATTCACCTACTACATTTAATCCAGTATTTGCTACATTTATTTTTCTAAGGAATCCATTTTCTTTTCATGGATCACCTATTAACATTTCAAGAAACTTGAATTATGCAGAAGATCCTTTGTGGAATGCAATAACTCATTGCCTCATCTTTCCACTTAATGTTGGAGCTATTAAATCCTTATTTGACTGCATTTCAATTAGTTTTAGCCACTTGGTGGCTCAGACGGTAAAGCGTCTGCCTACGATGTGGGAGAACCGAGTTTGACCCCTGGGTTGGGAAGATCCCCTGGAGAAGGAAATGGCAACCCACTCCAGTACTCTTGCTTGGAAAATCCCATGGACAGAGGAGCCTTGTAGGCTACAGTCCATGGGGTTGCAAAGAGTCAGACATGACTGAGAGACTAAACTTTTCAACTTTCAATTAGTTTTGGAATTGGAAATTAGAAAGAAGATAGGATAATTCATTTGATAACAATGTCAGAGACATGAGGTTCTATCCTCATTTTGTTTTTTAAGATGATAATTATCAAATCTTGATCAGAAAAAAAGAAGTTATAAGTGATTTCTTTTTCTTTCTTGCAAGATTTTTAAACAGAATTTTAGAAACTGATTTCAAACATTAAAAGAAAGACTATTTTCCCCTCTGGAACTATAAATTCTCCAAAGCTGATGATCTTCAAGAAGGACATATTTTGTCTCTGTTAGCTGAAGATCATCTGTCTTTTAATTTATCTGAGTTTCTCAAGTAAACTTTAAAAAACATATATTGAAAAAAAATGAAAAATAAAGATTCAGGTTTTGACTTAATATGCAGTAAACATAAACTTTGACTGTTTTAATCTATGTTACCTTGTAAATATGAACATGAAGTTCATACATAAAACTCTTGAATTTTTCTTTGAGAAATAAATACTATCACAGACCATCTGGCATCTTATGATTCCTGAAATAAAATCTACTTCTGGGAACAATTTAAGCCTTAGAAAAACATTGCTATGTCACAAATTAAACTTTCTTATTTTTTTGTCTTGGGATAATATCCCCCCTGGAAAAGTGTCTTTTTTGTGTGTGGATTACTTCCACCCTGGTTGCTACATTGTCTTCAATTTTTTTAGGTCAAAAATTTCTACCCTTAACCAGCTGACATGTTAGTTGCTCAGCTGTATCCAGCTCTTTGTAACCCCATAGACTGTAGCCTGTCAGGCTCTTCTGTTCATGGGATTCTCCAGGAAAGAATATTAGAGTGGGTTGCCATGCCTTTTCCAGGGGATCTTCCCGACCCAGGGATTGAACCTGGGTCTCCTGCATTGCTGGCAGATTCTTTGCTGTCTGAGTCACCAGGGAAGTCTTCCTTTAACCAGCTATATCCCTCCAAATACTGCGACATTCACCCTTTAAAAGAATACACTCTATGTATTAGGAATTATTCTTGTTACTATGAAGGATACAAATATAAAATTTGCAATGCCTGCTTCAGGAAAGCTTGATGGTGAAAACTAACAAGGATTATTCTTGTTTATCTCACTCTTCTTAACCCGAGACTAGAACATGTCTTCAACTTTGGGCATTACCAGAAAGTATAAGTTTTCTCAACATTTCCACTTATAGTTGAAAGATCTTTCACAAACAAAATCAAAACCCTGATAAGTATTCTTATCTCTGTTGCAACAAGGAACTTTCAAGTCAGATAATTTTTTAATTTGAAAATTTTGTTGTTCTAAAACTTTAAAACCACGATTTCTTTTGGCGCCTCTGAGAATGTGTTAATTTCCCTCTAATCTGGTTGATGACAAAACCCATTAATGTTCTCATAAGGAAATGCACAGAAAATGAATGTTCAGGAGGGACTTCAGGAACTGCTATGTTGTCAGGAGGGACTTCAGGAAGCTCTATGTTGCTTTGGTTTCATCTGCTGTCTAACTGAACAAAGGAGAAATGTGAGACAGATTTTCCTGAATTAGCTTCTATAAAGGGTGAGGTATACTTGATGTATCACTCCCAGAACCAGAAACTTGACTGCAATTGGTAAGATGTCATCCGTTCAGTCCTCTTGACTCATTACAGAGCTATCCATCTAGACCAGGTTCATATCTCCATGATAACAAAAATGACTCCTTGAATAGGGCTACAGCTGTGATATGGAATAAGAACTATACTGTGTCAGTCAAGCAAATTTATTTGGGGTTATTTATCAGAAAGGATGCACATGCGACTGTGATCTGCCACTCATTGTGAGTGTTTTGCAGTGATGTCGTTTATAAGTGTTATGAACATTAAATTTCTAAGGGGACTTCAGTTTCCAGGTTTATAAAATTGCAATAATAGTAATACCCAACTAAACATTGCATGCTCTGGAAAGAATTGAGTGAAGTTATGTCTATGAAAGTGATTGCACATTGCTGAGTTTGATTTGTAAAAAAACTACTAAACGATGCAAAAATCAAGGACTTGTATATATATCCCATGTCACACAGTTAAGCATCTCCTCCATCAGCCACGGGAAGATGGCAGAGTGCTGAGGAGTGTAACAAAACAGACCACTTTATTTCTCATTCCTGGTAACCTATATCCATGTGTTACAATAACCCTCATCCCAGTTTCCTATATTCATTCAATGAGCAAAGTTTTAGAGTACTACATTCCAGGCACTCACACCTACAAAACAAAATCAGACAAGACCCTGTTTTTTACTACTTAGTTAGAAAAAGAAGCAGTGCATCACTTACAAGCATGTACATACCTGTCAGAATGGCTATTATCAGAAAGAACATGAATAACAAATGTTGGCAAGAATAGAAAGGGAAGGAACCCTTGTACTCAGTTCGTGAGAATGGTAAAATGGCGCAGCCGCTGTGGAAAACATGAAGGTTTCTAAAAAAACTAAAATTAGAATTACCAAATGATCCAGCAGTTCCACTCTTGAGTATATATCCTCAAAAAACCCAAACATTAATTTAAAACATACATTCACCCCAATGTTTATAGTAGCATTACTTATAATTGCCAAAATATGGAAGCAACCTAAGCATGCATCAACAAATGAATAAATAAAGAAGATGTGGTGTATGTGTATATATATATATTATATATAGGCTTCCCTGGTAGCTCAGTTGGTAAAAAATCTGCCTGCAGTGAAGGAGACCTGCGTTTGATCCCTGGGTCAAGAAGATCCCCCTGGAGAAGGAAATGGCAACCCACTCCAGTATTCTCGCCTAGAAAATCCTATGGATAAAGGAGTCTGGTGGGCTACAGTCCATGGGGCTGCAAGAGTTGGACACAAGTTAGCTACTAAACCACCACTATACATATGCAATGAAATACTGCTGCTGCTGCTAAGCCGCTTCAGTCGTGTCCGACTCTGTGCGACCCCATAGATGGCAGCCCACCAGGCTCCCCCGTCCCTGGGATTCTCCAGGCAAGAACACTGGAGTGAGTTGCCATTTCCTTCTCCAGTGCATGAAAGTGAAAAGTGAAAGGGAAGTCTCTCAGTCATGTCTGACTCTTAGTGACCCTCATGGACTGCAGCCTACCAGGCTCCTCTGTCCATGGGATTTTCCAGGCAATAGTACTGGAGTGGGGTGCCATTGCATTCTCGGAATGAAATAGTACTCAGCCATAAAAAAGAAAAAAATTGAAAATTGCCATTTGCAACAACATGGAGGGACTTGGAGCACATTATGCTAAGTGAAATTAGTCAGAGAAAGACGAATAGTCTATGATATCACTTATATGCGGAATCTAAAAAATAAAACAAACTAGCAAATATAGCAAAAAAGAAACGTATTTATAGAGAACTAGTGTTTACCAAAGGGGAGAGAGAAATGGGGAGGAGCAATAGTGGAGTTAGGGAGTAAGAGGTACAAATTACTATGTATAAAATAAATAAGCTACAATGGTATATTGTATATCACAGGGACTATAGCGTATATTTTATAATCACTATAAATGAACTATAGCCTTTAAAAATTGTGAATCGTTATGTTGTACACCTGAAACATACAATATTATACGTCAGCTATGTTTTTGTTGTTGTTTAGTTGCTATGTCACGTCCGACTCTGCAACCCCATGGACTGTTGCCCGCCAGGCTCCTCTGTCCGTGGGATTTCCCAGGCAAGAATACTGAAGTGGGTTGCCATTTCCTTCTCCAGGGGATCTTCCTGACCCAGGGATCGAACCCACATTTCCTGCATCAGCAGGCAAATTCTTTACCAAGGAGCCACCAGGGGTTACTTTAATTAAAAAAAAAAAAAGCTATGCTAGATAGAGGTCTGCTCTGGGTAATGTTGGTGCCTGGATGGACAGGGGTATTCAAATAAGACTCCATTTGGGGGAGGGCAGGGAAGACCAGAGGAAGGCTGTTGGGAGGATGACTCCCATGAAGTGGCTGAAGCCCCCTGAGGAGTTAGAGAGCTGGTGTGCCCAGGCTCTCAGGTGATAGGGGGTAGAGTTCACTGAGGCAAGGAATACAAGTGTTAACAGGGTGTGGAAATGGGATGCTTGTTGTCTTGAAAGGAGGCAAAAGCCCCAAAGCAGAGAACACAAGGAAATAAGTACTCCTGTGTTTCACAGAGAAGCTGCTAACAGACTTATTCCTACAGGGCTTTTTAAAAGGTGGATGGGCAAGACCTGCTACTCTCACACTCCATTCCATCCAAATTAAGTAAATGATTAAAACTCTGAAGGCCTTTTTAAAGAAGTAGGCATCATTATTCTTGGGGGGAAGCACTGCAGAATATCCATTCGGGTTCCTCTGAGGAAAGAGCCAATTCAGAGGGGCCAGAGTCGTCATTTATAGGGCAAAGGGACCGAAGGTGCCTACAAGAGAGGAAACTGGCAGGAGACATTTCAAGGATTCTAATGAAATCATGTAATTCCTCAGATGAAGGTAAGAACCTGGGCAGGTTATAAAGGAAAAGGAAGGAAGTCAACAAAGTGTAAATCATTACTGAGACAATGGGAGTTGAACCCCCTTGGGGATCCCTGGGGAACACTGTAAAGCAACCATCTCAGTTCTTGCTTGAGGCTGCTGCTAGGAGACATAAAGCCAAAGGGCACAAGGACCTGGTGTGGTCAGCTCCACAGCCAGAGATTGCCCTTGGGCAAGGAGATGCAGATGTTGGCCTCTGAAAGTTAAGCACAAATTCTCTGGAATAAGAAAGAATGAGGGGAGTTGGCCGGCACCAACAGTGTTTACGAAATTTGGAATTGTAACATGATCAATGTGTAGTTTTCCAGAATGATGCTGAAATCTAGGAAAAATCATGATTATTTGATCAAGGGACTGGATTCTTAAAATGGTTTAAGCACAACACAAATACTTCATTTATAATTCCTGTGATAGTAGATCTTCTGTAGGATAAAGTACATAGCAGTGAAAACAGTCATATGAGTAGTAGTAATTCTAAAGAGTTAATCTAACTGTTCAACAAGAAATCTTAAAATTTTTGCCCATTGTCTTGCATGTTTTATTAAACTTTTCTTCCACACGATCCATAAACGCACTGTATGCACCTCGCCGCCTTCTGTGTCTCTTAAGGAAGATGGTACAAAGGAAGTTAGTGAAAGCAAGCATACATCAACTTTAATTTTCATTTATCTTTTAAAAAATTGCTATTTAATAATCTCTGGCTTTAAAAACTTGCTCCATATGCCAAACGCACATCTTGTTCTGTTTGTACATGCAAGACTATTCAAAGAAGCCTAATTTGTCCAGGGGAGAATTTGAGGCATAAAATGTATTTCAGCATCTTTTTCAGAGTGTTTGGGAGAGCCTTCTTGTCAGGCATTATTTGAGTGCAATACACTCAAAATGGGCTGCTCCAAAAAAAGTGGGAGTAAATTAGAGAAAGATTTCCCACAACATTTAGGGTTCAATCTGGTGGGCTGCTGTCTATGGGGTCGCACAGAGTCAGACACGACTGAAGCGACTTAGCAGCAGCAGCAGCAGCCACTATGTCAACTATCTTTGATATAAGAAAAAAAAACACCTCAAATACTAGATAATCCGTTATTTGCATTTTAAGTAAAAGCAGAAATCTGAATGCTTCACTTTTAAAGATAGGCATATCTTTCACTATAACAAATGAAAAACTCCTGCATTAAAGCCATTGTTAACAACAATGCTATATACAAACCACAACAGCTATGGAAAAAGAGGCAAACTCACTGTGTATGAAGCGGATTTAACGGGCCAAGGGGCTTTTGGTAAAATTAGCTTTGAATCCCAGGCGCATTCACGAGGCTTGTAGGTGATAAATCTTTCTGTGCTGTTCTGTTGACCATTTTTCAGCAATGGGCATCCACTTACTAGAGACAGGAAGACAAATGAGAAACTTAGCAGTGACATGAGTCTTTGTTCATGAAGTCTTTCACAAGATGGTCTCATTTTTGGAGATCAGGACCCAGGAGCAGTAAATTGCTGGGCAATTTATAGGTGCAAATCTAAATTAAAAATTGCTTATCCTTTCTACTATTTCTGCTGGAATTAATTTTGCCCTTCTCCAAACATTAGTTCAAATCCCACCTTATTTTATTTCCTTGGGAACCTCTTTAAAAATTTTTTTCTCAGTGGTTTTGACTTGAAGGGCATATTTTGCATTCTACCTTATATTTGACTTAGAAGTTTCCTAACATCAAAGACTTGGTCTTATAAAATATTTTTGGTGTTTCCTTCCATAGTGATTTAGACACGAGGAAATTTGAGGTGTACCAATTTAATTATGTACCTAGACAAGGCCTTTTAAATTTAATCCATGCTAAAATGTGTACATTATTTGAAAATAAATTATCTTAATTTTACAATTATAAAATTATTTGCTACTCATTTTGAAAAGAAGAAAATAAAATTCAACCATTATCCCACTACCCAGAAACAACCATTGTTAACACCTTATTGGTTTATAATTGATATGTAATTATAATAGTAAATACAGTATGTATTAACCTTATCCATATAAAAGTACTGGATTATACAGATTAAGTCTGCATAAACACCATACAAATGGCACCATAATAATACTGCTGCTGCTGCTGCTAAGTCACTTCAGTTGTGTCCGACTCTGTGCGACCCCATAGACAGCAGCCCACCAGGCTCCCCCGTCCCTGGGATTCTCCAGGCAAGAACACTGGAGTGGGTTGCCATTTCCTTCTCCAACGCATGAAAGTGAAAAGTGAAAGGACATCGCTCAGTCGTGTCCGACTCTTGGCGACCCCATGGACTGCAGCCTACCAGGCTCCTCCGCCCATGGGATTTTCCAGGCAAGAGTACTGGAGTGGAGTGCCATTGCTTTCTCCGATAATAATACTAATGGTATGTATATTACCATGTGCTAGACAACATATGCTTTACATACATTATTTACTAGGTGCTTTACATATGTATGGGCTTCCCTGGTGGCTCAAATGGTAAAGAATATGCCAGCCTTGCAGGAGACCCAGTGATTCAATGCTCACAAAAATTTTATGATGTAAATTCAACTATTATCATTCCCATTTATAGGTAAGGAAACCAAGATATAGACAGCTTAGGTAATTTAGGGCAGTGAGGCCAGGATTCAAAGCTATGCATCTTGCCTCTGGAATCTATTTTAACTCATTGGTTCTCCACGCAGAACACACTGAGTTATCACTCGATTTTTAGTAATTTTTAGTAATATATTAAAAGTTGTGGATAACAAAGCATATGGATTTTTGCCATCAATGAACTGAGAATTTAAAAAATTTACTGTATCATTAAAGGTGATAAGGAAAAAAATACCTTTTAAATTATTTGCCTTTTAAAATATTCCTGTTAAGATATAATGCAGAAAGCTTATGTTTGCCACGTTTATAACTTTATGATAACAACTTACCTGTACTTAAGTGTTGTGACTTAAATTTTAATCCAAAAGGATCCTTTTCATAAGTCGTCACAAAATTTGGTAAATTACATTCGTTCTAGACATGTAAGAGAAGATTGTGCTATTACTAAGAAATATTGTTTCTTAATGCTAACATTCTACTTGGAATTCAGTTTCTCCAAATATTAAATATTTCACCAGTAAAATGTATTCTGAGGATTTTGCTGTATCATTTAAAACCTGCATATGAACAGTTGATGTAATAATCCAAGATTCCAGACAGTGTTTAACCAATTCATTTTATGGTGGCGTGAGAACTTCACTTATCCTTCTGTGAATAATTTAGAAAAGATATTTTAAACAGGATGAAATAAAAAGAATCTATTCAGAATTTAGCAACACAATCTCAAATGCAAATAGAATTACATGTTTTATTTCTAGAGCTGAATTTATTTCAGGCAATAGGAAAAATGTTGAATAGAGCTAAAAATGATTTGCTAAGACTGGAATAGAATAAATATTGATTGTTTTTAGTATATTATAAAACAAAGTTTTATTTAATATGGCTTAAATGCACCAATATGAACTAAAATAGAATTTGTGCACTTCCCAGAATCTAATCAAATAAAACAACACAAACGTCTCTGCTTGAAAGCTGAATCAGTGTGACACAAAGAAGAATGAACTTGGGGATGCGATGCAGAAGTTAGACAAGGTTCTCTTCTTAGTGTTTCTAGTCCTGCCACAGCAAATAATAAAATATTAAAAGTCCCAAAGGAAACTCCTTAATACAAAATTTTTTATCTTTCATCAAATCCAATGTGAAGCCAAGTTAGTTTAGAAAAAAAATTGTCAGCTGTTTAAAGCTGTAACAATACTGACATCTGGTGGTTGTATAATTTATATCTTGCTGCCTCCCATTCACTCTTAAAAAGCAAATTAATTGACATAAAATTTAAAAGTCCCAGATTGGGATTGACATATGCACACTAATATATATCAAATAGAAAACTAATAAGAACCGACTGATAGCACAGGAAACTCTGCTCAATGACCTATATGAGAAGAGACTCTAAAGAAGAATGAATATATGTATATTATATATAACTGACTCATGTTGCTATACATCTGAAACACATTATAAATCAACTATACTCCAATAGAACTTTTTAAAAAGTTCCTCATTCCTTGAACTTTTACTTATCCAAGTCGTGCAATTCTAATTTTCAGTTCAGTTCAGTTCAATCACTCATTCGTGTCTGACTCTTTGCAGCCCCATGAATCATAAATTAAATAATTTAAATTAATTTAAATTAAACCAATTGCATTTGATATTTAATTGACCTCCCCTCATTTACAAAAGGTAATATGTTTCATTTACTACAAACATAAGCATTTAGATGCCCTGGATAAGTAAATAAAGTTATAGATCAAAGCTTTTTTAATTTCCCAACTTTTATCCTAATAGCTCCTAAAAGTTCACTTTTATTGGGTACCTCAATATTTCCAACTTTGTTGTAAGAAATTTGTATATAATTGTCTCCTTCATTACTTAAAATAACCACATAAAACATGTAGTATTTTTATCCCAATGTACAAGGAGAGAAGCTTAACAACTTGTACAAAATTATTAGAAAGTAAGAGATCTAGGATACTCAATGCTCTTAACTGTTTTCCTATATTTTCCACTGGAATAAGCTTTTTCCTTTTTCTTTTTTCTTTTTTAGATTTTCTGGTATTATCAGTCCTATTGCTTCTCTCTTTACCTAGCAAGAGTCATATTTATGTGTTAGATTATAGACCTAAGTATAGGCTATATTCATGTTTTAATGGAATTATATTTTGACCTAATCGCATCTCCTTAAATATTTATTTCCCACCAGAATTTTAAATTAGAAATTCTTGCTCATATATTATTCAAAATATTAGAAAGACTCCAAACCATTAGAAAGATTCATTGAAGTAATACAATATCCCCTCTTTGTCAATTTTCATTCACTCATCCATTTGTTCCATGATTGATTCATTACTAGACAGTAAACTCCTGGAAACAGTTTTCCAAACATACTTCAGTCCAAGATCTTCTTGAACCCTTTCTTGAATGGCTTTCTAAAGCCATCCCTAAACTGGTCATCCCTTCCAGCAGATAAAACCCCATCAGAAACATCAACCAGGATCTTGCCTCTCCTTTGCCATTCGTTTATTGCTGAATTTGAATTGTATTGTTGCATGAGAAATACTGCTGCAACTTTATACACATTATATTCACATATACTTTTTAAGTTCACATAATAGTTGTTATAGTTAAGAAATGAATAAAAATAATATATTTTCCCCGTATCTGTTTTAAGTTATTTAGAATCAAATGCTTTTTTTCTACCTGTCGAAAGTCAGGTGGTTTTGGATTAAGGTATACACCATTTGGATATTTTCCACTCTCCACAAACATTAACTTTGCTTTATGTGAATCCAGACGTGGAAATGTAGTTATAAATTTAGGAGATACGGCCTTCTTGGGAGGATTCCTTAGGCTGGGAAGGTGAACCATTTTTCCTGGAAAGTCAGGGATTTTTCTTCTTTCTTCTTGCATGATGGTCCTTGATGGCTTTTCTGCAAGCCTCAAAGATGTATAGAGTTTATAACTAAAGTCAGGAGGCTTTATTTCCCAAATGTTGACTTTTACTTCAGATTGTGGTGGTTGCAGTGCATTTATTTTCCATTTGGAATTGAGATCTTGCATGAGACAGTGCAGCCTCTCTGCAGTATCCCTGCGTCTCCTACCTGTCTGGGACGCAAGGGCGTTTTCACAGGTTGAAATCTGCAACAGATATGGAAACTGGTGAAGTATGCCACTGTAGCAACAGTGTATCGAATATTTTCTCTCTGGGCCAGGGTAAGCTCTAAAAGATTTATGAAGCAGGAAAAAACAAAAGCTCAGACATGATAGGGAGTGTGTGGAGAGGTGAAGAAAGTATTGTGGTGGCTGCAAGTATTTATTCAACATGTTTGTCACAGCAGTTACTGAGCTAGGGGCTAGGAATTCAAAACAATTAACTTGAAATCCATATCCATAAACAAGTGAGAGAAATTGGGAGAAAGGAATAAAGACAAAAAATAAAACCTATGTAATATGATAGATACCACAATAGTTTCATGAATGAAGATAAAAAATAAAGCCTATGAAATCTGATAGATATTACAATCATGTTAAGAGAGGCCTGGGAGAGTGCACAGCTAGCTCACTCAGGAAAATAGAAATGACATTGAAAGAAAAGTTATCATTTGCGCTGATCTTGAAGAATAAGGAGAAATAAGTCAGGGGGGTAAAGTAAAGAAATAGCATTTCACCAAGGCACAGACAGTATGGAAAACTTGTCATAAGCTATTTCTGAGGTATCTGTGGCCATCTCTACCACGATAAGTGTATTGGGCTTCCCTCACACCTCAGTTGGTAAAGAATCCACCTGCAATGCAGGAGACTCTGGTTTGATTCCTGGGTCTGGAAGATCCCCTGGAGAAGGGACAGGTTACCCACTCCAGTTTGGGCTTCCCCTGTGGCTCAGCTGGTAAAGAACCCACCTGCAATGTGGGAGACCTGGGTTTGATCCCTGGGTTGGGAAGATCCCTGGATAAGGGAAAGGCTACCCACTCCAGTATTCTGGCCTGGAGAATTCCGTGGACTGTATAGTCCATGGGGTCACAAAGAATCAGACGCGACTGAGCAACTTTCAGTTTCTACTATTGGGATCTATAGATAAGAATCAGAGAAGGCAATGGCCGGAGGAGCTTAGTAGGCTGCAGTCCATGGGGTAGTGAAGAGTCAGACACGACTGAGTGACTTTGCTTTCACTTTTCACTTTCATGCATTGGAGAAGGAAATGGCAACCCACTCCAGTGTTCTTGCCTGGAGAATCCCAGAGACGGGGGAGCCTGGTGGGCTGCCGTCTATGGGGTCGCACAGAGTCAGACATGACTGAAGCAACTTAGCAGCAGCAGCAGCAGATAAGAATCATGGATTTCCTCTTTGTTGATCTGTGACAAGGAAATGGTTGGCACAGTTCCGGGATTTAATGAATGTAAAGAATCTGCCTGCAATGCAGGAGACCCAGGTTCAATCCATGTGTTGGGAAGATCTCCTGGAGAAGGCAATGGCTACCCACTCCAGTATTCTTGCCTGGAGAATCCCATGGACAGAGGAGCCTGGCAGGCTACCATCCCTGAAATCGCAAAGAGTCAGTCACAATTGAATGTCGAATATGATAGTAGACAATGCCAATGAATTTGAAACCTCCGTGGAAAGAGGGATAAAAATCAAATAAAATTTATCTGGCTAAGTGGAAATAAACAATGCTGGTGCCTAGGAAATAAGGGTCTGAGGTAGGTACGACTTTCTTTCTCTTGTGCTAAAATTTCATGCTGTTTGATAAAAACACCAAAACAGAGAAACTTTATGATTCTAAATGCTATTATGCAGTAATTTGAAACTGAGAATAATGAAAACCTACTTTGGAGAAACACTGACAATGTCAACTTTAAAAATTAATAATAAATATTTTGTAAAATAAAATGATAGTTTTAAAGTTTTCAACTTCCAATATAAATGTTTTTTAAATGACTATGATCCATTGAGAGAAAAGCAAGAGGCATGTGTAGCAGAAGCATAGCATATGTATGTGAAGAGGTAGCAGAATAAAAAGACTAAAAAAAAATCAGTTGCAGTTACATCACCAAAGATCTTTTATGACACATCATTTTAACAAATCAAAGATACCACAAAATTTCTTAACCAAGATAAGAAATACAAGAGGAGGAACAGTTTATGGAAAGAAGTTATAATAATAAGTAGATTTACACAAAATATGTGTCCACTATATAACTTGAAGTATAGGCCTGTGGCTAAGTCAGCTTTTGCTATAACAATGCTTTTTTAACAAACTGCCCCAAAATTCAATGACAAAAACTCAATGACTGAAGGGCAACTGGAGGTTCCTCATCCCCTCCTTGTCCTTAGAGTGCATGCCTCGCTTGAGTTTCCTGATCTAGAGGTTGCCCAGGGAAACAGCCTTGAGACAGTACTGTGTTGCTGAGGCTATCTGGACAGCATACGTGACTTTAACCAGGGAAAGTGAAGTTGCTCAGTCGTGTCTGACTCTTTGTAACCCCACAGACTGTAGCCCACCAGGCTCCTCCGTCCATGGGATTCTTCAGGCAAGAATACTGGAGTGGGTTGCCATTTCCTTCTCCAGGTGATCTTCCGGACCCAGGGATTGAACCCATGTCTCCTGCATTGCAAGCAGACACTTTAACCTCTGAGCCACCAGGGCAGACCCCTGGGAACCAGGGAAGTCCTCTCTATAAACTTTCAAGATTCAGGCAGAGAGTGGGGAACTAGTGCAGCACAATCAGTGCTACTTGTCTTGCAGCTGCCCAAGACAAGCCAATATGTAAGTTCCTTTGCTTCTTAAACCTGCCTACCTCCCTATCTGCAACGGTCTACCTCTGTCTTTGGTCTTTCCTCGTCTTCCCTGTACAGGGGCCAGGTTCAGATTACACCTGGGCAGCTCCTGAGGAGGTAGCAAACCAACAAATGGGTGAAGAACATGTTGTATATACAGAAAATATTCGGCCTTAAAAATGAAGGAAATTCTGCCATGTGCAACAAGATGAATGAACTTGGAGGTCATTATACTAAATGAAATAAGCCAGTCACAGAAGGACAAATACTGCATGACTCCACTTATATGAAGAAATCTAATTTAGTCAAACAGAAATGGAGAGTAGAATGGTGGTTGCCAGGACTTGGTGGGGAGGAAGAATGAGGAACTGGTATTCAACAGGTATAATGTTTCAGTTATACAAGTCGAATAAGTTCTAGAGGTCTGCTGTACAATGGTGTACTATGTTAACAGTATTATTGTATTGTACACTTGAAAGTCTATCAGGAGGCTAGATCTTATGTTGAGGATTCTTACTACATTTTTTTAAAGCTGAATAGAGACCAAAAAAAAAAAAAACAGAAGAGTGGTACTTAATATCTGAGTGAGAAGATTAGAAATTCCCCCACCAATACAATATTGTAAAGTTAAATAAAATTAAAAAAAAAAAAAACCCAAAAATATATTATCCTCTGTTGCTCAATAATATAATAAAAATAAAGGTGATTTGATGAATAGGAAGCAACTTACAATCTCTACAAAATTATTGCAAAATAAGTTAATCATTAAAGTGCTACACCAAAAAAAACGTGGATATAAGATGTAGGTTTACCATTTCCTGCTGCTGCTGCTGCTGCGTTGCTTCAGTCGTGTCTGACTCTGTGCGACCCCATAGACGGCAGTCCACCAGGCTCCCCCATCCCTGGGATTCTCCAGGCAAGAACACTGGAGTGGGTTGCCATTTCCTTCTCCAATGCATGAAAGTGAAAAGTGAAAGTGAAGTCGCTCGGTTGTGTCCAACTCTTAGTGACCCCATGGACTGCAGCCGACCAGTCTCCTCTATCCATGGGATTTTCCAGGCAAGAGTACTGGAGTGGGGTGCCATTCCATTCTCCATTACCATTTCCTAAGCAATGCTAAAAATATGTTAAATTAAAATATCTTAATTTCATGTTTCTATATTATGCTGTTGTTCAGTTGTTAAATCATTTCTGATTCTTTGCAACCCCATGGACTGCAGCATGCCAGGCTTCCCTGTCTTTCTCTATCTCCTGGAGTTTGCTCAGATTCATGTCCAAATAGTCCCAGCACCACATTGACAGTGATGGCATCCAACCATCATCCTCTGCTGCCCTTTTCTTTTATCTTCCATCTTTCCCAGCATCAGGGTCTTTTCCAATGAGTCGGCTCTTCACATCAGGTGGTCAAAGTATTGGGGCTTCAGCTTCAGCATCAGTCCTTACAATGAATAGTCAGAGTTGATTTCCAATTAACTGGTTTGATTTTCTTGCAGTCTAAAGGAGTCTTCTCCAGTACCATAATTCCAAGGCATCAGTTCTAGGGTGCTCAACATTTTTTATGGTTCAACTATCACATCCATATGTGATTACTGGAAAAACCATAGGTTTGACTATATGGACCTTGGTTGACAAAGTGATGTCTTTGCTTTCTAATATACTATCTAGGTTTGTCATAGCTTTATTATACAGTAAACAATAGGAATGTCTGCATAGAAATTAAAAGGGTTTGTAAATAAAGGATGTTAAAAAAGAAAGGGTGAGAGTTTGAAAGTTGGCCATACCCTTCCAAGATTCTTCTAGAGGGGAGGGCATGGTGGCCCATAATTGGTATTTTTATTTCCCTTCTCATATCTATGATAACTTTTTATAGCCTGGGCCATTTAACTATATAACCAATAATTATTATTCTTCTCTAACTTTTTTATTATTATTTATTATTATTATCTAACTTTAACCATCTGGTTTCATATGCACAGTAGTCTACTGGAAGATAGTGAACTGGAAAGAAAATATGAGTTAGTTTGGTTTATTTTTCTTATAAACTAATAAATTTGCATGTTGTTTTCATGTTGGGTGCTTCTGAATCTGGCTAATGTGACTTCAACACTGACCCACCCACTCACTAGGAGATGATGAAAATAAGCCCTCGACAGTCAGTGGTTAATTTGCTCCCAGTTCATGCCTTCTTTTATAAGTCTTTTACCTCATCTATGATCCTTCACATTTATGTTGAAATGTGTTTTTTAATTTCTGAGGTGCACAGAAGGCTCAGTCTTGACGAAAATTGTAAATGTACCCATCTCCTGCAGGGCTCAGAAATCTGGTTACATGAGCAAAGAAAACACATTAGAGTATTGATTCATGGCCAGGGTTTTGTAATTAGCTGCCATGAAAAGACATGGAGGTTGAGGGTGTCGGTAAGTGAGACAACAAAGTGTCTCACCAGGATGTACAGCTAGGAAGAAGCTGACCAGGAGGTTTATAAACTGGAAGAATAAGGATAGGTCTAATCGATATGAAAAACAAGTATCATGGTAGTAAGAGAGCTAGACAGTCAACAGATTAAGAAGCTCTAACTGGAGAATGCAGTGAGGTTTAGACTTCTTTTTGACTAGGTAGCTGAGAGTAGACACAAGCTCATCTATCACCTTCTTGCCACTATTGCTCATTTCTGTCGCTGTCTGTATATGTCTGGGGCTTCCTGGCTACCAAAAACTTTAACTATGCAATATATAAACCAGGGATAAATTATCTTTAATTTGTATGATACTTCATTGTGTCCTTATACTATGAAGTTATTGTTACATATTATTCAAAAGAATAATATGCATGTAAAATTAAGCTTCTGTGATATACGAATCATGTGTTAGCATATGTCATTGTGATCTCGGGTGGCCTTGGTCGGCAATGGCTTGGAGCAAGGCTTTGGTTCCCAGGATATTGTGGCTGGGTCACAGCAGTGAAAGCACCAGATCCTAGCCACTAGACCAATGGTCAGTGACAAGGGCCCTGGCCCTTCAGCTTTGCAGAAAAGAATTCCCACAAAGATGGAAAGTACTGAAATAAGTAAAGTATTTATTAAGAGGAATAAAAGAGTATAATTGAAATCAATTCTAATATTCATTGGATGAATTGGATGATGCTGAAGTTGAAGCTTCAATACTTTGGCCACATGATGTGAAGAACCTACTCATTGGAAAAGACCCTGATGCTGGGAAAGATTTAGGGCAGGAAGAGAAGGGGACGACAAAGGATGAGATGATTGGATGGCATCACCAACACTATGGACATGAGTTTGAGTAAACTCCAGGAGTTGGTTATGGACAGGGAAGCCTGGCATGCTGCAGTCCATGGGTCACAGAGACAGACAAAAATTATCAACTGAACAATAAAAACAATGCATGGAAAGACACATGGGCAGACTCAGGGAGAGAGAGGGGCTGAGTCACAGCCTCACGGCAGTTTGAATTACTTTTATGGGGCATTTCTTCTGGGTTTCCTTTGGCCAGTCATTTTGATTTGTCTGGTTCACTGTCCATATTTGGTATATCGCAGGACCCTCCCACGTGTGTGCATGCATCTCTAGGGCCCAGGCTCACCCCTCAATTGTTCTGTTATTCTCATCTTGGAGTTTCAGCCCATAGGGAATGACTCTCCAATTGCTTTACCCTTGGGGTGGGGGTGGCCCATCTGCCTCATCCCTCAACTGTAGTCCCAGGATACGCCAGCAGAAAGAAATCAACTGGAGATCTAGTTGAATGACTGAAGCTTGTGATGGCAATATCACACTATGCTCCTCACTTTATGTGGAAAAAGCTAAGGCATAGAGAAATATGGTCATAAGATGTGAGGTTGAGAAAGTAAGAAAAAATAAACTAGTAATCTCATTTAGTCAAAGATTTAGTGGTGAATGTCGATATTACAGAAGTTGTACTTTGCCAGAGATGTCTCACTGGAAATAATAGAATACTTTAATCTGCATTCAACAAGCCCAGTTATTCTCCATCTAAGAAATTACCTGGTCTTAAGGATTAGTTTAAATGCTGCTCCAATAAAAGCTTTCCCAGATCTATCAGGGTTCATATTTCCTTATGAATACAGCAGTGGAACTCGGAGTTACATTTTGCCTTGTTCCTTGTATTAAAGTTAGTTAATTCCAAGATCTGACCCAAATTAGATTGCAATATTGAGTCAAATATACCTATTTTTACAAACACTATGTAGGGTTCTGCATATTTTAGGTTGAGTCATGTGAAATTTATTTTATTCAATGATTTTTCAACCTTACAAAAATGCAAACTTCAAATGGTTCCATGATAAGAGGAATAAGAATTTTATGTGCCAAATTCTGGAAATTACAGATACTTTTTTTGAAACTGTATCTAAAAGCTCAAATATCTAATTACATTTTTTCTAAATAATGAAAACTTCTAATAGTGGCAATATAAAAAATAAACTTTAATTTAAATTTCTTCCTCAATATTTTCTACTAGAATGTCACAAAATATTTTTGTTATCTGCTTTTACAATCAGATTTTAGAATACATGCATTCCTTAGGTTAGTAAATGTATGCAAACTTAAGCTTATTTTGCTCACAAATATGAGTTTAATTTTGTAAACTTAAGTATTTGGGGAGTTAGACAGACAGAGAGATAGTGATACAGATATATACCTGATGCCTAAATGCTGCCAACAAGCAAAGAGGATTGTAAAATAGTCTGCTATTAAGATCACAGTGAATTCCTTACACCAGGAATTCATTTACATTTGTAGATTTATAAAGAAATTCAGCACTTCCAGCTTTCTCCTTCTTAACATATCTCATTATTTCCCATTTATAATATTATATATAAAGAGATAGCTTCTCTCATAAATGAGTTCAAGTTATATATTTTAACATAAACTACACAAATTCAAAAGACCTAGATATATTGACAAACCGATATAATTCAAAATAAACACAAAAAAGGAGCAATCATTAGAAAATCAGTAACTTAACTCACCATTTAAAATTGCGAGTTTTAATAAAATTGTTTTTGGCAGTATGTCTCAGAAGATCTTTTCTGCAAAGCCAGATGAGACTAAACAAACAGATAGTTTATAAGGAAACATTTAGCCTTTGCTTTACAAAAGATCTCAAAGTGTATTTAAGTTTTACCCACCTGGGTTGCTAAGAAACTGAATTAATTTTCTAAAGGACTCAAGTCAGAGTAGGAAAAAAAGAGTGAAAATAGTTCTAATGTTCCCTAAAACCTAGCAACAAGGCAATAACTCCTGAGCTCTTTTTGGAAATGTTAGAAAATCAATACACTACAAAATTCAAAACTTAGTAAACATCAAGAGAAAAAATAATCCCACTCTAGAGCAGTTTTACTAAATAATGCCTTGACAATTCACTTTTTATATTTGTTTAGTAATCTTTTTGTAAGTCAACATGAGTTTAACATTTAATATAAGCACAATTTGAAAAGCAGGTTCAACTCTTTTATTACCTTGGGCTTAAGAATGTTTGAGTTAATTTCCTCAATGTTCATTTTATAAGGCAAGTGAGGATTACAAGTTCTTCCATAATTTACATCTTAACCTACTGATTTCTGCAAAATAAATTATGGAGAAAGCTTTCTGTTTTCATTGGTCAAATTCTATACTCAGTGATCTCTTGGTGAGATTAAAAAATAAAAAACACCTCCTAGAAAATTTCAAATGTGTACCAAAATAGACAGAATTGCATAATGAATCTTCATGTCACCATCACCTGGCTAAAAAGTTGATCAACTTATCACCCAAATTGCTTTAAATATCCTCCAACTTATCTCCTTCTCTTCTTATTATTTTGATGCATCATATCAACTTATTGAGCTTCCTTGGTGGCTCATTGGTAAAGAATTCTCCTGTCAATTCAGGAGATGTGGGTTTGACCCCTGGATTGGGAAGATCTCTTGGAGAAGCAAACAGCTACCCATCCCAATATTCTTGACTGGGAAATCCCTTGGACCGAGGAGCCTGGCTAGTGGGCTACTACTGGCCATGGAGTCACCAAAGAGTTGGACACTACTTAACAACTATACAACAACAAAAAAATCAACTTATCAGTAATTATTTTAGAATATTTCCACTAAAAGAGAAAACACTTTTTAAAAAAAGCATAAGCGTAGCACCACTATGCTGCTGCTGCTGCTAAGTCGCTTCAGTCGTGTCCGACTCTGTGCGACCCCATAGACGGCAGCCTGCCAGGCTCCGCCATCCATGGGGTTCTCCAGGCAAGAACACTGGAGTGGGTTGCCATTTCCTTCTCCAATGCATGAAAGTGAAAGGTGAAAGTGAAGTCACTCAGTCCTGTCCGACTCTTAGCGACCCCATGGACTGCAGCCTACCAGGCTCTTCTGTCCATGGGATTTTCCAAGCAAGAGTACTGGAGTGGGGGTGCCATTGAAAAGAACATCAATTAATTGATACTAATATCTAGGCAAAATTCAAATTTCTAATTATCCCACAAAAGTCATAAATATTTTTGGTTTTACTTTTCTCTTTACAATTTGTTTGTGATTTGCACTAGTTATTTACCCTCATTTGGTCCAAAAAATTCCTGTGACCTGAGCATTAGCTTCTCTTTGTTTCATATTTTTCTAATGAAATTAGGGCATCTCAACACACTCCAGTATTCTTGCCTGGATAATTCCATGGACAGAGGATACTGGCAGGCTACAGTCCATAGGGTAGATAAGAGTTGGACATAACTGAAGCAACTTAGCCAGCACGCATGCATAAAACTGCCTGAACCAAGATCCCTAATGTCTGGAGTCTTTTGACTATCCTATTATTTCATCTGAAGTGAAAGTTCACCCCTGGGTGGCAGTGAATTGCTTATCTATAATTTTATCCCAGTTTATAAACTGAAGCTCAAACATCAATTTACCTGTGCTGTTTTTCCCAATATTCAATTTCATGGTGTTTTTTTCCTTGGGGAAATGACAGTAGAGTTGAGTTTACTCAATTTCTTACGGTTTTGGAATAAAATTAACCTATCTTTATGCTATCTAACATGTATCTCTCTCACTCTCTGCATAGGGATGCATATGATTTTTTCTCAAAAGAATATGTTCAAAGTGCCTTTTTATATTGGTTTGGTACTATTGTAAAGGATGTGAAAATACACAGGGCATGGCCTTAGATTTCAAGAAAATCATAAATAATTCACTAGAAAAGACACAAACCTATAAGAATACATCTTCAGACTAAGTACTAAATGCCAAATAATCAGTCCTGACTGCTACTCTCCTGGGAAATTAATGAGGGGGCAGGTCCTTGAAGTAAGAACATCTCTGCAAATTTCTTTAGAGCAACAAAGATCTATTCTGATCTTTCACAACAGCAAAGTTCTTAGTAAAAACGAGAGGAAGGGAAGGTGGTTTAATGGGTGGACACCATAAAAGCTACTATAATTCTCTTTAATGCTTTCACGAATGCTTTTCAAGGAGTTTCTTCTAGGGAAATACTGTTTTGTGGTTAAGTGACTGAAGTTATATATAGAACCATCCAAAAATCTCCTGTTATGTAGATACTTTGAATGTATAATACATTTTTACTGCACATAAATATCTATGATATGTGAAAGGATCTGATGCTCAGCTTCCCTAAAATTAGGAAGGTAACCTGTTGTGACAAATAAAAATCTCCACATTCTGACTTTCATGTCTCCTAGTACTAAGTGCTGACTGAAAACAAAAAACAAAAAACAAAAAAAACCCAACACAACCTGAAAGTTGAGAGTTATATTTTATTCAGTGGGAATGTTAGGACTTGAGCCCAAGAGACAGTATTTCAGGTGACTCCAAGAGAGCTACCTCCAAGGATGCAGGGGAGGAGCCAGGCTATATACAAGTTTGCAGCAAGGAGCAGGTAATCTGAATATTAAAAGATTACTCTTAATTAAGAAAAACTAAACCTCTCACATGAAGAGATTTAGCAATCTTCAATGTATGAGAAGATGCAAGCATCCGGGCTTGCTGAAATAATCTCTTTCATATGCATCTAGCTATCTGGGGCTAATCCAGCTTTCTTTGTTTACATACTTGTTCCTTGTTTACCGTAAGAGATGGCAAATCTGTCTGATGGCCGCCTCACACATCTCCTTAACTCCTCAGCACTTACCAGAGAGGAAGTAGCTGATGGCTTCCAAATAGCTGGCTTTATTTCACCTGGGCTCAGAAATCTGCATTTGGAAAAGGCTTGTTTACTGGTAGAGCCTAGAGCAGAAAACATTTTATTTTACATAAGGAATGTGCACATTTCTTAAAAAGCTGCTTGAATAACATAATAGCATATGTTTATATTGATTCAAATAAATTAACTTAAAAAGTATTGTAGTAATAATCTTATCACATAGCTGGTAACTGTAGTTCAAAATACTCCATAAATTAATAAGAAAGTAAAATAGGTTTTCAATTATGTTCAGAATTAAAAAAAAAAAAGGATGGGAGTTCCTTGGGCAGAAGAAATAATATTAATGTATGCCATATGCAGCTAATGGCTTTGCTTCTATTTTATGTCCTTCTTTATGAAAGGGAACAATTTCCATACTGAAAATAGCAAAGAAAAATAGGAATAAATTGAAGCTTGAGTTATGTGAAAAGACAATAAGATAGCATAGTTATTTTCATGAATTTGGATCTATAAAACCATAGGGGTTACATTTCAGAACAGTTAGCACTGGAAGTAGGAAATGAGGTGGTACTCTTTGAATATTCATCAAGAGGACAAAATTGTGTAAGAGTTGTCAGGGGAGTATGTAATTTCCTCAGTTCTGTCTCACCACTGCAAAAATTTGAAACAGTGGACCAGCTCAGTTTTATTTGGCAGACTAGTGTTACAGCTCAGTTTTACTTAGCAAGCAAGGAAAATACATGCTCCGAGGCGTGAGGGTGGGCCAACCCAAAAGAAGAACTCAGTTTTGGATCCTCTTTTTATTTGTTTTTTCTCCTCTCCCTGAGCCTGCCCTATGTAAACTGGCTAGCCAGGAGGGCTGTTTGTTTCACCTGAGGTTCCCACTCTAGTCCTCAGACTTTCTTCTGTTTCATTTTTGTGGGCTTTTCCTTTCTTTGTCTTTAGCTGCCACCATTTTGGACTCCTTTTTCCTACTGTAACTATCTAACATTTCCCCGTCAAGACATGGGAGGCCCAATTCTTTGGGAATAGGGGCATCGAGGTCTCCCTGTCTACTTTCTGCTGAACTGGGATGGTGAGGGGCATTGGGCCTCTCCCTCTTGCTAGTCTCAAGCCTCAGAGTCCTTATCAGTTCAGTTCAGTTCAGTCACTCAGTCGCATCCGACTCTTTGCGACCCCATGAACCGCAGCACGCCAGGCCTCCCTGTCCATCACCAACTCCCGGAGTTCACCCAGACTCACGTCCATCGAGTCAGTGATGCCATCCAGCCATCTCATCCTCTGTTGTCCCCTTCTCCTCCTGCCCCCAATCCCTTACAGCATCAGAGTCTTTTCCAATGAGTCAGCTCTTCGCATGAGGTGGCCAAAGTACTGGAGTTTCAGCTTTAGCATCATTCCTTCCAAAGAAATCCCAGGGCTGATCTCCTTCAGAATGGACTGGTTGGATCTCCTTGCAGTC
The DNA here is from genome assembly GCF_055505025.1 of Bos grunniens. Lineage (NCBI taxonomy): Eukaryota > Metazoa > Chordata > Mammalia > Artiodactyla > Bovidae > Bos > Bos grunniens. The sequence continues at coordinate 99,739,609 of NC_141168.1, forward strand.
CAAGGGACTCTCAAGAGTCTTCTCCAACACCACAGTTCAAAAGCATCAATTATTCAGCGCTCAGCCTTCTTCACAGTCCATTCAAGGATGAGCAATATTTTCCATGGTCGGGTGTAGTTTTATACATCCTTGCTGAACTGGCATTACATGTTGTAGCTTGTTGGCCTGGGCAGAGATGAAATGGGTTAGAAAATTGATAATACAAGGAGCAATCATAAGAGGCATCAATATGAGGATAACAGGGATTAGTAGGGGCATTTGCCAACTCTAAATTCCCTCTTGCCAGGAGAAGGATTCCCCCAAAGGGAGATTGTAGTCACCCTGAGGACTCTCCAGCTCATTCTTTGAGATCCCGTAGGATCTAAATGTTTTTCTTGAAGATTGTGAGACTTTTTTAAACTTAGATGGAGGTATTTACCCAGAAGCAACACATCTCACTCAAGATTGCTCAGGTTCCTCCTTATTCAGGGATGAGGAGATCTACCTCCTGCCTATTTTGGAGTATAACTCCTGCAAAGCTGTGTTGGCTCTTTAGAGCTATCCTGAGAAATCTTATCCCCAGAAACTTAATTTTCGTGGTATTCATACGAATGGCACTCATTTTTAGTCCTGAATGGGTATCTGAGGGCTCACAGGTGTACTGAGTGTCCTCTTCTGTTTCCTTTCACAGCTTGACTTGTGAGTAGTGAATCCAGGAGTCGTGTCCTGGTACATTGAATGCTGTGAGGGTAGAAGTATTACAGGATGGGGGCCCTTCCATGTGCGCTGGAGTTGAGTTTTTGGGGACCCATCTTTCCAGACTTTAATTAGGACTTGAGTCTCTGGAGCATATAGGGGTGGCTCTTTATAATCTTTTGGACCCTGGTTGATGCCCCCAAACATATACCTTGTTGGAATTGTCCAATGGCCATGGATAAGACCGAACAGTCTGAGCCTCTGGATCAAGGAAAAGGTCATTGAGATAAACAAAAGGTCTCCCATATAGCATCTCATAAGGACTAAGACCAACCTTTTCCTTAGGGGCAATATGGGTGGAGACCTATTGGTAAAGCCTCCTTCCATCTGAGGGAGGTCTTCTGAGTTATCATTTTTGTCACTGATTTAAGAAATGGTTGGCTCTTTCTACTTGTCCTGAAGACCGAGGCCTCCAGGCACAATGGAGATAATAAGTAATGCCCAATGCTTTAGAGATCACTTGGGTGACCTTAGAAGTAAATGATGTCACATTGTCACTTTGTAATGACCTAGTCAGGCCAAATCTTGGAATGATTTCATGGAGCAGTTTTTTTTACTACCTCCTCAGTCTTCTCAGTCTGAGTGGGAAAGTGTCCAATCCATCCTGTGAATGTATCTGTCATGACTAGTAGGTATTTATACCCTTGAGGAACTGGCATCTGGGTGAAGTCCATCTACCAGTCGTCTCCTGGGTAGGTTCCACGCCATTGGATGGGCTGGGCCAGCTGGGGTCTTCAAGCTCCTTGGGGGATGTTTAACTGGCAAGTGGGACAAGAAGAGACCACTTGTCTTATGGTCATTTGGAGGCCTGTTTCTCTGAAGGACCTTTCTAGTAATCTTTGGAGGGCCTTTTCCCCTAAATGAGTGGTGGCGTGTAAGGAGTTAACCAACTTCCATTGGAGGTTTCCAGACAGAAAAAGGAGACCCTCCTTTTGGAACCACCCCATATGATCTTCTTGAAAGCTCTCACTCTTAGCTTTAAGAGTCTCACCTTCAGTATATGAAGGAGTTTCTGGCAAATTAGTCTGTGGAACTAAGGTGGCAACCCCTATTAGGTCCTTGTTCTGTAATGCTGCTCTCTTAGCTGCCTGATCAGCTGCTTGGTTCCCTTGTGCCACTTCCGTGCTCCCTTTTTGGTGTCCTTTACAACGTGAGACTGAAACCTCAGCGGGCAGATGGACTGCCACCAAGAGCATTGTCTTCTCATCTCTTTCTGTCTCTTCTCACCCTTCAGCCTCTTGGTGCCTTCCTTCACTCCCATTTCATATACTGGTGTCCTTTCCTCATCCTGCAGCGGTTGATAATTCTTGTTTTACTACCTCATTAGCTGCTGCCCTTCATAGCATTCTAAAATAATTGTTTACTCTCTTTTATGCCAATTAAAAATACAAACACTGTTCATCATTTGTAAACTCAAGAAAATTTACTTCTTTTCTCAAAGTACTGATAAAAAATTTTAGTTCTGTTAGGTAGTTAGAATGGGAAAAAGGAGTCCAAAATGGTGGTGGTTAAAAGACAAAGAAAGGGAAAAGCCAGAAAAAAGGTAATACAGGAAAAATCCATGGACCAGAGTGAGAACCTCAGGTGAAACACACACCCAATTCCAGGCTAGACCTAATTTGCATAGGGTAGGCTCACTGGGGAGGAGACAAAACATATAAAAAGAGGAAGCCAAGACTGGTTGGGGCCTTTCCTTTGCAGTTGGCCTGCCCTCATGCCTCAAGGGTGTACTATTCTTTGTTTATCAAATAAAACTCTGAGCTGTAACCAAGATGTTACACTGGTCCGCTATTTCAAATCTTTGTTGTGGCAAGACAAAACCAAGGAAATTACACACTCTTCCGACAGTTCTGTTTGTCCAATTTCAAAACAGTACAAAACGTACTTAAGAATAATAATCTACAGGCTTCCAGTTCAAGATTGTGGAGTAGAAGGACATGCGCTCACGTCTTCCTGCAAGAGCACCAAAATCATAACTAGCTGTTGAACAACTATTGACAGGTGGACTCTGAAACCTACCAAAAAAAGATACCCCATGTCCAAAGACAAAGAATAAGCTGCAGCCAGATGGTAGGAGAGGTACAATCACAATAAAATCAAATCCCATACCTGCTGAGTGGGTGACCCACAACCTGGAGAACATTAATACAAAAGAAGTTCTCCCACTGTTGTGAAGTTTCAAAACCCCACATCAGGTTTCCCAGCCTGGGGATCCAACAAAGGGACTGGGAATCCCCAGGAAATCTGATCTTGAGGGCCAGGGGGATTTGATTACAAGACTTCCACAGGACTGGGGGAAACAGAGACTCCAGTCTTGGAGAGCACAAACAAAATTTTGTGCGTACTAAGACATAGAGGAAAGGAGCAGTGACTCCACAGGAAACTGAACCAAAGCTGCTAGTGTTGGAGGGTCTCCTATGGAGGCGTAAGTCAGCAGGGGCTCACTCCAGGGACGGGAGGACTGGCGGCAGCTGTCTGGGAAGACCCCCTTTGGTGCTAACCGTCTTGGATGTCGCCATTAACCTGACCATAGAGCCATAGACTCAATTTATGACTGAAATTATTATAGAAGCTTTAACACACGACAGTGCATATGTTAGAACACTTGGGAACATTGATAGAGCTATAGAAAACTTAATGTACATTTAAAAAGTAAAACTAGGGAATTCGCTGGTGGTCCAGTGGTTAGGACTCAGTGCTTTTGCTGCTAAGGGCACAGGTTCAATCCCTGGTTGGGGAATTAAGATAATGCAAGCCACACAGTGCAATAAAAAAAAAAAAAAAGATAATAATAAGCAAAACCAAAATCTATTATGGATTTTAAGATGATTAAAGAAAAATACTTGATCATTTTATTTTACTTCTGTGAAGCTAGGTAGTGAAAAAACTATAATGGACCATAATGGGGAAGCAAGATTTTTTTTAAAAGGGACATAAGGATAGACTTAGCAACTTCTAAAATTATATAGTAAAACATGTTGCAAAAACTAAGGGCCTCTGCAAATGCAAACTTAAACTTGAAAGAATCACAGCAGAGCCCTAGAAAAAAATTGCAAAGTTGATATGATATACCTTTATTTCCTGTCCTTTTTCTCATTCTATCCTTACTGGCTCTGAAACGAGATTCATTCCATCCAAGTCAAGCATGCAGAGAGTTTAATTTTTAGAACTTACCACCTTATTGAAACTGACCTTATCTCTCTACTCCACGATCAGAGGTCAAGTAACTAACACATAATTCATTCATGCTATTATCAGAGTTCTCCCTTCTGATAACAAATCAATGTTTGGTGTCACTATGTACTATGAGTACCACAGTCATAACCCCAACTTAAAAAGAAAAAAACTGCATGCATCTTTTCATCCTGAAATTACTTTTGTGTAACTTATTGGTAATTTCCCTATCTATCCTTTAGTAAAAATTAGGAAGCTTGCTTAATAAAAGGGAAGCAGTTCTTAATAAAATTTTGTAATTTTTATTCTTTTAGGGGATTGAATAGATATGTGTGTGTATGTGAGGAGGAAGCTTTTAACTTTCAAAAGATTTACTATTTAAGCAGTGTCACACAGAAGAGGCACAAGATATTGGGGCTTAACTAGAAAAATGTTCTCTCTACTAACTAATAGCTAAAACTAAAACTTTTTACTGATTAATTAAATATAAATTATATAGTGTTGATCGGAGGAGACAGGGCTCTGACTATTGAGGGAGAAGCCAGAAGAAACAGAATAAATATAGATATCCTCAAATTCATTTTTAGGTTTGAATCAGCTATGACTTGCCCAAGCGATGGAAACATAAAAACCTCTGCACCTTTCAGTATCGGCTTATTTCCTGAATAGTGTATATGCGGTTTTATACAGTAAAGATCTCACCTGCCTATAATACGAAGTCTTTTTGGATACAACATTATCTAGAACATATTGGGAAGTTAAGCCGAACTTCTATTTGCAGATTTCAAACTCCCACTCCCAGTGACATGAAAAGTCTTTGTGGGACCTACGGGTAACCCTTGCTTTACCTAAGTCCTAAAAAAGTCCTATTCTGTATTTTCGCACTAAACATCTTTGCCTCAAACCATTTCAGTGCACAACTAATTGGCCATAGGCTATTTCTCTGTAAAAGGTAAATAACTAGGTTGACAGTTACATTACACTAGAAAAAAGACATTTGCAAATATAAAAGTCTTTGAAAACCCATAGGTGAGCTAATCCAAGCCAGATTGTTTACATTTTCACGAAATTTATCTGGAAACATGTAATCCTGTGTTTTGGTGGAATTGGAGGAGCTTGATTCTTCTTTTGCCTCCAGCTTCTAATATTGTGTGATAAGTTTGGTAAAGAGGGCATTTGAGAATAAGCTGCTGCTGCTGCTGCTGCCAAGTCGCTTCAGTCGTGTCTGACTCTGTGCAACCCCAGAGACGGCAGCCCACCAGGCTTCCCCGTCCCTGGGATTCTCCAGGCAAGAGCACTGGAGTGGGTTGCCATTTCCTTCTCCAATGCATGAAAGTGAAAAGTGAAAGGGAAGTCGCTCAGGCGTGTCTGACTCTAGCGACCCCTTGGACTGCAGTCCACGGGATTTTCCAGGCAAAAGTACTGGAGTGGGGTGCCATTGCTTTCTCCGTAAGAATAAGCTACTGTATGTCAATTATCTAAAGAATAGAATCATTAAAGCTTTTGAGAGCCACTGTGAATTGGTTGCTGTCTCTTTTATGTTTGAGATTGCTTGGTAAATGTTTGAATTTGACATGACTGCTCACTGAAGGATTAGCAAAAACTGACATGTTATTAAACTGAGGTCGGAGTTATCCAAGGAGAAAACTACAGTGAGAAAAGACACACATATAAGGTACAGACTGATTGTCTCTAGTGAGAGAAGGAAAATAGACAGGCAGAGAGAGCTGACTCATAGTCATGGAGGAGCACTAGAGAAGGTTCCAGAAATTATGGCTATTGGGTACTATGGGCTGCCTTTGACTAGCCAGCATTGGCTTCTGTTTTTGGATTTCCATGATAGTATTTCTTTATCATTCCACATGCAATCCATATGTTGCTACATTAGATAATCAAAATATAAATCAGTTCCTATGAACCAAAAGAGTATAAATGAAAGGGTGAGTTAAAACTTGAATGTTCTGTAATGGATGATAGTACTATTTAAATGCCATTAAATTTCTCCTAAAAAAGACTTTATTTTGACATGAATAGGCTCCAATCAGTAGCACTGATAAGCTGTGGTGCAATAAGTCACAAACCTTGGTCCATAAAAAGTTGTATCAGAATTTCCTGGGGAGGTTTATTACGTATTTTGATTTTTGGGGTTCCATCTCCAGAGACTGTATTCAGTGTGTCATAAGATAAGCCTGGGAATATACAATTTAAAAAATGCTTCCCAGGTGACTGTGATGTACAATTAACTTTAGGAAAAAATATGAAAGTTAGATTTAGAAGGTGAGACTCAAGTCTAGATAATTCCAGACCAATTCTATTGTATTTTCAAGTTAGATTTCCTCATCTTTAACATAGATAACAATATTCTCTATGAGGTTGCGAGGATCCCTGAAATAATATACACAAAAAAGGCAATTTTGGAATAGAAAATTAATTACTAACTACTAAAATGCCTTTTAAAGGCAGTGATGCTTTTTCTTCTTTTTTACAGACTTTATGAAATCTTAGAATGCCTGCAATGACACAGCCTCTTTCTAAAATATTCCCAGCCTGAAATCTATTCCAAGGAATTTCAAGCCCATAGCATCATCACAAAAGGTTCCCATGCCCAACAGGCCCCATACCAAGAGATTCCCAGGCCAGACTTTTTTCAAGGCATTAGTACCAATTTGGTTACTCATGTATAAATATTATTAAGATTCTCCTCTTTTGATTGTAAACTTTTATTTCACATTTTATGTGTTTTGTTTTGTTTGGGTGAGCTTCTTTTTTTCCCCTTCAATAATATAAACATTGCTTTCAACTCTATAGTTCTGTTTGTCAATGGAGATACAGGTTAATTATAGAAAAGTAGTTAAAAAACAAAGTTACAACCACAAAATAAAATATTATTAAGCTGTTAAAATATGCAAAATTTCACACATATAATTTAAATCAAAGGTAGCATAGAATATAAAGTATGTATATAGCAGGTTCCTCATAATATAATAAATTATGCTGTGCTGTGCCAAGTTGCTTCAGTCGTGTCCAACTCTTTGTGACCTTATGGACTGTAGCCTACCAGGCTCCTCTGTCCATGGGCTTCTCCAGGCAAGAATATTGGAGTGGGTTGCCTTGCCCTCCTCCAGGGGATCTTTCCTACCCAGGGATCGCACCCATGTCTCTTACATCTCCTGCATTGGTAGGAGGGTTCTTTACCACTAGCACCACCTACACATTTATATTTACACATATCCATATGTCTTTATATTTCAAACCCCCAAAGAATGTATATGAAAATTTTACCTGTGATTGTATCCGGTTCACTTCTAATATTTCTGTATTTTTCCAAATGTTTTGTTTTTTTTGACCATGACACATGACATGTAGGATCTTAGCTCCCTAACCAGTGATCAGACTTGGGCTCTCAGCAGTGAACGCATGGAATCCTAATAACTGGACTGACAGGAAATGCCTCTGTATTTTCCATATTTTTATATTGTGTATTATTTCACAATTTAATAAACAATTACTACAATTATTTTTTAAATTAAAAAAATAGATGGAGCATAGTAGAGGATGTAAATGGCCTACTGATACTAGACGTCACTGTGGAAATACATACCACGATTCCCTGGATAATTTAGACACTAGCATGAGTAAGACTTTCGGTTTGGCTGAAGAGACCAGGGGGTGTGATGCAAAAGTGTGTAGGTCTGTTTTATAATCTGAAGGGTAGGTTTCAGTTACACAGTTATCCAAAACTCAAGGTGTAAACATAGTTAATAGCAGTTTTCCCAGCAAAGAGTTTAGTACCAGCTGACTATAAAAGTGAGACTGCTACAGCAGTTTCCCTACCACGTGAGTCAAATGATACAAAAATGTAAGTTGGGCACCTATGTATAGCTCCCTCAGGCTGTCAGGAAACCACATATGAGAGGAAATAGAAAACAAATAACTTGACCCAAATAATAGAACACTTCAGACACTTACGAAATTTTTTAAAAATTATCTTTTTAGGACATAATGAAGAAAGGTCATAGGATGTCATAGGTCATATGTTGAGTGTCATTTCAAATCACGACTTTCACAACCTAAAGTTGCCTATAAAGAATAATGGAAAGAAAACCAGAGAGTGTACCGACTTTGGTGATAGAAGAACCAGGTCTGAGTTCCAGTTATGGCACTGGAGTGTAGTTGAGTGGACTTAGGCATATATACTAACCTCTCCAAACCTTAGTTTCTCAACTGTAAAATTGAGGTTATTCTACTGCCTACTTTACAAAATGTTCTGAGAATGAAATAAGCAATTGTGTGTGGAAATATTTTGTAAAGTAAAAAAAGACTTCACACATACATATGCATATGCCCACACCCGTATCTAGTTTTTTTTCCCTTACCCTGGCAACTTTTAGTCCATTTAAATTAAAATTTATTTACAATTAAAATGACTACCTAGACTTTTTTGTTTGTTTAAAAGCCAATGAGGATGTCACAGATTCGAACAGATATTCTGAGATGTAAAATATTACAAAAATATTTTCTTCCCCAAAGCAACAGAATTTACGATTTTAAAAGAGGAGAATCTATTATACAGAGTGAAGTAAGCCAGAAAGAAAAACACCAATACAGTATACTAACGCATATATATGGAATTTAGAAAGATGGTAACAATAATCCTGTATACGAGACAGCAAAAGAGACACTGATGTATAGAACAGTCTTTTGGACTCTGTGAGAGAGGGAGAGGGTGGGACGATTTGGGAGAATGGCATTGAAATACGTATAATATCATATATGAAACGAGTCGCCAGTCCAGGTTTGATGCATGATACTGGATGCTTGGGGCTGGTGCACTGGGATGACCCAGAGGGATGGTATGGGGAGGGAGGAGGGAGGAGGGTTCAGGATGGGGAACACATGTATACCTGTGGCAGATTCATTTTTATATATGGCAAAACCAATACAATATTGTAAAGTTAAATAAAATAAAATTTAAAAAAAAAGGAGAATCAATTCAAATCTAGCGATAGATTTCAAAGCTTTTACCTTAGATCTTCAAGTCATTTGCAACAGCCATACCTCAGACAAGATTCCCAGTTGGAGGGAAATTAAAACACCAGTTCAATGATATTGTGCTAGAACTTCATTGTCAGCAACCTCCCTCACATCCAATTTGGGCATGACTTTCACACCTCAAGGGATTAAAAAATGTTTATTTAACTTGCAAAAAATATTTCTTCAAATGCATTGTGTATCTATATGCCAGCTCTGTTTGACCTTACCATTTACCAACCTGAGCTAGTAACTAAATTCAAAAGTATATCTAGCAAAATAAGGCTTTAATCTGTATACCTAGCAAAATATGACATTAACCTGTGTATCTAAGTACATTGCCCTGACATACATACACTTTCAACATATAATTTGCATTTTTAAATAATTATAAAAATCATTATTATAATCAGCATAATTATTATAAGTTATACTTTGGAAAATAGCTATGTGCAATCAAATAGCCAAATTATTATATTGTTCCAAGTCTTAGACTAAATCAATGTGATGTTGATTATCTAAACCAGAAGACAGGTAACAGAATTACTTTGGTCAGTGAAATGAAATCTTAGTATTTTTTTTTTTTCTAACATAGCTGGTATTCCAATGCAAGTAAATACTAGTTATTTAAATGTTACTGTCATAATATTTTTTAAGTACACAGGTCCTAGAAAAAGAGACATCCATCCAACATTAAAATCAGTGCTTTCAGTGGAGAGAGAGAGAGATCACACAAAACATATAAGTAAACAAAAATAAAACACAAGTCCATTGAATCCATGATAAGGAAGTACAAAATATTTTACATTGATCCTCCTCTTCATTGACTCCTTCTTAGGCAGAGAAGTCTCCTGATTGGTTGCTGGAACTTAGAATTACTCCAAATCATTATAACTGAATGACCAGAGGGATATGCTGCCATAATATCCTTCACCACAAAGAAGCAATGACTTCCATAAGGAATATTGAATGTCATATTTGCCATGAAGGCACCAAAGTAAGAAATAAAGAAGCAAAAGAATGTTATCACTGTTCTTAATGCATTAATATGGGCTTCAGTCCTGGTGTTTCTAAAACCAAGAGGTCCATTTTGCATCCGATGAGTGTGCTTGTAGAGAGAAATTAATAATATAACAGTGCATATTATAAATATAGTCAGAGGAAATATTAATGCCAAGTTGATGAGAAGAACTTCATTAATTTGCTTTGTGTTGAGTTTAGTCCTCTTAGCTGTGGCATTCCCGAGGACATCAATATCCACAATTTTAGGGTAATCCACCTTGACACACAGAGCTGCAATGCTCACAGAGGTCAGCAGGCTTCCCAGAAGCATCCAAGGCATTAACTTTGAGATCCTGACTTTCAGCCAAAGAAAACAGGACTGGGTAAAGCCTGTAACCTTGAGGCAGTAAAATAAAGAGAGACAGGTGGCAAACCAGAGACTGACAGAGCTGAAAAACATCCAAAAAAACAGCATTGGTGTACCATAAATTTTTGCGCTATAAAAGAGTGGAAAGAACACTGAGAAAAAAACCTTGTACCATTAACACCGTCTGTAGACCAAATCTAGATATCCCTATACATACGAACAGGAGTTGCATTGGTGTTAGCTTTCTGCTTTTGACCAATTCATTGCTGTTGATGATTATAAGAAATCCATTTACTGTAACCCCTGTGATAAATTCTGCTGACATGATGATAACATGAGGAATACCTGACAAAGAGATCATGTTTCCTACCACAAATCTTAGCTTTTCCTTGTGGACACTGTTCCACACCTCCTCCAGATGATCTTGCAGATACACGCATACAGCATTGAGAAATGTGACCCTCTGCCAACTCCTGGGTCATAAGCAGAGTGGATCTAGAGGCTACACTAGACTTCTCCCTTAAGGAAGAGAATCAGAGGGAGTACTTTTTAAATCTGATGCCCTTTATTCAAAACGGTGGGAATGTAAATCCAAAGATTTGAATGATGCTAAAGTATTCCAATTACATCCTGGCAAAAACTGTCATGTTGACATTATTCAGTTCTCACAATTACTCAATTATATAAAAAAAATCTGATTATAAATGTTTTATTTAGGTTACTACTGTTTTCATTTTTTCCAAATGCCACATTCTTGGGACAGACAACAATTTCTTATTATTGGCACAAGTATCCACTCTTAGATGTGGCTCTTTCTTCAGTACACTTTTTCCCTGTTAATACTCGTTCTAAGACACTTTAAATGAATTCTTCCTGACTCTCCCCCACCCAACCCCAGCCCTCCAAAAGGCAATTAATTTTTTCTCCAGAATTGAACATTATTTCCTGGGACTTAACTTTGTATAAGAATCCTTCATTACCCTAAATGATTTCTCATATTTTCAGTCTTCTTGGTAAAACTCTGACCTAAGGGTCAGCAAACCCCAGTGATAAAGGTAGTGTGTAATTTACTCACATGCTTATGTGCTCATGCTGAAGATCATCATTACAAAAGATAGATGGTACAGAAACTTAAAGCCAACAGCAGAGAGTGTAATTGCATATACGTTAAAATGATTTTTCTCCCTTTTTACAAAGAGATGTCATATAACCTTGTTGAACTTTAGTTACAGCACATGTAAAATGTAAATAAATCATCACTGGGCTGTGCTTTTGCTTCTGTTAGGTCCATACTGTTTCTGTTCTTTATTGTGCCCATCTTTCAATGAAATGTTCCCTTGGTATCTCTAATTTTCTTGAAGAGATCTCTAGTCTTTCCCATTCTATTGTTTTCCTCTATTTCTTTGCATTGATTGCTGAGGAAGGCTTTCTTATCTCTCCTTGCTATTCTTTGGAACTCTACATTCAGCTAGGTTTATCTTTCCTTTTTTCCTTTGCCTTTAGCTTCTCTTCTTTTCTCAGCTATTTGTAAGGCTGCCTCAGACAACCATTTTGCCTTTTTGCATTTCTTTTTCTTGGGGATGGTCTTGATCACTGCCTCCTGTACAATGTCATAAACCTCTGTTCATAGTTCTTAGTTAGAACTGGAACATGGACATGAAACAGACATGGAACAACAGACTGGGAAAATTGGGAAAGGAGTATGTCAAGGCTGTCTATTGTTACCCTGCTTTATTTAACTTATATGCAGAGTATACCATGAGAAATGCTGGACTAGATGAAGCACAAGCTGGAATCAAGATTGCCAGAAGAAATATCAATAACCTCAGATACTCAGATGACACCACCCTTATGGCAGAAAGCAAAGAGAAACTAAACGGCCTCTTGAAGAAAGTGAAAGAAGAGGATTTAAAAACTGGCTTAAAACTCAACATTCAAAAAATGAAGATCATGGCATCCGGTCCAATCATTTCATGGCAAATAGATGGGGAAACAATGGAAACTGACAGACCTTATTTTCTTGGGTTCCAAAATCACTGCAGATGGTGACTACAGCCATGAAATTAAAAGAGTGTTTGCTTCTTGGAAGAAAAGCTATGACCAAAGTAGATAGCATATTAAAAAGCAGAGACATTACTTTGCCAACAAAAGTTTATCTAGTTAAAGCTGTGGTTTTTCCAGTACTCATATATGAATGTGAGAGTTGTACCATAAAGAAAACAGCACCAAAGAATTGATGCTTTTGAACTGTGGTGTTGGAGAAGACTCTTGAGAGTCCCTTGGACTGCAAGGAGATCAACCCAGTTAATACTAAAGGAAATCAGTCCTGAATATTCATTGGAAGGACTCATGCTGAAGCTCACCTGATGCGAGGAGCCAACTCAATGGAAAAGACCCTGATGCTAGGAAAGATGGAAGGCAGGAGGAGAGGACAACAGAGGATGAGATGGCTGGATGGCATCACTGGCTTGATGTACATGAGTTTGAGCAAGCTCCAGGAGTTAGTGATGAAAAGGGAGGCCTGGCGTGCTGCAGTTCATGGGGTTGCAGAGAGTCAGACAAGACTGAGACCAAACTGAACTGAACTGTGCTGTGCTTAGTCATGTCTGACTCTCTGCAATCCCATGGACTGTAGCCCACCAGGCTCCTCTGTCCATGGGGATGCTTCAGGCAAGACAATGGAGTGGTTTGCCACGCCTACCTGCAGCGGATCTTCCCAATCCAGGGATCTAACCCAGGTCTCCTGCATTGCAGGTGGATTCTTTACTGTCTGAGCTACTGCTGCTGCTGCTGCTAAGTCATTTCAGTCGTGTCCAACTCTGTGCGACCCCATAGACGGCAGCCCACCAGGCTCCCCCATCTCTGGGATTCTCCAGGCAAGAACACTGGAGTAGGTTGCCATTTCCTTCTCCAATGCATGAAAGATGTAGTCTCCATTTTGTAGACTCCACAATGTAGTCTCTACATTTTCAGACTACGTCTGAGCTACTAGGGAGGCCCAAATCAGTATTACTTCATAACTGTTTGGTTATGGGGCTCAAACTGTTTAGTTCAGTGGCTAGGTCATACTAAGTACTCAACATACAGTAACTACTTATTAATACTATTAAGTTCAGTTCAGTTCAGTCGCTCAGCCATGTCCGACTCTTTGTGACCCCATGAACCGCAGCACGCCAGGCCTCCCTGTCTGTCACCAACTCCTAGAGTTCACCCAAACCCATGTCCATCGAGTCCATGATGCCATCCAGCCATCTCATCCTGTGTTGTCCCCTTCTCCTCCTGCTTTCAATCTTTCCCAGCATCAGGGTCTTTTCAAATGAGTCAGCTCTTTGCATCAGGTGGCCAAAGTATTGGAGTTTCAGTTTCAACATCAGTCCGTCCAATGAACACCCGGGACTGATCTCCTTTATGATGGACTGGTTGGATCTCCTTGCAGTCCAAGGGAACTCTCAAGAGTCTTCTCCAACACCACAGTGCAAAAGCATCAAATGTCTTCTTATTGTATTTACCTCAGCAAAAAAATAAAAACCTGATTCTGTTAACATTTTTAATAAGGCAGTTAAAATGCTTTCAATAAGAAATAAGATTATAAGAGTATAGAAAATAAAAAAAGCATAGTACTGGGTTTGCCACCCACTGTACACATCATTCATGGTTTTGCTAGCCCATAAATGCACCTTCAGAGCCACTTGTGTGACATTACCCGGACACCTTCAGGTGACCTCCCAATACATCTTCTATACACCACAGATATCCAAAATGTAGTAAGATGTATCCCATCTTTATCTCTTCTAAAAGGCTGGTTTTGTGACCAATACATCAGTTTCCCTTTAGTGTCTGAATTTGTCATCTTTCTTGTCTATAAACCATGACTGTCCAGTGAATAGTATTTGCCTTGCCTGGTGATGGCGCAGTGGTAAAGAGTCCACCTGCTAATTCAGGAGATGCAGGAGATGCAAGTTTGATCCCTGGGTCAGGAAGATCCGCTGGAATAGGAAATGGCAACCCACCAGTATTCTTGCCTGGGAAAACCCATGGACAGAGGAGCCTGGTGGGGTTATAATCCCGGGGGTCATATAGAGTCAGATATTATGGAGCATGCATGCAGACATGACCTCTAGGGTCTATTCCCAATTCTTGGTACAGGTGAAGAAGCTTCTTCTCAATTCCAAACTCTAGACCAGAATCATGATTCTGGGATGAAGAAGAAGAAACAGGATTTGTACATTTCATAACTTGATGTCCTAAGTCACCTGAGACTGAGTTACAACTATTGAGTGACTGCATTTAAAAGTTTCTGATAACTGAGTTTTCAAATACTATAGAACTCAAAGGAATCTGGTCTTAGTCAAAATAAAAAGTCAAGCAATCGTAGCCTACCATTAACAAAAAGTTTTTTTAATTAATATTTTGTTACGATTGTATTTCACTGAATGAACTTGTTGAATTAAGTGATGTACAATAATTTGGCATGTACCTAATCAGTCAGATGATACTTATATGACAACTTAAATAATGTTAACTAAAAATGTGACTATTGGGGTAACTTTTTTTTATTATAATAGATATTCATTGTTCTTTGAGAATATTGTTGCAGGGCATTATGGAAATGGTATATGAACATGGTCAAAATGTATTCTATTCTAGTGCAGCAATGGGGATCTTTTATATTTCTGATATCTTCACAACAATAACCGGTATTTGGGGAGACAACAATCATACTATCTTCTTCATTCCCTGTTATCCCTTCTCTGTGGTTATTTCTCTCAATTTCCACAGCAAGCTAGGGTAGTAAAATATGGGCCAATATATATAAACTCTCGTTTGCTGCCTCAGAATGCACATCTGCCACAGAGACATAACATCTTAAGATAATATAAAATCACAAAGAACATTTTATGGGTAGGTTTTTTGAATCACACTTAATAGATAAAGATGTAATTTATAATCTGGAATCTATTCTTATTGAGTGTTCAACTGCTTAAAAATTTTTTGCTGAGTTAGTTTTAAACAGCCTTGCTTTTGTCACATTTTCACCGGTATATCTGGCAGTCTGATTTGTGGGTTATATGAATTTGTTAAAGAATTTATTTCATTTTGAAATCCTGGATTACGGCTCTAATTTGCCTCTCTAAATACTGCATTACTTAATTGAATACAAAGCTTGGATAGTCCAAGAAAGTGTAATTGGCATTCAACTACCCTTTTGCTGGCTTGTATTTGCATTCGTGATTTTCCTGTCATATGTGAATTGTTTTGCATGTGCCCTTATTGAACCCTGTTTTGGAAGGAGAATTTTAGAGAAGAGCTTTCTTAGATCTGGAAAAGTTCACGGCAAGTGAGACAGTGTTGAAATTAGTAATTTATAGGCTTGTTTATAGATCTTGGAAAGGCAGTGGTCAAATGGAGAAAGATAATTTTCAAATTAAACAATCTTTGAAAGTTTTACTAAAAAAATAGATTTCTTTGAAAAGAGAAATAACAGTATTTACCAAGAGACATTGGATATTTATGATTCATTAGGAGAATTTCAGTTTAGTCACCTTCCAGTAAATACATATGCTTCTAAATGCTCACACGAACCTTGCAAACTAGTGTACTTTCATGAAATTTTTGTTCGTCTGCTTGCTCTGCTTTTGCTTTGAACAACATGGTAAGAGTCACTTGATTTTAAGATGATGTTCATAAATAGCTTCTAAAATTAGGATAAACTTTAAATACTGTTATTAACCCTAGGTATTTCCCAGGCACAGAGATCAGTTTATTTGGTTCTCATTGGCTAGAACTGTACAGATGTCTGAATTTCTATAGCAAGAACATTGATGCCTTATTTTCTCATTAGCAGCATCTGGGCACTGTTTCCTTGCTGAGACCAAACTCGACTCACTAGAGAAGCAATATTTTAGAGTCTATGAAATATGTCTTCATGTCTTTCAATGTTCAATGTAGTTTCTATTTTATGTTGGATTGATTTTACTAGTCTAATGGGTTGTCTATGTGGATTTTTATTTTGAAGACAAATTTTTAAATTTAGTTTCTGAATTCCTTCCCCGAGTTTCCAGAATAATATTAAGTATCAGGTGAGTGAAGAAGAATCCAAATTGGGTGAGCATCAGGCTAATAATCCAAGCCACCAAAAAATTTCTCCATATGTTATATTGCACTCAGGAGGTTAGTTTCTGAAAAAAACAAACTTCAAATTTAAATAATAGAAATTAAGGAAATTTGCTAATTGTATTCATATCTAACAATAATATTTAACTTGCCATAAGACTGACAAACATTTACTTTATTTTTAAAATATATTCTAGGCATTATTCTACATGTGTGCATACATGCTCAGTCATGTTCGACTCTGTGACCCTTTGGACTGTAGCCCACCAGCCTCCACCGTCCATAGGAATTTTCAGGCAAGAAGACTGGAGTGTTGCCATTTCCACCTCCAGGGGTCTTTCTGACCCAGGGATCGAACCTGCATCTTCTGAATCTCCTGCACTGCAGGCATATTCTTTACCTCCTGAGCCACTGGGGAATACTTACTCTCATTTAATTCTTACTGAGAAACTATGGAATTGTTTGATGAACACAGTGAAGTCTCAGTTTTGAAACTTCAGGAGAGGGTAAATAAGGATTTGAATACAGGTGGTCAGCTTCTGTCCAGAGCCCATATTATTGACCAAAACACGACATCATATTCAGACTAGAATACTTTGCTTGACCAAGATCATCAGAAAATATATGTTAAATCACCTGGAGAATCACAGTGTAACAGCCATAGTCCTTTCCATCCTCATATATATCGGTAGGGAAGACTTAAAATCCATTCGTTTAAGATCACACCAGTGGAATGATAAAACCACAGAGACCCCGGAGTATTAACATATCTGACTGCATCTGGATGTCATGGGATTAAGGCAGCAGACAGCAAATACAATCTAGTAGTAAGCACTCAATAAATATCGTTACTGAATTTTTCTATGGAAGATGAGACACAACTCAGTTCTGGAATGGTAGAGAATTCCTTAGGATTCAGAAAAACCTTATTGGAAGAAGAAAGGAATCAGATACCATCACAAAAATCCACATTTTATAGGGAAGTGTATTTTGGAATCCTAAAAATCAAGTGACTTATTTAAGGTTCAAATGAGTAAAAACTTTTAGAACTAGTGTAGGCAGTTTCAATTTTCTGAACTTACCATTTCTCAAAGGCAAAATGAGTGTATGGGGGAAAAATGAATTATCTACAATTTTGATTTTGTCAACATTTTCTGCCCAATGTTGGAAAGTTTCTTGCAGAACCCTGAATTAATTGAGCTGCCTCTGCATGAGCAATGTCCCATATAGGACAGATAGAGAATAGGATTTAATGATTCACTGATTAATATATTGGATTAATATCCAGTTTTTGAGCTAATTCTTCTCAACTTACCCCACCCTAGCCTAGTCATAATGTTTATTTTAATTCTACTTTGATGGTCTTTCTATGTGCAAATTATAATTTGTATCTCAGAGAATCAGTGAATGAGGAGGTAGAGAAGAGCTCAGTTTCTCAAAGAGACTGTGTAGTTAAGGATTTCTCTATCTCCTTATCACATGACTAACATTCAACTTTCACTGTGCCACGAGACAGTTTAAACCAACAGGAAATTAATGATGCAATACTTTTGAAAATTGCATAAAGGTGCAAAATGTAAATAATTGCTATAAACTGGTTGAATATGATGTATATATATATCTAAGAAATAGAATAGATGTAAATCTGGGATAGGGACATTTTAATTTTTTTCATTGGAACTGAGTAAAAGAAGCAGACCAAAGAAGAAAGGCTTAGTGCAAAATTCAGAGAGAAGTAATTAGAATGGTGTACTGTTAAAAGTAAGACACAAGCATTTTATTATTTCTCCATCCTGAAATGCACTCTAGCCCACCTTCAGATGTATAACATTCCTTAGTAACACACATGTAACCAGGAAAAGTAGCTGACAGCAGAAAATATGGTAATAAAAATAAGTGTACTCTCCCAAGTTGAGATGTTATAAAATAATTTATGACGAGTAAGAGGTGTATAAATTAAACAATACATTTTCTACCAAAATATTGAGTGCAAAAAGCTCATTTAATTTTTAAATTTTTCTGATAATTTTAAAAGTTAGAATTACCTCTTTTGAAAATAGAGATAGGAAACTACATCTTGAGATATTAGATAACTTACCTAAATTTAACCAGACAATCCATGATCAAGGTAGAAATGTATTTTGATTTCCATATACACAAATGGATACATTCCAGGCACATTAGTCACATTTTCTACATTGTTGAGAGATTTCATATTCTGAAATACAAAAAGAATACAATTCCAAATCATAGTTCAGAACACATACAATAAAAAATAAAAATAAATCATGCAAAGTTGTTATTATTTAGCCCATTTTGAAGACCAGATTGTTTCAATAAATTTAAATAAACATAAAGTGTTTAGATATTTTGACAGTGATCTGTGTTTTCTCTGAGTGTGTTTTTAATATTCATTTTTCCAATATCTATTTCATACATGAAGTGATCCTATTCCAACATGAGACCCTGCTATACCATTATATTTCTGGAGGGGCTCTGGACTCAAAAAGAAAAGCAATAGCAATTTGTTGGAGACTGTCATATTTGTTACTATTTTCCTGATCTTCTCAAGAATAAATTCTTAAAAGGCAAGATTTATAGCAACTAGAAACCAATTCAGTTAAAACTCCAAAACCATCATTTATCTTCTTTAGCTTCAGTATGTTAGTTTGGGCTATCCATGATCCAAGATCAATTTCTGTCTTTGTTTTCTTTTTTTTTTTTAATGACCTTTGTTTAAGAGAGATATCAAAAGCTTAATCAAACAGTATTTTTCCTTGTTTGAGATATAGCTGATGTTACCTGGAGACAACATTTGTAGAAAATAAGAAGCTCTGTGTTCAATTTTGGTGATACTGACATTTCAGAGCTCTTGATGAATTGACGTGGCAATATATGAGCCTTTCAGAAGGTCACATGAAGCAGTCCATCTACAGTGGATAAAAAAGGTGGCACAAACCTTCCTTGATTTATATATGGATATAATCATGTGGGCCTTTTGTGCCAACTAAAAGAAAAAAATAGATTATGTATTAAGCAGTATGTGTAAATTGAGCTTTACCCCAAAGGTATTCACATATATAAATGCCAACACTTCTAGGAGACATTATTTCTTCTGAATCTGAAATATCAAGCTAGTATAGCATCATTACGAACAAAGCTAGTGGAGGTGATGGAATTCCAGTTGAGCTATTCCAAATCCTGAAAGATGATGCTGTGAAAGTGCTACACTCAATATGCCAGCATATTTGGAAAACTCAGCAGTGACCCAGGACTGGAAAAGGTCAGTTTTCATTCCAATCCCAAAGAAAGGCAATGCCAAAGAATGCTCAAACTACCGCACAATTGCATTAATCTCACACGCTAGTAAAGTAATGCTCAAAATTCTCCAAGCCAGGCTTCAGCAATACGTGAACCGTGAACTTCCAGATGTTCGAGCTGGTTTTAGAAAAGGCAGAGGAACCAGAGATCAAATTGCCAACATCCAACAGATCATCGAAAAAGCAAGAGAATTCCAGAAAAACATCTAATTCTGCTTTATTGACTATGCCAAAGCCTTTGACTGTGTGGATCACAATAAACTGTGGAAAATTCTGAAAGAGATGGGAATACCAGACCACCTGACTTGTCTCTTGAGAAACCTATATGCAGGTCAGGAAGCAACAGTTAGAACTGGACATGGAACAATAGACTGGTTCAAAATAGGAAAAGGAGTACGTCAAGGCTGTATATTGTCACCTTGCTTATTTAACTTCTATGCAGAGTACATCATGAGAAATGCTGGGCTGGAAGAAGCACAAGCTGGAATCAAGATTGCCAGGAGAAATATCCATAACGTCAGATACGCAGATGACACCACCCTTATGGCAGAAAGTGAAGAGGAACTCAAAAGCCTCTTGATGAAAGTGAAAGTGGAGAGTGAAAAAGTTGGCTTAAAGCTCAACATTCAGAAAACGAAGATCATGGCATCCAGTCCCATCACTTCATGGGAAATAGATGGGGAAACAGTGGAAACAGTATCAGACTTTATTTTTGGGAGCTCCAAAATCACTGCAGATGGTGACTGCAGCCATGAAATTAAAAGATGCTTACTCCTTGGAAGGAAAGTTATGACCAACCTAGATAGCATATTCAAAAGCAGAGACATTACTTTGCCAACAAAGGTTCATCTAGTCAAGGCTATGGTTTTTCCAGTGGTCATGTATGGATGTGAGAGTTGGACTGTGAAGAAGGCTGAGCGCCGAAGAATTGATGCTTTTGAACTGTGGTGTTGGAGAAGACTCTTGAGAGTCCCTTGGACTGCAAGGAGATCCAACCAGTCCATTCTAAAGGAGATCAGCCCTGGGTGTTCTGTGGAAGGACTGATGCTAAAGCTGAAACTCCAATACTTTGGCCACCTCATGCGAAGAGTTGACTCATTGGAAAAAATTCTGATGCTGGGAGGGATTGGGGGCAGGAAGAGAAGGGGACGACAGGAGGAGAGGAGGATGAGATGGCTGGATGGCATCACCAACTTGATGGACATGAGTTTGGGTGAACTCTGGGAGTTGGTGATGGACAGGGAGGCCTGGCGTGCTGCAATTCATGGGGTCGAAAAGAGTCGGACACAACTGAGCGACTGAACTGAGCTGAACTGGCATCTAAAGTGTTATCCCTGTAGTTGCACATTTTGGTGGAGAAGGCAATGGCACCCCACTCCAGTACTTTGCCTGGAAAATCCTATGGGCGGAGGAGCCTGGTAGGCTGCAGTCCATGGGGTTGCGAAGAGTCAGACACGACTGATCGACTTCACTTTCACTTTTCACTTTTATGCATTGGAGAAGGAAATGGCAACCCACTTCAGTGTTCTTGCCTGGAGAATCCCAGGGACGGGGGAGCCTGGTGGCTGCCGTCTATGGGGTCATATAGAGTCAGACAGGACTGAAGTGACTTAGCAGCTGCAGCACATTTTGGATTAAGATTGACATCACATTTAGCTTGAGAAATAAGCATCGAAAACTGTGATATTCTTTATGCAGTTCAACATGTATTATCATGTGAAATGATATGAACATGTCCCACTGCTTTCCAGAGTCCAAATCAGATTCCCTTCTACCTTGCTCTGTCTCCCAAGTGATCCCTGGCATAAACATATTATTCATGAATAAATCTCCTCAGTATTTTGGCATAAATTACGAGAACACTTAGACACTTTTCTAGCTGGCACTATCTTGAATGAATACTAAAATCTTCAGTGATGGCTGGGCATAGTTCTAAAAATGGAAGCCCTATTATCATTAAATGAAGTGAAGTGAAGTGAATTGAAAGTCACTCAGTCATGTCTGACTCTTAGCAACCCTATGGACTATACAGGCCATGGAATTCTCCAGGCCAGAATACTGGAGTGGGAGGCCTTTCCATTCTGCAGAGGATCTTTCCAATCTAGGGATCAAACCCAGGTGTCTCCCTCACTGCAGGTGAATTCTTTACCAGGTGCTCCACCAGGGCAGTCCTATTATCATTAAATATCTTTTGTCAAATACTGTACAGATGAATGATTAATCTAGGTCTAGGATCACAGTTGCACAACTTTCAGTACTTTTATATTGTTTTTCTTTTGAAAAGAATGCAGTTGCTATAAACATTGATTATACATTTGTTATAAGAAGGGTTTTGCATGATAATACAGCATTAATTGACAACTCATTGATGCCGTAGATTACTTTTCATCCCATTATATTGGAAAATGATCTTCCAAACCTCCAATAGGTAACTAACATTTTATAGTACATTCAAACAATAATTAACCATTCTTAAGTTGTTTCTAACTTTTGATAATATAAGTAATGCTAACCAGAACATCTTTGCATTTGATTTCATTTCTAATTACCTCCTTAGATGGGGATGTAAGAGAGGACCAAAGTATATGACCATTTTTAAGTTCATGTTATGTATTGCCATATGGTTTCCAGATAAATTATATCAGTTTACATCCCATCAGCATAATATGAGAGTTTCTGTTTCCTATACGTCTCCTAGCTTTTTATGTAAAAATGTACTTTTTGTACTAATTTGATAAAATTACATTTGATAGTACATTTGATGCTAATGCTAAGTCACTTCAGTCGTGTCCGACTCTGTGCGACCCCATAGACGGCAGCCCATCAGGCTCCCCCGTCCCTGGGATTCTCCAGGCAAGAACACTGGAGTGGGTTGCCATTTCCTTCTCCAATGTGTGAAAGTGAAAAGTGAAAGTGAAGTCACTCAGTCGTGTCTGACTCTTAGCGACCCCATGGACTGCAGCCCACCAGGCTCCTCCACCCATGGGATTTTCCAGGCAAGAATACTGGAGTGGGGTGCCATTGCCTTCTCCGAGTACATTTGATAAAATGTACTAATTTGATAGAGAAAATGGCATTTGATTTTTATTTGAATTTTTATATGAACTTTTCTAGATATATGTATGTCCCACTTAACTTTTCTCTTCTGTGACTCACCTATTTATATCTGTTGCCTTTTTTATTTTAAATTAAGGTAAAAGGGAATTTCTTTCATCTTTATGCTTTAAACACTTTCCTAATGAGAAAGGCAAACTTAATTCTATATATGCAATTAAAGTCATAATATACTTATAACTTCTTGCATCATTTTTAAAAGCATTTCTAATAGGAACACTTTAATTTAGCTACTATGCATTTTACTTTTTAATCTCCCTTGATATATTTTAATACATCATCTACAAATGGAGCCCAGAGTACATTGGAAATCTCCTGGTAAGTATGACAGAGATCCTTACGAGTGGTAACATATTCTGCCAAGAGTTTAGGCTCTTCTTGGTTATAGGGCCATGTTTACTAGATTGTTATAGACTGATGAAGTAAGCAATTGTTTCATCCAATCCCCTTAGGCACATTTCACTGTTTGTGAATATGAGAGAATGGAGATTACTTTTAAAGATGGAATTCATTTTATTTCCTTGCAATGTTGATCCCTTGGGTAAGGTCCTTCAAATTAGTATTTAAAATTATTTCTTACTTATCTAAAGATTTCATTAAATTCCTATATTAAATCAACAGTTTATCATTGTTAGGTGAAAACCATGTTGCTAGTCAGAATAAAGATCAAATGAAAATGTTAGGTGGGGCAGCAAAGTCATCTACATATACATCACTAGAAACTGAGTGAACTGAACATCTTATGTAAACCATAAAGCTTATGTCAAAAATCTGTTTTTTTTTTAATTTGCAAATATAGTCTCACTGTTCTGTGGACTCTATTAATAAGAACTACTTTTAGGCTGGTCTTTTGAAATATCTCACATTAAGAACTTACTGAATTAAGCCATCTGAATATTTTCTACTCATTCCAGGCAGTGGACTTATGAATAAGTTACAGAGATATTATAAAATGCTCTAAGCTATTTCAATTGGTTTTAATCAGTCTTCTCATATAGCAGAGTTCAAATAATTTCACAATATTAAAATCATACATCATTCAATGTGATAAAAGGAAAGTGCAAATTTTTTTCTCCCAATAAATCTGAATTTTAATAGTATTTTTTCTTGGATGAAGTTCATACATATTTTATGAAGGGCAAAATTACCATTCAAACTTAAACTTTTTTAAAGGACTTACAATGTGGTCAAACTTTTTTTAAAGCTCTAATTATTTATCTCAAATGAAGTAACTCAGAAAATGAGTGTCTGATGAACAGAATCTTCTGAGAAAGATGACATTACTAGCTTATAACAACCTGCCAGATCCAGACTACTCTGTCTTTCATATACAAAGGATTTTGTCTACTTGTACTCTCAATTCTGGCTATTCTGATTGAATTTTTACTGAAAATATCAATAAAACACATATGTTTGTTTTCTTAAGAATTTAGTTATATATATTACAACTCTAGATTCTATGTCAAACTATTGGGAAGCCAAAGTTAGCCCCATGAGGGAAGAAAATATAAAAGGTGTCTTATTCACTTAGGAAGCCCAAACAAAGCAAAACAAAACAAAAAACAATACATAATGAAGGCAGTACCTTCTTTAATTAGGAAGATTAAAATGCAACATAGAAGCTTTTTGCTTTTAAAGTGAATCTCTAAAAATATTACCATAAAAGCTTAAGTCCTGCCTATACATACTGGTAGTTTCCAAACTGTCCGTTTCAACAAGTTAAATATCAGTGAATACCAACAATGTGCTGAAAAGAGAATAAAGAGAAAATTAATGACTTTTGGGAAGTAGGCAACAGAGTGATGAAAAGTTAAGTTGAAAATATGAACATAGACTATATATGTATACAGGCTCTTCTTTAGCAAATTATACACATGCCACACAGAAACAGAAAGTAGCATTTCTTATTTTTTCAATTAGCCTATTATGTGAAGTATAACAAAATGAGTAAACCAGTCTGGGATCCTTTTTTATTTACTTTGAACAGAAATTACTGTTCTTGTTACACAATAATTTGGAACTGAAAGAAAAATATGTATCCTGAGAGTTTAGTAGTTTTCAGAAATACTAAGTGAAAATTTTTGAATACTTCATTTAAGTATTTTCTGTGATATATGATTGGTTTGCAATGAAGGAAGATGGAAATCTACCTTGAGTGAAATAAATAATAGTTATACATAAAGTTAATATGAAAATTCAGTTGGATACAGACACTCATGATCTCTCAGGGCTCCAAGAATTTTTCTTGGATTATAGTTTTTCACTTTCTTACATTGCAGATGCCAGTGATGTCAATTAGGTATTGAGACCTTTTGTTTTCTTGGAACTAATGAACTCTATAAACCACTTTCTTAGAAGTTTCACAGAATCTGAGGTTGATTAGTGAGTTACATACCCAGATTAAGGTCCTTATCCTAAAGGAAAAAAGATATATGTTTTGGAAGATTGTAATAACTGATGTTGAAAACAACTGGTTTTAAACACACACGGCATGGAGATAAAGGAATCGTTATTTATTTCTTAGATTCCACTGAGCCACCAGGGGAGCCCTCAAAGCAGTAGTGGATCAATTCAAACTTCCTTTGATCAGGAGTGCATTTACTTATTTTCAAGTTTAACTTTAATTTCAAGTAAGTTTTTAAGACTAATTAATTTAGTTGAATGAGGTTTGGTTATAGCATTTTGTCTGGTGTATTGAAAAAAACAATTTTTACCTTAAAAAGGCATTAGCAATTAAAACCAAGACTGGCTTATAGGGAATACATTTTTGAGTCAATTTTTTCCATAGGAAATCATCTAGACATAATGATGCCCGCTATTTGATTATAAAAACAGCTTTTTGGTTTCATATAATGTAAATTCAGAATATTTATCATGT
Organism: Bos grunniens; assembly: GCF_055505025.1. Classification (NCBI taxonomy): domain Eukaryota; kingdom Metazoa; phylum Chordata; class Mammalia; order Artiodactyla; family Bovidae; genus Bos; species Bos grunniens. The sequence goes on from NC_141168.1 coordinate 99,765,344, forward strand.
TCAACAAGCATTGTGACACAGTGGATTTATTGTGCCCCCAGTGAATTTGGATTCCTGACTGTTTTCTGATTAACTGACACATTATTGATCTATTGGGATGAACTGCACTTAAAAATCAGAATACTTCTTGTGTCTTTGTTTATAAGAAATATCATTTTCATGTTTCATGTATATGTTTTGGAAATTGTTCTAGTTATAATAATTTTCAGGATATGTATAGAAAGACAAAAATACACATCTTCTTACATATCTTTGGGTCATAATTCATCACCAAAATATATATTTTTTTATGATTAATTATTGTATTGTTCTTTCATAGCTAATACAAGAATATTATTTTAACTTTTACATTAGTGACTAGGTAATATAATAAAATAACTAAATCTGTGAAGTAATAAAAGAGATTATTAAATAATGTTTAAAATAGTTTAAATGGCATATTTACAAAGATAAAATCATGTACTATGGTTTTAAATCCAATTTATCTAATCCTTATTTTGTTATCAAGGTAGTCTGTATATACAGAATGATACATATTTACATGGTGGAGGGGTTGTAGTTCCTGCTGTGTCTGCTTTGACATTAAATCACCATAGTGTAGGTAAATGTAGGTTTTGTTCTATGTAAATAAATGAGATGATGGGTCTTTTTACTAATCCATATTTACATGTATTATCCAGATTTTCACTGTTGACAGTGAATCTTGTTAATAGCCATCCTGTTTTATGGAAATGTATGTGGAAAAGTTAAATACCATGTAAACATAGGGATCAGTCCTGGGTGTTCATCGGAAGGACTGATGCTGAAGCTGAAACTCCAATACTTTGGCCACATCATGTGAAGAGTTGATTCATTGGAAAAGACTCTGATGCTGGGAGGGATTGGGGGCAGGAGAAGAAGGGGACGACAAAGGATGAGATGGCTGGATGGCATCACCAACTCGATGGACATGAGTCTGAGTGAACTCCGGGAGTTGGTGATGGACAGGGAGGCCTGGCCTGCTGCGATTCATGGGGTCGCAAAGAGTCGGACATGATTGAGGAACTGAACTGAACTGAACTGAATGTAAATATGTTATAATTTAAATCCATTATTAAATTTAGTAATCCAATAAGCTGAAATACTTAAATAATGTTTGGTATAGGAAGAGATCTCTTTACTTGCTCAAATGTTCATTAAGTTGTTCAGATGCTTAGTGTCACACAGCTCAATGTCTGTGAAGAGTTAACAGCTTTGGGTGAGGGAGAAATTTCAGGACACCAGCTTTTGAAAAAATAAAACACAACTTTCCAGGCAGAGGTATATTTACCAAAAGCTAATGAAACAGGTGTTTCAGGGCCTCTTATTATCACTGGCTATTTACTTCCAGGGCCTTGTAAGGGACCATGGCAATGTGTGTGAACACAGTTTTTTTGGTAACTTTTGCAAAAGCAAAATATTTTATCTGAAATTTACTAAGACTGGCCTCCCTTCACCTTGTTTTCTTTGTGAAAGTTAAGAAAGTGAAAGTGTTTTCTTTGTACTTTCCTCATTTTAAGTGGGACTGGAGTGACGCAGCAATTTGTGAGATATGTCTAAAAACAAGTGGAGTTGGTGATGCACTGAGATTAAGTTTAATATGGTATAGTTATGTGGTTCACAGTCTCTTACATGAATAGTTACATAAGAGCTAGCTGTCTCTGTGTAGGAATGGCTTTCTACCATCCATCATACCAATTTGGCTGGTGTCATTATCAGGAGTCCAAATTCCTACTGCTTCCTACATTCCTTGGGGCAAGGAATAGCAACTTTATTTGGAGAGCTAGCAGACCAAGAAGATAGTGGACTGGTGTCTCAAAGAACCATCTTGTGTGGTGAGCTTAATCGCTCAGTCGTGTCTGACTCTTTGAGACCCCATGGACTTGGCTCACCAGGCACCTCTGTCCATGGGGATTCTCCAGGCAAGAATACTGGAGTGGGTTTCCATGTGCTACTTCAGGGGATCTTCCCATCCCAGTTAAAATTCAGGCTTCTTTATACTACCAGAGGAGGGGGTGTGGCTGGTTGTTGCAAACTTCTTGGTGCCAGAATCCTTTGTTTTTGCAGCTGTTTATGTAGGTTTGATTACAAACGTGCTGTAAACCTCCAACAAAACAATTGTTATTTACTGTTACACACCTTTCTCTGTGAATGGAAAAGTATTATACCTTTAAAGGTCAGAGCCTTAAGAATGGGCTACCATGCATATTTCAGGTCATAAGCAACATTCTTTTAGAGAGGTGTAGAGCCAACATGACTAAGCACAGGCAACAGAGCACAAGGGTTAGAGCTAAAGAAATAGATCCAATATGAAGTCAGATTTCTTCTTCTCTGCTAAATCACGTCACAAAGATATTAGCACCTGAGTCAGAACCTTTATAAACATGCCCAACAACATCTAACACTAGAAGTGTAGAAATGGATGAAAAATTTGTCTAAAAATAGACATACTCAAAAGCTAGTCTGTAAAAATTTGACCTAGCTTTACAGCCTACAAACAAAGGAAACAGCAACCCTAAAACTTTATGTGATAGCACTAGTGGTAAACAGTGAAACTGAAATTATTTTTTCTAAATTATTATTAATGACAAAACATTTCAGTCACCTATGCTGAAGTATTGAATTATCTTCCTATTTTATGTTTTAAGTGCTATAATATTGCTTTATGTGAGGAGGCACTCAAAAACTATCATCCAAAAATGCATGAAAATGTATTTTAGAAGTGAGGGAATTATTAATAAAAGTACTGCGATTGTGATTTTTCTCTTTCTAAATATTTCTCCCTTTTGTATGCCTAATTTTATATATTTTTTAAAATAAAGAGGGCCCAGATTATATAAACTCATAAAACTTGGTTCTGTCCCTTAAGGAATTTACAAAGAACTCCAAAAGGAGAATCTTTAGGAAGGAAGAAGTAATCCAACAACCTCTTTGTCATGACTTTCTAACTTGAATTCTGATGCTGTCACCACAGTCAGCTTTCAGGGAGACAGATTAATTTCTCTTTATTTAAATCCCTTTAAATTTCCTTTCTTGACCCTCAAAGAGAAAGTTTGCATCAAAAATATTACAGTTAGACATTTTTTCATGGTAGCGTCAGTTCAGTTCAGTGTCGCTCAGTCATGTCCAACTCTTTGTGACTCCATAAACTGCAGCACGCCAGGCCTCCCTGTCCATCATCAACCCCCGGACTTCACCCAAACTCATGTCCATTGAGTCGGTGATGCCATCCAACCATCTCATCCTCTGTCCTGCCCTCAATCTTTCCCAGCATCAGGGGCTTTTCAAATGAGTCAGCTCTTCACATCAAGTGGCCAAAGTATTGGAGTTTCAGCTTCCACATCAGTCCTTCCAATGAACACCCAGGACTGATCTCCTTTAGGATGGACTCGTTGGATCTCCTTGCAGTCCAAGGGACTCTCAAGAGTCTTCTCCAACACCACAGTTCAAAAGCATCAAATCTTCAGCGTTCAGCTTTCTTCACAGTTCAACTCTCACATCCATACATGACCACTGGAAAAACCATAGCCTTGACTAGATGGACCTTTGTGGACAAAGTAATGTCTCTGCTTTTGAATATGCTGTCTAGGTTGGTCATAACTTTTCTTCCAAGGAGTAAGTGTCTTTTAATTTCATTGCTGCAATCACCATCTGCAGTGATTTTGGAGCCCCCCAAAATAAAATCAACCATTGTTTCCACTGTTTTCCCATCTATTTGCCGTGAAGTGATGGGAAAGTGCTGCACTCAATATGTCAGCAAGTTTGGAAAACTCAGCAGTGGCCACAGGACTGGAAGAGGTCAGTTTTTATTCTAATCCCAAAGAAAGGCAATGTCGAAGAATCCTCAAATTACCACACAATTGTACTCATCTCACACGGAGCTAGTAAAGTAATGCTTAACATTCTCCAAGCCAGGCTTCAGCAATACGTGAACCGTGAACTTCCTAATGTTCAAGCTGGTTTTAGAAAAGGCAGAGGAACCAGAGATCAAATTGCCAACATCCAATGGGTCATTGAAAAAGCAAGAGAGTTCCAGAAAAACATCTATTTCTGCTTCATTGACTATGCCAAAGCCTTTGACTGTGTGGATCACAATAAACTGAAAATTTTTCAAGAGATGGGAATACCAGACCACCTGACCTGCCTTTTGAGAAATCTGTATGTAGGTCAGGAAGCAATAGTTAGAACTGGACATGAAACAACAGACTAGTTCCAAATAGGAAAAAGAGTACGTTAAGGCTGTATGTTGTCACCCTGCTTATTTAACTTATATGCAGAGTACATCATGAGAAATGCTGGGCTGGAAGAAGCACAAGCTGGAATCAAGATTGCCAGGAGAAATATCACTAACCTCAGATATGCAGATGACACCACCCTATGGCAGAAAGTGAAGAAGAACTAAAGAGCCTCTTGATGAAAGTGAAAGAGGAGAGTGAAAAAGTTGGCTTAAAATTCAACATTCAGAAAACTAAGATCATGGCATCTGGTCCCATCACTTCATGGGAAATAGATGGGGAAACAGTGGAAACAGTGGCTGACTTTGTTTTTCTGGGCTCCAAAATCATTGCAGATGGTGACTCCAGCCATGAAATTAAAAGACACTTACTCCTTGGAAGAAAAGTTATGACCAACCTAGACAGCATATTCAAAAGCAGAGACATTACTTTGTCCACAAAGGTTCGTCGAGTCAAGGCTATGGTTTTTCCAGTGGTCATGTATGGATGTGAGAGGTGGACTATAAAGAAAACTGAGTGCCAAAGAATTGATGCTTTTGAACTGTGGTGTTGGAGAAGACTCTTGAGAGTCCCTTGGACTGCAAGGAGATCCAACCAGTCCATTCTAAAGGAGATCAGTCCTGGGTGTTCATTGGTAGGACTGATGTTAAAGCTGAAACTCCAATACTTTCACCTGATGTGAAGAGCTGACTCATTTGAGAAGCCCCTGGTGCTAGGAAAGATTGAGGATGGGTGGAGAAGGGGAGAACAGAGGATGAGATGGTTGGATGGCATCACCCACTCAATCGACATGGGTTTGGGTGAACTCTGGGAGTTGGTGATGGACAGGGAGGCCTGGCGTGCTGTGGTTCATGGGGTCGCAAGGAGTCAGACAAAACTGAGTGACTGAACTGAACTGAACTGATGGGACCGGATACCATGATCTTAGTTCTCTGAGTGTTGAGCTTTAAGCCAACTTTTCACTCTCCTCTTTCACTTCCCTCAAGAGGCTCTTTAGTTCTTCTTCACTTTCTGCCATAGGGTGGTGTCATCTGTGTATCTGAGGTTATTGATATTTCTCCTGGCAATCTTGATTCCAGCTTGTGTTTCCTCCAGCCCAGCATTTCTCATGATGTACTCTGCATATAAGTTAAATAAGCAGAGTGACAATATACAGCCTTGATGTACTCCTTTTCCTATTTGGAACCAGTCTGTTGTTCCATGTCCAGTTCTAACTGTTGCTTCCTGACCTGCATACAGGTTTCTCAAGAGGCATGTCAGGTGGTCTGGTGTCTTTTTCAGAATTTTCCACAGTTTGTTGTGATCCACACAGTCAAAGGCTTTGGCATAGTCAATGAAGCAGAAATAGATGTTTTTCTGGAACTCTCTTGCTTTCTCAATGATCCAGAAAATGTTGGCGATTTGATCTCTGATTCCTCTGCCTTTTCTAAAACCAGCTTGAACATCTGGACATTCACGGTTCATGTATTGCTGACGCCTGGGTCAGAGAATTTTGAGCATTACTTTACTAATGCTAGTAGTGTCAGGGGAGTGTGTAATTTCCTCAATTCTGTCTCGTCACAATAAAAATTTGTAGCAATGGATGTTAAAGCCCTCAGCACATCACAGCTCTTGGACAGTGTTATAGCTCCATGTTACAGCTCAGTTTTATTTAGAAAATACATCCTCCAGGTGTGAGGGCATGCTGACCCAAAAGACACGGAGAGAGAGAAAGACAGAAAGAGCGCGAGAGAGAAAAAGAGAGAGAGCGTGAGTGGGAGAGAGACCCTGGCCCTTTGGCTCCTCTTTTTATGTGTTTTTTCCTCCCCCTGGGCCTGCCCTATGTAAGTCGGGCTAGCGAGGAGTGCTGTTTGTTCTAATGAGGTTTCTCACTCCAGTACTCAGACCTTCCTTTGTTCTATTTTCACTGGCTTTTCCCTTTCTTGTCTTTTAGCCACTGCCATTCTGGACTCCTTTTTCCTATTCTGACTACCTAACAGTAGGATTATGAGTGGTTTTTAAAATATATCTTCTTTTGACAGTGTTTATATTCATTGTCTATATTGAAAAGTACTTTTATTTTAGAAATTAAAACTGTAATTTTAAAGAACTTGGCTTAAGCACAAAGTGAAAACTATCTTTGTTCTCGTTGCTACTGCTGCTGCTAAGTCACTTCAGTCGTGTCCGACTCTGTGCAACCCCATAGATGGCAGCCCACCAGGCTCCCCCGTCCCTGAGATTCTCCAGGCAAGAATACTGGAGTGGGTTGCCATTTCCTTCTCCAATGCATGAAAGTGAAAAGTGAAACTGAAGTCGCTCAGTCGTGTCCGACTCTGAGCGACCCTATGGACTGCGGCCTACCAGGGTCCTCCGTCCATGGGATTTTCCAGGCAAGAGTACTGGAGTGGGGTGCCATTGCCTTCTCCGTTGTTCTCATTAGCATGGTTCAATTGATACTAAATTTACATGATTGAATATTTATTTACTACAGGCCAGGCCAATGGCACCCCATTCCAGTACTTTTGCCTAGAAAATCCCATAGACAGAGGAGCCTGGTGGTCTGCAGTCCATGGGGTCGTGAAGAGTCGGACATGACTGAGCGACTTCACTTTCACTTTTCACTTTTATGCATTGGAGAAGGAAATGGCAGCCCACTCCAGTGTTCTTGCTTGGAGAATCCCAGGGACAGGGAAGCCTGGTGGGCTGCTGTCTATGGGGTTGCACAGAGTTGGACATGACTGAAGCGACTTAGCAGCAGCAGCAGCAGCAGGCCCTAGAATTAACTAATTTGTTACAATGTTAATTTTAAATGCATGAAAAAAAGAAACTGAAAAAATCATATGATATGTGCTAAATATTTAATCTTACACAGCATTGTTTTTTGAGGGAAACAGTTTATACTTTGTATATTATCTTGCATGTCTTATCCTGTTTGAGCAATCTGTGCAGAGATTTGAGTGATTATCTCAGAAGTCTTCCCTCTCTCTTGCTTCTTAGGTCTCTTCTTGTCTGCATAGACCTCCTGTGGATAGAAGTAAGGGATAATTGGGGTTAAAGGCTATGGTGTACTAAATCTTTTTGCCCCCATTTCTCATGTTGAAATTCTAACCCCCATTTTAATTTAGGTTTAGGAGGTGGGGTCTTTGGGAGGTAACTGAGTCTAGATTAGGTCATGAAGGTGGGGCCCTCATGAGCCAATTAATGCCCTTAAAGGAAGAGACAGCAGAGTTTGACTTTACCATGTTATGATACAGCAAGAAGAAGGTCATCTGCAAACCAGGAAGAAGGTTTTCACCAGACACTGTATCTGCTGGTACCTTGATTGTGGGCTTCTCAGGCTCCAGAACTGTCAGAAATATGTTTGTTGTTTAAGCCACCAAGTCTGTGGTATTTTGTTAGAGCAGCTTGAGCAAACTGAGACAAGAGACCCATCTCTGATGGGAGTGTTGCATGGCTGGTATTCTTCCAAGTTTCCAGAAAAGACAAACAACCTTCCACACACCATCTCCTCACACCATCTCTTTCTCTTATTTTCTCTTTTCACTCTGAATAATGGTTATCTTCCCATGGGGTGATAATTCCCATTCACACGTAGGAAGCACTTCAACCTCTGTTGGTGAGAATATCCCTTGAAGAGAGAGCTTCTCTTTGTTCTTTATGAATGGCTTGAGTTAGCAAAGCTATTTCAGGGTTCAAACCAAGCCTCTAGAAGCCTGTGCTGCTTCAAGGTTTTAGGAAGAGGGATTTTGCTACAGAGAGAGGAACTTGCCTTCCAAAAGGGAACTGGAAGGAGGAAGAGTGTGCCAGGCAGAGTCTTTGATGAAAACTGAAAAGGGCTGAAGGATACAAAAGGATGAATGAGAACTTCTGAGATATTTATTGTGAAATGTGCAATATAGACCCTCTCTTTTGAATCCTGGGTGACACTATTCAGAAATCTTTGATTTGATGTATAGGCTTGAAGCCTCTTCACTCTTTGGAAAAGGAGGCTTAAACAAGAGCTGAGACCTGGATTCCACGGGTAAAGGAGCCAGAGGTCAGCAGGAGTGCTGACACCTAGGTCACTTACAATAAATTATGGTGAATAAATTAATGATAAGAATCAAGACACACATGAATTATTTCAATAAAACTGTAAGAAAGTACATAGAGATGTAGGTAAAATGTGAAGATGACTGATTTATTATAGAATGAATATGGAATTTATGGCCAAAGGTCTATGGATTTGAGAGCTCTGTATGTTGTTTGCTTGTGGTCTATTCTTGACAAGTAACTTCAATTTTCCAAGTTTCTGTTTTCTACCTGTAAAATGTCTGATGCCCTTATCTGTAAAATAGCTGCAACAATTTGTATAACTTCTCTGAATAGTTTTTTTGGTAAGAATTTTTGATAAATGGTGTGAAACTGCATTATTAGAAACCGGAAATTACTAGGTAGGAAGTTAGGCATGAGCAATTAGGGGTGGCCTCGCCAAAAAAGACTCAAGCTGGTCTTTAAACTCCACCCCAGACATACCCTCATGCAGCCCAAGAGAGCTCACAGATGTGCTACAAATTAATCACAGAAACTTCTTGAACTCTAGCACATGTGCCCTTAAAACACAGCTGTGTCCTCAAGTGACTTCAGGCAGTCGGGAGTTCCTTAACTGTCGTAAATATTCTACACATACATATGATTATAATAGACTGAATTATGGGAAAGGCATGCATATCAGAGCCTGTTGTTATGTAAGTTGCAATTGTCAGTCAAAACTGTCAGTCCATACCCACCTAAATGAATATGTAAAAGCCCTGTCTTGAAAACTCCCATACCTCATCATTCCTGTGCCAGTGCCTCTCTTGGCTTGGCCCACCTCTCCCTTATGGTGTTATTTCTGTTCCTTACTTAATAAACTTGTTTTTGCCACAGATAAGGCCTCGGATTCTTCTCTGTGGCCTTACCAAGAACCTAGGCCCACAAGGGAGGGTCCTCTTTGACCCTCCCCCATGCTGTAACAGAACCCTTATATACATGGCCACTCTAGTCTATGATTAGAAAACAAGGTCATAATTTTTCCTACTATATGGTAACACTAAATCCCACTAGTCCAACTAATAAAATTAGCTCTAAGCTTCTTCCTAGTTTTTTACGTTTTCCAGGCTATTGCCTCACATGTATCCAGGATTTAGAGCTATCCTTCTGTGGGAAAACTGCTGATGCTTCCCCAAGCCTTGGTACAGGTAAGACACTGTGTGCTCCTATTTCCCACAGTACAACTGAGAGCAGGCTGTGACTTTTATCATCTAGAATTTGTTGAAGCGACGCATTAAAATAGAAGCATTACTTCTAGGGCAACTTCCAATTTGCATTAGAGTCTGTTAAACTAATTAAACAAAATGAATCATTAGGCTGAGGTGGCTCTAATGCCATGGCAGTGATGTAAGCAAACCAAAGTCTAAGCCTGTAAATGCCTCAAGGTTAAGAAATCAAAACCCAAGGTCAACCAATCACAAACAATTTAGGCTTTAAGCCACTACCAATCAATAATCTCTTTGCTTTGCTTCTCTCTTCTCTGCAGAAGAGTCTCCCAGAGCTCCTATCCATGGAGCATTCTTAACCACTTCCAGTTTGGCACTGTCTGATTCCAATCAACTTTTGCTCAAATAAACTCATGAATTTTTTTTAAACTTCACTTTATACTGGAGTATAATTAACAATGTTGTGATAGTTTCAGGGAAACCCCACTTCCATAGTTGATTAACAATGTTGTGATGGTTTCAGGCGTACAGCAAAGTGATTCAGTCATACATATACATGTATCAAATCTTTTTCAAATAATTTTCCTGGTTAGATTATTACAGAGTTTTGTAGACTTGTAAAATTTTTAATATGCCTCAGTAAGTCTTTTAGCACGTCCCTCAGAGGCGAGCCATTCTCTACAAAGGAGAAGCCAGTTCACCTATCACTGAAGGCACCAGGCATTTTCTCACCTCACAGTCCAGGCCCAACTACCTATTCTCTAAGGAGAAAGCAGATTCTCACCTGCCAAGGCCACGGCCTTTCGCATTTCCTATCTCACACTTAATCCTTCCTGGGTTTCTAGACAGTGAAATCATATCCCTTCCCTTTAGCTTGGTACTTTTACCACAAGGAAGGGTCCAGTCCTGTGAACCACTGAAGACTGTCAAAGTATTTGATGACACATTTATCTAAGTTTGACTTGTGTACACACATGCACACACAGAGTTCAGTTCAGTCGCTCCATCGTATCTGCCTCTTTGCAACCCCATGGACTGCAGCACGCCAGGCTTTCCTGTCCATCACCAACTCCTGGAGCTTACTCAAACTCATGTCCATTGAGTCAGTGATGCCATCTAACCATCTCATCCTCTGTCGTCCCCTTCTCCTCCTGACTTCAGTCTTTCTCAGCATCAGGGTCTTTTCCAAGGAGTCAGTTCTTCACATCAGGTGACCAGAGCATTGGAGTTTCAGCTTCAGTGTCAGTCCTTCCAGTGAAGATTCAGGACTGATTTCCTTTAGGATTGACTGGTTTGATCTCCTTCAGTCCAAGGGACTCACACACACACACATAACTAATGCAGTACAAATAGTCCATTCCACACTATGTGCTGTGCCATCAAAATTCCATCCTTCTAGCTTACAATCTTTGGTCCAGTTAGCTGGGTTGGAGGGAAAATGATCCTGATAATCTGTAAGCAAAATACTTGGCTAAGATTATCTCCCAGGGAGAAAATGATCGTTTTCAGCAAATGGCCTCTCCTTGTACTGATTTAACACATGTTTCTTGGTCTGAAACATCTGCTTTGGGCTATTTCATGGTACTATGATTGCCCAGGAACTATGAGGAAGCAATAATTTCCAATAAAAAGCCCTACCAAAGGAATCCTCCACAGAAAAAAAGAACATTTGCCTGAAAGACAAAGCACTGTCTCTATCCAAGGAGGCAGGATCTATCTGTAATTTTCCCCAAAGGCAGTTTTTCCAGCCACAGAAAAATATTTAGATGTCATGCTCTGCTCAATTTCTTATATATTATATAATCATTGGCTGCTGCTGCTGCTGCTAAGTCACTTCAGTAGTGTCCGACTCTGTGTGACCCCACAGACGGCAGCCCACCAGGCTCCCCCATCCCTGGGATTCTCTAGGCAAGAACACTGGAATCGGTTGCCATTTCCTTCTCCAATTCATGAAAGTGAAAAGTGAAAGTGAAGTCGCTTAGTCGTATCCGACTCAGCAACCCCATGGACTGCAGCTATAATTTAAAAAGATTAAAATGACAGAAAATGCTCTTAATATATAATACAAATATATGATTAAACGTAAACAGTGGAAACAATGTCAGACTTTATTTTTTGGGGCTCCAAAATCACTGCAGATGGTGACTGCAGCCATGGAATTAAGATGCTTACTCCTTGGAAGGAAAGTTATGACCAAACTAGATAGCATATTGAAAAGCAGAGACATTACTTTGCCAACAAAGGTCCGTCTAGTCAAAGCTATGGTTTTTCCAGTGGTCATGTATGGATGTGAGAGTTGGACTGTGAAGAAGGCTGAGCGCTGAAGAATTGATGCTTTTGAACTGTGGTGTTGGAGAAGACTCTTGAGAGTCCCTTGGACTGCAAGGAGATCCAACTGGTCCATTCGGAAGGAGATCAGCCCTGGGTGTTCTTTGGAAGGACTGATGCTAAAGCTGAAACTCCAGTACTCTCGCCACCTCATGCGAAGAGTTGACTCATTGGAAAAGACTCTGATGCTGGGAGGGATTGGGGATAGGAAGAGAAGGGGACGACAGAGGATGAGATGGCTGGATGGCATCACTGACTCGATGGACCTGAGTCTGAGTGAACTCTGGGAGTTGGTGATGGACAGGGAGGCCTGGCGTGCTGTGATTCATGGGGTCGCAAAGAGTCGGAAATGACTGAGCGACTGAACTGAAAGTATGTCTTAGAATTTGAATACTTATGCCTTTTTATAACTTCTAGAATAAACAATAGAATAAGTTATTACACTATCAACAAACATTAAAAGTCAAACATGTCAGCATTTTGTGTGCATATTTAGTAAACAATGTATAATAAAAATTTTCTTTTATTATGAAATTAATTAATGTGCATTATTCTTGAACATGTCTAGATTAAAAAAATTTTAGCCCAAAATAATTTTAATGCTTAGTGTCCTTATTTACAAATAGAAATTTCATTTCCAAATATACTGGCCAATGAGTTAGTAGGGTTTTCTACTTGTAATAATCTTTTGCTGCTGCTGCTAAGTCGCTTCAGTTGTGTCCAACTCTGTACGACCCCATAGATGGCAGCCCACCAGGCTCTACCCTCCCTGGGATTCTCCAGGCAAGAACACTGGAGTGGGTTGCCATTTCCTTCTCCAATGCATGAAAGTGAAAAGTGAAAGTGAAGGCGCTCAGTCATGTCTGACTCTTCGCGACCCCATGGACTGCAGCCCACCAGGATCCTCCATCCATGGGATTTGCCAGGCAAGAATACTGGAGTGGGGTGCCATTGCCTTCTCCGAATAATCTCTTAGGTCATTTCAAATACAGTACCATCATTATAAATTTCTTCATGCTAAAGACTAAAGCATAACCATTCACTTCATACAGTTATACAGGTGTATGTAACAATAAAGTGATGACATACAGTTTTATCTATTATAAACAAAAATAATAATATATCATAAAAATAAAAAATTATTACAAAACAATAATTAAATGTAAGTAATTAGTCACACAGAAAAAGTCTGGAAGGATGTAAATTTTTTCTTCATACATTCAGTTTTCTAGTTTAAACATCTATTACTTCAACCTTAAAATATAGCTTTATTGAGTTGATATTAATAGCAAACATGGATAAAATGTAAAATCAAACTGGAGAATCAGAAAAACCTTTTTAGGTGTTCATTATGAACATGTAAATCTAATGAACATAGTTTAAATTACAGATTGGTTAATTATTAATTGAGCCTTTAATTCTCAGAAACAGTGTTAGCTTGTTTAATTGATATTGAGGCCACATTATCTTACTCTTATTTTATATTTTATTCTTGGATCCTTCTGATACCTCTATCTAAAACTAGCACCAGTTTTACTTCCTTTATAGTTGAATAGAATAAAATTATTGATTTTACTTGTTAATTATCTGTTTCTTCTAATAGAATATAAGTTTCACGAGGTCTAGATCTGGCTTTGTTCATTCTAGTACTTCAGTTTCATGCATTGTTTACAGCAGGTGTCCAATGAGAAAACTGATAAACTCTGACTCAAAAACTTTTTCATTCAGATTATCTGGCTTTAGTCCATCAAATAGGTCCTGTTGGTGTGTTGCAATGAACTAGTGATATGTTTTCATCACACTGTTACTATAAATCCTGTTGGTTTTAAACCTAAATGCATGTTACTAGCATGGATACAGGAAACCTTATCTTATTCATTGTGTGTGCTGACATTATTCTTTGCTTTATTTTATTTTCTCTATTTATGGCCTTTTGAATTCAATATATTTATTTTTTCATGTTCTCTTATCATGTTTATTTATAAGGATGCTTTAAATTCTCTTGAAAATGAGAAAGGTGGATAAGGAAGAACATAAAGAAGAGCATACATTTGATATGAACTGATTATAATTAGAATGACTATAATTTATCACTTAAACCATGGCATTTTTTGAGAGTGAAATAGAAAGTCTGTAATAATTACATCAACAAAGCAGCTATTTCTAGAAAAATAAGATGTCGCTCTAATTGTAATAACTTCACGTTTGGCAAGATATAGAAAGTTGTAAATACAAAAATAATGAGCCAGGAAACATGTGCTCTAGCTTGGTCTAGCCAGGTCTTTGGGACAATGACACAGAGCGTGGTCCTCTACTCTCCAACTGGTGTTCTCTGTGCATGTAGCTTCACTCTCCTTTTCCTAATCCATCCTTTTCTGGAATATTTTTTTACATACAGTACAGAAGTTCATTTGTATCACTCTATTCTCAAGGTACAGATTATTCTTTCTGTATTGTCATCCACTAAGTTATCCTACGAACTCATGCAACTCAAGCAAAAGCTGAATGTTTCTCAGTACTATATTCTGGATTTCTGTCTCAGAACTCTCCTTGAGGCAAGGAACACAGAGAAGACTATACTACATACCTAAGCAGAAAAAAGATGAAATATTGGAAGGAAGAGAAAGATGGACTGATACTTCAAAATATTATTCCACCAAACCTCTCACAACTGGGTCCAGTTCAGTTCAGTTCAGTTGCTCACTTGTATCCAACTGTTTGTGACCCCAAGAACTGCAGCACGCCAGGCCTCCCTGTCCATCACCAACTCCCGGAGCTTACTCAAACTCATGTCCATAGCATCGGTGATGCCATCCAACCATCTCATCCTCTGTCATCCTCTTCTCCTCCTGCCTTCAATCTTTCCCAGTATCAGGGTCTTTCCCAAGGAATCAGGTCTTCTCATCAGGTGGCCAAAGTATTGGAGTTTCAGCTTCAGCATCAGTCCTTCCAATGAAGATTCAGGACTGATTTCCTTTAGGATGGACTGGTTGGATCTCCTTGCAGTCCAAGGCACTCTCAAGAGTCTTCTCCAACACAACAGTTCAAAAGCATCAATTCTTCAGTGCTCAGCTTTCTTTATAGTCCAACTCTCACATCCATATATGACTACTGGAAAAACCATAGCTTTGACTAGACAGACCTTTATTGGCAAAGTAATGTCTCTGTTTTTTAATATGCTGTGTAGGTTCTTCATAGCTTTTCTTCCAAGGAGCAAGTGTCTTTTAATTTCATGGATGCAGTCACCATCTGCAGTGATTTTGTAGCACAAAAAAATAAAGTCTCTCACTGTTTCCACTTCCCCATCTATTTGCCATGAAGTGATGGGACCAAACACCATGATCTTAGTTTTCTGAATGTTGAGCTTTAAGCCAACTTTTTCAATCTCCTTCACAACTGGGTCCATTCCGGCCTATTTTTCTCCTTAATGTCTTTGCATGAGTAGTGTAAACTAAGACCCAGGGCAGCCAAAAAAAAAAAGAAAAGAATGTTTCTAACTCCTGTCCATGGCTATATAGACAGAAGATATAAATAATATTTTATTAAAAATTGATTTGTGGATATTTCAGGAAGGCTGATATGCAATACGTGATAAATGCTTCTGGTCAACAAAAAAAGATGTCACTAAAAGTGAATAGAAAAAACTTCACAGTTTTTCTCAGCAACCAGCAAACAAAAATGTAGAGGCCAGCACGACAGCCTCTATATAGAATAAACTGGAAGGAGTTAGACAAAGGCTCTGTAGGTGACTGTGGAGATACTGAATAATTAAGACAGAAAAGATACTTCAAAGAGTTTCTAGTTCAAGGTGTGTTTTCTTCACCTTAGTATTTCTGGAAAATGAGAACTTACATAGTTGTTATTCATATGAAGGCCAAAATATATATTAGAATATGTGGTTTTAACTTCTATGATCAATCATTAACTGTGCACAGACAATTTTCTTCATTTTAGGAGATGGCTGCCATGTATGGACAAGAATAGAGTTTTACAGTTTGCATCAAGACTGTCCAACATCAGTCCACCGATGAGTAATAGCATAGCAGTGAACTGCAGATATAGCTTGAGTTTCATACATGTCAATTCAGTCCAAACAATGTTATCATCAGTATTTAACACTTGATTAGGTACTGGACAATCAGAGATACATGAACAAGGCTTTGATCCTCAAGTAGCTTAGAGTTTAGTAAGTGAGATAAACCTAGAAACAGATCAAATTTCAATATCATGAGATAAAAGAAAATGTTCTACAGGGCAAGAGCAGAGTTCAGCTTTTATAATGTAAAGTCATAAAGCAGGAAGTGTGAGAGTAAAGGCTGAGAAATTAGACACAGTCCAGATATGGAAAATAGTGTGCTTAAAAGTAGAAAATTATTCAAGTAAGTTAATACAACATAAGTGTATTTGTGTGTTGATGATAATATACAATAAGTTAGGTCCTACATGTGTTGAATGAAGAAGTTAATTATGTATATCTCAAGCTCTGACAGCAGTTCAGGACTGGAGATTGACATTGATGGGTTGGTGAATATGAATAACAGATAAAAATATGAGAGACTACTATACAGGCAAAGTGAGAACAAGAGGCCAAATAAGGGAGTTTAAGAACATATTTATTGAGAATCAGAAGAGCAAGAAATCTACCAGGAGTTTATAAGGGTAAAACCAGGAGATCCCTAGAGCACTAAAAAGACATTTAAAACTTTTTTGCCATGTCACAGGATTCTTGTATAATATCTGATAAAAACATGTGTGCACTTGTCCAGTAAAATCAATATTAAATAATGTTAAATAGAATATGCAGTATTAACTAATAACAGCCAGTATAACCAATATAGTTAGTATTCACTTGTAGACGTTAATGCGCTTCGTACAGTCAGTATTAACTAATAGTTACACCCTTTTACCTCTAGTTTTATATTTTCAAATATAGAAATGAAAACTGAAAGTAAGAAAAAAGCCGAGGTTATTAGAAAAGATGTCATTATTTGATTCTTAATTTTCAGAACAGACTTTTATGTGTGAAATAATGGTTATATATTATACTAAATTAATTTAATCTTGTGCTAAAAAAACTTTGACTCATAAAATGACATAGCTATATATAGGATATACACTACAAAGCCCATGCTGCAAAAAAAGTGTAAGCAAGTGTAATGTAACATCAGAATTTTCCAAGACTCTTAGCTGATCCTTTTACGTCTTTGCCTTTGTCTTCAGATTGATGATGGCAAAGATCAACCTCTCTGGCAAAGTTTGTCCTACTAATAATGTGTGACTGCAGGTTGGCAGCTGTCCTGTTATTCAAGAGAAGGACTCCATGATTCCCATTCTATCTTCAACAAAAGCTCTAGACACATTAAAATTTCCTTCGAATTTTTTTATCTTTGCAAAGCTTAAAAACTATTAATCTGGATGAGATCACCAGTTCTAAAAGTTATTTTTTTATCCAGATATTAGATTATATTTGTATTGTTTTTTATTATTGTGCAGATTAGAATGTACAGAAGCTCCAAAATAGGCAGATATTTTTAAAGAAAAAAATAGTCTGTGGAAGACATGTTGACAATTATTAATTTGCAAGCAATTTGTCAACAAGCTATCACTGGCATACCAAATAAAGCTGGGTTCTGTTATTGTAAATAAGGTTTCAGTAGAACACAGCTATACCCATTTGTTTATAGATTGTTTATATCTGCTTTTGCCTCACCATAGCAGAGATAAATAGTTTCTATAAAAGATTAGCCAGTAAAATAAAAAATGTTTACTATCTAACCCTGCCAAACCTAGAACAAAAGCTGGACAGTGTGCATGGAGCAGAATGATTCTAGTTCAGCTGGGGACTAAATAGTATTTAGAGATCTCTGGCTAAGTGTTAAGGCAGCCTTTTGTTCTCTTAGCGCTTATATGCTGATTAGTGTATTTACTCTGTTACCAACAACAGAAGAGGATATTTCAATCACTGGGCTTGTAATGATGACCCAGCAATGACAGTGCAGTAAGAATTGCTGATTATTGAGTACTTGCTAGGCATTATGCTCAACATTTTATATACATCACTTTATTTATATAAACTATATCACTCAGTTGCAAATGATTCTATATTATTCCCATTTTCGAGAGGATAAAATGAGGCTTGGATACTTTGTGTAGCATCGTCAGGTCACATTTAAACCAACACCATCAATGTCAAGAGCCTCAATACTTAATATGAGATTAGAGGGCCAAGGGAATAAATAGTAGAGGCTTGTTCATACCCAGCCTTTGAGTGCAGGTAATTTTGTTAGAGGTGACATTTTAGCTAACTTATACGGAAAGAGGAAGAGTTAATGAGAAAAACAGAAGAGGGGATGGGTATATGAAGGCCATACGCAATCTTTAAACTTCCTGACAATTTTGCAGAGTAATATGTAATTTAGTTTGTTTCTGGGTGCGCTGAGTAACAAGATTTCATTTATGGGTCATATGAGAAATCAGAGATCAGATCAGATCAGATCAGTCACCCAGTCGTGTCCGACTCTTTGCGACCCCATGAATCTCAGCACGCCAGGCCTCCCTGTCCATTACCAACTCCCGGAGTTCACTCAGACTCACGTCCATCGAGTCAGTGATGCCATCCAGCCATCTCATCCTCTGTCTTCCCCTTCTCCTCCTGTCACCAATCCCTCCCAGCATCAGAGTCTTTTCCAATGAGTCAACTCTTCGCATCAGGTGGCCAAAGTACTGGAGTTTCAGCTTTAGCATCATTTCTTCCAAAGAAATCCCACGGCTGATCTCCTTCAGAATGGACTGGTTGGATCTCCTTGCAGTCCAAGGGACTCTCAAGAGTCTTCTCCAACACCACAGTTCAAAAGCATCAATTCTTTGGCGCTCAGCCTTCTTCACAGTCCAACTCTCACATCCATACATGACCACAGGAAAAACCATAGCCTTGACTAGATGACCTTTGTTGGCAAAGTAATGTCTCTGCTTTTGAATATGCTATCTAGGTTGGTCATAACTTTCCTTCCAAGGAGTAAGCGTCTTTTAATTTCATGGCTGCAGTCACCATCTGTAGTGATTTTGGAGCCCAGAAAAATAAAGTCTGACACTGTTTCCACTGTTTCCCCATCTATTTCCCATGAAGTGGTGGGACCGGATGCCATGATCTTTGTTTTCTGAATCTTGAGCTTTAAGCCAACTTTTTCACTCTCCACTTTTACTTTCATCAAGAGGCTTTTGAGTTCCTCTTCACTTTCTGCCATAAGGGTGGTGTCACCTGCATATCTGAGGTTATTGAGATTTCTCCTGGCAATCTTGATTCCAGCTTGTGTTTCCTCCAGCCTAGCATTTCTCATGATGTACTCTGCATATAAGTTAAATAAGCAGAGTGACAATATACAGCCTTGACGAACTCCTTTTCCTATTTGGAACCAGTCTGTTGTTCCATGTCCAGTTCTAACTGTTGCTTCCTGACCTGCATACATTTCTCAAGAGGCATATCAGGTGGTCTGGTATGCCCATCTCTTTCAGAATTTTCCACAGTTTGTTGTGATCCACACAGTCAAAGGCTTTGGCATAGTCAATAAAGCAGAAATAGATGCTTTTCTGGAACTCTCTTGCTTTTTCCATGATCCAGCAGATGTTGGCAATTTGATCTCTGGTTCCTCTGCCTTTTCTAAAACCAGCTTGAACATCAGGAAGTTCAAGATTCATGTATTGCTGAAGCCTGGCTTGGAGAATTTTGAGTATTACTTTACTAGCATGTGAGATAAGTGCAATTGTGCGGTAGTTTGAGTATTCTTTGGCATTGCCTTTCTTTGGGATTGGAATGAAAAGTGACCTTTTCCAGTCCTGTGGCCACTGCTGAGTTTTCCAAATTTGCTGGCATATTGAGTGTAGCACTTTCACAGCATCATCTTTCAGGATTTGGAATAGCTCAACTGGAATTCCATCACCTCCACTAGCTTTGTTCGTAGTGATGCTTTCTAAGGCCCACTTGACTTCACATTCCAGGATGTCTGGCTCTAGGTCAGTGATCACACCATTGTGATTATCTGGGTCGTGAAGCTCTTTTTTGTACAGTTCTTCTGTGTGTTCTTGCCATCTCTTCTTAATATCTTCTGCTTCTGTTAGGTCCATACCATTTCTGTCCTTTATCGAGTTCATCTTTGCATGAAATGTTCCTTTGTTATCTCTGATTTTCTTGAAGAGATCCCTAGTCTTTCCCATTCTGTTGTTTTCCTCTATTTCTTTGCATTGATCGCTGAAGAAGCCTTTCTTATCTCTTCTTGCTATTCTTTGGAACTCTGCATTCAGATGTATATATCTTTCCTTTTCTCTTTGCTTTTCGCTTCTCTTCTTTTCACAGCTATTTGTAAGGCCTCCCCAGACAGCCATTTTGCTTTTTTGCATTTCTTTTCTGTGGGAATGGTCTTGATCCCTGTCTCCTGTACAATGTCACAAACCTCAGTCCATAGTTCATCAGGCACTCTATCTATCAGATCTAGGCCCTTAAATCTATTTCTCACTTCCACTGTATAAGTATAAGGGATTTGATTTAGGTCGTACCTGAATGGTCTAGTGGTTTTCCCTAGTTTCTGCAATTTAAGTCTGAATTTGGCAATAAGGAGTTCATGGTCTGAGCCACAGTCAGCCAAGAAATAATAATACTAAAAATAACAAAAGTTTCCCCACTTATTGAGCACATTCTATACCAGGAATGCTAAAGCTTCATATGTACCATTTGTTTCATCCACACAGTAACTCTATGAGGACTTCCCTGTGGCCCAGTGGTTAAGAATCCACCTGCCAATGCAGGAAACATGAGCTCTATCCCTGGTCTGGGATAAGCCTGCATACCACAAGGCAACTGAGCCCATGTCCCACAGCTACTGAGCCCACGTGCCTCAAATGGACTGAGCCCACGTGCCTCAAACTCATGCTCCAAACAAAGGGAAGCCACCACAATAAGAAGCCTGTGCACCTCAATGAAGAATAGCCCCTACTGGCTGCAAATAGAGAAAGCCCTCCCATGGCAATGAAGACCCAGCACAGCCAAAAATGAATCAGCAAATAAATAAAGTAAAACTTTTTTAAAAACATAAAGTCTGTTGCTTATTTAAATTATATGCAGAGTACATCATGTGAAATGCTGGGCTAGATGAATCACAAGCTGGAATCAAGATTGTTGGGAGAAATATCAACAATCTCAGATATGCAGATGATACCACTGTAATGGCAAAAAGCAAAGAGGAACTAAAGAGCCTCTTGATGAATGTGAAAGAGGAGAGTGAAAACTGGCTTAAAATTCAGGATTCAAAAAACTAAGGTCATGGCATCCGGTCCTATCACTTCATGGCAAACAGATGGGGAAAATGTGGAAACAGTGTCAACTTTCATTTTCTTGGGCTCCAAAATCAATGTGAATGGTGACTGCAGCCATAAAACTAAAAGCAGCTTGCTCCTTGTAAGAATATCTATGTCAAACCTAGACAGTGTTTTTAAAAGCAGAGACATCACTTTGGTGACAAAGGTCCACCTGGTCAAAGCTATGGTTTTCCCAGTAGTCATGTACGGATGTGAGAATTGGGCCATAAAGAAGGCTGAGCACCAAAGAATTGATGCTTTCCAACTGTGGTGTTGGAGAAGACTCTTGAGAGTCCCTCGGGCAACAAGGAGATCAAACCAGTCAATACTAAAGGAAATCAACCCTGAATATTCATTGATTCTGAACCTGAAGCACCAATACTTTGGCTACCTGATGCAAAGAGCTGACTCATTGGAAAAGACCCTAATGCTGGCAAAAATTAAGGGCAAGAGAAGAAGCGGGTGACAGAGGATGAGATGGTTGGATGGCACCACAGCAATGGACAAAGAAGCCTGGCATGCTTCAAGGGGTCACAAAGAGTCTGACATGATTTAGCAACTGAACAGCAACAATTAAAAAAATAACTTTATGAGGCAAATATTATTACTATCCTGATTTTACAGATGTCAAAACAGGTAAAAATAAGTTAAATATATTGCCAGAGTTACCTGGTTAGTATCCCTGGTGTTTAGATGGTAAAGAATCTGCCTGCAATTCGGGAGACCTAGGTTCGATTCTTGGGTTGGGAAGTTCCCATGGAGAAAGGAATGGCAACCTACTTCAGTTATCCTTGCCTGGAGAATCCCTGGGACAGAGAAGCCTGGTGGGCTACAGTCCATGGGATCACAAAGAGTCAAACACGACTGAGTGACTAACACTTTCAATTTTCACCTGGTTGGTAAGTGGCAGAGCTAATTTTCAAAACTTGTCATTCTGAATATAGGTCTCTTCCCAATGCAGTGCCTTACATTGGGAAACTCCTTGATTATGATGCAGTAGCTCTCTGAGGAATGGCAACCTGACAGCAACCCACCCCTACCCAGCTGACTTTTCAAGTAATGAATTCAATTTTCCAAAGGTAAAGACGCAATGAGTCTAGAGAATGGGTTTAAAGAACCAGCTCTATCTTGGAGTGTCCTGCTATGGATTGATTTGAGTGCCTACCTCTCTGGTCTCTACCCCCAATTCATATGATGAAGCCCTAAGCCCCAGTGTGACTATACCTTGAGACAGAGTCTTTCAGTTCAGTTCAGTCGCTCAGTCATGTCCGACTCTTTGCGACCCCATGAATCGCAGCACGCCAGGCCTCCCTGTCCATCACCAACTCCCGGAGTTCACCCAGACTCACGTGCATCGAGTCAGTGATGCCATCCAGCCATCTCATCCTCTGTCATCCCCTTCTCCTCCTGCCTCTAATCCCTTCCAGCATCAGAGTCTTTTCCAATGAGTCAACTCTTCGCATGAGGTGGCCAAAGTACTGGAGTTTCAGCTTTAGCATCATTCCTTCCAAAGAAATCCCAGGGCTGATCTCCTTCAGAATGGACTGGTTGGATCTCCTTGCAGTCCAAGGGACTCTCAAGAGTCCTCTCCAACACCACAGTTCAAAAGCATCAATTCTTCGGCGCTCAGCCTTCTTCACAGTCCAACTCTCACATCCATACATGACCACAGGAAAAACCATAGCCTTGACTAGATGACCTTTGTTGGCAAAGTAATGTCTCTGCTTTTGAATATGCTGTCTAGGTTGGTCGTAACTTTCCTTCCAAGGAGTAAGTGTCTTTTAATTTCATGGCTGCAATCACCATCTGTAGTGATTTTGGAGCCCAGAAAAATAAAGTCTGACACTGTTTCCACTGTTTCCCCATCTATTTCCCAGGAAGTGATGGGACCAGATGCCATGATCTTTGTTTTCTGAATGTTGAGCTTTAAGCCAACTTTTTCACTCTCCACTTTTACTTTCATCAAGAGGCTTTTTAGTTCCTCTTCACTTTCTGCCATGAGGGTGGTGTCATCTGCATATCTGAGGTTATTCATATTTCTCCTGGCAATCTTGATTCCAGCCTGTGTTTCTTCCAGTCCAGCATTTCTCAATATGTACTCTGCATATAAGTTAAATAAGCAGGGTGACAATATACAGCCTTGACGAACTCCTTTTCCTATTTGGAACCAGTCTATTGTTCCATGTCCAGTTCTAACTCTTGCTTCCTGACCTGCATATAGATTTCTCAAAAGGCAGATCCGGTGGTCTGGTATTACCATCTCTTCCAGAATTTTCCACAGTTTATTGTGAGCCACACAGTCAAAGGCTTTGGCATAGTCAATAAAGCAGAAATAGATGCTTTTCTGGAACTCTCTTGCTTTTTCCATGATCCAGAGGATGTTGGCAATTTGATCTCTGGTTCCTCTGCCTTTTCTAAAACCAGCTTGAACATCAGGAAGTAATAAAGGTTAAATGAGGTCAGAAGAAGACTTGCAGACGACCAACATCCTCCCATGGTGGAGAGAGAAATGTCTCTTCCTCTTCTTATAAGACCATAATCCAATCAGACTAGGGCCCACCCTTCTGACCTGCAAGACAGATGATGCAGTACTGGAAAACAATTCAGATCAGATCAGATCAGATCAGTCACTCAGTCGTGTCTGACTCTTTGCAACCCCATGAATCGCAGCACGCCAGGCCTCCCTGTCCATCACCAACTCCCGGAGTTCACCCAGACTCACGTCCATCGAGTCAGTGATGCCATCCAGCCATCTCATCCTCTGTTGTCCCCTTCTCCTCCTGCCTCTAATCTCTTCCAGCATCAGAGTCTTTTCCAGTGAGTCAACTCTTCGCATGAGGTGGCCAAACTACCGGAGTTTCAGCTTTGGCATCATTCCTTCCAAAGAAATCCCAGGGCTGATCTCCTTCAGAATGGACTGGTTGGATCTCCTTGCAGTCCAAGGGACTCTCAAGTCTTCTCCAACACCACAGTTCAAAAGCATCAATTCTTTGGCGCTCAGCCTTCTTCACAGTCCAACTCTCACATCCATACATGACCACAGGAAAAACCATAGCCTTGACTAGATGGACCTTTGTTGGCAAAGTAATGTCTCTGCTTTTGAATATTCTATCTTTAGAGAGCACTAATTTATAAAATCTGCCCCACCCCACCCCTTCTCCACACCAGTCCCATGAATGGTCTGTACTGGCTGCCAGGTACTTGTTTGTGTTGGAGTAAAACACACGCAGGGGTCAAGGCAAGCACTTGTAACCCACAAGCTATTAATAGCTTCCACAGTAGAGCTGTAGTGCCCTTTGGAACCAGAGAGGGCCTCCTGGCGGCCAGATATTTGAACTTGTAATGAACCCAATGAATACACTCTGATGGTGTTGTCTGTGTCATGAACACAAGGCTCTAGTCTTTAGATTTCCCCATGAAGTTCTAGTGCAAACTGCTTTGATTGGGTTTCATATAAAAAGCCAATTTACTTTAAAAAGGGAAAAAGAAAGAGCAATGGAAAGATTTTCTGTTTGAGTTGAAGAATATCAAGAAATCAGTGAGATCAGACTGATTACAAACGACTTTAAAATCTTCAAATCACACACAGTGGAGACCAGTCCTCTGAAGTTACAAACTATGTTTGGCAGCACTTAGAGATGCAAATGGGTCCCTGAGGGATACAAAAAACCTTGGCAGAGAACAGTAAAGAGAGTTACAAAAAGTTTCACTTAATGGAAAGAGGATAGCTTATCTCTAAAAGGCTCCTCTAGATGGAATTCTCCAGGTAAGAATATTGGAAGGTTTTAAGTTTAATTAGGTCCCATTTGTTTATTTTTGCTTTTATTTCCAATATTCTGGGAGGTGGGTCATAGAGGATCCTGCTGTGATGTACGTCGGAGAGTGTTTTGCCTATGTTCTCCTCTAGGAGTTTTATAGTTTCTGGTCTTTCGTTGAGATCTTTAATCCATTTTGAGATTATTTTTGTGTATGGTGTTAGAAAGTGCTCTAGTTTCATTCTTTTACAAGTGGTTGCCCAGTTTTCCCAGCACCACTTGTTAAAGAGATTGTCTTTAATCCATTGTATATTCTTGCCTCCTTTGTCAAAGATAAGGTGTCCATATGTGCGTGGATTTATCTCTGGGCTTTCTATTTTGTTCCATTGATCAATATTTCTGTCTTTGTGCCAGTACCATACTGTCTTGATAACTATGGCTTTGTAATAGCGCTTGAAGTCAGGTAGGTTGGAGAGGGTGTGGAGAAAAGGGAACTCTCTTACACTGTTGGTGGGAATGCAAACTAGTACAGCCACTATGGAGAACAGTGTGGAGATTCCTTAAAAAACTGGAAATAGAACTGCCCTATGATCCAGCAATCCCACTGCTGGGCATACACACTGAGGAAACCAGAGGGGAAAGAGACACATGTACCCCAATGTTCATCGCAGCACTGTTTATAATAGCCAGGACATGGAAGCAACCTAGATGCCCATCAGCAGATGAATGGATAAGAAAGTGGTGGTACATATACACAATGGAGTATTACTCAGCCATTAAAAAGAATACATTTGAATCAGTTCTAATGAGGTGGATGAAACTGGAGCCTATTATACAGAGTGAAGTAAGCCAGAAAGAAAAACACCAATACAGTATACTAATGCATATATATGGAATTTAGAAAGATGGTAACAATAACCCTGTGTACGAGACAGCAAAAGAGACACTGATGTATAGATCAGTCTTATGGACTCTGTGGGAGAGGGAGAGCGTGGGGAGATTTGGGAGAATGGCATTGAAACATGTATAATATCATGTATGAAATGAGTCGCCAGTCCAGGTTCGATTCACGATACTGGATGGTTGGGGCTAGTGCACTGGGATGACCCAGAGGGAGGGTATGGGGAGGGAGGAGGGAGGAGGGTTCAGGATGGGGAACACAGGTATACCTGTGGTGGATTCATTTCGATGTTTGGCAAAACTAATACAATATTGTAAAGTTTAAAAATAAAATAAAATTAAAAAAAAGAAAAGAAAAGAAAAAAAGAATATTGGAAGGGGTCACTGTTTTCCAGGGCACCTTCCTGACACAGAAATCGAACCAGTGTCTTCTACATTGCAGCCAGGTTCTTTACCAGCAAGCTACCAGGGACACTTATCTCTAGAGGCAGTCACAATCACTTAAGAGCACCAAAATCCCTACAACTCAGAGTGACTGAGTCCAAAAATAACTTCAAGTCATCTCAGAACCTTCAAGAACTATGTCACATGGGAATAATAGTTTTGATGCAAATGCTCAACTTCAGAAAGCGTAAAGGTTCTGAATGGCAGGAAAGAATGGGAAACTAAGAGAACAACAACAGCAAAATGCTTGAAAACTTCAACACACAGTGGGAACTTGTAAGTGATAGAGAGAGACAGTTAAAATCTCTGATTGAAACTTCCTGGGGATGAGTGTGCCTCATCTCATTAGAGAAGACTTACACTGATGATGGCAACTTGAAATCAGAGGGGAAAAGGTGGTTCAGAAAAATGAGACAGAACAGGCACCATCTTGAAAGCAGGACTCCATCTTGGGCTGGACTGTGGACTTTTAGCTATAGGCCCAGTACTTATGGAAACGACATAGCAACTGGAAAACCAGACCCCCCAGATGGAAGAACCCCAGGGCTTGTACCTAGACTCTCCAGTGCCTAAAAGAACACACTAATTATCTGCGTAATCAAATAAAATGATAAATTCTATTATGTTTTTTGGGGTATGACCACAGGCCTATTGACAATTGTCCACTGCTAACTACCTAGGCTTAAGGCATATGAATCATGGGTTAACTTTGATTGTATCTTTCTTTCCTTTGTTCAGACTAGCTTCAGAGAATTTGGGGAGGTGGGTTTGGGCATGTACACTTAGGGTATATAAGGTTTTCACAAAAGCTGGTTGGGGTCCTTGGCTAAGAGGAGACTCTGCCTTGAGCCCGCCAGTGTAATAAACTGCACTCCACTATCTCCATTGTCCTTCTAAGTGAGTTTGTTTCCCAGAACGTGTGGCTACAGCATTATTTTCAAAGCCAGTCATTGATTATTAAAGTAAATATTAGGTTATTTGTACTGATTTCTTCATATAACTGGTAGCACATGAAATAGACTTTTATATTTCAAGTATCTCTGACTGTTCATGTCAAGCTTCAATTATGGCTGCAGTTGTCATGGACTAATTTATTCATTTAAAATACAATACTTATACAATCGAATTCTGGGGGGTCCAATTGAAATGAAAATAATGTTTTAATAAGAATTATAGTTTCAGCTATCTATATTCTAAAACTACTCTTTTAGGAGTTATATAAAACTTTCATAAGAGAAAATGTGTCATCATTTAAAGGGCAGCACCTACACTAGAAAAAGGTCAATCAAAATTTCTTTAAAGAGAGGAAATCACACAGATTTTTGGCTGTACATATGGATGTTCTCAGCAACTGAATCAAACCTGCACATCACCCTGGACTCGGTGCCTTTACATCCCCCTCCTCCCCTGGCAACTTGAGGATGCAGGAAATTCCCTGACCCTCTCTGGCAGCTGCCCTGGGCTGCAAGTGGAATACCAGGTGTGGCAAAGACTGGATTCTAAACTCTGATTCTGCTCATTTTTGTCTGTTTTGATCATTTTCTTAGCTCTTTGAGCTTTCAGTCAACAGAGCTGCCAAGCAACTTCAAATTTTTTTGTCATAGGAGAAAATCCTGTATCTAGAAAGAAGTGGTGCTTTCTGATTCTTTCCCCACATTTGGCCATGTTACTGTAGGTATCAAGTTTTCAGTATGTAAAGGTAATGTTTTCATAAACTTTGGGAAGTTTGCACTCTCTTCCTCTCTCTCTCTCTCATTTTTTTTAACCAACAAATGTATTTTGTTACAGTTCTGAAAGCCAGAAGTCAGTAATCAACTGGCAGGGACTCACACTCTGGATGCTCTAGGGAAGAGTTCTTTTCCCGTGTTTTCTAGCTCCTGGAGTCTGCAACATTCCTATCTCTGCCTTCACTTTCTACGTTGCCTTCGTCTCTGTGTGTTCTACTCCATTTTAAGTTATAAATTCCCTCCTCAATTGATGCTGTGTTTCATATCCATCATGTACAGAGTTCGATATAATTTAGTTGAGTTTCTTTGATAGCCCCAATTAAACCTACTATTAAGATTTTTATTGGTTTAATAATAATTTTATAGATTATTTTAGGGTGAGTTGACATTTTTAATGATGTCTCATATCCACAGAAAAACATACATGAGTATTTAATAAACTGTCTTTCATATATTCAGCAGAATTTTCTTCATTCACATGCTGCACATTTAAGACTTGTTTTTCAGCATGTTAACCTACCATATTATGCAAATACAACATTTTAAGGTGTTAAGCTTTTTTTCCTTCATTTTTTCCCCTTCTTTCTTTCCTTCAGTTAGCCTCTGCATAACCTCTGAGAGAATGGATAAAACAGGAAGATAACAGAAACTTGTTCCATGTGTTTCAACTTTTATTTTGAAAAGCTTAAACCCTGGAGGAGAGAGAGAGAATTTGGAGAGGGAATAAAATATCTCTGGGAGAAAGATGGCAGGAACAGTATGTACCCTTTCACCTGTCACCACCTGAAACACAGAGACATATGGGCATGCCCTAGCCGGACTAGCCTAGATTCGGAAAAGGGAGGAGAGGCAGGGGCAGAAATTAAAGAAGTGGCTATAGGGCAGATCTAGGCAGAAAGATTAGGATCAGCCTTGAAGAAAGTTTCCAGTGCCCTGAAAATGGCTATGAAGCAGCAGCAACCTGGGTACACATGACGAGCACGGCAAAGTCTACTGCAGCGGATAAGAAGAGGGGCAGAACTCCCCAAATTAACAGAGCCTTGCCACTCTGCGGGGCCCCCAGTACTGACAATACCAGGGACATACCACATGAAGCAAGAACTCTTATCTTCTAAAAATTCCCTGAGTCGAATACACACTCACAATCCAAGCCCACACCAAACACATTAATAATTATCTTGTTATATTGATGATAGGTTTCCTAATTTAGCCCAAATATGCCCCACATCACTTTGTGGACTTGTTAAAAAATTATGGCATGATACCACATCCTTCACTTTCTCATATTAGGTGAGAAATAAAACACTGACACTTCAGTTGCTGAGCTAGGCATATTATTTAATATCTCAGAATTTGTCATTATTTGTCCCATGTTTTACTAAATTTGGCATGTATTTTCACAGGTTGATACTTAGGAATGAGGTTATCTGTGGCTTAGAGTTTTAAAATATTTATGAACTTTTTAATGTCACATATAACACACTTCACTTCACTTCATAACACACATACAGAAATGTAAATAAACCAGAGGTACACAGTGTTCTGTGATATACAAGTACAAAGTGATCTCTTGTTACAGCACCTATTCAAGAGAGAAAGTATTAATAGCAAGTTCTCAATCACCTCACTCCTTACACAGTTGGAAAGCTTAACCACAAATAAGGTTTGGGATTATGGGTCTAAAACACCAATATGACTGCTTCTAATTCTTTTTTCTTTTTCCTTTGAAAATAACATAATTTCCATACACTAAATGTACCCTTTTATGTATAGTTTTGAGAGTTTTCATGAACATAATCAGTTTGCACCTACCTCTATAAGGAAAGTATATAGTATATATCTCGTCCCAAAATGTATTAATATTTCTTCATTCATTTGGAATCAACAAATATCCCATTGTCAGCCCCTGGAATCTACTTACTTGTTCTCTGAGCAGATATATTGCCTTGCAATAATATCATATAAATGGAATCATACAGTAAATAGCCACTTAAGTCTGTCTATTTTCACATAGCATTATGTAACTGAGACTAATCCTTGGAAAAATGCCATATTTGCTTTACAGTTCCAGTGCTGCCTGTTCAGCAACATTTTTTCCAAACACAGCTTGTCAGAGCCACTTATTTACAAGAAATAAATCACTTTTAATGTTAGGGAGAGACATATAAAGTTTATTAAAATACAGCTTGACAATCACTATGCAAGTACAAATGAAGACTAATGGTGGCAACAACGAGGGAGCAGAGTCAGCGGTGCATTAGACACTCTGGAGATGGCTCACTTTTCTTGGCATGAAATTTACAACTCCTTTATCACTGGATTTATTTTAGCTGAATCATGAAGGTGATCTTTCCAGTAAGAAATAAGGGGAAAGTAGTGTAGGCAAAGGAAACAGCAAGAACAAAAGTATGGTCGTGGAAAATCACACGTCACATTTTGACGTCATGGTGCAATATATGTGATTGCAGAAAAGGACGTGCATCTGTCTCAATTTCCTAGTTCAAATACAAGACCCCTCTTTCATCTGATATTCTGCTGTCTAGATATAATATCACTGAGTTGTGTCATGCTAAGCAAGTATAACTGGAGTGGATTATACTGTGATTTGAAAAAATGCTAGACAAATTTTTGAGAATATGAATAATTAGCAAGCATTTTGTTGATCAGGTAGGTAATTAGAGCCAAATGGCAGTGATTGTATATCACCTTGGGCTTTTATCATTTTTGTTTTTTCAATATTTGAGGGGCAAAACTGAAAGGACAAAGCAGTTGTTTTTAAGCAGGTTTTTAGGTGCCCTTGTGTATCAATGCCAGGTCTCTCAGCAAGGAGTACAGAAGTTACTGGGTCTTCGGAGACCAATAATGAAGCTTATTTTTAACTCCCTCATGAACCTACTGAATAACAGTGTCCATTCAGATCCTTGACCTACCTTTCCTAATCAGCATAATTCATACTTTTCCTGGATTAGATTTATTTATTTATTTTGCTGTATGTGTTTTTTTCTTTTGTTTTTTAATTTAAATTTATTTATTTGAATTGGAGACTAAATACTTTACAATATTGTATTGGTTTTGCCATATATCAACATGAATCCTCCACAGGTGTACACACATCCCCCATCCTGAACCCCCCTCCCACCTCTCTCCCCATACCATCCCTCTGGGTCATCCCAGTGCACCAGCCCCAAGCATCCTGTATCCTGCATCAAACCTGGTAATTTAATGAAGAACTTTTTGAGTGTCATCAATGTCTTAGTTACTGAGCCATCTTCTGCAAATAACACATTGATCCAGACAATCTTTACTTCAAGGACCTTACAATTTGGTGGGATTGGCATACA
Organism: Bos grunniens; assembly: GCF_055505025.1. NCBI lineage: Eukaryota > Metazoa > Chordata > Mammalia > Artiodactyla > Bovidae > Bos > Bos grunniens. The sequence goes on from NC_141168.1 coordinate 99,796,656, forward strand.
GGGAAGTGGGAAACTTTCATGAAATAGGTAAAAGTCCATTGACAGATGAATGGCTAAAGAAGATGTAATATTCATATACACACACACATATATATGTGTGAAATTTATGGAGGATAAATTAGGAGTTTTGGATTAACATATATATGGGCTTCCCTGGTGGCTCAGAGCTTAAAGCGTCTGCCTGCAATGCCAGAGATCTGGGTTTGATCCCTGAGTCAGGAAGATCCCCTGGAGAAGGAAATGGCAACCCACTCCAGTATAAAGCAAGTAAACAACAAGGATCTAGCATATACCACTGAGAATTACACTCAATATCTTCTAATAATCTAGAATAGAAAAGAATATTCATGTGTATATTTATGTATATAACTGAATCACTTTGCTGTACATTTGAAACTAACACATCGCAAATTAACTATATAACAATTTTTAAAAATGGTTACTGAAAAAGAGCTGTAAGAATCTTCAGTACTTGGAACTATGGGAATCTTTGACATGTTAAAAAACACTGGAAAAATCAAACCTGAGTAGGTAATAACCAGGTAAAAGATAAGGAACAGAAAGCCTTACGACCAGGGATATGAAAGAAATGGGGACTTTATTGGTGGTTCAGTGATTTAGACTCCATGTATCCAGTACAAGGGGCTCGGGTTCGATCCCTGGTGGGGGAACTAAGGTCCCGCATGCTGCATAAGGCAACCCGAAAGTAAAACAAACAAACAAACAAACAACAACAACAAAAAAAAAACAAGAAAAGAATAAGAGCCTGTCCTATCAGGATTGTGATCTGCTGCTTAGGAGCAGATGTGCATTCTGGTTGAAGAAGAGTATCCTCTTCTTCAGGAGAGGGGCCCACTCTGAATATTTTGTAGCTTATATTTTGAACATGAGGCCTCAAGCAAAAGATGGTGAGGATGAACTGACAGATTTAAATAGACATGTGGGTAAAAATGAAAACAAAAAAGAAGTTGTTGTCCATAAACTAGGTGAGAAGTAATGGCTATCTGCCCATGTACCGTCAGGAGAGATGGGAGAACATGAACGGGACCGAGTGGTGTTAAAGGAGCAGACGGGTTGAAGGGACTGTCTGACTGTGGGAGGCGCAATGGAGGGAAATGAGAATGACCTGCAGGCTTCAGTTGAGAGGAAACAAGGGAATTATTCCTGAGATAGGGGATCATGGAGAAGAATTTTGAAACTTAATGTGTAAATGGTGCATGTGTCCAGAGTTGGCATGCTGGGATGTGGAGACCACAAGCTAGCTGTTGAATATGCATTTGGTCTTATGGGTATGGAGTCAGGAGAGCCGTTGAGTGGAGTCAGGAGAGCAGTTGAGTGGTTGTGTCTGAGGAAACCCTGGAAACACCATGATACAGCAATGACTGGTGCCGAGTACCTAAAAACACGTCTCAGTTCAGTTCAGTTTAGTTGCTCAGTTGTGTCTGACTCTTTGCAACCCCATGAACCGCAGCACGCCAGGCCTCCCTGTCCATCACCAACTCCCAGAGTCCACCCAAATCCATGTCTAAAACACGTCTCAGGTTGCTCTTTTCATTTCTGAAATTTTGTGAAAGCTGCAGGGATAGAGGAATGTCGCTGCTACAACTTTAACCCTCTACTTCCTCCAATCTCTCCTCACTGAGGTGGAAGGTGCCAGGAGCATCCTCTGAAGCATCTTTCTCATGCACAGTCCAGTACGAGCCATTAGAGAGTGAGGAACCTGTCTGCAGGGATAATCAGGGGTGCTGCTTCTTCCAGCTGAACCATACCTCTTAAAAGTCCATCTCTGAAGTTTCTGAAACTACTCAATCTTTCCCTGAAATAACTGCACCTAGCCAGCCGCGTGGGGCCATGCTACCTTCGGTGAGCACAGGCGCTTGGGTCCCGCGGGCAGTGCCATGCCGGAGCTGGAAATGCCATAGAAGGGAGAGCACAGATTTGGGTTGGTGTCTCAGGCAGGAGTCACGGAGGCGGGAGCACAGGTTGCCATCGCGGTCTAAGAGAAGGCCTGGCTGAGAATCCAAGTGAGAACCCGCGGTCAACTCAAACTTGGAGGAGGAACAGACAGGGAAGCCCAGGATGGCCCCATCCTCCCCGTCCCCGTGACCTGGGCTCCCTGACGTCTTCGGAGGCTGGTCACCAGCTAGTGTTCCTGGCCACGAAGAAGGTCGGAGAGGTAGGAGGCTCTGTCTATGAGACGACGCGAGGAGCATCTTCCTGGACAACTAGAGGTTGTGACTGACCCTGACCCATGGCCACCCTGCCTTGATCCAGATTTTGCAGGGGTCACATTTCTTCCATTGGTTTTAGTTTTCCTCTGCATACTGGCCCTTGTCTTCTATTTTTGTCACTGGTATCCTGCTCCTTAAAATTCCGTCAATAATCTCAGCGCTTGTCCGGCATTCTAGCAGCAAGGAAATTCTAATTAACAAAAAGGATCATCAGATACTGCTTCTGTTTTGATCCCTCTTGCTACTGTAAATTAGATCTCTTTTGAGGGACAATCCTCCCGCTCCCAACTCCTTTAATCTATGCAAAGAAAACATAGTTAATGTATAGTGCAATTAAAACAACAAGAACAGTATTCATTCCTAGTTACTGTTTATTTTTCATATAGAAAGGAAAATCAAAGTAAAAATAGGCTATTATTATTTTCCAAGTATATTTATGTTTTTGAAAAGCTAAATCTGTCTTATATATGTGAATTACAAGTATTTTCAGCTTTTAGAAAGTGCAGAAAAATAATAATTAAAAAATTAAGTTCAAGATATAACCATTTAGGATACAATTCTGTCTTTTGGGGCTTCCCTGGTAGCACCAGAGGTAAAGAATCTGCTGGCCAGTGACAAGATACAAGAGACACGGGTTTGATCCCTGGGTTGGGAAGATCCCCTGGAGAAGGAAATGGCAACCCACTTCAGTATTCTTGCCTGGAGAATCCCATGGACAAGGAGCATGGCGGGCTACAGCCATAAGAGTCAAACAGGACTAAACACAACAACACACTGTCTTTTTATTATTGTGTGGATTGTAATCAATTTTATTAAGTTTAGTTTGATTTGTAAAAGGGGAGCTATCTTCTCACCCACCATAAAATTTTTAAATGAATATTAGACCCAATTTATTAGATCATATCCTGAAATAACTCACCTGTGTATGGGTGTTTTCTTTTTTCTTCAAACAGAAATACCATGTTTTATAATGACCATTTAAAATGGATGCATGTAATGTATAAAATATGTATTTATTATAGCTAGACAAAACATTTTGCAAAAAATACTTCACCAAAATTTAAAAAGAAAAGAGACTTCAGGCTTTATTATAGTTTTACTATAGACCACATATCCTCTTTTTACCCTTAACTTAGTCTTGTCATCTGTCTTCTATGGGCAAACATTGTCCCATGTTCTAAACTCCAAGTTTCATTGACTGGTACTTCCCTTGCTTTGCTAGCAGATTTACCATGGTTAAAATGTAATAAACATCTTATTTAAATGAAACCATTTAGTAGTAAATATGCACTTATTTCAGTTAGACAAAATATTAAAAAAAACTTGAGCAAAATTTAATAAGGAAGGAAGTTCATTATTTTGTTATAGACCACATGTCTCCTTTTCAGTCTTCACATAAATTGCATTGGCATCTCTAAAATAAATATTGTCCCTTACCAGGTTACTTTTAAGGTCCTATAAAAGTAAAGTAGGTAATATCATTTAATCAAGTAGAGACAGGAGAGGAGTGAGAGGAGGAAATGAATGTTTGTTGAGCATCCTTTATGTTTAGCAAGCATTGTAGGGACATGAAAATATTTATAAACAATCTTCATTAAACCGAAAGATCAGCTGAAGTATCATAGAGTTATTTATAAGTCATTAGCACCAGAAACATAGTAGATTTATCTTTGACATGTGGTATTAGATAATACCCCTCACGTCCAATTCTTCGCGACCTCATGGACTGTAGCCCACCAGGATCCTCTGTCCATGGGGATTCTCCAGGCAAGAATACTGGAGTGGGTTGCCATGCCCTCCTCTAGGGGATTTTCCCAACCCAGGGCTCGAACCCAGGTCTCCTGCATTGCAGGCAGATTCTTCACCAGATGAGCCACCCGGGAAGCCCATGAATGCTGGAGTGGGTAGCCTATCCCTTTTCCAGGGGATATTCCCAACCCACAAATAGAACTGGGGGCTCCTGCATTGCAGGTGGATTCTTTACCAGCTGAGCTACCAGGGAAGCCCTTATAAACAATCTTCATTAAACTGAAAGATCATTTCAGTTGAAGTACCATAGAGTTATTTATGTCACTAGCACCAGAAATATAGCAGGTTTATCTTTGACGTGTGGTATTAGATAATACCCTGGGCTTCCCAGGTGGCTTCAGTGGTAGAGAATCCACCTGCCAATGCATGAGATGCAAGAGACTTGGGTTTGATCCCTGGGTCAGGAAGATCCCCTGGAAGAGGAATAGGCAGTCCAGCCCACTGTTCTTACCTGGAAAATCCCATGGATATAGGAGCCTGGCAGGCTACAATCCACAGGGTCACAAAGAGCTGGACACAACTGAGTGACTGAGCACACATGCACACACACAATAGATGATACCTTAGTTTTACAGCATCTGAAAGTAACTGTGGAGTCAATGCTTTTTAATCCTGTTATAGTTACTTACTAGAATATTTTCATAAGATTTTAACTGATATTCAATTTTGGCATCAAAATAAAATAATGAAGATAATAAGGTAAATTTTCATTGAAATCCCAATTCAGAGCCAGTATGGAAAATTTTTTATGGGAAATAAAGCTATCTTATACCTGATTCTCTTGAAGAAGAAGCTGTAGAGTAAAATAGACTGTAAGTCAAAATAGAAGGAGCCAGTTAAAACAATTGACATATTTCTAATTGTCAGACATATTGTATTCTGAATAAATACTGCAGGCACTGAGGAAAAACTCTCTTATGTATTATACTTAAGATTTTGTTTGTTAATTGTTTGTTCACATACTGGGTGTAACAATATACTTTCTTTATTTCTTATGATTTTTTGAACATATAGCCCAACAATAATATATAATGCTATTAAACATTTGCAATCTTTAGAAGCTTTTAATTTACACACCAATAATATTTTAGAACTTGTTCAAATATAAAACCAATATAGGTTTGAAAATAATCTTCATCAGTTTTCCTCCTCTTTTACACATGACTGTTGGGGAAATCAGTCCTGAATATTCACTGGAAGGATTCATGCTGAAGCTCTTAATACTTTGGCCACCTGATGTGAAGAACTGACTCCTTGGAAAAGACCCTGATGCTGGAAAAGATTGAAGGCAGGAAAAGAAGGGGACGATAGAGGATGAGATGGTTAGATGGCATCACCGACTTGATGGACATGAGTTTGAGCAAGCTCCGGGCGTTGGTGATGGACAGGGAAGCCTGGAGTGCTGCAGTGCATGGGGTTGCAAAGAGTCAGACATAACTGAGCAACTGAACTGAACTGAACTGTGTTATGCTAAGTCACTCAATCATGTCCGACTCTTTGTCACCCTATGGACCCTAGTTAGCCAAGCTCCTCTGTCCATGGGATTCTCCAGACAAGAATACTGGAGTGGGTTGCCATGCCCGCCTCCAGGGGATCTTCCTGACCTAGGGATTGAACCCTCATCTCTTACTTCTCCTGCATTGGCAGGCAGGTTCTTTACCACTAGCGCCACCTGGGAAGCCTCTTAGTGAAGTGAAAATGAAGTCGCTCAGTCATGTCCGACTCTTTGTGACCCCGTGGACTGTAGCCCACCAGGCTCCTCCGCTCATGGGGTTCTCCAGGCAAGAATACTGGAGTAGGTTGCCATTTCCTTCTCCAGGGGATCTTCCTGACCTAGGGATTGAACCCAGGTCTCCCACATTGCAGGCAGATGCTTTAACCTCTGAGCCACCAGGGAAGCCTGGGAAGCCTCTTACACACATGACTAAACTATAGTTAAGATTTCCCAATCTGATGCTTTACATTGGAAACTGTGCGGAATTAGCACACATTATCAAGTGGTAATCTTCATTTTGTTCATCTGTTTTTAAAATATTCTAGGTTATCTTGTACTGTTATTAACAACAAAAATTCTTTTCTAATCTCATGGTTATAGTTGGATGTTATTTGTAATAGAATATGAACATAAAGGGCTATTTTTGATGTGTTCCATACTGATAATTTTTTGGCATGAGCTTCTGCTGTTTCAGAGGGAATAGGTGGATCCATTTTAGATGTGTCCTAACAACACAAGAGAAGACTCTATACATGGACATCACCAGATGGTCAACACTGAAATCAGACTGATTATATTCTTTGCAGCCAAAGATGGAGAAGCTCTATACAGCCAGCAAAAACAAGACCAGGAGCTGACTGTGGCTCAGACCATGAACTCCTTATTGCCAAATTTAGACTGAAATTGAAGAAAGTAGGGAAAACTAATAGACCATTCAGGTATGACCTAAATCAAATCCCTTATGATTATACAGTGGAAGTGAGAAATAGATTTAAGGGCCTAGATCTGATAGATAGAATGACTGATGAACTATGGAATAAGGTTCATGACATTGTACAGGAGACAGGGATCAAGACCATCCCCATGGAAAAGAAATGCAAAAAAGCAAAATGGCTGTCTGGAAAGGCCTTACAAATAGCTGTGAAAAGAAGAGTAGCGAAAAGCAAAGGAGAAAAGGAAAGATATAAACATCTCAATGCAGAGTTCCAAAGAATAGCAAGAAGAGATAAGAAAGCCTTCTTCAGCATCAATGCAAAGAAATAGAGGAAAACAACAGAATGGGAAAGACTAGGGATCTCTTCAACAAAATCAGAGATACCAAAGGAACATTTCATGCAAAGATGAGCTCGATAAAGGACAGAAATGGTATGGACTGAACAGAAGCAGAAGATATTAAGAAGAGATGGCAAGAATACACAGAAGAACTGTACAAAAAAGATCTTCACGACCCAGATAATCATGATGGTGTGGTCACTGACCTAGAGCCAGACATCCTGGAATGTGAAGTAAAGTGGGCCTTAGAAAGCATCACTACGAACAAAGCTAGTGGAGGTGATGGAATTCCAGTTGAGCTATTCCAAATCCTTAAAGATGATGCTGTGAAAGTGCTGCATTCAATATGCCAGCAAATTTGGAAAACTCAGCAGTGGCCACAGGACTGGAAAAGGTCACTTTTCATTCCAATCCCAAAGAAAGGCAATGCCAAAGAATGCTCAAACTACTGCACAATTGCACTCATCTCACACGCTAGTAAAGTAATGCTCAAAATTCTCCAAGCCAGGCTTCAGCAATATGTGAACCGTGAACTTCCTGATGTTCAAGTTGGTTTTAGGAAAGGCAGAGGAACCAGAGATCAAATTGCCAACATCCGCTGGATCATGGAAAAAGCAAGAGAGTTCCAGAAAAACATCTATTTCTGCTTTATTGACTATGCCAAAGCCTTTGACTGTGTGGATCACAATAAACTGTGGAAAATTCTGAAAGAGATGGGAATACCAGACCACCTGATCTGCCTCTTGAGAAATTTGTATGCAGGTCAGGAAGCAACAGTTAGAACTGGACATGGAATAATAGACTAGTTCCAAATAGGAAAAGGAGTTCGTCAAGGCTGTATATTGTCACCCTGCTTATTTAACTTATATGCAGAGTACATCATGAGGAACGCTGGACTGGAAGAAACACAAACTGGAATCAAGATTGCCAGGAGAAATATCAATAACCTCAGATATGCAGGTGACACCACCCTTATGGCAGAAAGTGAAGAGGAACTAAAGGGCCTCTTGATGAAAGTGAAAGAGGAGAGTGAAAAAGTTGGCTTAAAGCTCAACATTCAGAAAATGAAGATCATGGCATCCAGTCCCATCACTTCATGGGAAATAGAAGGGGAAACAGTGGAAACAGTGTCAGACTTTATTTTTCTGGGCTCCAAAATCACTACAGATGGTGACTGCAGCCATGAAATTCAAAGACGCTTACTCCTTGGAAGGAAAGTTATGACCAGCCTAGATAGCATATTCAAAAGCAGAGACATTACTTTGCCAACAAAGGTTCATCTAGTCAAGGCTATGGTTTTTCCTGTGGTCATGTATGGATGTGAGATTTGGACTGTGAAGAAGGCTGAGCGCCGAAGAATTGATGCTTTTGAACTGTGGTGTTGGAGAAGACTCTTGAGAGTCCCTTGGACTGCAAGGAGATCCAACCAGTCCATTCTGAAGGAGATCAGCCCTGGGTGTTCTTTGGAAGGACTGATGCTAAAGCTGAAACTCCAGTACTTTGGCCACCTCATGCGAAGAGTAGACTCATTGGAAAAGACTCTGATGCTGGGAGGGATTGGGGGCAGGAGGAGAAGGGGAAGACAGAGGATGAGATGGCTGGATGGCATCACTGACTCGATGGACGTGAGTCTGAGTGAACTCCGGGAGTTGGTGATGGACAGGGAGGCCTGGCGTGCTGCGATTCATGGGGTCGCAAAGAGTCGGACATGACTGAGCAACTGATCTGATCTGATCTGAACAAAGTAAATATCCACTTGAAAATGGAGAGTTCCAGAACTTTAGATATTTTTGATAAGTTGTATGCTGTCATATTAAAAGTGGAGCATATTTAATATCATATAGTTTAGGTTTTGTATCATTTTACATAGTGCTAGAATTTTTGTATCATTTTACATAGTACTAGATTTTGACCATTAAAATAGGTCCTTTTGAAACTCCTGTCTTTTGAAATTACATTATATGTCATGAAGCTTTTGATTCTTATATTTATCAAAAGAGTTTTAACTAGTGATAGCAGAACAAAGTCACAGTAGTTTTGGCTTTGAACTTATTTTTTGTAGGTAACAGTATATTTGACAGATTTTTTTCTTTATGGGTCTTCATGGTATTCTGTGCATTAATTTAGAATTTATACACCTTTATGTCTTCTGCAATCTCAATGAACTAAATCAACAAAATAGATTTACTAATTCAACTTGATATAGAGTACTTGTGTGCTAGTTCCCGAAGAAAGTATAAACGAATTGGGAAAAAGAAAAGACATGAATCCTTCAAGTGCTCTGTTTTCAGGAAAGTGTACTTCTAAATGAAAAAAATGAAAATGATACATGTGACTATCAAGAAGTTTGATATTAGTGTTATTGAACAGGGTTCTTGGCCTCCTTAATCAATAGAAACTGATAAGAGAGCAGAAAAGAAATTCAGGCAAGGTGTTATTGGGACTCCTGCTGCAGCAGAGGGAGAAGGCGATGGTACCCCACTCCAGTACTCTTGCCTGGAAAATCGCATGGACAGAGGAGCCTGGGAGGCTGCAGTGCATGAGATCACGAAGAACTGAGCGACTTCACTTTCACTTTTCACTTTCATGCATTGGAGAGGGAAATCGCAACCCACTCCAGTGTTCTTGCCTGAAGAATCCCAGGGACGGGGGAGCCTGGTGGGCTGCCGTCTATGGGGTCGCACAAAGTCGGACACTACTGAAGCAACTTAGCAGCAGCAGTAGCTGCTGCAGCAGAGAAGAGAGAGAACAAGCAACAAGTTCCCTTGATTGCTTGCTCCCCAAGGGGGTAGGCAAGCTGGTTCCTTTTGTGGAATGAGGGTGCGAGTGTGTCCAGGGGTCCGGCTGGAGCGGTGGCTTAGGTGGTTTGCCCACCCCTTTGGTGGTGGTGTGTGCAAGGGGCATGCACAGTGCTCCTGTCTCTTCAGAAGTGACAGTTGGACTTTTGGTCTTTTTGTATCTTATTGTTCTTAATTTGCCCCAACCACACATATGTGCGGTTATTTTTAGTACCTTATAGTTTCTTCATATTTTGTTGCCTGAGGAGACATCTGTGTAGATTCAAGCACTGCAGCAAAGGGCTCCAGGTCCCAGTTCCCAGCCTTTTCATTAATAAATAGTTTAGGGCTTTTAAACTGTTCTACTGCTGTTGATCTTGTTTTAATGTTAGCATTGTATCATTAGAGTTGTGTTGTTTTAATGTTAGTAGTTGGTGTTTTAATGCTATAGTTGTGCCTACTTATAGATTTAAGGGGGAAAGATCTTGGCAAGAATTTATGGAAATTTTAGAGATAAGAAAATGTCTCAAACTTACATTATGTGTTGATGTTGGAGAAGGGTTAGAATCATAGGAACCCAGTAGTCTCAAGAATTGGTTGTTGACTGAGTAAATGATTAAAGTTGTTAATCTGTCAAGCATATTAATTATCCAGTATGTACCCAATCCAATTTGAATGAAACAAATGATTTTTATGAAATTTTTTGTATCTGAACTATTGTGGTCAGTCTATCTTTAAATGAAAAAAATGCTCATTACCATTTTTTTTTTACTGTAATCCTAAAATTTCATCACTGCAAAACACAGCTGTGCTGCTACTTTGACATTTACTATATTCTATAGTTTTCAGTCATTATCATTAAGAATAGGTCATGCTGACTTATTAAAGCAAGCTGAACACTATTTAAATAATAAAGTTTAAAGAGCACATAAAAAAGATTTCCTGGTCAAGGATTCCCAGAAATCTTCTTGTGTTATATCCTGTTTCTAATAGTGAGTTACTAACTTGGTCTTAAGAAATAAAATCTAAACATGCCGATTTGTTTTTCAAAAATGTTCTTCCTTCAATTTAGATATTGTCCTCTGTGATCTACGAAATACTTTTATTACAGTGCTTTAATGGCACATGCCTTTTTCACTACTGCTTAAAGTTGAAACAGCTACTCACTAGAAACAGCTCTAAGAAATAATAGACAGGAAATTCACTTCCCTGAAACTAGACTGAGGATTTTGTTTGGTAGAGAGGAACAAGTCAAAGGTTTCACTTTACTAGAAGTCTCTCATTAAAACCATTGCTCAACATGATATAATTTACAAGAAGCCGCATGTTTCCTCAACATGGCAATTTTTTCAGTCTCCTTTGGTAGTGAATTGTACTCATCTGTTGCTTATATTGAGATGTACTTCCTAGCAGCAATGGGCTCCCCTATGTGACTGGTTGCGTGTGAACTGTCAGTGTTATATAAGCAGTGTTATCCTATCTCTCTTTGGAAACTCCCCTCAATGCCAACCCCACTCCTCTTGCAACCGCCCTGCCCCATGCCTTCTGTCTGCCTTTTGTCTGTGGAACACTTTAGCCAAAGAATAAATTTAATCAGAGAAATGAGGAATGCAGAAACAAAGGAAAATAGTCAAAGGAGACCAAATAATAATAACGTAGTCATTAAGCATAGTAAAGGATATTTAGCTCCTTCTCAAAGACTATATATAATAGTCTGAGCCATATCCTGTGAGCTGTCTTATAGGTACTGAAACACCAGATGGAAGAAGTTAAGTATATGATGACCAGACTGTACCCAGGACATGAGCTGCCATAATTCTCAGAACTGGCCTCAAAGAAATGGGAACAAGTGGACCCTGGAATTAAAGGTTAACTAATTTGGAAAACTCAGCCGTGGCCACAGGACTGGAAAAGGTGTTTTCATTCCAATCCCAAAGAAAGGCAATGCCAAAGAATGCTCAAACTACCGCACAATTGTACTCATCTCACACGTTAGTAAAGTAATGCTCAAAATTCTCCAAGCCAGGCTTCAGCAATACATGAACCATGAACTTCCAGATGTTCAAGCTGGTTTTAGAAAAGGCAGAGGAACCAGAGATCAAATTGCCAACATCCTGTTGGATCATTGAAAAAGCAAGAGAGTTCCAGAAAAGCATCTATTTCTGCTTTATTGACTATGCCAAAGCCTTTGACTGTGTGGATCACAATAAACTGTGGAAAATTCTGAAAGAGATGGGAATACCAGACCACCTGACCTGCCTCTTGAGAAACCTATATGCAGGTCAGGAAGCAGCAGTTAGAACTGGACATGGAACAATAGACTGGTTCCAAATAGGAAAAGGAGTACATCAAGGCTGTATATTGTCACCTTGTTTATTTAACTTACATGCAGAGTACATCATGAGAAACACTGGGCTGGAAGAAACACAAGCTGGAATCAAGATTGCCGGGAGAAATATCAATAACCTCAGATACGCAGATGACACCACCTTTATGGCAGAAAGTGAAGAAGAACTAAAAAGCCTCTTGATGAAAGTGAAAGAGGAGAGTGAAAAAGTTGGCTTAAAGCTCAACATTCAGAAAACGAAGATCATGGCATCCGGTCCCATCACTTCACGGCAAATAGATGGGGAAATAGTGGAAACGGTGGCTGACTATTTTTCTGGGCTCCAAAATCACAGCAGATGCTGACTGCAGCCATGAAATTAAAAGACACTTACTCCTTGGAAGGAAAGGTATGACCACCCTAGATAGCATATTCAAAAGCAGAGACATTACTTTGCCAACAAAGGTCCATCTAGTCAAAGCTATGGTTTTTCCAGTAGTCATGTACAGATGTGAGAGTTGGACTATAAAGAAAGCTGAGCGCTGAAGAATTGATGCTTTTGAACTGTGGTGTTGGAGAAGACTCTTGAGAGTCCCTTGGACTGCAAGGAGATCCAACCAATTCATCCTAAAGGAGCCCAGTCCTGGGTGTTCATTGGAAGGACTGATGCTGAGGCTGAAACTCCAATACTTTGGCCGCCTGATGTGAAGAGCTGACTCATTGGAAAAGACCATGATGCTGGGAAAGATTGAAGGCAGGAGGAGAAGGGGATGACAGAGGATGAGATGGTTGGATGGCATCACCAATTCAATGGACATGAGTTTTGATAAACTCTGGGAGTTGGTGATGGACAGTCAGGCCTGGCATGCTGTGGTTCATGGAGTCTCAAAGAGTCAGACACAACTGAGTGACTGAACTGAACTGAACCGTACCTAAAACAACCAAGATGATGCTAGTCAGACCACTGATGACCAGTTTGAAGATGACTATTAAAGATGAATATGCTGTTTCTGTATTTAGCCTCCCTCTACCTCCATTTCTGGAGAAGGCAATGGGACCCTACTCCAGTACTCTTGCCTGGAAAATCTCATGGATGGAGGAACCTGGTAGGCTGCAGTCCATGGGGTCACTAAGAGTTGGAAACGACTGAGCAACTTCACTTTCACTTTTTCACTTTCATGTATTGGAGAAGGAAATGGCAACCTACTCCAGTGCTCTTGCCTGGAGAATCCCAGGGACAGGAGAGCCTGGTGGGCTGACGTCTATGGGGTCACACAGAGTCGGACACGACTGAAGTGACTTAGCAGTAGCAGTAGCAGCACCTCCATTTCTGTATATAAAAACTCTTGCCCCACTGGTTGTCAGTCAGGGAGGAGTTGGCCTTTGGACAGATGTCTACCCTCTCTCTTGCTCAGTTGCTGGAATCTGAAATAAAGCAAACTTTCCTTGCCATCAACCTGGCCTGTTTATTGGCTTTTGGGCAGTAAACAGCCAGATCCTCACCCTTTTGGTATAAATGTGGCCAAATAATTCTGATTTGTGTGATAATTTTTGAGATATTTAGTCTATAGACCCAGAAAGACAAAAATTCATATGTGTGCATAGGCATGCTTACCTAATGAAGCTGATTAGACTTGTATTTTCTCACTTGTTGTTCAGTGGCTAAGTTGTGTCCAACACTTTGTGACCCCATGGACTATAGCCCACCAAGCTCTTCTGCCATGAAATTTTCCAGGCAAGAATACTGTAGTGGGTACCATTTCCTTCTCCAGATCTTCCTGGACTAGGAATCAAACCCACATCTCGTGCATTGGCAGGCAAATTCTTTACCACTGAGCCACCAAGGAAGCCTTATTTTCTCACTTCCTCATATGAAAATTTTCGTTACAATTTAAAATTTAATAGTCCCATTTATCGTGTTTATTGCATGCCAGGAACGGAGGGGACATTTCATTCACTATCTTATTTACCCCTCATCACAGCCCTGTGAAGTATTAATTGATCACCTTATGTTACAAATGAGAAATCTAGGACAATGCTGGGATTTCTAGCACAAGTCTGCCCAAGCACAAAATCTGTACTCTTAGCTGCTATTTGATCAACCAAGTTCTCTTCTCAAATCAAAGAAAACATGTTAGTGAAAAGTGCATTTGGGCAGTGAAGTCAAGGAACATATGTACCAGACTTACCCAAGTCATGATTTTTGACACTCCATTATCTTACCCCTAAAATGAGGACTTCGATGCTGAGCAGAGGTTGCTGATTGGCAGCTATACCCTGGAGTTGTGTCTTTGGTTTGACAAGGAATTTTTCTTTATTGTTTGTTTTTAACTAGTTATTGGCTTTTTAAATTAGATAGTTCATAAGTATTAAAAAGAAAAAAAGAATGAAAGAAGAAAAATGCTTGGTTATTGTGAAAAGAAACCATCTAGCATAATAGGCCCCTCTCCCCAAAAGAAAAATAGGCCCAAATTTTGTTAGTACAATAATCAGCTTGTGGTAGCAGCTCATCCCTCTATGTGGTCAACTCCTTTTCATGCCCTAGTCTCCACCTCTACCAGTAGTCTTGAACTAAACCACTGTCACACATTTACATTCCCTGCTCTGCCTCTGTTGACATCTGAGTATGTACCCTGTCCTCAAGCCATTATTTCCCAAACTATCCTGTGCAGAGCTGGTGGGTAGGGCCCCAAGATTTCCACGCAACCTTTAATCAAAGACTTTGATACACATTATTTTAAAAATAAATCATTTATCTTAAAATAAGCTTAAAAACCATCCATCTTGATGACTTTCCCAGCTCTAAAATAGGTAACTCTTATTCAGCTCTAACTAGAATATCTTTTCTTATTATTGTGCAGGTAAGAAAATACAGAAATTCTAAGAAGGTTTAAAATGTTTCTATAAAACAAAAAAAGTCATACATTTTAAAACTAAGGAAGAAATAAACAATGTGAGTTATTAATAATAATACATACTATCTTTTCATTACCTGTGAAAGATCTGCAAACTATGGCTCACAGGTCAAATCTGACTGATGGCAGTCAGTTTTTGTGGATAAAGTTTTGTTTCAGCACTGGTATACCCAATCCTTTATGTATTGTCTATGACTGTTTTTACTCTATAATTACAGAAAAGTAGTCTCAACAGAGATTGAATTGTCTGAATTTACTATCTGCCCCCTATAGAAAAAGTTTGCAAAAATCTAGAGAAAAATCTGGGTGATACCCATAGAGCAGAATGGTTCTGGCTCAGTTGGGACTAAGTTAGTATATAAATTTGCTAGAGTTAAGTGATGTTTAAGACACTGTTCTTCTCCACTAAATTTCTAATTGATACATTTGCTCTGTCACAAACAACTGAATAAGATATCTCAGTAACTGTGCTTATAAATAATATAGAAATATACAGAACGTAGTACTGTCAATTCTCTAGCATTTGACAGGCATTATGCTAAATACTTAATTTTTAATACTAACACAATGATAAGCACTAGTATATTAGTTATATTTTCCCAGATAGTTTAAGTAGCAGACTTAATGTCAACGTAACAATGTAGTCACAGGGAATATAGTGGGAGGCAGATTCTTACTCAGCCTTTAAGTTAAGAGGAATTTGCTGGAGGTGTATTAGCTAAATTATAAGGGGTGTATGGGAGAAGAAGAGAAAAGAGAGAGAGTGAGGAGTTACAAAGGCCATAGGCAATCTCTAAATTTCCTGACAATTTCCTTTAATTTTATCTTCTTATCCCCTGCAGTAAATGGATATAGGTAATGAGATTGCACTGATAAGCTGCATGAAAAATAACAATACTAAAAACAGCCCAAGCCTCAGCCATTTGTTGAACATGTTCTAAGTGCCATGTATGATAGGACCTTACATATATGGTTTGGTTTAATCCACAAAGTAACTTTATTAGGCAAATACTATTAACCCCATTTTACAGATAAACAAGGGTAAAGAGAAATATCTTACCCAGAGTTACTAGATGGGAATGGGCAGAGTCAGATTTTCAAATGATGTGCTCTCATTCCAGAAATCATCTTAACCGCTGTATTGAACTGCTTCACCTTGTTCAGCCTCCTCAGTACAATACAGTAGCTCTCAGACCAGCTGACTTCCCATGTCAAGAATTGAAATTCTATAAAGGACAAATGACATATATACACTGCCACGTGTAAAACAGACAGCTAGTGGAAAGCTGCTGTATGGCACAGGGAGCTCAGCTCACAGCTCTGTGATGACCGGGAGGACTGGGGTGAGGATGGATGGGAGGGAGGCTGAAGAGGGAGGGGATATATGAATACATATAACTGTTGCACAGCAGAAACTAACAAAACATTGTAAAGCAATTATACTTCAGTAAAAAAAAAACAAGGTAAAATAAATTCTGTAAAGGTGGGGACATGTGGGCTCAGAGAATCAGAGCCTGTTTTGAAGCCTTCTGTTGGGCAGAATTGTGATGCTAAGTCCCTTTCTGTGCATCAAGCAGGGATTCCCTGATCCAATCAGCAGCAATCAATAGTCAACATATTCAAACATTAGGAAATCAGGGGGAAGAATGTGACCATCAAGTAGAGATTCTTGGATGCCTCTCTATTTAGGTAGTCATTGAATTATTGGCCTCACTTTAGAAATCAATAAATTAATTCTCTTAACTGTTAAATAACTTCCCCAAAGTTATACAGCTTTTAAAGTATCAGATTCCAACTTTGAATCAAGGTTGGTCTAATCCAGTAATGTTTGTTCTTTTTTTCACATCATGAAAAATTTAATTTCTGAAACCTAAAATATCAGAAAATCCAGGAATTTAATTAAGTACACTAAAGTCTTTGGTTTTTCTTTTAAGGGTCTAAGCATTATTTGAAGTCTAAGAGGCTTGCTAATAGAGTAACCATTCATGAAGAAAAGTTGCTCAAAATTTCAAAAATGTTGACAGTAATTTTCATTTGCAGTATTCATAAAAGTTTGAGAATCTTTTACAAATTGACTTCAAAATTTGTCATCCCAATTTTGTACAAACAAATCTTTAAGATGTTTTACTTTTCTTCACCTAAGATCAAATGAAATGCACTGAAATTTTCAAGACAATCCTTTCTAAGTCATGCTTTAAGTGTTACAACTGCTAAATAAGCTTCAAAATTGAGTCATGGAAAAAACAAAAAACATAATGTTTGATCAAAACATTTGAGGATTTTTACATGTACACCCAAAGACTTACTCAAATGTTAATAACAACATTATTCACAATGACCCCAAAGCAGAAACAACTCAAAATGCCCATCAACTGCTAAATGGATAAGCAAAATATACTGTATTCATACAATGGAATATTATTTGCCAATAAAAAGGCATAAGGTACTGACAAAGCTACAGTACAGATAATATCAAAAAGTGAAGCCTGTCACAAAAGAACATGTATGATTCCATTTATATGGAATATCCAAAAAAAGAAAATATGTAGAGACAGAAGGGAGATTAGTTGTTGCTTGAGACTGGAGATGGAGAAAGACTATAAATTGGCATGAGATTTATCTTTAGAGTGATAGAAATGTTCTAAAACTAGATTGTTATAACGTGTGACCATGTGAAGTTGCTCTGTCACGTCTGACTCTTTGTAATTCCATGAACTGTAACCTACCAGGCTCCTCTGTCCATGGGATTTTATAGGCAAGAGTACTGGAGTGGGTTGCCATTTCCTTCTCTAGGGGATCTTCCCGACCCAGGGATCGAAGCCGGGTCTCCTGCATTGCAGGCAAATGCTTTACCATCTGAGCCATCAGGGAAGCCTATAATGTTTGCACAGCTCTGTAAATATGCTAACATGCATTGAATTATGCACTATAAAAACAGGTCAATTTTATGTAAATTAACAATACATCTCAATAAAACTATTTTAAAAAATGAGTTTGTATCTTATAAAAATCCAGCTTATTTCAAATTGGACTAGTGTGAATGTTATATTCTGACATCTATTAGGTTCCTTCGTAAATCTATCCATTTCCTAAATAATGGAATTACTGCTCCAATATTATCAAGCATTCCTTCTGGAGTTAAAGAATTTAACTAATTACATATTACAAATTATAATTGTGAGGCTCAAAATGCTTTGGGATTTAGAAAAGGATGACAACATAAATCATATAAACAAAAACAGAAATGTCACATAGCTTTACCATCTGCTACAACATTTTAAGTCTTCTAGAAGAATCTAAACACTATTCAAGTATAATCATGACACTAACCAGACATGTCAATTATAAAGGTGTTGTATAATATATACTTTAGATGTGAGCATTATTGCTTATGTATATGAATGGCTATTGACAGGGAAAACATACCTTTCCCTACTCCATTTAAAGTAACTTTAGTACTCTAGTCTCATTTTTAAACCACATTGTGGAAGATAGTAAGTTTAAACAAGTTAATTTTTGTATTAAAATAATGATTTTTCTAAAAGCTGCTCTTATTGTTGTATACCAGAAACTAACATAATGTAGGTCAATTATACCAATATGTCAAACAATCAAAGAAATAAACGCTTAGAAAAAGAGATCAGATTTGTGGTTATTGGAGACTGGGGATGGGGGAATTGGGAATTGGATGAAGACAGTCAAAAATACAAATTTCCAGTTATAAAATAGGTAAGTACTAGGGATGTAACTGGAGAAGGCAATGGCACCCCACTCCAGTACTCTTGCCTGGAAAATCCCATGGATGGAGGAGCCTAGTGGGCTGCAGTCCATAGGGTCGCTAGGAGTCAGACACTACTGAGAGACTTCACTTTCACTTTTCACTTTCAAGCATTGGAGAAGGAAACGGCAACCCACTCCAGTGTTCTTGCCTGGAGAATCCCAGGGACGGGGGAGCCTGTTGGGCTGCTGTCTATGGGGTCGCACAGAGTCGGACACGACTGAAGCGACTTAGCAGCAGCAGCAGCAGGGATGTAACATACAAGATGATAAATACAATTAACACTGCTGTATGTTATATACAAAAGTTGTTAAGAGTGTAAATCCTGAGTTTTCATCACAAGGAAAATACTTCTTTTTCTTTTATTTTGTATCTACATGAGTTGATGGATGTTCACTAAACTTACCCTGAGAATCATTTCATGAGGTATGTAAATCACATCACTATGCTATCTACCTTAAATTTATACAGTGCTGTATGTCAACTATGTTTCAATGAAAGTGGAAAAGAAAAAAATAGAAAATAAAGTTGTTTTTTTATATACAAATAACAGAAACAAAATCTTTGAAAAGTAGTAATTTATCACTCTTCTGTAAAATATGCTGAATTAAAAGGAAAACTGCTTAGGTACTAAGACATGGTCACATGTTGCAGTCTATGTGATTTTGTATGGTTGACTGATATGTAATCAGGTTGTCATTTCTATATGAATTTCTATTAAAAGTAAACTCAGTCAGGGGTTGAAAGTGAAAGTCCCTCAGTCATGTCTCTTTGTGACCCCATGGACTATTCAGTCCATAGAATTCTCCAGGCCAGAATATTGGAGTGGGTAGCCTTTCCCTTCTCCAGGGGATCTTCCCAACCCAGGGATTGAACCCAGGTCTCCTGCATTGCAGGGGGATTCTTTACCAGCTGAGCCACAACGGAAGCCCAAGAGTACTGGAGTGGTTAGCCTATAGCTTCTCCATGGGATCTTCCTGACTTAGGAATTGAACCAGGGTCTCCTGCATTGCAGGCAGATTCGTTATCAACTGAGCTATCAGTGCAGCCCATTAGTAAGGGGTTGAACCATATTGAACTCTACTGACCATTTCCAGGAAACCTCCTTGAAACCAATAACATTGAGATATGTTTAAAGGAAGGGCTTTCGTTCTGGCTGATGGGTTAAAGATTCATTCTTCTTATTTTACCTTAATTTACTTTTTATTCAAGTATGGTTGTTGTACAATATTAGTTTTAGGTACGCACCACAGTGATTCAGTATTTTTATAGATTATACTCCATTTAAAGTTAACATATTAAACTGATAAGAACAAATACTATACTTCAGTTCAGTTCAGTCACTCAGTCGTGTCCGACTCTTTGCGACCCCATGAATCACAGCACGCCAGGCCTCCCTGTCCATCACCAACTCCCAGAGTTCACTCAGACTCACGTCCATCGAGTCAGTGATGCCATCCAGCCATCTCATCCTCTGTCGTCCCCTTCTCCTCCTACCCCCAATCCCTCCCAGCATCAGAGTCTTTTCCAATGAGTCAACTCTTCACATCAGGTGGCCAAAGTACTGGAGTTTCAGCTTTAGCATCATTCCTTCCAAAGAAATCCCAGGGCTGATCTCCTTCAGAATGGACTGGTTGGATCTCCTTGCAGTCCAAGGGACTCTCAAGAGTCTTCTCCAACACCACAGTTGAAAAGCATCAATTCTTCAGTGCTCAGCTTTCTTCACAGTCCAACTCTCACATCCATACATGACCACAGGAAAAACCATAACCTTGACTAGACGGACCTTTGTTGGCAAAGTAATGTCTCTGCTTTTCAATATGCAATCTAGGTTGGTCATAACTTTTCTTCCAAGGAGTAAGCATCTTTTAATTTCATGGCTGCAGTCACCATCTTAGTCAAAAGACTGAGAAGCAAAATAATGGCTATATTTCCTTATGCTGTACGATAGAGGCTTCCTTGGTGGCTCAGACAGTAAAGAATCTGCCTGCAATATGTACAATATATCCCTGTTGCTGGTTTAGCTTATACATAGTAGTTTGTACCTCTTAAACTCCTGTTCCTGTCTTGTCCCTCTCCCTGTCCTCCTCCCCACTGATAACCACTAGTTTTTTTTTTCTTTTTTCTTTATCTGTGAGTTTATTTCTGTTTTGCTATAATCATTTATTTAACTTTTAAAATTCCACATATAAGTGATATTATACAGTATTTGTCTTGCTCTGAATGACATATTTCATTAAGCATATTATCCTCTAGGTCATCCATGTTATTGCAAATGACAGAATTTAATTCTTTTTTATGGCTGAGTAATATTCCATTATATATATCTACATGGACATAGATATATATCTTTTTACATTTCTATGTTGATGGACAATTAGGTTGCTTCTATGTCTTGCCAATTGTGAATAATGCTGCTATAAACATTGAGCTGCATGTACTTTTTCAAATTAGTGTTTTTGTTTTCTTCAGATATATGCCCAGGAGTTGAATTGCTAGGTCATATGATTGTTCTATTTTTATTTTTTTGAGGAACCTCCATACTGTTTTGCATAGTGACTGCACCAATTTACATTCCTATCAACAGTGTACTAAGGTTCCCTTTTCTTCACATCCTTAGCAAATTTGTTATTTGAGACTTTTTGATGGTAGGCATTCTGATGGGTGTGATGTGCCATCTTATTATGATTTTGATTTCCATTTCTCTTATGACTAGAGATGTTGTTGAGCATCTTTTCGTGTGCCTTTTGTCCATCTGTATATAGTCTTTGGAAAAACGTCTGTTCAGGTTGTTGTTGTTTAGTCACTAAGTCATGTCTGACTCTTTGCAACCTCATGGACTACAGCATGCCAGGCTTCCCTGTCTTTCACCATGTCCTGGGGTTTGCTCAAATTCATATCCATTGAGTCAGTGCTGCTATCTAACCATTGTACCCTTTGCTGCCCTCTCCTCATTTTGCCTTCTGTCTTTCCCAGCATTAGGGTCTTTTCCAAAGAGTCAGCTCTTCACATCAGGTGGCTAAGGTATTAGAGCTTCAGCTTCAGCATCAGTCCTTCCAATGAATATTCAGGGTTGATTTCCTTTAGGATTGACTAGTTTGATTTCCTTGCTGTCCAAGGGACTCTCAGGAGTCTTTTCTAGCATCATAATTTGAAAGCATCAATTCTTCAGTGCTCAGCCTTCTTTATGGTCCAATTCTCACATCGTACATGACTACTGGAAAAACCAGAGCTTTGACTGTATTGATGGACCATTGTTGACAAAGTGATGTTTCTGCTTTTTAATATTTTGTCTAAATTTGTTATAGCTTTCCTTCCAAGGAGCAAGCATCTTTTAATTTCATGGCTGCAGTCACTGTCCACAGTGATTTTGGAGCCCAAGAAAATAAAATCTGTTACTGTTTCCACTATTCAGTTTATCTGCCTATTTTAAAAATCAGATTATTTGTTTTTTTGGTATTGAGTTGTATGAGCTCTTTATATAGTTTGGATATTTATTCCTTATCTATCATTTCATTTGCAAATATTTTCTCCCAAGTAGGTTGTCTTTTGGGGTTTTTTTGATGGTTTCTTTGCTGTGCAAAGCTTTTACATTTAACTAGGTTCATTTGTTTGTTTTCCCTTAGTAGACAGAGGAACCTGACAGGCTACAGTCCACAGGGTCACACAGAATCAGACACGACTAAAGCAACTAAGCATGCAGACAGGCCCCCCAAAAATATTACTATGATTTATTATGATAATAAAATATTATTATGATTTAAAGGGGGTTCTGCCTACATTCTCTTCTAGGAGTTTTATGGTTCCAGATTTTACATTTAGGTCTTTAATCCTTTTTAATTTATTTTGTATATGGTGTGATAAAATGTTCTAAATTTATTCTTTTACATGTAGCTGTCTAATTTTCCCAGCACCACTTATTTGAAGAGACTGTCTTTTTCCATTGTATATTCTTACCCACTTTGTTGTAGATTAACTGACCATAAGTGCATGAGTTTCTTTCTGGGCCCTCTATTCTGTTTCATTGATTTTTATCTGTTTTTGTGCCTGTACCATGCTCTTTTGTTTACTGTAGCTTTGTAGTATAGTCTGAAGCCAAGGCACATAGGACCTCCTGCTTTGTCCTTTTTTCTCAAGATTTCTTTAGCTTATTCTGTTACTTTTTTCTATTGTGACAAAATATATATAACATAAATTTACCATTTTAACCATTTTAAATGTATAACTCAGTAGCAATAAGTATATTCACGTTGTTCTGCAACCATCACTATCATCCATCTCCAAAACGTTTTCATCTTCCCAAACTCAAACTTTGTTCTCATTAAACAATAACTCCCCATTGCCCTCTCCCCTTCCCCCAGCTTCTGGCAACCTCCATTCTACTTTCTGTCTCTGTGAACTTGTCTACTGTAGTTACCTCATATAAGTGGAAACATGTAGTATTTGTCCTTTTGTGTCTGGCATCTTTCACTTAGCAAACTTTATTGTCAGAATGTCCTTTTTAAAGCTGAATAATACTGTATTGTACATATTAATATATACTACATTTAGCTTACCATTCATACATCAATGGACACTTGTGTTTAATCCATGCTTTAGCTACTGTGAAAAATGTAATTGCTATGACCATGGATGTAGATTCATTCCTAAAATAAGCTCTCATGCCAGGCATGCAGCTCCCAGCTCTTAGCTTATTTACATTGTTTCCTAGAGGCATGCTACAATACACATTACAAAAGTCACAGTTAATGGTTGCTCTCAATGAACTGTTTTTAATATGTCAAGTTTCCAGCTGACTCCTCATTAAGAAAAAGGTATTTACTGTTGCTGGGAATGAAATGTCTGTCCCATTTAGTTTCTGTGTCTGGAAGCAATGCCTCCAGAATATAAACTCTGTGCCAGAGCCTCAAGACTAATTTGCAAAGCTCAAAAATTGGTCTGCTCATGCTATTCTCTTCTCCAACGCCATTTCTATCAAACTTTTCCTCCCCCCGCCAGGGGAAAAAAAAAAAAAAAAAAACATGTGTCTACGTGAAAGCCAGGTTCTCTCATTTAGTAGAACTTACATGGGCCAAAGAATTCATGTATTATGCAAATGTGCATTTTTCAATAAGGTTCCTCCAAATTATACTCAGCACTGTAAGAGGATAACTCTGAAAAATAATGTTATAATAAAAAGATAAAAGGAAAAGTATAATTATGTGATATTGCATCTTGGTTTTATTATCTGCAAACTATTATATATATTTCATGTTAGCTACCTTGTGTCACACACTACCTAAGTGCTCTCTCCAGGCCTCTCTTCCTCCGCTCCCACCGCCACATATACTTAAACTACTGTTTCTTAAACTCTATGGGGTGGGTTTTAGTACCATCAATCTCACTGTACAAAAAAAATGAGGTTCAGAGGAGTTAAGTGGCCATCCAAGGTAACAGTTAGTAAACAGGTAGCAGATCTAGGCTTAGAACCTAGGTGTCCTGACCTCAGGATTTGTGCACTTATCAGTGTCCTTTTGTCCCCTGAATTTGGAGGTTTTGCCCATATAAGTTCAGCATCATTTTGCAAATGAACCTGAAAAGAACTGAGTTGTTTCCTTTTTCCAGGACATTATTGTCTGAAATTTTTTCTTGATAGAAAAAAGAAAAACTTTTCTTTTCACTTAAGTTGTACTAAGTACTTATTAGCTCTTGGCTTCCCTTTATCCTCCATACAGGCATTCTGTATTATTTCTCTCAGTGATATTTTACACAGTGCATTTTACATATACCACTGGTATTTACAGTACCATGCCTCCATTGGTTATTCTCTTTTTCAAAAATAAAAAAATTAATATGAATATTAACCAAATTTTTTATGAACCTCACTAAATAATGTATGTTAAAACATGCTTTTTATTACCTTTTGTTTTTCCCCACAGTACTGTAACTGGTTTTTATTCAGCCTATTTTTGCAGACTTAAGTCAGTATAGATGAATTTTCCATTGAAAACAACTAAGTTATTTTCAGCTTTTTCCACTTAACTCACTAGTGTGGAGGAAATTTTATTCTCTGTTACAGATCTACTGTAAACTCATAAACTGGTATTCATCAATCAAAAGTGAAAGGAAAAATGAGACCCATTTTGCTTTAAATTTTTATGCCCTGGGTTTGCTGAAAGTTATGTAAGTGATGGTGTCTTCCAGGAAAAGTATAAAAGTTGATTGCATTTTTACAGATTTTGTTGTGTTGGTCACTGTGTCATGTCCAACTCTTTTGAGATCCCATGGATTGTATCCCGCCAGGTTCATCTGTCCATGGGATTTCCCAGGCAAGAATACTGGAGTGGGTTGCCATTCCTTCTCCTGGAGATCTCCTTACCTAGGGATCAAACTCAAATCTCCTGCATTGCAGGCAGATTCTTTATTGCTGAGCTCCCAGGGAAGCCCCTCTATAGATATTGCTGGACAATAAATTTACCAAAAAGGTCTGATATGATTTAATCCTGACTATAATCATTACTTCATTTCTGATAATTTCACAAATAGATTGAGAAAACTTAATGTTTATTTTTCTGTCCCAGTGTTATTAGGCCTCTGATAAGCTCAAACAAAAGATGCAGACTAAAAAATCTCTGGGTTTTCAACCTGCTCACATCAAATTGTTCTTCCGCGATTAGACTTCAAGATGAAACTCATCTGTCCATCTCTACCAGAAACTTATGTTTCATTTTTTTTACAAGATTGGGTGCTTCTTCTACATGTAAAAGAGGCCTAAACACAAGTTTTGTTCAGCACTAAGAATTTTTTTTTCCAAGATGAATACTCATCTTGAAGTTTTAAACCGGTTTCAAACTTTTAAATGGAAATTTCTTTCAAAAAAATTATAATCAATTTTTAAAAGAACTTCTTTATTCATTTGGGCACCTACTGCCTCTATCACTGTGCATAGTCCACATTTCAATCTTCCAAAACTATAGATGGAACTATGGCCTGAACCCTGATGCCCACCAGAACTCCTGGACTACCATCTGTAGACCAGTGTCTTCTTTCGCCTTAGGTACTGGTTCTGAGGGTGAAGCCCCAGCTGATGAATGAAAGGACTCAAGAAGTGAGAATACCAGAGAAAAACCATGAGAGTAATGTTTCATTTAAATATCTCAATGCTCTCCTCTTTGCTTCTGAAAAACCTGCCATATAAACACAGGAAGAGAGCTACTAATGGTGAAACATTAATCTGTACTTCCTGCTCCCATCATTCATCACTGAGGCCTAAAGTGGCAGGAGCAACTTCTGAGAAGCACCTTTTAGGACAAACCAGCACACCTGATTATCAGGTAAACAGCCCACCTGTGGGTATACTCAAGGGCACTGCCTCTTCCAACAGACCCCTACAAGGCACTTTTTTTTTTGGAGGTCCATCTGAAGAGTTTCTGGGATTACCAAATTCTAAAGCAGCGAGATGCGAGATTCCAAGTTTACAACCTGGGAGTCTTTTCCCTGAAAGTACGACTGCTGTTGGCAACCAGGGTGGTGCAGCCTTAGCGAGGACACCGCGGGGCGCACCGTAGTGTCCGGGGACAAGTTGGGCGTGGTTTTCCGGCAGGTGGGCGGGGTTTGGGAAGGAGGAGCCACCAGGCTCTCGGAGTTATAACTGGAAAGGACCCCCGGGTCCTACAGCGAGGACGCGCAACGACCCTGAAGGGCTACCAGAAACGGACTGTCTTGTGATAGGAGGATGGAGGAGCTGCGGTGGCACCTTCTCGCCCGCACCCACGGCCAGGGCT
Source organism: Bos grunniens (assembly GCF_055505025.1). Lineage (NCBI taxonomy): Eukaryota > Metazoa > Chordata > Mammalia > Artiodactyla > Bovidae > Bos > Bos grunniens. The sequence continues at coordinate 99,823,022 of NC_141168.1, forward strand.
TAGTGAAGTCTTTGTCCCACCTGTGGCAGCCAGCGATGCTTGGCGGAGTTTGGGTGCTGACGCTGGCGTGGATGCTCTTGGTCCCCGGGAAAGGTTGGCCAGGTAGGGCTCTGGCGGATGGGAGCTCAGGGGCGCCACTTGGGCCTTTGGAGGAGGGGGGCTCACTTCCCGGACGACGCGTGGAGCGTGCCTGTGCATCTACACGGCCGCATCCAGTCTGTCCCATACCGACCTCCGCGCTATCCTTCCGCCCTCTTTGAAATGGTCACTTTACAACCTTGGTGCTCGTCAGTTTTCCTTTGCGTACAAGGGATTGTTGCCTTCCCTTCTGCTGTTAAGACCCTCCGTTCCGTTTTTGTCCTTTTGTTTCCTGCTGATACCCGCTTCTTAACGTCCCTTTAATTTACTGTAAGAAACTTTTGCTGAATCTTCCAGGTGTCCTAGGCGACAACTGGATTTGAAATAATCCAAAAGGAGTTCAATTCCAAACTACACCACTTCTTCTCTACCCCTGGAAATAATAAATTAACATTTTACCCTAACAATAATTCAGTAAGTTTTGTGTATGATATCTTTCGTATATCGGTTAAAATCAGTTTTGCTACTGTAAAATAGATCTCTGAGAAGAAATCACTTTAATCCAGGACAAAGAACACTTGGTTTAAAATACAGTAAGTTAAAACAACATTCGTTTGTCCTTCCTGATTGTTTTGTGTTTGCACAGATAGGAGCATTAAATAAAACTTACTTGTAAGTTTCCGTATGTTTTTCAGAAATTAATCAGTGTAAAATTATCTGCAGCTTTTAAAACAAAGATTGGGTGAACATTTATAAATGATAAGTGCATAATTTTACTTTATCAGCTTGTTGCTCTTCATCCAGTTGACTAAGGTAAGTTTGCTCTGTAAAACAGGGAGAGCAAGCACTCTCCCATGAAAAATTGTAAAAAGAATATTAGAACCCAATTAAGGTATTTCCGAAAATGATAGGCCACAACAAGCTATCATTGATCCATGCTTTATTTGGCTGCTTACACATTAAGTAGATCTTCATTAAGAACTGTTCAGAATACATGTAATAAAATGTAAATATTAATATGTGCTTCTTACATTTAGACAATGTTTCCAGAAAAATGACCAATATTTACAGAGGAGTTTGCTTCAGTGTTTACTATAGCCCACATTACCCCTTCTTGCCCTTTATAATAACCCATCCAGTATTCTTGCATGGAGAATCCCATGGACAGAGAAGCCTGGTGGGCTACAGTGCATGGGGTCCCAAAGAGTTGGACAAGACTGAAGCGACTTAGCACGCACAACCTCTCTTCTGAAGGTGAATATTAACCGTTACCATGTTCTAAGCTCCTTGCGTGGTAAAGTTGAAAATAAAGTTTATGATAAACTTATTTATGTCCTATAGCAGAGATAAAAGGGGAGACAAGTGTAACATACTTTTTTTTCAAATAGCTTTACCAAGATATAGTTCATATACCATGCAAATCATTTACAGTGTACAGTGGTTTATTATGGTATAAAATGATCTATGGGTTTATTTATATTCACAATATGTGCAACCATTACTATAGTGAGTTTTAGAACATTTTTATCACCTTGAAAAGAAATACTTTACTCTAGTTATACTCCCATTATACCCTCCTCCAAACTCTCCACCTTCCCAATCCTAACCAATCACTAATCTATAGAGTTTCTGCTCTATTCAGTTCAGTTCAGTTCAGTTCAGATGCTCAGTTGTGTCTGACTCTTTGCGACCCCATGAATCGCAGCACACCAGGCCTCCCTGTCCATCACCAACTCCTGGAGTTCACCCAAACTCATGTGCATCAAGTCAGTGATGCCATCCAGCCATCTCATCCTCTGTTGTCCCCTTCTCCTGCCCCCAATCCCTCCCAGCATCAGGATCTTTTCCAATGAGTCAACTCTTCACATGAGGTAGCCAAAGTACTGGAGTTTCAGCTTTAGCATCAATCCTTCCAATGAACACCCAGGACCCATCTCCTTTAGGATGGACTGGTTGGATCTCTTTGCAGTCCAAGGGACTCTCAAGAGTCTTCTCCAACACCACAGTTCAAAAGCATCAGTTCTTTGGTGCTCAGCTTTCTTCATAGTCCAACTCTCACATCCATACATGACTACTGGAAAAACCATAGCCTTGACTAGACGGACCTTTGTTGGCAAAGTAATGTCTCTGCTTTTGAATATGCTATCTAGGTTGGTCATAACTTTCCTTCCAAGGAGTAAGCGTCTTTTAATTTCATGGCTGCAGTCACCATCTGTAGTGATTTTGGAGCCCCCCAAAATAAAGTCTGTGACTGTTTCCACTGTTTCCCCATTTATTTGCCATGAAGTGATGGGACTAGATGTCATGATCTTAGTTTTTTGAATGTTGAGCTTTAAGCCAACTTTTTCACTCTCCACTTTCACTTTCATCAAGAGGCTCTTTAGTTCCTCTTCACTTTCTGCCATAAGGGTGGTGTCATCTGCATATCTGAGGTTACTGATATTTCTCCCAGCAATCTTGATTCCAGCTTGTGCTTCTTCCAGCCCAGCGTTTCTCATGATGTACTCTGCATATAAGTTAAATAAGCAGGGAGACAATATACAGCCTTGATGTACTCCTTTTCCAATTTGGAACCAGTCTCTTGACCATGTCCAGTTCTAACTGTTGCTTCCTGACCTGCATATAGGTTTCTGCTCTATAGATATGCCTATTCTGGATATTTTATCTAAATGGAGTCATATAATAGATTGACTTCTTTTATTTAGCATGTTTTCAAGGTTCATAATGTTCTAACATGTGTCAGTAATTTCTTTTTGTGATGGAATAATATTCCACTGTAAGCATATACCATGTTTTGTATATAAATTAATCAGTTGATGAACATTTGGGTTGTTTCCACCTTGTGGCTAATGTAAATAGTGCTGCTATAAATATCTGGGTATAGGCTTTTTTATGGACACATCTTCATTTCTTTTAGAAATATACCTAGGAGTGGAGTTATTGGATCATAGGGTAACTCTGTGCTTAACCATATCAGGAATAGCCAAATTACTTTTCCAAAGTGACTGCACTGTTTTTCATCCCTGCAGCAGTATATGAAGGTTTTAATGTATTCACAGTCTCATCAGCACTGGTTATTATCTGAAATTTTGATTCTGACAATTCTAGTGGATGTGAAATGATGTCTTACTGTGCTTTGATTTGCATTTCTCTGGTGGCTAATGATGTCCAAGCATCTTTTTTCATGTGCTTGAACATCTGCATATCTTCTTTGGAGAAATACCTACTCAAATCCTCTACCAATGTTTTTATTGGGTTGTTGGCCTTTTTGTTGAGTTGTGTGAGTTTTTGTATAGTCTAGGTACAGATTTCTTAGTAGTTATGTGGATTTGCAGTTGTTTTCTCCCATTCTGTGGCTTTTCACTTTCTTGCTCATGTCCTTTGAAGCATGCAAGTCCTTGTGTGCCTGTCCTTTGTTTCCTGTGCTTTTTTATCATATCTTGAAATCCATAGCCAAATCTAATGTCATGAAGATTTACCCTAAGATTTTTGTCCTAAGTCTTAACATTCAGTTCTTATATTTTGGTCTTTGATTAATTTGGAATTATTTTTTGTATATGGTATAACCAGTGGGACATGACTGAGCGACTTCACTTTCACTTTTCACTTTCATGCATTGGAGAAGGAAATGGTAACCCACTCCAGTGTTCTTGCCTGGAGAATCCCAGGGACGGGGGAGTCTGGTGGGCTGCCGTCTATGGGGTCGCAGAGAGTCGGACATGACTGAAGTGACTTAGCACGTGTGGTATAACCAGAGAGTCCAATTTCACTTTTGGGCATGTGGCTCTTCAGTTTTGTTGAAAAAACTGTCATCTGTCCCTTAGGTACGTGGGTTTATTTCTGGACTGTTAGTTTTCTTTACCAGCCTGTGCCTCTCCTTGTGCCGCCACTACACTGTGCTGTTTATGGTAGCTTTGCAGTGAATTTTGAAATGAGAAAATGTGAGTCCTCATATTTTGTGCTTTTTTTTCTTGTGATATCTTTTTTTTTTTTTGGCTTTGATATCAGGGTAATACTGGGCTCATAGAATGAGTCTGAAAGTATTCCATCTCTTTCTAGTTTTTGGAAATGTTTATGAAGAATTGATATTATTTTTTGAATGTTTGGTAGAATTGAGCATTGATACCATCTAGACCTGGCCTTTTCTTTCTCGATATTTGAGTCTTCTCTTTTTACCAATTCAATCTTTTCACATCATATAAATCTATATGGATTGCTATTTTCTTGAGTCAGTTTTATACTTTGTATCTTTTCAGAAATTTGTTAATTATATAAAGGCTGTATAATGTATTAGCATGCAACTGTAATAGTATTGCTTAATAAGCTTTGTAGTTGTGTGCCCTGTTTCATTTCTAATTCTAGCAAGTGAGTTTTCTCTCCTTTTTCCTTGACAACTCTAGAACTATATCAACTTTGAATTTTTTTTTAAACATCTTTTGTTTTCACTGATTTTCTCCATTGTTTTTCTATTCTGTTTCATTAATTTCTTCTTTAGTCTTTCAAATTTCTTTCTTTTTTCCATTAGATTTAGTGTGCTCTTTTTAAAAAATCTTCAGGTGAAAGGTTAGTTGATTATATTGGGATCTTTTCTTTTTTAATATAATTTTCCTCTAAGCACTACTTCAGCAGCATCTCACAAATTTTGGTGTGTTGTATCTTTATTTTCATTCTTTTCAATGTATTTTCTTATTCCCATTTTCATTTCTTTTACCTCTTGATTTTCTAGTTGTTTAATTTCCACATATTTGTTAGCTACTTAAATTTCTTTCAGCTGTTGACATATATTCATTCTATTACAGTTAGACAACATATTTGGTATGATTTTGTCTTTTCAAATTTATTGAGGTTTGTCTTAGGGTCGAATGTATTGTCCATCCTGGAAAACGTTCCATGTGCTTTTCAGAAAAATGTATATTCTTCCATCGTTGGGCACAGTGTTCTATAGATGTCTGTTAGGTCACGCTGGTTTAAAGCGTGTTGTTCCGGCTCTTTTTCATTTATGATCTTCTGCCTATTTTTCTATTCATGTTGAAAGTGGGGTATTAAAGTCCCAACTATTGCCTTTGAAGTAAGTATTTGTTTTTCTTTGTTTCTGTCAGATTTTGCTTCATGTATTTTTCTGCTCTGTTATTGGGTGTCTGTATGTTTATAATATCTTTCTCGTGAATTGAAACTTTTATAGTTATAAAATGTCTCTCTGTATCTCTAGTAACTTGTTTTTAATTTTAAAATAGCTTTGTCTTATATTAGTATGCCAGTCCAGTTTTATTGTGGTTCCTGTTTGCCTGATGTTATTTTTCATTCTTTTACTTTCAATCTATTTGTATTATCTTCATACAAATTATCTATTGTATTATCTTCATAATTAAAAGATTATATAACTTTTAATATATAAAGGAGGACAAAGTAAAGAGATTTAGCAGATTCATCACCTCTCTATTTGACCTTGCTTTTCATGCTTTTGTGTCATTGTAGAATCCATAATACAATTTTGAATATTAGAAGCTTAATATTAACTTTTAATATTATTAACTTAATATTAACTTTTTATTTCTCATTGAATTTGAAGCTGAACAGTGGTTTTTCTCTTTCCCACATCCTTGGGAAAGCTATATAATTTTTTTTTTTAATTCACAAATATTTGAAATTCCTGTTGAGCAATACGCTCAGTCGCTAAGTCATGTCCTACTCTTTGCAACCCCATGGAGTATATAGCCCACCAGGCTCCTCTGTCCATGGAATTTCCAAAGAATACTGGAGTGGGTTGCCATTTTCTTCTCCAGTATACCAAAGTTTTTCTAATTATAAATTCAGATATTATGAAATGCCTGTCTTTAGGCATATAAATATATTTATCTATTAAAAATAAAATAATTTAATTTCTTACCATATTTGTCTGTCACCCAGTTATGAATTAGTAAGTAAGCTAGTCTTAGCCATTGTATTAACCAATATATTAACATAATACAGGTTACTTATATCTACAAACAAAACTAGAAAACTATTTATATATTGGATCATTATATATCTATTATTTATAACTTGGCATGTTTTCCCAAAGTATTTGAAACCCGAATATTGCAGATTCTATTATATACTACCTAGCTTCTTTAAATCCCTTTGAGAAGACAAAATAGATAGAAATGTAAGTTTTAATGTGTATTTATATGTACTTTTGTTTTAAGGGAAAAATGTTATATTGTACATTTGCTAGAAAGCTTCACACATCATTCATGTCATGAAACTGTCTTATGAGTTAGATATGCTTGTAGAGTTATTCTTTTAGTACTTTGAGGAGCTAGACTTTCTGATTCCCAAATGGCAGCCCGAACCAGCCACAGTTAACTATGCTCCCTTCTAGAGTTAAGGTTGCAATGAGGTTTTTAAGAGTGACATTTGTTCATTGCAAATAAGACTTAAGTTTTTTCTGCAGAGACCTTGAACATTTAAAGAGTGACAAGTCGGTTTGGAGGGGAAAATTGTGAAATAAATAATACAAAGTATGAGCTATTATTAATTATACAATTAAGAATTTTCCTCTAAAATAAATATCAAATGAAAATTAAAAAATTTCTGTTCAAATATTATATGGTTCTTTGGTACTGTCAGTGTCATAACGTGATTGCTTCTACATTTATGACATCATTAGTTTTGGATTAGGAAACAGTTACTCTAAGCAGCAAAATCAAAGGAAATGTGAGAACTTCAGAAGTCCTTAGCAAGAAGAAATATTGCACAGAATAAATATGGAGTTACTGACTTTTCCCCCAAGATAAAATTCTATTGCCAGATAAGCTCAGAGAAAACATTTCAATAATTCACACAAACCTCACTAGTAATCTCGTTTTAAATATTTTCCTTGGTTTCTAACCATGTGCAATCTTCTGATAATGACAGGGAGTTAGAATTATTTCAAAATTAAATCAAATGACAGCACATCCTCTGACTTCTACTCTCATACATTTTATAAAATATGTATCTAGTGTTGACAAATTGAGATTGACAAAGTCACTAGAGCCTTTGGGGACATTTATAACTGGTGAAACGACAGACAAAAGGAAAAAGAACATTTTGTGGTCATTCCGAAAATCTTTTACTGAAAAAAATTCTTTAGGGAGATCTTTTATCTTGCAAAACAATACCTTTTTTTTTTCCAGTTTAATTGCTATAACTACAAACAAAATAAAAGCAAAAAATTTTATAAGCTACACTTGTGAGACTGACATACAAATTAATATCTCTAGTTTATTGTGCTCCTTGTTTTGTTTGGAAACTGATATTTATCAACACTCTAACCTTAGGTTATGTAGTAAGTATTTGAGAGTTTTATTCAGTTAGATAGACTTTTGCCATAGTGAGATACTTTAATAATAGTTAAATTTTTCCTCCCCTTTTCTATTTCAAAGATACTGTCTTTACCGTAGTGTTTTCCTTGAACAAATAGAATACCCAACGTTGGGAGATTTTCTGCCTTCTGTGTAAATAAGATGGAGAAGGCAATGGCACCCCACTCCAGTACTCTTGCCTGGAAAATCCCATGGACGGAGGAGCCTGGTGGGCTGCAGTCCATGGGGTCGCTAAGTGTCTGACACGACTGAGCAACTTCACTTTCACGCATTGGAGAAGGAAATAGCAACCCACTCCAGTGTTCTTGCCTGGAGAATCCCAGGGACAGGGGAGCCTGGTGGGCTGCCATCCATGGGGTCGCACAGTCGGACACGACTGAAGTGACTTAGCAGCAGCAGTGTAAATAAGATACTCCAAATAAAGGCAGTTTCATGTGTTTCTCGTTATATAAGAGACAAGAGCCTCAAACTAGAGCTATATTTCCAGGATAACTGTTTTCTTTGCTTTCTCTTCTCTCTTCTTGCTGGGAAGAGGCACTTTATGTTCTCTCTCTGCGGATTTGACAGAAAAAGTATCTTCCAAGACAACCTCTGCTCAGAAAATGGCTTTCCTAAAAAGCTACAGAACTAGCTCTTCCTCCATTTTCTTCTCTTGTATTTCCTTCGAAACCGTTCCCCCCCACCTCATTCATTTTCCTGTGCTTAGAAATGAAAATCAACTTCAATACTTTTATATTTAAAAATGAATAAAATTTTAAAACTTTATATTTTTTTCTGCACTAGAAAAAAAATGCAAGAAACTTTAGTATGAGGGCATTTTATAAAAATTATACTAGTGTTAAAAGATTAGATTAGTTTGCTGCATTTCAGGACCTGGCAGAGATGGGATTTGGGGGCAAACGTGGCTACTGTGACAGAAAGCAGGTCATGGAGTGTCAGTTATGGCATTCAAACCCGGAAGACCCAATTGTAGGAATAAACAAATCTTGACACAAAGCAATCAGCAATTTTGTTCTTTAGTGGCTAAGTTGTGCCCGACTCTTTGCACCCCCAGGGACTATAGCCTGAGAAGCTCCTCTGGCAAGAATACTAGAGTGAGTTGCCATTTTCTTCTCCAGGGGATCTTCCTGATCCAGGGTTCGAAACTGTATCTCCTGGATTGCAGGCAAATTATCTACCACTGAGCCACTAGGGAAGCCCTTGCCCAAATTAAATGAAATTAGGGACTCCCTTGGAGGTCCAGGGATTAAGATCCATGCTTCCAATGCAGGGGATACGAGTTTGATCTGTGTTAGGCAGTTCAGTCGCTCACTCATGTCCGACTCTTTGTGACCTCATGAACCGCAGTACAACAGGCCTCCTTGTCCATCACCAACTCCTGGACTTTACCCAAACTCATGTCCATTGAGTCGCTGATGCCATCCAAACATTGCATCCTCTGTTGTCCCCTTCTCCTTCCACCTTAAATCTTTCCCAACATCAGGGTCTTTTCAAAAAATTCAGCTCTTTGCATCAGGTGGCCAAAATATTGGAGTTTCAGCTGCAACATCAGTCCTTCCAATGAACACCAAGGACTGATTTCCTTTAGGATGAAAGTCCAAGGGACTCTCAAGAGTCTTCTCTAACACCACAGTTCAAAAGCATCAAATCTTCTGCACTCAGCTTTGTTTATAGTCCAACTCTCACATCCATACATGACTACTGGAAAAACCATAGCCTTGACTAGACGACCTTTGTTGATAAAGTAATGTCTCTGCTTTTTAACATGCTGTCTAGGTTGGTCATAACTTTCCTTCCAAGGAGGAAGCATCTTTTAATTTCATGGCTGCAATCACCATCTGCAGTGATTTTGGAGCCCAGAAAAATAAAGTCTGATACTGTTTCAACTATTTCGCCATCTATTTCCCATGAAGTGGTGGGACCAGATGCCATGATCTTCGTTTTCTGAATGTTGAGCTTTAAGCCAACTTTTTCACTCTCCTCTTTCACTTTCACCAAGAGGCTTTTTAGTTCTCTTCACTTTCTGCTATAAAGGTGGTGTCATCTGCATATCTGAGGTTATTGATATTTCTCCCAGCAATCTTGATTCCAGCTTGTGTATCTTCCAGCCGAGCGTTTCTTATGATGTACTCTTCATATAAGTTAAATAAGCTAGGTGACAATATACAGACTTGACATACTCCTTTTCCGATTTGGAACCAATCTGTTGTTCCATGTCCAGTTCTAACTGTTGCTTCCTGACCTGCATACAAGTTTCTCAAGATGCAGGTCTGGTGGTCTGGTATTCCTATCTCTTTCAGAATTTTTCACAGTTTATTGTGATCCACACAGTCAAAGGCTTTGGCATAGTCTATAAAGCAGAAATAGATGTTTTTCTGGAACTCTCTTGCTTTTTCTATGATCCAGAAAATGCTGGCAATTTGATCTCTGGTTCAGCTTGAACATCTGGAAGTTCACGGTTTATGTATTGCTGAAGCCTGGATTAGAGACTTTTGAGCATTACTTTACTAGCGTGTGAGATGAGTGCAACCATGTGGTAGTTTGAGCATTCTTTGGCATTGCCTTTCTTTGGGATTGGAATGAAAAGTGACCTTTTCCAGTCCTGTGGCCACTGCTAAGTTTTCCAGATTTGCTGGCATATTGAGTGCAGCACTTTCACAGCATCATCTTTAAGGATTTGAAATAGCTCAACTGGAATTCCATCACCTCCACTAGCTTTGTTCGTAGTGATGCTTTCTAAGGCCCACTTGACTTCACATTCCAGGATATCTGGCTCTAGGTGAGTGACCACACCAATGTGATTATCTGAGTCGTGAAGATCTTTTTTGTATAGTTCTTCTGTGTATTCTTGCCACCTCTTCTTAATATCTTCTGCTTCTGTTAGGTCCATTCCATTTCTGTCCTTTATTGAGCCCATCTTTCCATGAAATGTTCCCTTGGTATCTCTAATTTTCTTGAAGAGATCTCTAGTCTTTCCCATTCTATTGGTTTCCTCTGTTTCTTTGCATTGATCACTGAGGAAGGCTTTCTTATCTCTCCTTGCTATTCTTTGGAACTCTGCATTCAGATGCTTATATCTTTCCTTTTCTCCTTTGCTTTTCGCTTCCCTTCATATCACAGCTATTTGTAAGGCCTCCTCAGACAGCCAGTTTGCTTTTTTGCATTTCTTTTTCTTGGGGATGGTCTTGATCCCTGTCTCCTGTTCAATGTCACGAACCTCTGTCCATAGTTCATCAGGCACTCTGTCTATCAGATTTAGTCCCTTAAATCTATTTCTCACTTCCTCTGTATAGTCATAAGGGATTTGATTTAGGCCATACCTGAATTCTGAAGGAGATCAGCCCTGGGATTTCTTTGGAAGGAATGATGCTAAAGCTGAAACTCCAGTACTTTGGCCACCTCATGCGAAGAGTTGACTCATTGGAAAAGACCCTGATGCTGGGAGGGATTGGGGGCAGGAGGAGAAGGGGACGACAGAGGATGAGATGGTTGGATGGCATCACTGACTCGATGGATGTGAGTCTGAGTGAACTCTGGGAGTTGGTGATGGACAGGGAGGCCTGGCGTGCTGTGATTCATGGGGTCGCAAAGAGTTGGACACAACTGAGCAACTGAACTGAACTGAACTGAATGGTCTAGTGGTTTTCCCCACACTGTTCAAGTCTGAATTTGGCAGTATTGAGTTCATGATCTGAGCCACAGTCAGCTCCCGGTCTTGTTTTTGCTGACTGTATAGAGCTTCTCCATCTTTGGCTGCAAAGAATATAATCAATCTGATTTTGGTGTTGACCATCTGGTGATGTCCATGTTTAGAGTCTTCTCTTGTGTTGTTGGAAGAGGGTGTTTGCTATGACCAGTGCGGTCTCTTGGCAGAACTCTATTAGCCTTGCCCTGCTTCATTCTGTACTCCAAGGCCAAATTTGCCTGTTATTCCAGGTGTTTCTTGACTTCTCACTTTTGCATTCCAATCCCTTATAATGAAAAGGACATCTTTTTTTGGTGTTAGTTCTAAAAGGTCTTGTAGGTCTTTATAGAACTGTTCAACTTCAGCTTTTTCAGTGTTACTTGGTCAGGGCATAGACTTGGGTTACCATGATATTGTATGGTTTGCCTTGGAAGTGAACAGAGATCATTCTGTCATTTTTGAGATTGCATCCAAGTACTGCATTTTGGACTCTTTTGTTGACTATGATGGCTCCTCCATTTCTTCTAAGGGATTCCTGCCCACAGTAGTAGATATAATGGTCATCTGAGTTGAATTCATTCATTCCAGTCCATCTTAGTTCGCTGATTCCTAGAATGTCGACGTTCACTCTTGCCATCTCCTGTTTGTCCACTTCCAATTTGCCTTGATTCATGGACCTAACATTCCAGGTTCCTATGCAGTATTGCTCTTTACAGCATCGAACCTTGCTTCTATCACCAGTCACATCCACAACTGGGTGTTGTTGTTGCTTTGGCTCCATCCCTTCATTCTTTCTGGAGTTATTTCTCCACTGCTCTCCAGTAGCATATTGGGCACCTACCGACCTGGGGAGTTCATCTTTTAGTGTCATATCTTTTTGCCTTTTTATCCTGTTCATGGGGTTCTCAAGGCAAGAATACTGAAGTGGTTTAACATTCCCTTCTCCAGTGGACCACATTCTGTCAGACCTCTCCACCAGGACCTGTCTTGGGTTGCCCCACATGGCATGGCTTAATTTCACTAAGTTAGACAAGCTGTGGTCTGTTTCATGAGATTTGCTAGTTGTCTGTGATTGTGGTTTCAGTCTGTCTGCCCTCTGATGCCCTCTCTCAGCGCCTACCATCTTAATTTGGGTTTCTCTTACCTTGGATGTGGGGTATCTCATCCCATATGCTGCATGGCCAGAAAAACCCCAGAACAATGAATTTAATGAAAATAAAGTCCTTGAAGCTCAAATATCTCAAAAACACATTCTATGGAATTTGTTGATTAGCTGATTGTATTTATGGAAAGTGCATATTAAGTCATTTTTGTTTTAGCAAGCGATCGCGATATATCAGATGGTCTTATGTACACTTGTAGGTTTATTTGCTCTGTTTTTGTTTTGGGAATCAATTTTAATTGAGGAATGAACTATGTCAATGAAGAAAATTTATAAGGACATCTATCTTTCCAATCTAGCTTGGGATTGCTTTCCTGGGGGACACCAGTTTCTTCAGAGCCCCTATAAAAATGTCCATTTTGACTCCTTGCACCTCCAGTAGTCAGCCATTCAAGACCTGATATGTGACCATTTCCATTCTCCTGGATGTTATCGATTTCTGCTCTTTGATAGACCTGCTGAGATGCTGACCAAATGTGCTGAGGTACCAACTCATTAATGTTAGCTCCATGTGCTTTTCTTATGTATTTTTTTGCTATAAGTATTGAATCTTGTTACAACCAATTTATAACTCACACTGCAATATTTTTTTCATCAAGATTAAGTTAATCTGAGGGAGTATTACCATACTTCTCTATTCTGACAATAATAATAGTTAATGTAATGCCCAACAGTCCACCAATTGTTTTTATTTACAGTGTTTATAGAAGACAGTCTATCATCATTATTCTTACCATATAATACAGGAAATATATTTTGGGGGGTTAACACTTCTAGAGTCACCAAGATAGCAGGTCAGATAGCCAAGTTTTGATCACAGGCAGTCAGTCTCCAAGGTTCGTGTACTTAACTTCAGTAACTTGCAAATAGTAAAATCCTGCCTATTTTAAGTGCCTGAGTTGCTTCAGTCATGTCCAGCTCTTTGTGACCCTATAGACTGTAGCCTGCCAGGCTCCTCTGTCCATAGGATGCTCCAGGCAAGAATACTGCAGTTGGTTGCCATGCCGTTCTCCAGGGGATCTTCCTAACCCAAGGATCAAACCCACATCTCTTGTGTCTTCTGCATTGGCAGGTGGATTCTTTACCACTGAGCCACCTGGGAAGTCCTTTCTTTATCGTTACCTAGCATTTTAAATTATTATACCCACATTTAAAAATTTTTTTAAAGTGGGAATTATTTTCCTTTTTTAGGTATGTAATATAGAAAGAACTTGGGAAAGATATCCTAATTTGGCTTCAAGTGAGGCTTTGCCTTCATTTTTTTCCCCCTAATTGCTAACCAGTTGGTCCATCACCAGATTTTGAGCAATCCTTTCTTTCTCCCCTGATTTTTTGATGCCTTCTCCACTCTGCACTAACATCTTACACATACTATTTTCAGAAAATTTTCAAGAAATCTGTAAGATCAGTTTATCTTTGTGCTATATATTAAGATAACTTCAGGTTGACTTGTCTTAAGATGTATCAGCTATTCAGTAAATTCACTTATAATGAATTTATCTTGTTCACAATATAAATGAATAATAATAAATGTAATAAAAAGTATTTGAATTGAAAAAAGATTGTATCAATTATGAGAAAGCTACCCTTAAATTTATGGCTATTCAGGTGGCTCAAGTGGTAAAGAATCCATATGCCAATGCAGGAGATGCAGGCAGGAGATGCAGGTTCAATCTCTGGGTCAGGAAGATCCCCTGGAGGAGGAAATGGTAACTCACTCCAGTATCCTTGCCTAGAAAATTCCATGGACAGAGGAGTCGGCAGGCTGCAGTCCATGGAGTCACAAAGAATCAGAAATGACTGAGGACACAAACACATACCCTTAAATTTACTATTAATGACTTTATCTTTTCTTTTATGGTACAGGCACAAGTTATTAGATTTTTTTGGTGATTGATACTTTGATATTTTAAATATTAAATATTTAAATATTAAATATGGATGGCATCACCGATTTGATGGACATGAGTTGATGGACAGAGAAGCCTAGGGTCCTGTAGTCCATGGGTTCACAGAGACTCAGACACGACTGAGCAACTGAACTTTAATATTTTAAAGGTTGTTTAAAAGAAGATATAAAATTGATGTATCTACCATGTATGAAAACAAATTGGTGTTTCCACTTTTGTTTTCTCTGCTTCAAAAGATGAACCACTGTGGAACACAGGCCCCCATGTGGCTGTCTCTGAAAGATTCAGAAACATTGCCTCCACCTGGGGAACTCAAGAAACTGACAGCTTGTGCCACATGGTGATTTTTGTTCAGCACTGTGAAAGACTGCTGTCTTTTTCAAATCCTGGTGTCTGTAAGAAACTGTTGAAAGTTTTTTGTGTACTTCCTACAACCCACTCAAGGATGCATGGGATATTGTGCAGAAGGTAATAAAACATGTGGAATGCACATGAATTGCTAGTGTTGGAACTCTGTATTGGTGTGTTTGTGCCATCCTCTGGATGGGGTTTATGGAGCTAATGTAAATCTCAGTAAGATATTTGGTTTACTGCTGCTGCTAAGTCGCTTCAGTCGTGTCTGACTCTGTGCGACCCCATAGGCGGCAGCCCACCAGGCTCCACCATCCCTGGGATTCTCCAGGCAAGAACACTGCAGTGGGTTGCCATTTCCTTCTCCAGTGCATGAAAGTGAAAAGTGAAAGTGAAGTTGCTCGGTCGTGTCTGACTCTTAGCAACCCCATGGACTGTAGCCTACCAGGCTTCTCCATCCATGGGGTTTTCCAGGCAAGAGTACTGGAGTGGGGTGCCATTTGGTTTACTATTATTGCTAAAATGAGGCTAAATTTCTGGTTTAAATTGGCCATATTTGTTAAGGGTTCTTTGCCAAGATGTTTAAATTGTCAAAATTATTTGTTAATGTGGAAGTGTGAACAGTTAATATCAGCAATGGTAATTGATACCACTTATCTACTAGTAACATTCAGTAGGAAGTACCTTTCTCCTTTATGGTATTCTTCAGTTCAGTTCAGTCACTCAGTTGTGTCCGATTCTCTGCGAGCCCATGGACTGCAGTACACCAGGCTTCCCTGTCCATAACCAACTCTCGGAATTTACACAAACTGATGTCCATTGAGTCAGTGATGCCATCCAACCATCTCATCCTCTGTCATTCCCTTCCCCTCCTGCCTTCAACCTTTCCCATCATCAGGGTCTTTTCCAATGAGTCAGTTCTTTGCATCAGGTGGCCAAAGTATTGGAGTTTCAGCTTCAGTGTCCGTCCTTCCAATGCATATTCAGGACTGATTTCCTTTAGGATGGACTGGTTGGATCTCATTGCAGTCCAAGAGACTCTCAAGAGTCTTCTCCTACACCACAGTTCAAAAGTATCAATTCTTCAGTGCTTAGCTTCCTCAAACTCATAACCCCAGTCTAATCATTAGCAAGTTCACATAAACCCAAATTGAGGAACATTCTACAAAACATGTAAATAGTACTATTTAGAAGTGTCAAAATCAAAGAAAACCATGAAAGAGTAAGAAATTGTCAAAGATTGGAGAGGACTAAGCAAGCATGAGTAAGGCATTATGAAGATATCCTGGACTGAGTAACTAGAACTTTTTAGAAAAGAACATTCATGAAAAACTGGTAAAAATCTAAACAGAGACTTCAGTTTATTTATGAGTAGAATCCTAAAGGCAATTTTTTAGTTTTGACAAATGTATCATGGTTTTTTTAATAAGTGAACATTAGTGGAACATGGATAAAGATTATAAGGGATAGCTGTGTGTTATTTTGCATACTTTGTGTGAATATAAATCATTTTAAAATAAAATGCTCATCACAAAACAAACCAAAGTTATTTTGGAAAGCAAAGAAAACTGTGAATGCAATAGAGATTGACTGGTACAGGGACGCTATCTTATAAGGGCACCTGGGAAATGTCTCTCTGAATAGGTGATGAACTTGAGCTGAGCTCTGAATAAAGAGAAAGGTGGGAATAAGCATTCCACGTAAAAAGAACAGCAAATGCGAACGTCCTTAGACAGTTGTAAAGATGGACACTCGAGGAACTGAAGGAGAAACAATATGGCAGAAACACTGAGTGGATGATCCCTAGGAGGTGAGATCAGATGAGATGAATTTGGAAGGGGGAATCTATAGGGCCTGTAGACCATGGTAAGAATTTACATTTAGTCCTAGCTGCAATAAAGTCTAATGGGATTTTAAATAGGTGAATAACATGATCTGAAGATTGTATTCAAAAGGCTACTATCCCTGTAGAAGACTCTATCTAGGAGGCTATTGCATTAATTCAGTAGAAAGATGGTGGTGGCTTAGGGGTTGGGGGAGGTGGAAATGGCTTAGACTAGTGGAAAAGGAAAGAGGGTATTGAGTTGAGATGTCTTTTAGAGATGGAAGCTCATGTATTAGATATGGGAGAAGATGGAAAGAGAGAAACCAAGAACAACATCTAGGTTTTTTTCTTGAGTAATTGGGATGGGACAGAGTACAATCACACTGGCTGGGGAGAGAGAAAGGAATCAAGAATTATGTTTTGGCCTGTTATCTAAGACGGGGCATGAGATATACAGACATAAAATACATATCAGACTTGTGACCTTGACACTGATCATGGTATTGACTAAGGACATTGAAGAATAAGGACACTTACAGGGAGCCCCAAAATATATTGTCATGGAGCTCAGAATTGATAACTAATGAATCTAATGAATTTTTTCCATTCCTTTCCTTTTATAGCTAAATTATGACTTTGAATTCTTTGAAAATAGACAATGTACTCTTTACATCAATAGCAGTGTTTAATAGAACTAGTGGCCCAACTCAGCTGCAAGGAACTCAAAATAGAAACTACATAATGGCATTTTTTTTTTTTTTTTACTTTGAGAGCTTAGACAAGTATGGAGCTGATAAAGGAGGGATTTATTCCTGGTTGAAGATGGGGGGTAGTGTGCTGATACGTGACCAGGTTATGGGGGAAAACCAGTCCCCTTCTGATTTATTATCTGATCTCATCCATATGTAGGAGACTGAAATACTGCTGTGGATCAGTAGGCAAACATTGCTTCAGCAAATAATAATTGTATGGGTAACATCTGGGCTTCCCAGGTTGGCACTAGTGGTAAAGAACCCACCTACCAATGCAGGAAACTTAAGAGACAAGGGTTTGATCCCTGGGTTGGAAAGATCTCTTAGAGGTAGGCACAGCAACCCACTCCAGTATTTTTGCCTGGAGAATCCTGTGGAAAGAGGAGCTTGATGGGCTACAGTCCGTAGGGTCACAAAGAGTCAGACACAACTGAAGTGACAGTATGCACACACACACACACACACACACACACACACACACATATGCATGGGTTACATCTACAAACATTTTCATCCTGAGATTACTATACTCACCAAATTAGAAAACCCCAAATGACACAGATACACCAAACCAATGGCAAAGAATATACATTATAAATTACAATTAATTTCAGTAAATTACAATCGAAAAGATTAAAAGTTGTAAATACTGGAGGTAAGGAGAGGATAAAATTTATGATGTGGTGTCGTCAAAGAAAGCTTTTCTGAGCACAGGGCACTGACACTGAGAGTTTGAAAATGAATAGCTCTTGGTCAGAAAAAGGGTGAGGGAAGGAGCTTCCCAGATAGCAACAGTAATACATGGATGGCCTTAATGTTATTAGGATAGGGTATACTCACAAAAGTAAGGGCAGGACAAAGATGTTGGATCTCAGTGAGCAAGTGAGAGCATAATAAAACATGTACTTGGAAGGGCTGCTGCTGCTGCTGCTAAGTCACTTCAGTTGTGTATGACTCTGTGTGACCCCATAGACAGCAGCCCACCAGGCTTCCCCATCCCTGGGATTCTCCAGGCAAGAACACTGGAGTGGGTTGCCATTTCCTTCTCCAATGCATGAAAGTGAAAAGTGAAAGTGAAGTCGCTCAGTCGTGTCCGACTCTGTGCGACCCCATGGACTGCCGCCTACCAGGCTCCTCCGTCCATGGGATTTTCCAGGCAAGAGTACTGGAGTGGGGTGCCATTGCCTTCTCTGTGGAAGGGCAGTGGGGCCTAATATTTAAGGAGCTCTGCATTTCATTCTCTGTGCACTGAAAAGTCTTTGGAGAATTATCCTGGGAGAGTTAGTTCGTAAATGTTCACATTCCTTACACAGCTGCTGGCCAACTAAACCTGGCTGCAGGCAGTATGTTCAGTAGGGAAGGGTAGCATCTGCTCAGTTAGTAAAGCTCGTGTCTTTCACTGGAAAGGAGAAAATCCAGAGAGACACATTAGCTTCACTCAGTGGCCAAGCTGAGATATTTTGAAAAATATTGTGTGTTTTCTTTTTTAAGTATTTTTCAGTACTCTTTACACCATATTTTTTCAACACTCTTTACACATGGTACCTCAGACTGTAAAGAATCTGCCTGCAATGCCGGAGACCCAGGTTCGATCCTTGAGTCAGGCAGATCCCATGGAGAAGGGACTAGCTACCCACTTCAGTATTCTTGCTTGGAGAATCCCATGGACAGAGGAGCCTGGCAGGCTACAGTTGATGGGGTTGCAGAGTCGGACACGACTGAGTGACTAACATACTTTTTATAAAATTTCAAATAATGTTATCAAATATTTATGTAAATAAATATTTTTTTTGCAGATGTTTCAATGGAAAGAACCAACAATTGACCAACACTGGTGGTGGTGGTGGTGTAGTCACTAAGTTGTGTCCAACTTTTGTGACCCCATGGACTGTAAATTGCCAGGCTCCTCTGTCCATGGGATTCTCCAGGCAAGAATACGGGGGTAGGTTGCCATTTCCTTCTCCAGGGGATCTTCCCAATCCAGGAATCGAACTGGGTTTCCTGCATTGCAGGCAGATTCTTTACTGACTGAGCTATATAAGAGAAGCCCCATCAGTTTAAGAAATAGTGGCAACTGTTTAAAATTAAAAAAAATAATAACTTTTACTCTAGAGAATAGCATAATAACATACAAATAATTACTTCAACAGAAATTTTATTTTGTTATTGTTTGCATTGAATTTAGAAACTCAATATTTAAAATTTGCATTTCACAACATGCCCTTAAAATGTAAGAAATATTTCCTGTTTTATTGATATTACTACTCATTCAATTTCTCAAGCCTGAATATTCAGAATTAATTCTCTCATTCTCCATATTCAAGTCCTCATACTGGTTTTAGGGAAAGGGAGATGATTGTTATGTTTTATTTTTAATATACAAGTTAGTCAAACATATACATAATTATCCTCTTTGATATGCCAGTAAAAGCCTACCTTGAAGTACCATTTAGACTTCAATTAAACGTCATAGATAGCAAACAAAAATGTAACTTAATCCTCTTAAGAATTTCTTTTTCATGCTTAGCAAGAATCTGGGACAAATGTTCAATAATGATGGTGATTTGGCCACTTAACAATGTCAGGCTGCAGTGTCTGTGAGCCTAGAAAGGCTCTTTCTGCACGGTGACAGGGTGAAAGTCCAGGTTTAGCCTTTTTATCTGCTTTTAGACAGAATAAAATGAAAAACCCAAAGGCTGAAAGAGGGCTGGTGGTAACTGAAACTTGCCCCCCTTTAAGGAGCTTATTTGGGAAAAACCTTATCACAACTATTTCAGATTTCCCTGGCTTTTCTCAGTCTCATCTTCAATGAGACTATGAAATGTTTTTTAACTTGGATGTATTTCTACCCCAAACCTATGGTGATTGGGTAGGCAACAGTCAGTCATATTTACCTTAAAAACCATCAAAAAAGCAAAAATTAAGGAAAAAAAAATCTCACTTTAATAGTATATTCTCATGACTAGGTTTTGTTTTTTATAATTCATATGTCATTTTCACACAATTTATCTACCCTTAGTGATTTTTAGAAGCCAAATAAGAAACACTGATTTAAGATTATAATTGTAAAGAGTGTCATTTAAACAAAAAGATTGAATGCTTTTATTAGAATAATGCATGGAAAAATATTTTTCACATTTTACATAGTTAGCAAAATAGTCCTTAAGCTATACATGAAGAGGCAACATATCAATTGAAAATAGGCTATGAGAAATTAAGATTGTGTTCTAGAAAGCCTGCAGCACCCATGAAAAAATAAAATAGCATAGCTAATCAACCAACAAGGAGATAAAATGGAATCATAAAATATACTGTTTGTTTGAGGCAGAAAAATGTGAAAAGTACCAATAAGACAAACAGAAAACAACAACATGGTAAATTTAAACCCCACAATATCAATAATCAATTAAACAAAAATGGTCTAAAATCTCAACTCAAAGTCAGAAACTGTCAAATTGGATAGAAAAGTAAGACACAACCATGGGGTGCCTAGAAAAACCAACTTTAAAGATTTCTAAAAATGAGGTTGAAAGTGTAAGAAAGAAAAAGATCTACTTAGGTAACACAAATCACAAGGAATATGAGTGGCTAAATTAATAGACAAAGATTATAGAGCAAAGAATATTACATGGAAAGGCAGCATTCATTTCCTAACAATAAAAGAGTCACTTGAACAACAGAACATAAAAATCTAAATCCTTAATGTACCTAATAACAGAGATTCAAAATACATGAAGCAAACTTACCCATCTTCAAGAAGAGATATACAAATCTATAGTCTATGTTGGAGGTTAATGCCCATCTGTCAATAACTGAGCATGTAGAAACAACAGCAAAGTGGAGGAGACTAGAAAACCCATATTATCTACAAATTGCAAAATTGGAGGAGGCTAGGCAATCAGTATTATTTACAAATTGTACATGAAGCATTTACTGAGATATAATACATTCTGGGCTCTAAATTAAGGAAATTAGAATATTAGAAAAAGTTTGAAGTTAATTAAAAGAAAAACCTACTACACATTTATATTGGAAAAGAAACACAGTCACAAATTAAAGGCCTCAGCTTATACACTGGACCTAGAAGAAGTACAGATGAGACCCAGAGTAAGCAGGAAACGGAAATAATGATCAGAGTGAAAGTCACTGAAACAATACACAAAACAGAAAACTCAAGAAAATTAAAAGGTAGTTCTTTGAGAAATTCGAGAAAATTAATAAGTTCCTAGCCAATTCAATCAATAAAAAAGAAGATAGAAACTACCAGTATCAGGAATAACAGACATAATATAACTACAGATTCTACATATATTACAATAAAGGATTACTATGAATAACTCTGCCAACGAACTCAACATAAATGAAACAGACAAATTTCTTGAAATATGCAAAATGAAAGCTCATTCAAAATAAATAACTTCAACGACCTAATGTCTATTCAATAAACTGTATTTCTAGTTAAAATCTATCACACAAAACAAGGAAAAAAAACTCATGCCCAGATGACTTAGGAATTCTTCCCAACATGTAGGGAGGAAATACCAATTTTACACAACTCTTCCAAAAAATATAGAAAAGGGACAGCTAACCTTCTGCGCTGCTGCTGCTGCTAAGTCGCTTTAGTGGTGTCTGACTCTGTGTGACCCCATAGACGGCAGCCCACCAGGCTCCCCCGTCCCTGGGATTCTCCAGGCAAGAACACTGGAGTGGGTTGCCATTTCTTTCTCCAATGCATGAAAGTGAAAAGTGAAAGTGAAGTCACCCAGTCGTGTCTGAGTCTTCGTGACCCCATGGATTGCAGCCTGCCAGGCTCCTCCACCCATGGTATTTTCCAGGCAAGAGTACTGGAGTGGGGTGCCATTAAACTTCTGTGATGTCAGCATTATTCCAAAAGTAAAATCAGATACAGGCATTACAAGAAAAGTATGGAGCAACATCCCTCATGAATATAAATACATATGACCAAAAAAACTGCACATGAAAAAAACCACGTAGTGATTTGGGTTGCAAATAACAGAAAACAAGTAGAAATAATGTAAAAAGAAAATCAACACTAAAAGGTTTTAGGATATGTCATTGAATCTGAGGAAGAGTTAAATGGAATCCCTCAGAAAGTGTGGGCAAGAGAGCAACTCCATAATCTTAGCCGTAGGAATCTGCCTGGTGGCTCAGACGGTAAAGAATCCACATGCAATGTGGGAGACCTGGGTTCAATCCCTGGGTTGGGAAGATGCCCTCGGGGAGGGCATGGCAACCCATTCGAGTATTCTTGTCTGGAGAATCCCCATGTACAGAGGAGCCTGACTGGCTACAGTCCATTGGGTGGAAGGCACATGGGGAATAGGGAGGGTCACAAAGAGTCCGACACAACTGATCAACTAAGCACGCACACAGACATCCCTATAGAGCTCCATTATTAACCTGTCTCAGCTTTCAACTCCTCATCTCTGTTTAGTTCTAAATTCTTCTGGGAAGCAATCTAATGAGCCTATCTTTGTTCATAATGTGCTGAATTTGGCACTGGGGTATGAGTACTACCATGATGGCGGTAGACTCAGTTTTATAATCCTGTGCATGACTATGGAGCAGGCAATTCCTAAGGAAGGGATGTCCAGGTGACTGCTATAAATTTCTGGAGATTGTAATGTTTCATTACTTAATAATGCAGACTAAAATTTAGAATCCAAGATATGAATGCTAAAATTGTTTCAAAATATGATTCTAAATTATCTTCATTTGATCTCACCTTGAAAAGGGAAAAAAAGTATTATAAAAGAAAAATGAGAACTAGTAAATCTTAACCTATATTAAAACATACTTCTCAAAAAATTGTCCTCTTAGATATCACCTATTTATCTTATCAGTTGGATAAATCTATAAACCTTAACCTTTTGCAGCTGTTTCTGATGCAAATTTATACCCATGTGGCCCTGATGAAACTGAAATTGAAGGTGACTGTGTTTGTATCAGTTTGTTTTTAACAATGTATTTATAAACCAATAATTTCAAAAGGTTTTTATTTTCTGTAACTTACTTTATGTGTTGAATTATAGTAATATTCGACAAATAGTCTAGTGGATATCAAAAATAAAAATCACTCTATTATGCCTTTAAGAAATAGTCTTGGAACTGGCAGAGGTATAGAGAGTTGGGTATATTCATATCCTACAGATATATGTGTATATTGGTAGAATCTTTTCATGAGAAAATCTGGCAGTTCATCTCAACAGCCTTAAAAATTCACATGTATTTATATCTAGGAATTCCACTTTCAAAATCTACCTAAAGAAATATTTAAAGTTAGTTATAGGAGCATTTTTCAAATAATATGAAAAAAATTGCACATATCCAGTTCCTGCTGGTTAATTCAATAGTTTTGATGCATGCATTATGATGAAATATCTGTAAACAATATTATAATTCAAGGACACATACTTTGACCTTAGTAGTAGTCTTGGTACTTTGTACCAAATAAGCTTGAAAGATAAACCCAAAAATGTTCATGGTGGTCCCTTCCCAATCAATATTTTTCATTTTCTAATTTAAATTTTTAAAAGTTATTTCAAATGTTAAGGCCCCCTTCCTGCAACAAAAAACTCTAAATAGTTTGTCTAATAAAATTTATGATGTCTAGCTAATAGGGGGCAGAAATTAAAATTATTTATTGAAACATTAAGCTGTGAAAAGAAGAGAAGCAAAAAGCAAAGGAGAAAAGGAAAGATATAAACATCTGAATGCACAGTTCCAAAGAATAGCAAGAAGAGATAAGAAAGCCTTCTTCAGTGATCAATGCAAAGAAATAGAGGAAAACAACAGAATGGGAAAGACTAGGGATCTCTTCAACAAAATCAGAGATACCAAAGGAACATTTCATGCAAAGATGAGCTCGATAAAGGACAGAAATGGTATGGACTGAACAGAAGCAGAAGATATTAAGAAGAGATGGCAAGAATACACAGAAGAACTGTACAAAAAAGATCTTCACGACCCAGATAATCATGATGGTGTGGTCACTGACCTAGAGCCAGACATCCTGGAATGTGAAGTAAAGTGGGCCTTAGAAAGCATCACTACGAACAAAGCTAGTGGAGGTGATGGAATTCCAGTTGAGCTATTCCAAATCCTTAAAGATGATGCTGTGAAAGTGCTGCATTCAATATGCCAGCAAATTTGGAAAACTCAGCAGTGGCCACAGGACTGGAAAAGGTCAGTTTTCATTCCAATCCCAAAGAAAGGCAATGCCAAAGAATGCTCAAACTACCGCACAATTGCACTCATCTCACACACTAGTAAAGTAATGCTCAAAATTCTCCAAGCCAGGCTTCAGCAATATGTGAACCGTGAACTTCCTGATGTTCAAGTTGGTTTTAGAAAAGGCAGAGGAACCAGAGATCAAATTGCCAACATCTGCTGGATCATGGAAAAAGCAAGAGAGTTCCAGAAAAACATCTATTTCTGCTTTATTGACTATGCCAAAGCCTTTGACTGTGTGGATCACAATAAACTGTGGAAAATTCTGAAAGAGATGGGAATACCAGACCACCTTACCTGCCTCTTGAGAAATCTGTAGGCAGGTCAGGAAGCAACAGTCAGAACTGGACATGGAACAACAGACTGGTTCCAAACTGGAAAAGGAGTACGTCAAGGCTGTATATTGTCACCCTGTTTATTTAACATATATGCAGAGTACATCATGAGAAATGCTGGACTGGAAGAAACACAAACTGGAATCAAGATTGCCGGGAGAAATATCAATAACCTCAGATATGCAGATGACACCACCCTTATGGCAGAAAGTGAAGAGGAACTCAAAAGCCTCTTGATGAAAGTGAAAGTAGAGAGTGAAAAAGTTGGCTTAAAGCTCAACATTCAGAAAACGAAGATCATGGCATCCAGTCCCACCACTTCATGGGAAATAGATGGGGAAACAGTGGAAACAATGTCAGACTTAATTTTTCTGGGCTCCAAAATCAGTGCAGAGGTGACTGCAGCCATGAAATTAAAAGACGCTTACTCCTTGGAAGAAAAGTTATGACCAACCTAGATAGCATATTCAAAAGCAGAGACATTACTTTGCCAACAAAGGTTCGTCTAGTCAAGGCTATGGTTTTTCCTGTGGTCATGTATGGATGTGAGAGTTGGACTGTGAAGAAGGCTGAGCGCCGAAGAATTGATGCTTTTGAACTTGGTGTTGGAGAAGACTCTTGAGAGTCCCTTGGACTGCAAGGAGATCCAACCAGTCCATTCTGAAGGAGATCAGCCCTGGGATTTCTTTGGAAGGAATGATGCTAAAGCTGAAACTCCAGTACTTTGGCCACCTCATGCAAAGAGTTGACTCATTGGAAAAGACTCTGATGCTGGGAGGGATTGGGGGCAGGAGGAGAAGGGGACGACAGAGGATGAGATGGCTGGATGGCATCATTGACTCGATGGACGTGAGTGAACTCCGGGAGTTGGTGATGGACAGGGAGGCCTGGTGTGCTGCAATTCATGGGGTCACAAAGAGTCGGACACGACTGAGCGATTGAACTGAACTGAAACCATATTGACATAAAATGAATCAGGATAAATAATATAAAATTTAGATACCAGCTCTTTTTCTTTAAAAATGGTACTGGAATAATCCTCAAAGTAAATCACTCTGTGTTGTTTTTCTATGCCCTATTTCATTTGCAAATGGATTTTCCAGCCCATTTTTCTAGTGCTCTCTAAACAAGCAATTGTTGTATCTCAAAGTCTCAGTTTGATTAGACCCTGTTAGAATAAAATAATATCCTTAATAATAGAAACATTAACCATAATTTTTTTTCTGCATTATAGACTTGGATTTTCTTTGTGATACACTTATATTAAAGTAAAATCACTTCTCCCTCTTGAATAAACAATAAATTTAAGCCACCTGTTATGATACTCAGAATATTTGTGTAATTGTAAAAATTGCAGTACAACGTCACACACAATTTGAGAAAGTAACGCTTGAATGAAAATATTGAGTCAAAAATTAACAGATATAGCTTCAGGATAAAATAGAAAATACATTACAGCAGGTGCTTTGTTAGAATTGACAAAGTGATAATTGTGCCTTTCAAGCAGAAATAATTTATCTGTTGTTGTTTTTGGAATCTTTTTCTTTATATTTTACCAAATGTTTTTTGATCTACATTCTTGCAAGCAGTGATTAGCTTACCCAAATAGAGGATGCCAAGTGATTCAAAAATTAATTTCATGATTTATTTTCTTTTCAGTCATTTGTTATCTCTTCCTAGGAATCATTTCCATAGATAGTTCTTCCCTATTTGGAAATAAATTCAACATTTTTTTTAGTTTATTTAATAGAAAATTTTCATTCAGATATGTAATTTTTCAAAAATCATATATACTCCAAAGTAGTCTATTATTTCCTTAAAATCTAGATAATGATTTGGCCTAATGTTTAAAATGTTTGGCAAAATAATTATTACTGAGATTAATTTGGGATGGTTCATTTGTTATTGGGATTTTGTAACTAGATGTCTAACAAATAATACTTTAAAATATCTGAAATTACATAACTTTTTTCCCCTCACATTTAGACTAAGGTCTCAGAATTTCCCAAAATCTACATTACAGAATTGAGAAAATTATTTTGTGATTATCATAAATTAATTACAGTGCATATCACAGAAAATATTTGTATTTTTTAGGACATTTAAAAAAATCTTACTTTTAATATTTATCAGTCAGATATTTTTCTCTTTTCTAAAATAGAACAAAAAAAAATCAAAAGCTATTTTGAAACATTTAGATTCCCCCGATTTAATCTTAAAAATGCCCAGGGCTAAAAATTGTAAAATCTTCCAGAGTTCCTCGAGAAACCTTAAACTTTTTTAACCTCAGAAAAATGAAAAGAATGACTATTGTTTAACACTTGATATTTTTCACTACTGCTCCTGCTGCTGCTCAGTTGCTTCAATTGTGTCCGACTCTGCACGACCCCATAGACAGCAGCCCACCAGGCTCCTCTGTCCCTTGGATTCTCCAGGGAAGAACACTGGCGTGGGTTGCCATTTCCTTCTCTGAATATTTCCCACTAACATCGTGTAATCACTTCTGTAATGAACATCTGTTTCAACCCAGAGTAATGATGGATTGGGTTATGAGAGTAATTTATAGGAGTAAAAGGGTAAAGCATTTGATTTTGCATCATCATGACTATATTTATATCAGGAAATTATAGAGTAGAAATCTTATTTGTTCCTTTTTTTTAGAAAAGATAATTGCTTAACAGAAAGTAAATTCCTTTTCAAGAGCTAGACTTTTCAAGAGTAGTCATATTCAACATGCATTAATACAAGCTTGATAAGCTGACATATTTCTCCGCTATTAATATCTATGAGATTATGAGTCAAAGTAAGAATATGGTACTTTGCTGATTGCCAGAGAATAATTATTTTTCTAAATGTATTTTACTTTTCCTTAATATAAATCCCTGAGTTACAGTTTTCATGAGCTTTCCCATAACAACTCTTTAAGATGACCAACTACAAATTTTCTCCCACCAGGTCAGCTGTCTGTCTCATTACCACCACCACCTCCAGGAAGGCCAGAGGTTGTGGTGGAGCTTATTGAGTCCAGGCTTTTCTGTAGGTGTGCTTTTAATGTTTTCCCTACAAACAACTTGGTGGGATTTCACATAGCTTGGTCTAGGCTTTCTTCTCAAGAAATCAAAGAAGAACTGAAACAAGAGACCACAGTTCAGGCATTCTCTCTTTTAGAATTGGATGGTATAAATCTCAGACTTGGAGACAGGGTATGTTCAAAAAGTTGGATTTTCTTTTATTTTCATAAATGTGTTAATTTTTAAAAATGGATTTTAAAATTGGAAGTGGGGATGAATTGGGACATTAGCATTGACACATATATAGTCATGTAAAATAGATAGCTAGTGGGAACCTGCTACAAAGCACAGGGAGCTCAGCTCAGTGCTCTGAATGACCTAGATGGGTGAGGAGGGTCAGGGAGGTCCAAGAGGGAGGTGATATATGTATACTTAGAGCTGATTCACTTCATTGTGCAACAGAAACTAACACAGCATGGTAAAGCAATTATACTCCAAGAAAAATGAAAAACAAAAATGTTAAAAAATATATATATTCTAATATAAGCTTTATCCTCAGGATATAAAGCACAATGTTTTTCTTTTAATTTTTTTCTTGGAAGTTGTGCCAACTCCGGTGATAACTGGATTAATCAGTAATCTTAGTGACTTTATATGAGTATCTGCTTTAGTAATTCACTGATTATTATCAAGGAACCCTTATGAATTTATGTCCCTTTCTTGTTTTAAAATATAATTTTATTCTGGAAAAAAGTTTCTATTTTTTCAATGATAATATCATTTATTATCCACCTTTAAAAACATCTTAAGTACAAAGTCTACAAAACACTGATTTATGTTGAGGTTTATAGAATTAATATTTTATAATGGACTTTTTCTCAATTTTCAAGCAAGCTTTTAAATTACTTTTTTCTATTATATCTTATGCACAATCTACCAAAAGTTAGAGTTAAGTATTTTAATAATTTATCCATATGTCTTCCAGAATTGTGTTGGTAAATGACTATTTGTTAACTGTATTCATAGATATTTTGTAGTGCTTCTGTCTTTTTCTTGGAGAACCCACATGTACAAAGTTTAGCCATCGAAAGCCGAGAATTTTTTGCCGGCATTAAGGTATGTAGCAGTGGGTGTAGATTTGAAAGATTATTCCTCTGGAACTGTGTTTTCCACATTGTGATCTGTGGCTGCTGGTTCCAGAACCACATCACAGACTCCATGCTGAGACCCAGGAGTTTGTATTTTTTGAGAAATAGCTCAAATAATTCTAGTGCCAGTGAGCTCTGAGGGCCTGTTACTGAACTACAGTTGGAATATACTTGCTTTTTTTTTTTCTTTCAGAAAAAAATTCTGTCTGCCTTGAACCAGAATCATGAAGGCAGGCTTCAACCAGACTGCCTAAAATGTGTTGTGGAACCAAACTGTGCCTAAACTCTAAACATTACAGCAACTCCATGAACTCTTCTGTGCATTGCTGATGTATTTAAGGGTTTGGTTTTAATTGATCTTGTTTAGTTAAAAAATTCTAGTGTTTATTGCTATCATCAGCTCACTCAGCAAAATAGGAGCTATAGAGGGGAATGCCCTTTCAAAATTATTATATCTTAGAAATAAATTATATTTTAACATGATTGCTTTACATGTTTTCTTACACCAGTTACAACCTGAGCACTATATCTGAAGATGGGAATGAATACCAGTTGAGGATAGAGAGCACAGTTCCTATTGTTTGTCCTACTGGATTCAGTGAGCTTGATCAGGAGTGTAAAATCTCATTAAAACTGACAACTGTTGATCAAGGTAATATGCTAAATCCATTTCATTATTATATTTCAAATACTAACCAGTCCTTTTTTCCCTTCAGGAAGTCACTGGAGTGCACTCATATAATTAATTATATTGCATGTTTACATCATTTTACAACTCAATCATGTTAATAATACTGGGCCAAATTTATGATTGCCAAAGCAATCTATATTGCAGTCCACATTTATCCCTCCAGGGCTCAAAGCACAAGTTAGGAAAAAAAGACAATAATAAACAGTCTCCACATTGTTATCTTTCTCTTCCTCCTCTTTTTTCTCTTTCTCCTTCTCCTCATCCTTCCACTTACTCTTCTCTTTGTTTTGTTTTCAGAGATTGAGGGACGCACTGGTCTTTAAGATCTTCCAAGTCATCCCTAATGAGGAAGGTGTGATAAGTTATGCTAAAAGTTCAAGCTTATGTAACACAAATCTCATAATGCATTCTTCCCACTCTGCTCTCTAATGTAAGCTCATGTTTGAGATGTTTTGCTTTCAAATTCTTCCATTTGAATTACTGGTTATGGAGATTGTATGACACGGTCACATGCATGTCACTGTCACAGCCACAGAGAGAGCTGAAATTCCCCCTCAGAACAAGACAGACTAGGAGAGGACAAACTGTCTATAGCAGTGACTGGGTTGATTGGGTTCTTTGTTTTTCCCTTAAGCCTCTGATATAGGGACCAATCAAGTAAAATATAAATAAAATAATTTTCAAGAGAGATTACAACTCTGTTCATATATTAATACCTTTTTCACCATAGGGCATAAAATTTTATTCAGTAAATACACCAAGTGCTATGTATCTAGGTCTTCACATCTGTATTACGCTTAATTAAATCAGAGAAACAAAAGGATAAAAATGCTAAGAGAGATTGCCTTATAGGAAGTACTCACCCAGAAAAAGAGATGACTACAGAGATAGAAAAAAAAATCAAAAGAAGCTATCCCAACATGCTTAACACTCAACAGGCTTAGGTAACACCCATCTATTCCCTCGGATTTCAGGAGCAACGTAAGCAATACTTTATTTTTAAATACAACCCAGAATATGAAATTAAACCCTCTCTCTCAGGCTGTTTGACATGTCTACCTCAAGCCATTTGCTTATTGTGTATTTTTGCATAATATGCAAATTTTACTAAAGTTTATGGGGAATAATAGGAAGAGGGTGATGTTATTGACATCTTCCAAAATTGTGTTAGGCAAAGATTTCCTTCCAAGTGTAAAGTATATTTGCTTGCTCTAAATTCTTTCAACATGATAAGCACTGCTAAAATAATACAAAAACAGCCTAAATATATTCCTACATTTTAGAAGTTTATCTGTTATTTGTCAATTAAAAACAATTTTCTTTTTTTCTGGATAAAATTTATTTCATCCTGATATTCTTCATCTCATCTTCTTTAAGTATATTTTCATTATATCTCTACTCCTATAGAGCGGAAGTTGGTGTCTCCTACCATATTTCTGGGCTTTGCAGGTAGAGCTAGTGGTAATGAACTGGCCTGCCAATGCAGGAGACTTAAGAGAGCTGGGTTCAATCTCTGGGTTAGGAGGATCCCCTGGAGGAGGAAGTGGCAACCCATTCTAGTATTGTTGCCTGGAGAATCCCATGGACTGAGGAGCCTGGTGGGCTACAGTCCATAGGGTTGCAAAGAGTCAAACATGGTTGCATCTCTGAGCACACACATGCACTGTATTTCTAGAAAGACCCCACTGCTTTTTCACAGTCTTAAAAAGAACAGTACTTGGCCCTCATATCATAGACTAGGGGGAATTATGTCTGTGGTTCTATCTAAGCAAGATATATTTCATATTCACCTTAGGGAGATGGCTAAGAGTTTAGATGTTTCTGTTACTATGTATATGGGAAAAGTATATATTCCTAGGGAAACAAAATGTATGAAGAGAAAATCTTTTCAGGAACTTAGAATCCATGAAGTGAGCCTATCTCAGATGGACTTTTGGTGGACTCTATCCATTTTGTTTAGTTATACAAATTTCTAGAGTTCCTTCCTCCTCTTTTCTTTCCAACTTATTTCTGTGTGTGTTTTTTGTTCCAAGGCAAAAAGCACCTCAAGGTTCTGAATATACTGGGACATTTAGAAGGTGAAAAGAGATTGAGGATTTATTTCTGGTGTGGAATTACTTAGTTTTGATTTTTCTGTTTTTAAAAATGATGAACTCTGTATCAATAATTAAATCTGCTTAGTGAACTCTATTTCAGTAATCATTGCTATCCCTCAACAATGGATAGATAGAATGTAAGTTCAAGCCCTAAGATTTATCTGTACCCAAGGCCTAAAAGAATTAGAAAGAAAAAATTAATGATGTTTCATAGTGTTAGAATTACATTGTTTTCTTTACAGAAACAAAAATAAATTTTATATTGCTTCTAAATTATTTCCAAGAGCATATGAATTTATAACCTATGAAAAATAGTAATATGTATGTATATATGTTTACACACATGTTGATTAACTATTTGTAAAGATCAGGTAGAGTTCAATAGCTTTGGTTTATTCAGACAGAAATTACCAATATATTTTTAAGTAAGAGGAAATAATTTAAGAATAAATTCTGAATTCACTGTTCTATGTTATTATGGATTTTGGTTGGTAGTTTCTCTTAGGAAAATTTTCTATGTATTTTTTAACTAAAATAGGTACAGAACAGCTAGGCTTAAATTTGGCACTGTCTTCCCGTCGCGTGGACCTTCGTCGGACATCATCCTGTGCTAACGGAACCTGCAGCCATGCTTTTGTCTACTATACTGCAGTTACACATTTTTCACAAGATGGGAATAGAGTCACAAATATTGTAGTAGAACCTATAGTTCATGAGAATTTCCTGTGGAACAGCTATATTCCAGACAGCATCCAGGTTTACAAATTATAAAAACCTTTTTATAAACTAAGCTTTAAAAATATATGTATTTTATCACTATACCTTATAAACTTTTCATCTCAAAATTATTTAATGAGCTATTTCAGTTTTTAAATGATTCCTACCTTAATAACTATGATAAAACAGTAGCTAATTAAAAATTCACTGTTTGTTAGAAAATGTATTGTATATCTCTAAATAACAATTAATAGTAATATTTAGGGAAAATTTCTTTGCTTTTAAGATCAGAGTGAAAGATGTCCCAACTGCTTACTGCTATTCATTTACTGATCCACATATAATCACCTTTGATGGCAGGTAGGTTCCTGAAAGCTTTCTCCTTTGGTAGTTTGTGTTTTTCTTGGATTTTGTTGCTTTGTTTTAAACATTATACTTTTTCTTAGTCCTCTTCACTGAAGGATTAAAAAGGAAGGCATGTATGGACATCACTGTTTTGTTTCTAAATATTTGTTCATGTGAAATGTTTTTTGCCCTAAAATCTAGTTCTTTTTAAATATACAGAATAATTGTGAAGCTGAGTTTGTAAAAGTGAAGATTCTTATAAATACAGTAATTTTAGCTCGACCATTTACTTATCATAATGATTAAATTATCTATTCTAGAGATATGTACTGTATCACATTTCTACATGATATTGAAGTAATAATATTGAATGTTTAGGTAAGATGATTAAGCTAACACATATAATTATTTTAAAAATTAACCACTTCTAATTCATTGCAAGAATACTCAGGGGAAAAACTGTTGTAGCTATCGTGAATATCTGGATGTCTGCCTTTGGAACTTAAACTGAGCAAAATGACACAACAGTAACCTAAACTAGCTTGCTATTAATACCTGAATAGAAGGATTTAAACTCAGTTATACTGTTTTGGGAAATACATGATTTTAAGATGTTGCTAAAGAAATAATAAGAATACCTCTTCATTGAGTCATAATATTCTTTGTGATAGAAGGTCATTTCTTCTTTAAAAAATTATAATGTGATCATTGTTAATAAAATTATTTAATATCAGCAAGAACATGTAGAGCCCCTCACCAATAACAAGTGAAATTCCAAAAGTCTGAAAAGGTATTGAAAGGTTGTAGGCGGTAACCCACATACAACAATCTTTTATGATTATAATTAAATTAAATTAAATTCTTTATGATTATAGCTAAACTTAGAAGCTTTAGTGGAAAAACCTGGAGAAAGCATAGTGGCTATTAATTTAATTTGTTATCATTCAACAATATTAACCATGTAACAACTAAGTGGCAAACCACACTCTTAAGTGCTGGAGTATGGCAGTGCACAAACAGACAAACGTCCCCTAGCCTCCTGAGGCTTACGTTTGTATGGGTGGAGAGAGACACACGACAAAGTATGTAGTGTATCTGAGGGGAAAGAAAGCAGTGTCACAAAGAGAAGGCTGAAAGTGGGGACTGACTGAAGTGATGACACAGAAGAAAAATGCACTGAGAGAGATTTGGGTGTTTATTACTACCTTGTTTCATTTAGTAATCTACAAATAATTGTTGTGATGTATAAAGCTATTAGAATACAAATTTTCCATTCTTGCATCAAAATATATTGAATGCATATAAATACATTTAATATGTATATTTAGTTTATAACATACTGTTGTGATATTTTATACCAATTCTTAATGCAATTGACTTCTGTTAATGATATGCTTTATAAGAGTATGTCACGTGATTTTGAAGTCCATGTACGTCAGTGGGACTGTGGAAGCTTTCACTATCCTGTGTCATGTAACTGTGGCTTTGTTGCCAAAGAAGAAGGTGATGTAGTTACTTTCGATATGTGCAGTGGTCAGCTACATGAATCACAGCCATATTTATTTGCAAAGAGCCAAGATGTAATCAGCAATATCAAGATAAGTGAATCTTAGGAAGAAAAGTCATAGTATGTATGATTCTTCACTGTTAAAAGTATTTTTTGTTTTTTTCTACTGATTTTGGATTCAAATCTGAATTTCATCTATATTAAATTAGGTGCCATTATTTTCCAATGTTAATTTTTTTAAGAAAATAACTTACCAATTAACACTGATCTCAGAATACATTTTTTTTCACTTACCACACAAATAGACACAACAAAGTTCAAACTGTCAAATCTAAGTGCCTTATTTTAAGATTTCAGTATGATAACAATGGATTATTCATAAAAAATATTTTTATAACATCCAGTAAACAGTATATTAGGCAGAGATGAAATACATAATTAAGAATAAATATTTATGAGTAACTATTTTTGAAATGAATACAGATGATTCTGCTTCAGGAATAAACTGATAGATACATGAAAGAGATTAGAAAATCAAGAAATAGACCTAAGGTTATATATTTTAAAATACTACTTAATATCTGTGAACTGATTATTTGTATTTTAAGGTCACCTTCCCTTCATCTTCCAAAAAAGTAAATTCCAGGTGAATGAAATTTAAAATTTAAATCAAAGTAGTAGAAGTTGCCAGGTCCAGCACAGCAGGTGAGAAAGACCTGAAACGGGGGCAAGCACCATAATGAAAAAACAGACCCATATAATTTGGCAAGTGGGGAGTCAGGGGGCCATCCTGCTGTCCATGGCAGGAAGACAAAATGGCTCCTTCCAGCCCTCACTTTTATTGGCAGAAGTCACATGAGATCATTAGGGAATAGCTATACTGGGGAGTTTGATTAGCGCAGGCTCTGCTGTTGATCAGGAATACAGGAATAACTTGTTTTGTTTCCATGGAGACGGACACAGGGGTAGGCAGTGAAGCGGAAGAGAGAGCTCTTCCTGACCCAAGAATGTCAGGTTAGCATGCTTACTAGGACAATCACGAGGGCGCGGTTTGCCGCACCCTTGAGTCATGGGGCAGGTTCTGGTCTCTACTCTGCCAGGCTGCAACAGAAAGTTTAAGTAAATGTTTTTATAGCATTGAGATGAGTAAGAATTTTTAACATAGCTTTATATATTTGAATTGTCATTAAAAACCAAAATGCAAATCAAAAAGGGAAAATACTGTTACATATAAAGCATAGTTAATATAGAAAGCACTCATACATCACTAATATAGTCAGCACTCCAATTAAAATGAGAAAACAATATAAATAGGCAATTCACAAAGAAATAAAACTAATATACCCAGAAGTACAAGTAATCAACAAAAATATGAAAATGTCAACCTCATTAGTTTATCAAAGAAATGAAGATCAAACACCTCTCATGCAAGACCAAGTGTAGACCATGTAGTTACAGACTTTCCAGAGAACATATGTATTATTCATATATTATGATCTGAACCTGTGCATGCCATTTTTTCAGGAAATTTTAGTTCTGAAAATTTGTCAAAGTAAAATAATCAAGGATGTGCAGAACCCTAGTGATACTCATTATATTTTTCCAAGAGGGAAAAAGTACAATTAATCAGTGATGAATAAACCATTTAACCAAAACCCTAAATATAATGCTGTCACATAATAGAACGTTTTGTACTCATGAAAATTTTGGAGTAAATGTGGATTTATTGACAGGTGAAGAAGATATTAATGAAATGTAGGAGAGGTTTACAAAGCACTTGCATTAAGATATACTAGCTACCTCAGATTGAGTAGTACTGTAAAATTTGTTTGCTTTTGTATTTTTCTGCAGTGAACATTTAACTGATTTCATACAAAGGAGAAAAGCTCTGTTTTTAAATTTAAAAGTTTAAAAGGGAAGGAGAGTCAGACAAACAAAACACAGGTGGTGTGTTTTCAGTGATCTTCAACACACACCAAAGCGCCTGACCTGGGAGAGGGCTGATCCTCCTGTGAGGAGGCTCATGGATGACATAGGCTTTTAAGATGATTCAAGAAACCCCCTTGCTCCCATTCCCAGTTGCCCAAGCAACTTTCTGGTATAATTTGGCTTCTTATTCTATTTACCTACTGACTGCAAGAGAATACTGATTACCCACAGGAATCTGTTCTCTTCTGGAATTATATTTATCTGTGTAAATTAATTACTCGGCAGTCTAGCTCTACATGAAATAATTATTATCAGAGATATTATTTTGGAAACATTATCCTCAACATTTCTAGCTGTTTTAATTGTATAAAATATTTGCTTTAGTGTAAATTATTTAACAAAAGGAGCATAAACAAAATATCTCAGTGAAAGGATCAATATGGAGATTAAACTTCAATATATAAAATATATAAAGATAAAACTTTATATTTTGCTCATTTTACTAATATGCTTAGTTTTTTTTCTAATCTGTCTAAATGGTACTCATTATTTTGTCCCAGTAAATTAGAGGAAGACATTAGAAAGTCAGTTTGATTCTCATAATCATTAAACCAATAACTCCTGATTTTCCTCCTACCACCACCAACCTGCTCTTTTCCATCTCAGTAAATGCAAACTTCTTTCCTCAATTGTTCATGTTAAAAACTCATAGTCACTTTAACTTTTCTTTTTATATCAAGCCTCATGTTTGATCCATCAGAAGCAAATTCACCTCTAGTATCAAAGAATTTTATCTCTTTCCCTGCTACCAACTTAGTCCAAGCCACCATTCTCTCTCCCTTAATTATTTTAGATTCTCTTAAAGTTTATTCTCCATGCAGTGATTCCTTTGAAATGTAAGTCAGACTGTACTATTCCTCTGCTTAAATCCCTTTGTTGGCTCTTCATCACTTTCAGAGTAAAATTGGCAGGCCCTATATAGCTTAGAAGACCGTGTATAATCTGAGACTCCTCTCTCACTGAACTCATCCACCATTCCTCCATAGGTCATTACTTTCCAGTGTTCTCTAGTGGAAGCTTACTGTTCCTAATAAAGGCCAGCCTGCTTCTCCCTCAGGACCTTTGGACTTATCACTCCCTCTCACTGACACATTCTTCCACATATCTTCATGACTGACTTCCTTGTCTTTTCTATTCAAATATCATATTATCATATAAAATCCTTCCATGGTCATTCTAAATAAAATAGTTTTTCTCACACAACCCCATAGAATTTATCTCCCTTAATGCATTAATAGTTAATATACATTTTCTCCATTGTCTTGAAAATATACTTTTTCTCCACTGTCTTATGTGATACACTTCATATTTATTTTTTCTTTTTTGTCCTCTCATAATAGAATGTAAGTATCAGGAAGGCCAAGACTATTTTGTTCATGATTCTATCTCCAACATTTAGAATAACAGCAGAAAAATAGAAGTTGCTGTGTAAACATCTGAATATATAAAAGAATATTATTTTTCTAAATTTTCATAAATATTTTAGAACTCTAAATACAAATAGCAGGATTTTTATATCCTATTGCTTTTAAAGTTATATTCACGTAGATCTTGACAGTTCTTAAAGGATTCAATGACTTTATGCATTTATCTATTTTAATAGATAATGCATTTATCTATTTTAACCACTAGATCTTACTGATAGAGATAATGAATAATCTTACCATGACCAGAAGGAGAGAAATACCATAAGAAGGTCATCTGACTCTGACTGATAAATTATTTTCTCCTACGACTGAGAAGTATACCTAAGATTATGGTATCAAGTACGATAGCAATAATACATAAAAATAGCAACAATACTGGGAAAACAGCATGCACAAAATTTGATAATTCTTTCCTAAAAGTTATGTAAGAATTGTTTTTTAATTTAATACATTGCATTGCTAAATACATTATCTTATTACAAGGGCATTTTTTCATAACCTATTTTTATAAGAGCATTTTTTCTGTAACGTGTCTCTATGACATAAACCAAATGGCAAAAGCAAAACATACACAAGGTGGCAGTAATTTGTTAATACTTGTATTATTTGGTATCAAATATTATTAAAATATTAATTAAACCTGTATAATTGGGCACTGATAATATCTGTAATGCTATTTCTATTGGCTGAATAGTAGGTAGTACTTCTTTTAATACTAGATTACTGTTAACATGTAACTGTTTAATTAATGTGCTAAATAATATTGGGGATAGACTTTAAAATATTATTTTACATATGCTTTTAATTTTGGCCTTGAAAATAATTTTTTCTGGAGTTAAAGAAAATATGTTCTATTTTTTTAATCATTTTTTTCTGAAGACAAGGTTCCTGAGATTATAGAACTTGAGAATGCTGGATTCTGTAATATTTGAAAATATAACTGTGTGATGGTGAGAGTTTTTGGTCAAGGTTTCAAAGAATCACCTTCAATTAAATGTGAAGTTACTAAACTGAAGGTATGTTAATTATAATGTCAAAAACAATTAAGTTCATGAGTTATTCAGGTTAATTTTCTTTAGTTTGGAGTATCAATTAGCAACATAATCTCAAAGGATGTCATATCCTCAGAGAGCTGAACAGGAAAACTGTTAAGTTGCTTAACCATAAAGCTTCTCCTGTTTTTTATCATTTTTATTGAGGCATTAGCTCACTATTTCAGTCTCAATAAAAAATTAAAATAATATCAAATGATATCGGCGTCTTTATTGAAATGTAAAAACACAAAGAATGGAGGTCATTTTAATCGAAGACACTTTGTTTAAATTACAGGATTTAGAGATATGAACAATTCCCTTTTGCAAACCAAAAAGTTAGGAATAATTGTGCTCATCCTTTATATTTCCCTTAATATGGATTTCATATGGGAAAATTGCAAAAAAAAAAGTGTTTTTCTTTCTTGAAGCCACATAAGACAGACATGGTCACTCAGTTTTAATATTAGTGCATCAAATTATACTTTATTTTTGATGATATTTATATGATCTTCCTTTTATTTGTGGAATTTTAAGGAGCATTTTAAATTTAGAAAGTACTTATTACGTTGGGTAAGCTAGAAGCTTACAATAGTAAAACATAATTTAGCATTTTTTTTTACTTTTCTCTCAATTCATTCTGAGATTGAGAATTTAAGGAGGAAATAACTTTTGTATGTGTCTTTGTCAAATAGTTATACGTAAGAGTTATGCTTATTGCAAGATTTTGAGTAGAGCCTTTCCAAATGAGCCATGAAATATTTTAACCTCAGTGAAATAATAAGACATGTAATAGAAAATGTAATATATATTATTTCATTCACTTTAGTGTTGCTCACGAAAGTTGTCATTATATTGTTCTTGGCAGAATAAACCACATGTTATCACCACATCATACCACATCACATCAAATGTGATCATCACAGTCCAATTAAGTGATCTGATGAGAGAATTTTATAGGTTTATATTCTCTTGGAAAGTACATTTTGTTCTTTCAGATATACTTTTTACTGTGATACTTCTTCTCATACAACTTCCCTCCTTCAAATACCTGATAAAGAGTATACTCTGGAATTCTCTAACTCTATACAGAACTATAGGAAAATATATATATATAATATATATATATATATTCATTAACAAGAATCAAAATTACATACATTAACTATTTTCTTTCTCACACTGTTTAGAATATTTATGTATTTTATTTGTAATACTGTTGGATTTCTTTTTATAGTATTTGTATTCCACTTTGAATTTCCTTCACACTCTGGTTGATTTTAGTTATACACTTATTTGGAAGGTATGTGATATATTATCGTGGTTCTAATAGTTGATGCCATACAAAAGGTATACACTGCAGAGAAGTGTCACTTTCTTCTCATCCTTGTGTTCCTCTCCCCATTGCTCCTTCTTTCCATCCTGTTCCCATCCATTTTCCAAAAGTATCCATTGTTTTCTTAGTTTATTCTTATTGTATTTCTTTTGCACAGAGGAGAATGTAAATTTCTTTTTTCCTATGAATGGTAGCATAATACAGATGTTCTGTTTTACTTTTGCAGTAGTCATTTTTAACAAGTTTTTGTCTAGAGCTCCATCCACCCAGTCATTTTCTTCATTCACCCTAAAAGCATCTAGGACTTTACAGAATCCAATTTTTAAGAACTGGATCACTTAAGTGATCCAGAATTAAGAATCCCGTCACTTACTGATAGGATTAAACTTAAGTTGCTATCCTAGAAACAAATGACCCTTCATGATCCAGCTATTGTCTGTTTTTCCAGGTGTGAACTCCTGTACTCTAGGAAAATCCCATGCTTTTTCCTGCATTACTGTTTTTTCACATGGTATCCCCCTCCAGGCTTCCTAAATGGCACTCATCTATTTCTGCTCCCAGTATCCAAAAGGCAGTCTCCTTTTTCACTTTCAAGAGAAGTGCTGTTCCTTTTTTGAAGCCTTCCTTGACCACGCTAGTTAGACTTAGCGGCTTCTTTCTCTCATTACACCTTATTTGAATCTTGGTTATAACAATAAGAAAGTATTTTGTTTTTCTTTCCTCTGTGATCTCTTTCTTTTAGAATATTCTCATTCCATATGAAAGAAAGTGAGTGTTAGTCACTTAGTTGTGTCTGACTCTTTGTGACTCTATGGACTGTAGCCCACCAGGTCCATGGGATTTTCCAGGCAAGAATACTGGAGTGGGTTGCCATTCCCTTCCCCAGGGATCCAACCCAGGTCTCCTGCATTCAGGCAGACTCTTTACCGTCTGAGCCACTAGGGATTCCATACAGATACTCACAAAATACTGTTGAATGGAAAAGAAAGAGAACCCTGTTTATTCTTCATTTGGAGTAGGCTTTCTAAACAGAAGAGTGGAAATAACCCCTGTATTCATGGTCATTGCCTGGAGTCTTGTTTCAACACCCAAAACCAAAACAAGAGTCCATACATCCATCTAAGTGTCAATATCATGACTACCCTCTGATGATTGTTGTCATCCCCCTCTGCTGGAAGGGAATCACTGATTTATCTGCTAGGCCAGACTGTACACAGTCCCTTAAACATGGAGATGTGTTATGGGGCTCACTCTTTCAGCAAGATAGCTTCTGCTAGCCATGGACTAGTATGTTCTTGCTTTTTTTCCCCTGCTGACCTGTAATATTGAAACATCAGTATACTCCTATTTCTGAGCCCTTAAAAACATTCCAAGGCATAAACTTTTTAAATATCTGAACCTAAATTTTAGTAATAAAATATATCCTTGTTCTGTGTTGTTATGTAGCCAGAACATTATTCTTGCTTTACTTCTTTAGATACCAAATGCAATTCAATACTGAAAAATAGTATTTAAAGTTTAAGTATGATATGACGTTGAGTTATTAAATGTGGTGAATTGGTTAGAATATATTTAGTTTTAAGTTACATAAATTGAACTAGCTTGAGCAAAATGATATTATGAGGAAAATGCATTTTTCACAAAACCCCAATAGGAACCTGACTGCTGAATTCTCAGGAAAAAAAGAATTAAACTTGGGACTTAAACACCATGAAGACTCAGTTTGTCTGCATTTGTATGTGTGTGTGTATCTGTCATGGTCCTGCTTGTCTCTGTTTGTGAGCTTCATTTTTCCCTTTCACTAGGTATTACCTTTCTCCAAGAGTGATAAACATGGCCATCAACAGCTCCATAGCTTTTTATCTTGTAACTCAAGCCTCCAGGCTGGCTTAACATCCTCTATGGTACGAAGTTAAAACATCTGAAATAAGCATTGGCATAGCTTTGGTCTACCTACGGACCAGTCAGATGTAGTCAAGGGAGGTGGGTCATGTAAGAAAACGAGAAGCCCTTTGAAAACCATGTATATGGAGGCAGAAAGGGCGGTTTCAAGTAGAAGATGGGGTCAAGAGAAGTGAAGGATTTTCTGGGTAGAAAACCAGTCTGCTATGTATCAACTACATAGTCAAAAATGTTTCTTCTTGCTACAAAAGTCATTACTTGGGATCCATTATTTATGGCTAATATTGGTAAGTTATTTGATTTGAACCCATAAGAAGTGTGTGAGTCATTAAAAGCAATTTATATCAAATTAGGATGCATATGTATTCTGAATAAAACTGTCAATGTCAGTTTTCTTTCTTTATTATGCATTCCATTATACCAGGCACATATTTTAAAATTAATATTTTGGTTATATGCGACTCACT
This sequence comes from Bos grunniens, assembly GCF_055505025.1. NCBI lineage: Eukaryota > Metazoa > Chordata > Mammalia > Artiodactyla > Bovidae > Bos > Bos grunniens. Next base: position 99,865,384 of record NC_141168.1, read on the forward strand.
GGCAAAGCATTTCCATGATCTAACAGAGGTTAATTGATTTTTCATTACGCTTTCAGTTTAATAGCAGTAAATGGGTCCCTGAAGAGGCCCTCTACACATACACTGTTTTTCAAAACAGCAGGACTGTTGATTGTCAGTTGCCTGCTGATGTTCAGCAGTCTAGTACCATAGATATAATGAGTGATAAACCAATCATGAAGTGGCAAATAAAGGTAAAAAAGAAAAGATATCCTCATATTTATAAATAAAATATTTATGTATTAAAATTTCATAATGAATTTATAATATTATACTTAGAACAAATTATCTGATTATAGAACTACATATATCTTGCAGGTATCTAACAATAGTTATAGGTTCAGTAATCCCAAAATAATGATCATATATGATGGAGCTTGTCAAGTTAGTGGTCTCTATGAAAAGGACTTGTGTACTAGATCAGATCAGATCAGTCGCTCAGTCATGTCTGACTCTTTGCGACCCCATGAATCGCAGCACGACAGGCCTTCCTGTCCATCACCAACTCCCGGAGTTCACTCAGACTCACGTCCATCGAGTCAGTGATGCCATCCAGCCATCTCATCCTCTGTCGTCCCCTTCTCCTCTTGCCCCCAATCCCTCCCAGCATCAGAGTCTTTTCCAATGAGTCAACTCTTCGCATGAGGTGGCCAAAGTACTGGAGTTTCAGCTTGAACATCATTCCTTCCAAAGAAATCCCAGGGCTGATCTCCTTCAGAATGGACTGGTTGGATCTCCTTGCAGTCCAAGGGACTCTCAAGAGTCTTCTCCAACACCACAGTTCAAAAGCATCAATTCTTTGGCACTCAGCCTTCTTCACAGTCCAACTCTCACATCCATACATGACCACTGGAAAAACCATAGCCTTGACTAGACGAACCTTTGTTGGCAAAGTAATGTCTCTGCTTTTGAATATGCTATCTAGGTTGGTCATAACTTTTCTTCCAAAGAGTAAACGTCTTTTAATTTCATGGCTGCAGTCACCATCTGCAGTGATTTTGGAGCCCAGAAAAATAAAGTCTGACACTGTTTCTACTGTTTCCCCATCTATTTCCCATGAAGCGGTGGGACCGGATGCCATGATCTTCATTTTCTGCATGTTGAGCTTTAAGGCAATTTTTTCACTCTCCTCTTTCACTTTCATCAAGAGGCTTTTTAGTTCCTCTTCACTTTCTGCCATAAGGGTGGTGTCATCTGCATATCTGAGGTTATTGATATTTCTCCTGGCAATCTTGATTCCAGTTTGTGTTTCTTCCAGCTCAGTGTTTCTCATGATGTACTCTGCATATAAGTTAAATAAACAGGGTGACAACATACAGCCTTGATGAAATCCTTTTCCTATTTGGAACCAGTCTGTTGTTCCATGTCCAGTTCTAACTATTGCTTCCTGACCTGCATACAGATTTCTCAAGAGGCAGGTCAGGTGGTCTGGTATTCCCATCTCTTTCAGAATTTTCCACAGTTTATTGTGATCTACACAGTCAAAGGCTTTGGCATAGTCAATAAAGCAGAAATAGATGTTTTTCTGGAACTCTCTTGCTTTTTCTATGATCCAGTGGATGTTGGCAATTTGATCTCTGGTTCCTCTGCCATTTCTAAAACCAGCTTGAACATCAGGAAGTTCACAGTTCACATATTGCTGAAGCCTGGCTTGGAGAATTTTGAGCGTTACTTTACTAGCGTGTGAGATGAGTGCAATTGTGCGGTAGTTTTGAGTATTCTTTGGCATTGCCTTTCTTTGGGATTGGAATGAAAACTGACCTTTTCCAGTCCTGTGGCCACTGCTGAGTTTTCCAAATTTGCTGGCATATTGAATGCAGCACTTTCACAGCATCATCTTTCAGGATTTGGAATAGCTCAACTGGAATTCCATCACCTCTACTAGCTTTGTTCGTAGTGATGCTTTCTAAGGCCCACTTGACTTCACATTCCAGGATGTCTGGCTCTAGGTCAGTAATCACACCATCGTGATTATCTGGGTTGTTAAGATCTTTTTTGTACAGTTCTTCTGTGTATTCTTGCCATCTCTTCTTAATATCTTCTGCTTCTGTTAGGTCCATACCATTTTTGTCCTTTAACGAGCTCATCTTTTCATGAAATATTCCTTTGGTATCTCTGATTTTGTTGAAGAGATCCCTAGTCTTTCCCAGTCTGTTGTTTTCTTCTATTTCTTTGCATTGATCGCTGACGAAGGCTTTCTTGCTATTCTTTGGAACTCTGCATTCAGATGTTTATATCTTTCCTTTTCTCCTTTGCTTTTTGCTACTCTTCTGTTCACAGCTATTTGTAAGGCCTCCCCAGACAGCCATTTTGCTTTGTTGCATTTCTTTTCTATAGGAATGGTCTTGATCCCTGTCTCTTGTACAATGTCACGAACCTCAGTCCATAGTTCATCAGGCACTCTATCTATCAGATCTAGGCCCTTAAATCTATTTCTCACTTCCACTGTATAATCATAAGGGATTTGATTTAGGTCATACCTGAATGGTCTAGTGGTTTTCCCCTACTTTCTTCAATTTCAGTCTGAATTTGGCAATAAGGAGTTCATGGTCTGAGCCACAGTCAGCTCCTGGTCTTGTTTTTGCTGACTGTATAGAGCTTCTCCATCTTTGGCTGCAAAGAATATAATCAATCTGATTTCGGTGTTGACCATCTGGTGATGTCCATGTGTAGAGTCTTCTCTTGTGTTTTGGAAGAGGGTGTTTGTTATGACCAGTGTATTTTCTTGGCAAAACTCTATTAGTCTTTGCCCTGCTTCATTCTGTATTCCAAGGCCAAATTTGCCTGTTACTCCAGGTGTTTCTTGACTTCCTACTTTTGCATTCCAGTCCCCTATAATGAAAAGGACTTCTTGTTTGGGTGTTAGTTCTAAAAGGTCTTGTAGGTCTTCATAGAACCGTTCAACTTCAGCTTCTTCAGCATTACTGGTTGGGGCATAGACTTGGATTCCTGTGATATTGAATGGTTTGCCTTGGAAACGAACAGAGATCATACTGTCATTTTTGAGATTGCATCCAAGTACTGCATTTTGGACTCTTTTGTTGACCATGATGGCCACTCCATTTCTTCTGAGGGATTCCTGCCCACAGTGGTAGATATAATGGTCATATGAGTTAAATTCACCCATTCCAGTCCATTTCAGTTCGCTGATTCCTAGAATGTCAACATTCACTCTTGCCATCTCTTGTTTGACCACTTCCAATTTGCCTTGATTCATGGACCTAACATTCCATGTTCCTATGCAATATTGCTCTTTACAGCATCAGACCTTGCTTCTATCACCAGTCACATCCACAGCTGGGTATTGTTTTTGCTTTGGCTCCATCCCTTCATTCTTTCTGGAGTTATTTCTCCACTGATCTCCAGTAGCATATTGGGCACCTACTGACCTGGGGAGTTTCTCTTTCAGTATCCTATGATTTTGCCTTTTCATACTGTTCATGGGGTTCTCAAGGCAAGAATACTCAAGTGGTTTGCCATTCCCTTCTCCAGTGGACCACATTCTGTCAAATCTCTTCACCATGACCCGCCCGTCTTGGATTGCCCCACGGGCATGGTTTAGTTTCATTGAGTTAGACAAGGCTGTGGTCCTAGTGTGATTAGATTGACTAGTTTTCTGTGAGTATGGTTTCAGTGTGTTTGACCTCTGATGCCCTCTTGCAACACCTACTGTCTTATTTGGGTTTCTCTTACCTTGGGCGTGCGGTATCTCTTCACGGCTGCTCCGGCAAAGTGCAGCCATTGCTCCTTATCTTGGATGAGGGGTATCTCCTCACCGCTGCCCTTCCTGACCTTCAATGTGGGATAGTTCCTCTAGGCCCTCCTGCGCCCGCGCAGCCATGGCTCCAGGTCACTCCTCTCGTTGCTGCCCCTGGTCTTGGGCGTGGGGGCGTGGGGTAGCTCCTCCCGTCTGCTGCCCCTGGCCTCAGGCTTAGGGGCGAGGGGTAGCTCCTTCCGGCCGCCGCCCCTGACCTCGGACGTGCAGTAGCTCCTCTCGGCTGTTCCCGTGCCATCGCAGTCTGGTACTCTCGGTCGCCTCCCCTGACCTCGGGCGTGGGGTAACTCCTCTTGGCCGCCGCCCTTTGGGCATGGGGTCCTCCCGGCTTCTGCCCCTGACCTCGGACGTGGCGCGCCCGTCGCAGCCGCCTGCGCTATGCCGCGCCCGTTGCAGCTGCCAGGTATGTAACTTTTCCATTATTTTCACATTTGCATCATAGCTTTTTCATTTCCTGTGCTGCTGGAATATTAATGTAAGTTTTCACTTTCATATCACAAATACTAATAGAGAAAAGCCTTCTTCAAGGTTATTCAAGATTAAATCAAAATTGTTCTTCTGCCTATAACTCCTGTTAAAATGGCTGAGTTTCTGCCTTAAAAATTTTGAAGTGACAGGTTTACTCCTGAAACATCAAAACAAGAGGTTCAGGTTGAATTTTCTTTCCTACACACATTTTAAAAGTAGTAATAGTGATTTTCCAATAAAATGCTGCCTTATGGTTACTTTATCTTCTTTGTGGCAAATGACATGCATTTAGACAGAATTTGTAAAATGTGAAGGTAACACTTTCAAAGGGAGTTTCCTGTGGCCGCTAAGCTCATTGAACCATGCAAATATCTACCATTTAAGGGATAACAGAACAGCACAGCCTGGGCTGAAACTTCTCACCCATATCCTTTTTAATCTATATCCAGTCCACTAGGCTTATCAACAGGTTTCTTTTCTATGTCAGTTGCTGATTTAAGTGATACCATGTGTGTAATATCACCTGGCTCTTCAGAACTAAGAAGCATATAAAATAGTTTTCATGTATCTGTTGTTCGGTCACTAAGTCATGTCTGACTCTTTGTGCCCCCATAGACTGCAGCACGCCAGGCTTTCCTGTCCTTCACTATCTCCCAGAGTTTGCTCAAATTCATGTCCATTGAGTTGGTAATACTATAACCATCTCATCCTCTGCCTCCCTTTCCTCAGATTTTTAAAATTTTCTTCTTGAGATTAACAATCAGATCACATCAATAAGAAATTTCTGTTTTTGAGAAGTTGTTTGATTTTCTTTCCCTCCAAATATTACATTTCCATATGTCCTGAAATAATTACTCTTCAAATGTTGTTATTCACAGTTGTTTTAACCTCTTGGGGCTATTTTGTTCTCATTTTTCTGCAGTGTTCCAAGTGATGTCAAGGAGATTTGGTAGAATGAGCAAGTTTATATATCCTGGACAAAATTTGATCTTCTTCCCAAGTTAAAAATGATTTCTACATTTATGATTACTTCTTTGCATGTCAGCATTTCTCTCCACTATTTGTGTAATAGCATCCATTATCAAGTATGGATGACTATGCCAGGGATCTAGTTTACTCTTGCCATGTTCAAAGGACTAGTGGGCTCCTGGAGGAAGGGAGAATAACTATAAACCAATCTAATTCCTAGATATGCAGGGGAAAAGAGTCTGTTTTTATTTGTAAATAAAACACTTCCTGTGTGAGTTTCGCAGTAAAAAGAAAGAAAAGTGATGCTTTATTCCCATGTTATTTATAAATTTTCTTATTCCTTTCATATTGATCAGTTCCATTAACACATAGAGGAAATTATTTGTTTTCTAAGATGCATTTATGATCAGAATATACAAAAAATGTTTTCTAAAGTGAAAAAAATGTTTGCTAATCAATACAGACTTATAAATTGCATTTGTTGGAATCATCAACATATATGTTGCTTTCTTTTATGTATTGTGTATTTTTTTCCCTAAATACTAACTAGTTGTATCTTGATTGGTGTTTTCCTTTTTAAAAAATCTCCATTAGGAAAATGTTTGCATTATCAATGGACTCTGCTACATTGAAGGGGATAAAAATCCTACCAGCCCTTGTTCAATTTGTAGACCTAAAATTTCAAAATTTACATGGTCATTTTTAGAAAGTAAGTTATTCTTTTTAATCCAAATATTTAAAAACAATTTAAAATCATGGGTTACATAAATGTTTTTTTAAGATGAATACTGTGTAATTTAGGATTTTTCTTAATTGCATAATTTATTTTGCTGCAAGGAAATATAAGATGAAATGTTTTCATTATATATAATCTCTATGATTGCAGTACAATAGATATGGGATTTTTATTTTAATATGTAATAAAGAACACAAACCCAGCGCTATTATTCTGTGACATTCTGAGCATAATATTGGGTATGGATGATTTCTGGATGCTTTGTTCCACCTAAAAAAACTACCCAAATTATAGTCATGTACCATATAATTTCTTTACTTCTTTAAATATAGCCATGTATGATTCGATATAGGTGTTTCTCACATTCTCTTTTTTAATAAGGCCAGGCATCACAAAATACAACAAGATATAATTACTCCCTGGTCCCATGTAATTTTATCTAAGGAGTCATAAAGCGTTATATTTACATAGTGCTTTGTAATGTCACCATGTACGTTATTGAAAGTGCAATTTTCATTATTGTGTTAGACCATATGAGTCATTGCTCAGGTGCAAGACTTGGGATATTATGGGAAGAGTAGAAATGTGGGGAAGAATTTAGTGCAAGAAATAAGAGAAACACAATGTAACTTCTGAATTGGTGTCTTTTTTTAATGGCCTTGTTATGACTGATTCATCATAAATTCACAGTGTTCAAAGATATAAGGGGCATTGAATTATCTGTTCCAAGACCCCCATATTGAAAGGTGGGGAAATTAAAATCAGTCAGTATTATAAGGACATACAGGGGCAAGTTCAGTTCAGTTCAGTCGCTCAGTCATGTCTGACTCTTTGCGACCCATGAATCGCAGCACACCAGGCCTCCCTGTCCAACACCAACTACCGGTGTTCACACTCAGACTCATGTCCATCGAGTCAGTGCTGCCATCCAGCCATCTCATCCTCTGTTAACCCCTTCTCCTCCTGCCCCCAATCCCTCCCAGCATCAGAGTCTTTTCCAATGAGTCAACTCTTCGCATGAGGTGGCCAAAGTACTGGAGTTTCAGCTTCAGCAACATTCCTTTCAAAGAAATCCCAAGGCTGATCTTCAGAATGGACTGGTTGGATCTCCTTGCAGTCCAAGGGACTCTCAAGAGTCTTCTCCAACACCACAGTTCAAAAGCATCAATTCTTCGGCTCTCAGCCTTCTTCACAGTCCAACTCTCACATCCATACATGACCACAGGAAAAACCATAGCCTTGACTAGATGGACCTTTGTTGGCAAAGTAATGTCTCTGGTTTTGAATATGCTATCTAGGTTGGTCATAACTTTCCTTCCAAGGAGTAAGCATCTTTTCATTTCATGGCTGCAGTCACCATCTGCAGTGATTTTGGAGCCCAAAAAAATAAAGTCAGCCACTGTTTCCCCATCTATTTGCCATGAAGTGATGGGACCAGATGCTATGATCTTAGTTTTCTGAATGTTGTGCTTTAAGCCAACTTTTTCACTCTCCTCTTTCACTTCCATCAAGAGGCTCTTTAGTTCTTCTTCCCTTTCTGCCGTAAGAGTGGTGTCATATTCCTATCTAAGGTTATTGATATTTCTCCTGGCAATCTTGATTCCAGCTTGTGCCTCATCCAGCCCAGTGTTTCTTATGATGTACCCTGGATATAATTCAAATAAGCAGGGTGACAATATACAGCCTTGACGTACTCCTTTACCTATTTGGAAACAGTATGTTGTTCCATGTTCAGTTCTAACTGTTGCTTCCTCACCTCTTCTTAATATCTTCTGCTTGTGTTTGGTCCATGCCATTTCTGTCCTTTATTGAGCCCATCTTTGCATGAAATGTTCCCTTGGTATCCCTAATTTTCTTTAAGAGATCTCTAGTCTTTCCCATTCTGTTGTTTTCCTCTATTTCTTTGCATTGATCGCTGAGGAAGGCTTTCTTATCTCTCTTTGCTATTCTTTGAAATTCTCATTCAGATGCTTATATCTTTCCATTTCTCCTTTGCTTTTCGCTTCTCTTCTTTTCACAGCTATTTGTAAGGCCATTTTGCTTTTTTGCATTTCTTTTCCATGGGGATGGTCTTGATCCCTGTCTCCTGTACAATGTCACGAACCTCTGTCCATAGTTTCTCAAGAGGCACGTCAGGTGGTCTGGTATTCCTATCTCTTTCAGAATTTTCTACAGTTTATTGTGATCCACACAGTCAAAGGCTTTGGTATAGTCAATAAATCAGAAATAGATGTTTTTCTGGAACTGTCTTGCTTTTTTGGTGATCCACCAGGATGTTGGTGATTTGATCTCTGGTTCCTCTGCCTTTTCTAAAACCAGCTTGAACATCAGGAAGTTCACAGTTCACATACTGATGTAGCCTGGCTTGGAGAATTTTGAGCATCACTTTACTAGCGTGTGAGATGAGTGCAATTGTGTGGTAGTTTGAGCATTCTTTGGCATTGCCTTTCTTTGGGATTGGAATGAAAACTGACCTTTTCCAGTCCTGTGGACACTGCTGAGTTTTCCAAATTTGCTGACATATTGAGTGCAGCACTTTCATAGCATCATCTTTCAGGATTTGAAATAACTCAACTGGAATTCCATCACCTCCACTAGCTTTGTTCATAGTGATGCTTCCTAAGGCCCAGTTGACTTCACATTCCAGGATGTCTGGCTCTAGGTCAGTGATCATGCCATCATGATTATCTGGGTCGTGAAGATCTTTTTTGTACAGTTCTTCTGTGTATTTTTGCCACCTCTTCTTAATATCTTCTGCTTCTGTTTGGTCCATACCATTTCTGTCCTTTAACGAGCTCATCTTTGCATGAAATGTTGCCTTAGTATCTCTAATTTTCTTGTAGAGATCTCTAGTCTTTCCCATTCTGTTGTTTTCCTCTATTTCTTTGCATTGATCGCTGAGGAAGGCTTTCTTATCTCTCCTTGCTATTCTTTGGAACTCTCCATTCAGATGCTTATATCTTTCCTTTTCTCCTTTGCTTTTCACTTCTCTTCTTTTCACAGCTATTTGTAAGGCCTCCTCAGACAGCCATTTTGCTTTTTTGCATTTCTTTTCCATGGGGATGGTCTTGATCCCTGTCTCCTGTATAATGTCATGAACCTCATTCCATAGTTCATCAGGCACTCTATCTATCAGATCTAGGCCCTTAAATAGTCTTGTTTTTGCTAATTCTATAAAGCTTCTCCATTTTTGGCTGCAAAGAATATAATTGATCTGATTTTGGTGTTGACAATCTGGTGATGTCCATGTGTAGAGTCTTCTCTTGTGTTGTTAGAAGAGGGTGTTTGCTATGACCAGTGCATTTCCTTGGCAAAACTCTATTAGTCTTTGCCCTGCTTCATTCAGTATTCCAAGGCCAAATTTGCCTGTTACTCCAGGTTTCTTGACTTCCTACTTTTGCATTCCAGTCCCCTATAATGAAAAGGACATCTTTTTTTGGGTGTTAGTTCTAAAAGGTCTTGTAGGTCTTCATAGAACCGTTCAACTTCAGCTTCTTTAGCATTACTGGTTGGGGCATAGACTTGGATTACTGTGATACTGAACAGAGATCAATCTGTCATTTTTGAGATTGCATCCTAATATTGCATTCCAGACTCTTTTGTGGACTATGATGGCTACTCCATTTCTTCTAAGGGATTCCTGCCTGCAGTAGTAGATATAATGGTCATCTGAGTTAAATTCACCCATTCCAGTCCATCTTAGTTTGCTGATTCCTAGAATGTCGACGTTCACTCTTGCTATCTCCTGTTTGTCCACTTCCAGTTTGCCTTGATTCATGGACCTAACATTCAAGGTTTCTACGCAATATTGCTCTTTACAACATCAGACCTTGCTTCTATCACCAGTCACATCCACCACCTGGTGGCGTTTTTGCTTTGGCTCCATCCCTTCATTCTTTCTGGAGTTATTTCTCCACTGATCTCCAGTAGCATATTGGAGAAGCGCGCCGGCTGTGATGGACCCGGCAGAAGCGTGGCTGAGAGGAGCTACACCAAATCTGAGGTCAGGGGTGGCGGCCGAGAGGACCTATCCCAAGTCCGAGGTCAGGGGCGACAGCTGAGAGTGCCCGGCTGTGACGGCGCAGGAGGGGCCAAGAGGAGCTACCCCACGTCCAAGGTCAGGGGCAACAGCTGAGAGTGCCAGGCTGCGACAGCACAGGAGCGGCCAAGAGGAGCTATCCCCAACCTGAGGCCAGGGGCGGCGGCCGAAAGGAGCAATCCCACATCCAAGGAGTGGTGGCTGCGTGGTCACAGGAGGGCAGAGAGGAGCTACTCCACGTTCAAGGTCAGGAGGGGCGACGGTGAGGAGATACCCCTCGTCCAAGGAAAGGAACAATGGCTGCGCTTTGCTGGAGCAGCTGTGAAGAGATACCCCACGTCCAAGGTAAGAGAAACCCAAGTAAGACGGTAGGTGTTGCAAGAGGGCATCACAGGGCAGACACACTGAAACCATAATCACAGAAAACTAGTCAATCTAATCACACAGATCACAGCCTTGTCTAACTCAGTGAAACTAAGCCATGCCCGTGGGGCCACTGAAGATGGGCGGGTCATGGTGGAGAGGTCTGACAGAATGTGGTCCACTGGAGAAGGGAATGGCAAACCACTTCAGTATTCTTGCCTTGAGAACCCCATGAACAGTATGAAACAATATGAAAAGGCAAAATGATAGGATACTGAAAGAGGAACTCTCTAGGTTGGTAGGTGCCTAATATGCTACTGAGATCAGTGTATAATCATAAGGGATTTGATTTAGGTCATACTTGAATGTTCTAGTGGTTTTCTCCACTTTCTTTAACTTCAGTTTGAATTTGGCAATAAGGAGTTGATGATCTGAGCCACAGTCAGCTCCCAGCCTTGTTTTTGCTGACTGTACAGAGCTTCTCCATCTTTGGCTGCAAAGAATATAATCAATCTGATTTTGGTGTTGACCATCTGGTGATGTCCATGTGTAGAGTCTTCTCTTGTGTTGTTGGAAGAGGGTGTTTGCTATGACCAGTGCGTTCTCTTGGCATAACTCTGTTAGCCTTTGCCCTGCTTCATTCTGTACTCCAAGATGCTTGTTAACACAAACTTGATCTTTTATTGTTGGTTGTTGTTTACTTAGTTTGTGGTAGACACAAAAATCAATAACTATAAAAGTAAATAAATTGCAGTTCTTAAAGTTCCTAAGTAGTGTAGGAAAGAGACACATACGTGTGAAGAACAAAGTTCATGGAAGGAATACAGGTGGTTGACATTGATTGGGTGAGTGTGACCATAGGAACATCTGTTAGCTCTGCTGCCATAACAGAATACCACAGACTGGGTGACTTCAACAGCAGAAATTTGTTTTCTTACAATTCTGGAAACTGGAAGCTTGAGATGAAGTTGCCAGCAGGGTTGGTTTCTGGCTTCTCTCCAAGTCCTATAGTATTCATGCCTTATGACCTCATTCAATTTTATTCACCTCCTTAAAAGTATCTCCAAATACAGCCACATTCAGGTTTAGGGCTTCCACGAATGAATTCTGGGGAACACAATTCAGTCCCTTAGAGAAGCATCTGCTGAAGAGGTGATGTGTAAGCTAGTTCTCTGATCTAATTTGCAAGGAGTTTAATGCACATGACATTTTTATATGTTCTTATTCACAGTGCTTTGGTTTCATAAGTTTAACTCTGATCTGTTTTTCGTGTATACATTTATAGTTGAAACACGCTTTTTAAATGAATTTATTGCACATACTGTGGTTCTCACAAGGTCTGACAACAGTGTAACTAAGGAAAAGGATGGTATATATGCCAGAGACGGAGGAATGTTAAGCCAACGAATGGAAATGCCTTTATTAGGTAATTATTTTAGTTAAACTCTAATGACAAGTATTATCTCTCATTTGTTTTTCAGAAGATTCCCATATTTACCCCTCAGGAATTTTTATTTTCAAAAAGTTCTAAGATTATATAATGCATTTTAGATTATCCTTTTTCTTGCTAATCTTTTGAATTTTCTGGTTTATATTCTAGATAAATGAGTCATGTTGTGTTAGGAACAAATTGCATAATTATTTAAGGTGATTTTAGAGAAACTTAGGGTTGGAAGTGATCATTCCAAACTTATATTCTATAAATTCCTGGTCATTCATCATCTACTCAAACCCTACTCAAATGTGAAACTCACTGTTTCAAAAGACCTTTTCTTCTTCACAGTGCTTTCTTTATAACTCTTGTTTTATTCAGTAACACTATTATTCTTGCATGTTTCTAATTACTTTTCTTTATGCCTTTGCATACTATGATGTCAGCTGTTTATCTTCCAAGATATTGCATTTGTTCATTTTGCAAGGTATTGTTGATTATTGCAATATAGGAAATGTATCCTAATTTTAAAGTTATTCATGCACCCAGTTGCCTTATTTAACGCTATTTACACTCTTCTATGGTTTATTCTTGTCTTAATTTTGCTGGTAAAACATATTTTTGCAAATGGTGAGTTTGTCTCCATTTACTTTTTTATAGTAACTAAGATTTAGTCTAACTTTATGATGTACCGACACTAAGCAAATATTTTTAATACATTATTTCATCTGATCCTCATAATAGCTATATATAGTAACTCATTTTCATTTTACAAATGAGTAAACAGAGGCAGGAGAAGGCAATGACACCCCACTCCAGTACTCTTGCCTGGAAAACCCCATGGACGGAGGAGCCTGGTGGGCTGCAGTCCATGGGGTCGCTAAGAGTCTGACACAACTGAGGGACTTCACTTTCACTTCTCACTTTCATGCATTGGAGAAGGAAATGGCAACCCACTCCAGTGTTCTTGCCTGGAGATCCCCAAGGACGAGGGAGCTTGGTGGGCTGCCGTCTATGGGGTCACACAGAGTCGGACACGACTGAAGCGACTTAGCAGCAGCAGCAGCAAACAGAGGCACTGATGGGTTAAGCAATATGTTTACAGAGTTCTTAAATTACAGAGGCAAAACTTGAACTTGAGCAATCTAACAGCCCTCTTCCAGGTCTCAAATTTATGTTCTGATTGTAGCGGCTGGGACCTCCGGTGCAAAGTGTGCAGGAATGTTTCTTAATAGTTTTGTTTCTTAATGGTTTTAGTGGGAATTCTTCCATGTTTTGCCCCTAAGTATGGTATCACTACAGGTTTCTGCTGGAATTTTCCTTTTATTGGTTGCTTTCTCAGAATTCTCTGGTTTTAAGTCAGGAGTGGGTTTTACATTTTATCAAATGCTTTTTATCATCACTAACTATGTGCTATAACTTCTATCCCCTGGATTAACTTTTTCAGAATGTTTTCATAATTTTCTTTTTTATTTATTTAGTTTTGGCTGTGCTGGGTCTTTGTTGCTGTGAGGGCTTTTCTCTAGTTGTAGAGAGTAGAGGCTCCTCTCTAGTTACGGTGCCCAGGCTTCTCTTGATTGCAATGTCTTCTCTTGATTCAGAGCACAGTCTCTAGGGCAATCAGGTTTCAGTAGTTGTGGTGTGTGGACTCAGTAGTTGTGGTTTGTGGGTTTTAGAGCATAGGCTCAATATTTGTGGTGCACAGGCTTAGCTGCTCCATGGCATGTGGGATCTTCCAGGAACAGGGATTGAACCCATGTTTCCTGCATTGGCAGGCTGATTCTTTATCACTGAGCCACCAGGGAAGCCCTTTCAGACTTTTTTTTTTTTTAACAAAAATGGATGTATCAAATTACTTTTTAACATATTAATTTTTTCACTTATATCTTAATAAATTATGTTAGTTGAGATACAAGTCTATTTCATCCTGATGTGATAATATATAACTACACAGCTTCACTTGATTTATCTTAAATAAAATAGTAGTATTTCATTTTAAATTTGTGTATTTTCAAAAATAATGCTGACTATAAGATTATGCCACTCTGATAAAATGTTGATGTTTCACCTCTTTGTGCATGTTCCAAAAGTTTTGCAAAATAGTTTTTCCTTGAAATTTGGTAAAATTTTTTTTCCATTAGATCAGCTGTCCTGACATCATTTTAGGAGGTTATTTTAGATTGTTTTTCTATTTCTTTCAATGTAGTTTTTCTGTCATCTACTCTATCTTCTTCAGTTCATTTATATTTTGCAAAAACTCATCGAGGTTTCAAATTGTTAGTTTAAAATTATATGTATTATTATATACTTTAAAATTATTTTCATGTATGTATCTTTTCTGTTTTCTTATCTACAGAGTTGTTTAGTTTTATCTTTCCATTGTTTGTTTTTGGATAAAACTTGCCAAAATCATCAAATTATTTTTTTTAAATAATCATTGAAATTTGCTTTTCTGTTGTTTATCTGTTTATAACTTTTCTTTGACTTTTTGTTGTTTTGTAAGAGTTTATTCTGGCCACTGATCCTTTACATAATGTGTACTTGAAAGTGTCTTTTCTATCTCTATGGCCTGCCTTATCTATATTGTCTTTTTATGCAGAAATATTAAAACTTTAAACAAATACTTCTATACTATTTTATATTCTGTGTTATCTTGTGTATCTAAATATATTACAGGTTCTCAGAGGGCAAGAATCATGTGTTGACTTTTTAATGCTGTAAGACTCCTAGAATAGCATTTATACATGTAATAGATTTAAACAAAAAATTTTTAATTGAAATATGCATGCATGCGAAGTCGCTTCAGTCGTGTCAGACTCTGTGCGAATGGACAGCAGCCCCCAGGCTCCTCTGTCCACAGGATTCTCTAGGCAAGAATACTGGAGTAGGTTGCCATTTCCTTCTCCAAAATAAAAGGATGAGCAGTATCTTATTAAAGATGGTATTCTTATACAAATCAAGTCCCCAAATGTGTTTCACACCAGTGTCCTGAATACTGCGGGAATAAAAGAAAGACCTCACATCTAGATGAAAACAAATGATCTGGAATTGGTTGCTAATATGTTACCAAACAGAAACTAGTTACCTCATTAGAATGATTCTCTAACAAGAGAACCAAAGGCAGAGAAAATATGCTAACATTGCAAAGAATCCTGAATTTAGGTTATATATGAGGATGAATGCCTTGAATGAGAAGGTTGCTTAATTTGGGATTAGATATTGAAGTATAATTGCTTTACAGAATTTTGTGGTTTTCTGTCATATATCAACAAGAATCAGCCACAGGTACACCCATGTCCCCTCCCTCCAAGACCTCCCTCCCATCTCCCCCCACCTCCCCACCCCATCCCACCCTTCAGCCTGTCGCAGAGCCCCTGTTAGAGTTCTCTGAGTCATACAGCAAATTCCCATTGGCTATCTATTTTACATATGGTATTGTAAATTTCTATGTTACTCTCTGCATACATCTCACCTTCTCCCTCCTCTCCTCCCACCATGTCCATAGGTCTGTTCTCTATGTCTGTTTATCCATTGCTTCCCTGAAAATAAATTTATCAGTGCCATTTCTTCAGATTCCATATAAATGTGTCAGTATAAGATATTTATATTTCTTTTTCTGACTTACTTCACTCTGTATAATAGGCACTAGTTTTGTCCACCTCATTAGAACAGATTCAAATGCATTCCTTTTTAATAAACTGTGGAAAATTCTGAAAGAGATGGGAATACCAGACCATCGGACCTGCCTCTTGAGAAATCTGTATGCAAGTCAGGAAGCAACAGTTAGAACTGGACATGGAACAACGGACTGGTTCCAAATAGGAAAAGGAGTACATCCAGGCTGTATATTGTCACCCTGCTTATTTAACTTATATGCAGAGTACATCATGAGAAACGCTGGACTGGAAGAAGCACAAGCTGGAATCAAGATTGCCGGGAGAAATATCAATAACCTCAGACATGCAGACGACACCACCCTTATGGCAAAAGTGGAGAGGAACTCAAAAGCCTCTTGATGAAAGTGAAAGAGGAGAGTGAAAAAGTTGGCTCAAAGCTCAACATTCAGAAAACGAAGATCATGGCATCCAGTCCCATCACTTCATGGGAAATAGATGGGGAAACAGTGGAAACAGTGTCAGACTTTTTGGGCTCCAAAATCACTGCAGATGGTGACTGCATCCATGAAACTAAAAGACACTTACTCCTTGGAAGGAAAGTTATGACCAACCTAGATAGCATATTCAAAAGCAGAGACATTACTTTGCCAACAAAGGTCCGTCTAGTCAAGGCTATGGTTTTTCCAGTGGTCATGTATGGATGTGAGAGTTGGACTGTGAAGAAGGCTGAGCACTGAAGAATTGATGCTTTTGCACTGTGGTGTTGGAGAAGATTCTTGAGAGTCCCTTGGACTGCAAGGAGATCCAACCAGTCCATTCTGAAGGAGATCAGCCCTGGGATTTCTTTGGAAGGAATGATGCTAAAGCTGAAACTCCAGTACTTTGGCCACCTCATGAGAAGGGTTGACTCATTAGAAACGACTCTGATGCTGGGAGGGATTGGGGGCAGGAGGAGAAGGGGACGACAAAGGATGAGATGGCTGGATGGCATCACTGACTCGATGGACGTGAGTCTGAGTGAACTCCGGGAGTTGGTGATGGACAGGGAGGCCTGGTGTGCTGCGATTCATGGGGTCACAAAGAGTCGGACACGACTGAGCGACTGAACTGAACTGAGGTGCTATGTCATTGTAATTTTGATTTGCATTTCTCTAATAATGAGTGATGTACATGTAATAGACTTTAAATGAAGGAATGAAATACCTAATGTTAAATACTACAGAAAGTGTTAGTCACTCAGTCGTGTCCAACCCTTTGCACCTCCATGGACTGTACCAGGCCAGGCTTCTCTGTCCGTAGAATTCTCCAGGCAAAAATACTGGTGTGGGTAGCCATTCTGTTCTCCAGGGGATCTTCCCCACCCAGGGATCAAACCCAGGTCTCCTGCAGTGCAGGCAGATTCCTTACCGTCTGAGCCACCAGAGAAGCCCTCTGTAGGTAGAGCAGAACATTAATAAATATTATGCTAACTGTGACTAACATCTTTTTCTTTTTTGGTTGTTAAATTTGCATCAACTGTCAACAGAACATTCACTACTTGGTGCGAGCTCAATCCACAGTCCTGCAACTACGAAAATGTTCTTGGCTGCAACCAACTACCTCTCACACTTCTCGTTAAAATCAATTACAACTCAAATTAATCATTCAAAGAAGGCTATTTCCCATCAGATATCAGATTTGAATATGTGGCTCATACCCCTAGTGCAAACCTCTTCCTGGAGGAGTTGGCAGTTCCTACAAACAACCATAGTTCTTTAAGCATTCACCTGAACAGTTCTCATGGTGAAGTAGTACCCAGAGTCTCATCCAAACAGAGGCAGGAGAGTATAATTCTCAAACTAACAGGTCTGCCCAAGGTTATACACAGTATAAAAGGATGGGTTTACATCATCACTTATTACAGCCATCACTGTTTTGCCAGAAAAGCCTGGATTGACCAAAAGATCAAGTTGGGCTGAATCCCCTTGCTTTCTTGGTGTTTCCTGTGTGCCAACCACAGATGGTCACTTCCAGCGTGGACGCTGCCCCTTTGGATATTACAGAGATGGTAGCAATTGCAGAGGTAGTGTGACAACTCTTCAAATGTCACAAAGAAAACTATCTAGCTCACTGTTAAGTGCTTAAGAAGATACACCTTTCTATATATTACATTTTGTTTACTCCATTTAGTTCACTAACTTCTACTCATTTTATTTATTATTTGGGTATATTCTCTTCACATTTCAAAAAAATTAACACAAGTGTTGCTCAAATTTTTAATAATGTTGATACTAAAAAACATTATAACTATATAACACACTACAAATATATGAATTAAGTACCTACTTGTTCTAGGGCCTTTGGAAATATTTCGTTTCTATTATGTCATATAATCCACAAGGACTCCATGTACTAGGTATTATTTTTCCCGTTATACAGAAAAGAAAGCACAACCGTACAGGGCCAACCGACACTCCTGGTAGCAAGCAGCTAGGTATAAAATAACAGCATGAATAACACTGTGGTCTGGGTTCTTTTCAGCTCACAGAGGGTATTTAGCCTTTAAATGACTAATCCTGCATTATTTGTATAAATTAAGTTTCTCTGTAATTCCTCCAGCTCTTAACAATAAAACAAGTTAGGCATCACTTTAATTTTGAAAGGATTGTTTACTTCTTTTCACAATCATCAGCATAGTTTTCTTTGATACAAATAAAACTTCTGGCTTAGAAGTTACATTTTAATGTTCATATTATTTTCTTTTGTGTGTGTGTGTGTTTTGATTTGTTTGAGACCAGCTTAAGAAACAGAGCTGTTAGGGTGTTCCTTTGTTCTGAGTTACCTTGAGGAACTTCATTGTTTTTTTTTTTTTTTTTTCTGTAGGAATAATGATAATAACCTTTAATTCTTACATGTTTATAACATAAAACTCCTTTTTATTAGCAAGTAAAACAACCTCAATCATTTCAGTTACTTCAAAAAGTGTTAAATGCCTAATAGAGTATATTGGGTTGTCAGAGAAGCTTAAGAAATAAGAACATATAAGCTTACGATGTGTTGCTGGCATTTTGCTCTTTGACATTATGATTCTCCCTGCCATTCACCAGCATTTAGCTAATTAGTATCTGACACTAAACTGCTCTCTGAAAGACTGTAATCCCTTTTATGGTTAGCAGCCACCATGTCCAACAGCAGATTTTCTATGGGACTAATTTCCTCATATGGTATGTTTTTCTTACCCTATTAATCATTTACCTCAGTCATCCTGGTAGTAAAACAAATATAAGGGGAAAAATAATTTTGTGAATGTTTGCAGTCATTATTGTTTAATAGCAATTTCAAATTTTCCAATTTCAGAGAATTTTACTTTTATTACAGAATTAAGTCTACAGGCAATGTGTATACACTGTATCTACAATTCAGCCTTTTTGCCTTGATTTTTCCAGCCATTTGTAAACATCCTTGGGGAAGAAACAGAGAGTGTGTTGCCACAAACATATGCAAATGCAAACCTGGTTACACCGGTTCTGACTGCCAAACTGATTAAGTATAGCTTTTATTAGTTTGCATAATGAATTTAATTGATAATTAATATTTCTAAGCCATGAGCTTTATTTTTTACAGCTGTATGTCATCCTGACTGCAAAAACCATGGAAAATGTATTAAGCCTAACATTTGTGAATGTTCCCCAGGACATGGAGCAATCTGTGATGAAGGTGATAATTCAAATTAAAAATCAAATAATAAAATCAAAATAATGCAATCTTTTAAAAGTGTTTTAAAGGTAATTCAGTTTTACTGTGTACATATTAATATGTACACAGTATATGTTAATATGTACATATTAATATGTATTAATGCTGGTGAGGGAGTCTAAGTTTTGTTAATGTTTATTAAAAATAATTTATTGAAGATTTAAAAAATTTAAATTTGCCAAATCAGAGGACCAAAAAACAATACCTCATATATCTTTGGTAAAAGTATCTGCAGAAATTTTTTTTTGATATTTAGTTATATGGAACCATATCCCTATAAATATTTTAGCTTCAAACAAAGGATATCTGCCTATTGAATAATTTCGCAAACATGGGTCCAAGGAACTGCTATTACCAAATAATTAGAAGATATCAGGTAGCAAAAAGAAACCTAAAAAATCATTTTTAAAAACATGTTTATAGCCATATAATTTCATTGCCTTGGTTGAAATCTTAAATGGAGAGTTTAGGAAATGGCATTCCTAAAATGGATAATACTTTAAAGAAAAAAAGTTGTTAAATTTTTAAGTAATATTTTTAAAGAATACATATTAGTGAGTTGTACATATATAATTATTAATAAACTGAGAGCCTATTGTGTTTTCATGGCAAGGCAAGGCACAAATTAACAAATTACAGTAAACACAGAATGAACTAACAGAAACAGTATGAATAGCATATGAAAATAATTATAGAAATATAGAAGTGTTCTCTTTGTAGGGCAAGAATGTGTAACTCCAAGTCTCACTTTTCAGAAGAAACCTTAGATTGTGTATTTCCATCCAGTTAACCAAAAGTTTTATAAACCAAAACATGCTGATGATTTATAGGTGTCTACAGAGTGTGACCTCATAGTCAATCCCACAGAACTAGATTTCATGCTAAAATAGAACTAAGTTTACTATAAATTGCTCATAGCAGAAGGTTTTATTGTGCTTGTGCTTCATAAACATAAACTGACTGTTTCCAAATTAGGAGCTGATTTAACACAATCTGTGTCTGCAGAAGGCTGGAGACCACCTTGTCAACATGGTGGCACCTACTTAGCTGGAAACCGCCGCTTTTGCCCGTATGGTTTTGTAGGAATAAGGTGTGAAACAAGTAAGCAAAGCTCTCTTGCAGTCTAGTATAATGAAATTGCTCCTTGAAGAGTTGATTGCTCTAATGTTAACTGAGATAAACCCAAACCCTATGCAAAATATATGCCTTCATGATTTGCTATGATGATTACCATTCTGCATACCACTGAGAGCACTGGGTGCCAGTAGTAAGTAAGATAAAGAAGCTTGTTCTTAGAAACAACTCTTTTCTGGACTCTGTCCATGACCATTACTTTGAGATAATAAGAATTCTAATTTGTTGTGTGTGCACAGTTGCTCAGACACGTCCAACTCTCTGCGACCCCATGATCTGTAGCCCATCTGGCTCCTCTGTCTGTGGGATTCTCCAGGCAAAAATACTGGAGTAGGTTTCCATTTCCTTCTCCAGGGGATCTTCCCAGCCCACGGATTGAACACGTCTCTTGCATCTCCTGCATTGGTGGTTGGGTTCTTTAGCACTTGTGCCACCTGGGAAGCCCCTCTAATATGTTGGCTTATATACAAATTTACCTCATTTAATCTATGTCTATGATTGCTTTCATTAGTAACAGTTTTCACAAATAGTCAACTCTTGCTTACTATTCATCTCAGTGATTTTCTACTTTCCCCATCTGTATTAACAGCAAACAATAAAGGTAACTGAATACGAAAACTGCGAACTATTTAAAGCCCCCCCCAAAAATGTTTTTTATCTTTCTCTTTAATCTTATTCATTAGACTGTGGTCGGCAGTTATGAGCCACTAAGTCATAGCCTTTTCATACTGTTCATGGGGTTCTCGATTCATGGGGTCGCAAAGAGTTGGACACGACTGAGCTACTGAACTGAACTGAAGTCATAGCCAGTAATATGACCAGTACCGAATCTAACTTACCTTTCTTTTAATTTATCCTATGATCTTAGTTGTCTGTAACAGGCACTGTGAAAATGGAAGCAAATGTCTTAAACCAGATGTCTGTGAGTGTAAGCCTGGCTGTAGCACAGCCAGGTAAAATCAGAAATATTTTCAATAAATATGTCAGTTGAAAGAAATTCAAGGTGCATCAGTGGTTTAAGGTGCATCAATGGCTTAAGGATAAGGACTTGCAAAACATAAAACTAATCAGATGAGATTGGTATAGAGTTTTTATTTCAGATAGATTTTTAAAACCCTGTCTCTCATATTCATTCATTATCTTTGTATACAACCATAGAATGTATTCCAGCTTTAATCTTATCCAACCCAACCAATACTTTCTTTTTTGGCTTTTATTTTTCCCTCATACTCTGCCTTATGGTGGAGAGAAACATATTTGTGTTGCATATTCAGGTATCTTTGAAGATTTTTTTAAAATCACAATGCAGACATTCTGTTTCATTAAATATTCAAGCACTTCTGAGTTAACTGGACATCATAATGTTATTCTATTTATTACAGTATCAGGCTTAATTCCTTGGCAGTGGTGTTTGCCATTATCTGTTTAATCCATTGTGATCTAAGGACTTTTCTCAACATAAATTTAATTCAGTGTTTATAGCTTGACAACTATGTGTGAAGCATGATGCAAAGGGAAATAAAGATCAATTTGATTTTTTCCCATTACAAGTAGCATATCATTAGTGAAGGAGATACAGATTATAATTATAAAAAGCACTATGTTACAAGTTGGGTAACAAGTGACATAATAAATGTTTACCTTTCTGGAAGCAGAGGAAAGAGAAATTCATTCTGACAGGTGCAGTTAGGAATAAGATTGTAAACTTTGGAGAACTGGCAAAATCGGGATTAAAAATGGAATTTGGGGTGACTTTCAAAGTGGAACAAAGGGAAAGAAGCAAAAACAAAGTGTGTTTTTGAGTGTGCTAGGACTTGAGTGCAGTGTTCCTATTTGAATTGGGAAGATGACTTAAAATCATGACTGAATGTATTTGAGCAGATTACAGACTATCCTGTTTGTGTTGCTGAATTGCTTTCTCTTAACTTCCAATTGTTTTACCAAGAATGCTTACCAAGGGCATTCTGAATTCTAATAACCGCCTCTACATTCTTAGCTTGGTAATAACTTAATGAACAAACTTTCAAAGCTATTATCTGGTTATTCCTCTCCTCTTATTTTGGAAAAGTCTAATTAATTATAGGTTATGGGTTTAAATGGCAGTAAAAATAAAATATTTCATTATGCACCATTCTGTACTTCAGGGCAGCTTCCATTTTTAAATAACAAAACTTTTATGGTCCTTCTCCCTCCTACTGTTTACCAGCTTTGTGTGACCCCGTTTGCCTCAATGGTGGTTCCTGTAATAAACCAAACACTTTCAGTTCAGTTCAGTTCAGTTCAGTCGCTCAGTCGTGTCCGCCTCTTTGGGACCCCATGAATTGCAGCACGCTAGGCCTCCCTGTCCATCACCAACTTCTGTCCAAATGGATTCTTTGGTACACAGTGTCAGAGTGGTAATTATTCTTTCTTTATAAATAAAAAGGCAAAGGATCAGCTGTTATCCTTATGGGAATTCCCTTGTGTGTTATTTGTTGTTTTTCCCTTGCTGCTTTTAATATTTGTTCTTTGTGTTTGATCTTTGTTAATTTGATTAATATGTGTCTTGGGGTGTTTCTCCTTGGGTTTATCCTGTTTGGGACTCTCTGGGTTTCTTGGACTTGGGTGATTATTTCCTTCCCCATTTTAGGGAAGTTTTCAACTATTATCTCCTCAAGTATTTTCTCATGGTCTTTCTTTTTGTCTTCTTCTTCTGGAACCCCTATGATTCGAATGTTGTGGCGTTTAATATTGTCCTGGAGGTCTCTGAGATTGTCCTCATTTCTTTTAATTCGTTTTTCTTTTATCCTCTCTGATTCATTTATTTCTACCATTCTATTTTCTAATTCACTAATCCTATCTTCTGCCTCTGTTATTCTACTATTTGTTGCCTCCAGAGTGTTTTTAATTTCATTTATTGCATTATTCATTATATATTGACTCTTTTTTATTTCTTCTAGGTCCTTGTTAAAAGGAGATCTTTCAATAGAAACTCTTCAAGCCAGGAGGGAATGGCAAGACATACTTAAAATGATGAAAGAAAATAACCTACAGCCCAGATTATTGTAGCCAGCAAGGATCTCATTCAAGTATGAAGGAGAAATCAAAAGCTTTTCAGACAAGCAAAAGCTGAGAGAATTCTGCACCACCAAACCAGCTCTCCAACAAATACTAAAGGATATTCTCTAGACAGGAAACACAAAAATGGTGTATAAACTCGAACCCAAAACAATAAAGTAAATGGCAACGGGATCATACTTATTAGTAATTACCTTAAATGTAAATGGGTTGAATGCCCCAACCAAAAGACAAAGACTGGCTGAATGGATACAAAAACAAGACCCCTACATATGTTGTCTACAAGAGACCCACCTCAAAACAGGGGACACATACAGACTGAAAGTGAAGGGCTGGAAAAAGATTTTCCATGCAAATTGGGACCAAAAGAAAGCAGGAGTCACAATACTCATATCAGATAAATTAGACTTTAAAACAAAGGCTGTGAAAAGAGACAAAGAAGGTCACTACATAATGATCAAAGGATCAATCCAAGAAGAAGATATAACAATTATATAATATATATCCACCCAACATGGGAGCACCGCAGTATGTAAGACAAATTCTAACAAGTATGAAAGGAGAAATTAACAATAACACAATAATAGTGGGAGACTTTAATACCCCACTCACACTTATGGATAGATCAACTAAACAGAAAATTAACAAGGAAAAAAAAAAAATGTATCTATAAAGTTCACTAAAGCAAAGCACAGTAAAATGAGGTATGGCAATAAAAGGCGTTAAATTTATCAAATAAAAAAAAAATAAAGTGCTGAAAAATTAAAGCTGTCAATTCTGTAATAGATATTCATTGAAAGTATCTTTTGAAATGGGGGTGAAAACACCTTCAGAGAAATGAAAGCTAAGGAAGCATGCACGAGCTATAAAAAATGATAAAGTCCTTTATGAATGATGATAATATCAAAACAAAACTTGGAAATACAGGAAGGAGTAAAGAGCACTACGAACAGTCAATACATGGATAAACATTAGAAACTATTCTCTTTTCTTAATTTCTTCATGGTAAACTATCAACATTATATTGTGAAATTTTTCAGAAAAAAATAAATAAATAAATAAATAAGCAGGGTGACAAAAAAAATAAAATAAAAAAACTGGTTCAAAACAAAACAAACAAACAAAAAAGGCAAAGGAAAAGTTAGACACAAACAGAGCTCTGAGTAAACAAACATAAGACAATTTTCAAAGGGGAAGATGTTATTTATTTACTCTATTTCTTGTGACATTGCAGTTTTGGTCACCAAATTACCAATTCACAGAAATATATGAGTTATTGTGTAAAATGTTTACTTATTCAACTTATGTTAGGCTCACAGCCTTGGTGCATTTGTAGGACCAAGGTGTGAAACAAATAAGCCAAGCTCTCTTGCAGTCTTTCATGTGCAATGGTGTCATTTTTGTTGCCTTCTCTGCAAAAATGTTTTATTTACAGTCAATCTAATGTCTACTACTAATTTTATCTCATGATCTCTCTTGACTTTAGTTTCATTAAACACTTATGAAGAGCCAGCTACACACAGCAGTGTGCCCAGTAATATGAGACATAAAGATGTACCATTTACCCCATTTACGGCCTATGACTTTAACACTTTCACTCATTGAGTTAATGCTATAAGCTGTTTTTGGTTTTTTTTTCAGAATAATGGGCATGACCTGAAGTTAAGCACACAGGCATGAAATAATGTCAATAAATTAAGTTTTAAATCTGTTTTCTGCATCTTAGTAGTTTTGAGCCTATATGAATATAGAGTGGATTTTTAGTATACGATGTGATAATTTAACTTCTAAAATACATACTTCCTTTGTCATGTTACAGTTTGACTTCAATCCTGTTTTGTTTTGTTTTTTCACTTAGAGGTAGGTTAGGATTCTAAGATTGACACTGAGATGGAGAAGAAACCATCACTCTAATACTAGATATATTAAGCATTCAAAATGAGTTTTTCTAATTCAGATTTCTGTTAAGAAGCTAGGGTATGAACATGGAATGCAAAGACCAGGTTAAGGCAGATCTTGAAAATTAGGAGATTATTACTAAATGCATGTTTAAGAGTTTTAGGTAGAATTTTGAGTGGAGAATGTGAGAAAGGAAATAAAAAGCTATGCTTCTAATGCTATTTGCAATAGGTGTAAGATTTACTAAGAAAATTTATCCTCTAAAATGTATAAGCTGACTATATAACTAAGCAGGGACTCTCTAAATTACTAAATTGAACTAAAAATTGTCTAATGAACATGTCATGTTAAAATTTTTGGAGTTATCAGTCTTTATAATCTCTTAGTGGCATGGATATGACAAATTTATAGTTTCCAGGCCTTTACTTTCAAGTTTGAGCTAGACAGTTGCTGTCAAGTGTGAATGAGACTACAGTAGACCATATACAAGTACAGTCAGCACTTGGCATTAAGTAATGGTATTATTGTTATGATACGTTATAGAAAGTGCAGGAAAAAATATGGTCTTTATTTTTATTAAGTCACATCCCTTCTGAGCCCAAATAGAGGGAAGGGAAGATGGTATACATATTGAAAGCCCTGAATAAATTAGGCAGAATATGGTTAAAATAAGTATAAGGAGCATATACTGTGTATTCTATAGCATTTCAAAAGAGGGAGAGAGACACTGAGCTGAAAACAACACGAAAGGTTAACTATTAATAAGCAAGACTTAAAATGTGAGGCTGTGTGTGTGTTAGTTGCTCAGTTGTGTCCAATTCTTGGGACCCCATAGACTGTAGCCTGCCAGGCTCCATGGGATTCTCCAGGCAAGAATATTGGAGTGGGTTGCCATTTCCTTCTCCAGGGGATCTTCCCGACTCAGGAATCAAACCCAGGTCTCTGGCATTGCAGGCAGACTGAGCTATGAGGGAAGCCCAAAACATGAGGCTCAGTTCAGTTCAGTTCAGTCGCTCAGTCGTGTCTGACTCTTTGTGACCCCATGAATCGCAGCACACCAGGCCTCCCTGTCCATCACCAACTCCTGGAGTTCACCCAGACTCATGTCCATCGAGTCAGTGATGCCATCCAGCCATCTTATCCTCTGTCGTCCCCTTCTCCTCCTGCCCCCAATCCCTCCCAGCATCAGAGTCTTTTCCAATGAGTCAACTCTTCACATGAGGTGGCCAAAGTACTGGAGTTTCAGCTTTAGCATCATTCCTTCCAAAGAAATCCCAGGGCTGATCTCCTTCAGAATGGACTGGTTGGATGTCCTTGCAGTCCAAGGGACTCTCAAGAGTCTTCTCCAACACCACAGTTCAAAAGCATCAATTCTTCGGCGCTCAGCTTTCTTCACAGTCCAACTCTCACATCCATACATGACCACAGGAAAAACCACAGCCTTGACTAGCCGGACCTTTGTTGGCAAAGTAATGTCTCTGCTTTTGAATATGCTATCTAGGTTGGACATAAATTTCCTTCCAAGGAGTAAGCGTCTTTTAATTTCATGGCTGCAGTCACCATCTGCAGTGATTTTGGAGCCCAAAAAAATAAAGTCTGACACTGTTTCCCCATCTATTTCCCATGAAGTGATGGGACTGGATGCCATGATCTTCATTTTCTGACTATTGAGCTTTAAGCCAACTTTTTCACTCTCTACTTTCACTTTCATCAAGAGGCTTTTTAGTTCCTCTTCACTTTCTGCCATAAGGGTGGTGTCATCTGCATATCTGAGGTTATTGATATTTCTGCCTCATATCTTCCAATTTCCTTCATCCCTTAAATGCCATGAGCTCTTTCTATACACAAAGTAAGGCCAGATTACTTGGCTCATTTTGGAGTTTGATGGAAGATCCATCTGAGACTGGAGAATCTCATAAATATGTATACATGAATGGGTATTCTCCTAAACCTCCTTTTCTTAAAATGGGATTCGGGGTGGCACAATAAAGTCCATGTTTTATGCCATTTCCCTGTATTACTCTAATTATATATACTTTTTTGTATAGATGTAGTATTTATCAAGTTTTATAGAGTATATGAGTACTGCCCATTATAAAAAGGTCTTTTATTCTTTTTATTTTTAAGTGTTAAATTCCTAACCACAGGTATTTCTTGTGGTGTTTTTGTAATGAATAATAGAAATAACCTTAAATTCAATAAGGATTGTTGTTGTTCAGTCGCTCAGTCGTGTCTGACTCTTTGTGACCCCACGGACTGTAACCCACCAGGCTCCTCTCTCCATGGGACTCTCCTAGCAAGAATACTGGAGTGGGTTGCCATTTCCTTCTCCAGTGTAAGGATTAGAACGCAGAAAACTTAAGATCATTTCTCCATTATAAAAAGTACCAATAAAAATGCCAGAGAAAGGGAACTCAATCATTAACCAAAAAAGGCTCAGTCTAAAATAATGGATATTATTCATTTGCTAAAATCTTTCAGTTATATTGTTTTTATACAAAAAGTGTTACATTATTTTCACCTATGAATCTACTTGAAATCAGCTGAATTTTTCTTAGTGTTTGGAAATTTTCAAAAGGGGAATCTGTCCACAAATACGTTATTACCCAAACAAAACAACTGGGCATTCACTTTTACACCAAAAACTAAAATCCACTTAATCATCACTTAAGGAAAATTAAATTTAAAAATTTATAGGCAAGTTTGCCTTTGTATTACTATTTTTATATAACTGAATTTAATTGTCACATCAGGAAGAAGTATGACACAAGAAAAATCCTATAAATGATAGAAACATCTATTTCTGAACTCCATGGAACAGAACCATATACATAGAAGTTACTAGTATACTGTATTCAGGATTATCCAATAACTATTCTTGAAAAAGCTGATGATTTATTGTTAAAAAGATTTTTTCCCAGGCCCTGACAGGAATAAGTCACATATAAAGCTCTGTCTCTATGACCTCAGTAGGTACCTAAAAGTAACTTTAAAGTTTTTTCTAAACATATGACCAATTGTATGACCAATTTTTCTAACTTCCATAGGAACAGGTCTTATTTTGAGCTTGGTTTTGACTTATTTTCTTGTTTTTTTTTCCCCAGGTGATTTCACTCTTTACTTTAGAGTTTGGTGAAACATAAGATTAGATTCATAATATTTGTACTATCATACTGAAGGCTCCATTGGTTATGAACACTTCACCAATATATTTCCAAGTTTGCTAACCCACTAGCAACGTATGGCTATAAGCACTGTATTTTATGACTTAGAAATGATGGTTTTAACAACTTGCAGTTGTGATCTTTTATTTTACTATCTCATTTCTCTGCCTTATGTCCCCATAGATCACACACACATAATGCAACATATAATAAGTGAATATGTGATATTCACAGATTGCTGCCATATGTTCTTTTAGCTATCTGCCAGCCTCCCTGTAAGAATGGTGGTCACTGCATGAGAAATAATGTGTTCGTCTGTCCTGAAGGATACACTGGTAGGAGATGCCAAAAAAGTAAGACACTACTAAATATGTTTGCCAGCTACAGGTAAAGCAAACATATGAATAGCAAAGCTATTGATATTTAAGGACTAATACTTCATCCCTTTATCTCCAGGTATCTGTGTTCCCATGTGCATTAATGGAGGAAAGCTTGTGGGACCAAGCCTTTGCTCTTGTCCTTCTGGCTGACAGGGAAACAGTGCAACACATGTAAGGGAAATGCCCTTAAAACGCTAAAGTCCACATGGGAACGTAAAGCAGGACTTCAAAGAGCATGTTCCTTGTTTTTTGTTTCCTTGCTTTTATTTTTTCTTATTTAGTCCTACTTTAGAATTTATCTTTTTTTTTTTTTTAGAATTAATCTTTTTATTTCACTCTTCTTCCATTTCCCAGTGCAAAGCAATCCTCCTTCCATTGGTTTATTACTGGACTTGCCTAAACTTCTAAATCAAAAAGGTCCTAATTTCATATTACAAAATATGTATAAGTCTTCCTAGGAAATTCAGTTAGCATCAGTTGCATCAGTGTTTCAACTTTAAAACTGTTTTCCATAAATGTCTCTTGGAATGTTAACATCAAACTCCTCTGCCTTATATCAAAATAAATCACTTAATTAAAAAATATATATATCTTTTAAAAATAGAGTAAAATGCCAGTTCCTCTGAACTCTTTCTTTCTAATTAGCAGAGGTACAGGGTATCCTGTATTTTCCAGTCTAGCCAATACAGTTGCCAGGATAAATGACATGTATTTAAGTCTTGGTTTCAGTTATAAGTAGGAGTCAGGGGAAGTTTTTAAAAAAATTACTGATTTCTTGGCCCTGTCTCAGACCAGTTCAGAACCTGAGAGGTTTTATTGCTTTCAATCTAGTTTTTGAGATGATGGCAGTTCTCATTCAAATGTTTCATTTTTTCCATAAAAGTCTAACAATGGGAAAAAGGTAAGGGGAAAAATTCTTTAATCATTGATGTTTTACCTGTTTCTCTTTTTTCTTTAATGAAAATTGTTGTGGCTTATGGTAGGATTTGACTAGTAAATTAAGTTTTAAACTTATTTGTATTTCCATTTGCAGCAATCTGCTTTCAGAAATGTAAAAATGGTGGTGAATGTATCGCTCCCTGCATATGCCATTGTCCTACCACACGGGCAGGAGCACAGTGTCAAACACCTAAGCCTACACAACTCACTTTCTACTCTGTGTTCTGAATTTGAATCTATTCTAATTATTAAATAAAGTATAGCTTTAAGAGAAATATATATAGAAAAATAAATCCCAGTATGCTGATTCATTAAAGTTTTAGAAATGGAGGGATGTCTTATCCATTTCTATACCTATTTAAAAAGGAATGTAGGGTATGTTATATTAATGTTTTGTGTAACTTAGAAAGATCCAAAGTATAATCTGTGGGGTGTCAGTGAATTCCTCTTAGGTGGACTTAAGAATTTTTTAAGAATTTTTTGTTTTTCATTTTAAAAGATCTTTCTTTTTCTTCTAGTTTTATTGCAATATAATTGACATTCTGCACTGTATAAGGTGTACAACATAATGATTTTACTTACATATATCATGAAATGATTACCACAATGTTTAGTGAATATTCATCTCATATAGGTACATTAAAGAATTTTTTTAAAAAGTATCTTTCCCTTGTGATGAGAACTTTTACTCTCTTTTTTAAAATAAAAAACCAAAAACCTGATTTTATTTATTTTTTTTTTTGAATTTTAATTAAAAAAAATTATACATGTGTTCCCCATCCTGAACCCTCCTCCCTCCTCCATCCCCATACCATCCCTCTGGGTCGTCCCAGTGCACCAGCCCCAAGCATCCAGCATCGTGCATTGAACCTGGACTGGCATCTCGTTTCATACATGACATTTCACATGTTTCAATGCCATTCTCCCAAATCTTCCCACCCTCTCCCTCTCCCACAGAGTCCATAAGCCTGTTCTATACATCAGTGTCTCTTTTGCTGTCTCGTATACAGGGTTATTGTTACCATCTTTCTAAATTCTATATATATGCGTTAGTATACTGTATTGGTGTTTGTCCTTCTGGCTTACTTCACTCTGTATAATAGGCTCCAGTTTCATCCACCTCATTAGAACTGATTCAAATGTATTCTTTTTAATGGCTGAGTAATACTCCATTGTGTATATGTCTTTTGTATATAATGTACAGTGGTAATTATATTTATCATGTTGTACATTTCATCCCCAGTACTTATTTAACTAGAAGTTTGTAACTTTTGACTGCTTTCCTCCAAGGGAGAATTAGATGAAGAAGGTTTTAATATATAGTTTAAATATTTTTCTATATTATAGGGTAGATATATATCTATCATGGAAATCAGAGAAAATATGAAAAATTTTTTAAAAATAAATCTCTCCAAATTCCTTCACCCAGAACTAGTTTATGCCTTGATTTTCTCATCTTAGCTATTTCCACTTTTAGTTATAAATTTTTATATAGATGGGATTTCATGTTAAAGAGAAAAATCAAATTTTATGCAATTTTGAAATTTATGTAAACTTGAAATAACATCTTAAAATATTAACAAATATTGACTTAATGGGAAAAACAGAAAATCTCCTCAAAGTACTTTCAAATGTTCAATAACTACATAATATAAAAACTAGTAATGCAAATGTATTATAAACTGAAATTATACAATTGTAAAATGACTGTATTTTTTTTACTAAAAATACCTGCTCTGCTTTTCAGTATGCTTGAACCACACTCATTTCCATTTGTCAGAGATTCTGCATATAATTTTTATGACTCTTAGAGTTTATTTTATTATTAATCACTATTCACTTCTCAATCTAGTAAAATATTTTCAAAGAAATCATTAAGTGCTAGTACTTATGTAAGAAATATGTGCTCAAAAGTCAGTAGTTCACATTGAAAGTCAGATGTGATAAAATGCTATAAAAAGGAACACTCAACCTCGATTTGGCCTACTCATTCTGGGAGGGGCTGTGTGGACCATGAGAGAATGATGAGATGCTAAAAGCACGTGAATGTGAAAATACGCTCCAGTGCTTGTGAACTCAGGTACTTGAGCACAGTCTGAAGACGTGCACCCTGCTTTTGCACCTTGTAGCTTCTGTGTGAGTTTTTAAAAGTCCCCTTCCTCAAAAATGCTTTACTTCTTTCTGTCTGGAAACTGTCTAAATACTGATGATGTTATTTATACAAGTTGTTTTACTGCCATCTTCTGGAAAAATTGTAATAAATATTAAGTCTATGATGTCTGTGATATGAACAGTGTTTAGTTAGCTGTGGAACCTCATCCTTTACACAACCTGCTCAGCTGTACACAATAGCTCTGATAAAAACATATCTTTCAATGTTGCATTTATACTAGAGGGAGTATTATTCTTATATATGCAAGCTTCAAATATGAGCTATTTAAACAGATACTTCTCCCGTGAAAAATAACTGTATTGTATATAATTTTACATTATGCCTATATTTAGTCAGTATTACTTAAAAGTGTTTCAGAGTCCTTAGAAACATAATTTTAAATGATATATTAAATTCCATAATATAAATACTATAATTCACTTGACCTTTCCTCTCATGTTGAACATTTCTGTTATTTACAAACTGCTACTATTATAAGAATTTTTCTCTATAGGTGGGTAGGTAGGTAAATGATGGAGGAAAAAAAAGACAAAAGATAAACAGATATTGAAATAGATATAGGTATTTTAAAGCTGCATAGGAAGAGATTTTAAAGAAGAAATTTCTAGTACAGATAATATGAAAATCTTTAGGAAGCTTCCAATAGAGTGGTTTCACATTAAACTTCCATTGAAGCGAAGTGAAGTCGCTCAGTTGTGTCCGACTCTTTGTGACCCAATGGACTGTAGCCTACCAGGCTTCTCTGTCCATGGGATTCTCTAGGCAAGAATACTGGAGTGGGTTGCCATTCCCTTCTCCAGGGGATCTTGCCGACCCAGGGATCGAACCCTGGTCTCCCACATTGGAGGCAGACACTTTAAATCTCTGAGCCACCAGGGAAGCCTTCCATCAGTAGTACATAAAACTTCCATCAGTAGTACATAAAATTGTCTGTTTTTCCATATGTTGGTCAGTACTGAGTTGCCCCTTTTAAATTTTTGCTAAAAAAGTTTTACTAAAAAGCAAATTATGAATGCTGATTTGAATCTCCTCTCTAAAGAAAACAAAAAGATCTGTTTTAAATACTTTAAAATATAGCCAATGAAAATGTTTGCTTTAATAATATTGATATCTTTATGAAATAGTAAAACTGTTGTGTTGTGTTGCACACTGGTTGCAGAAATATAGTAGTGCAATTGGTCATTCATTGATTCTTACGACTATTTTATAGCCAAGTTGCTGAATGGCTTCAGGCCTTTGGAACTGTCTGAAGCATTTGTGTTAAAAGACAGTAACTGCAAAAACTTGTGTATTACAGCAATTTGCAATCAAAATGTCTTTATGGAGGCATATGTGTACTCCCCAACATATGTTCTTGCCGCACTGGATATTCTGGAGTCAAATGTGAAAAGAAAATACAGGTATTTTACAGTTTAAACAAAGATTGTATTAGATATTGACACCTGCCATCAACTGGGATATTCAGTTGATAGATACAGTAATTTATACCTGTTAATGCTTTTTGTTCTTTTACTTCTAAAATAGAAAATATACAAGATTTTACTGTTTTCCTCTAAAACTAGATATCGTATCATTTTTGTGTCATTATAGAGTTATCTTGTAGAATTTTCATGTGCGCTTATGGAATTTCAGTGTGTAGATAACAACCATCAAACATTATATAATATTTCATGACACCAGAGCTGAAAGAGAGCAAGTATCTCACAATATAGATTTAAGACACCAATAATTTATATTTGGTCAAATACTAGTTAAAAAGACCACCTTCGCCCTTTAAAAAAATTTTACCACCTTTACATCAGGGAATCACTACTTCATTGATGGGGGGAGGCGTGTTTCTAAACATGTTCAGCGGATCATATGCCACTGAAGCATTGAATATCCTCATTCTTTTCCTTGATAATAGTTCTCTCTCTTCATTTGTGTGCAAGCATGCTAAGTCACTTCAGTCCTGTCTGGCTCTTTGCAAACATGGACTGTAGCCTGCCAGGCTCCTCTGACCACGAGATTTCTCAGGCAAGAATACTGGAGTGGGTCGCCGTGCCCTCCTCCAGGGGACCTTCCCAACTCAGGGATGCAACTCACATCTCTTGTGTCTTCTGCATTGGTAGGCAGGTTCTGAAAAACTAGCACCACCTGGGAAGCCCCTCTCTTCATTTACTTGATGTATGTTCAGTTGTGTCCTGCTCTTTGTGACTCTGTGGACTATAGCCTGCCAGGCTCCTCTGTCCATGGGATTTTCCAGGCAAAAATAACTGGAGTAGGTTGCCAAAAAACCATTTCAGAGAAAACAATTTTAAAAACTCTTCATATCATTAGAATTAGGATTTATTTGTATTTTGAAAATCAAGAAAGCAATAAGACTTTCTTGCAGTTTCTGAAGCTGTACCCCCCCCATGTGAACTATAAAGCCAGTGCTATGTAAACATCTATTTTAAAAGTTTCTATGATTGTATCAGCACTAGTAAAATGAAATTGAATTTTTTAGGCCTCCAATTTTAAATTTCTAAATATCATCAGCCAACGTATTTTTTCAGTCCTGATTCCTACACAATCACAATTGCAGCAGAACTCTCCAAAAATTTCTTAATCTATTGGTTTAGTTGCTAAGTTGTGTCCGACTCTTGTGACCCCACAGACTGTAGCCTGCCAGGCTCCTCTGTCCATGGGATTCTCCAAGCAAGAATACTGGAGTGGGTTGCCATTTCCTTCTCCAGGGGATCTTCGCGACCCAGGGATAGAACCCGGGTCTCCTGCACTGCAGGCAGATTCTTTTATCAACTGAGCTACTATCTATTTGATTTCCTTTTAAAAAGCAATTATATGCTATTTAACACTTCAAAAAATCCAAGGGTCTTGAATATCAGAGTACTCTGGAGTATATTATATTTTGAAAAATGATAAGGAATTTTATTCCTGAAGATACTGAATGAGACTGGCTTGGTGGCAAAGTGGATATGTATATATGTCTTTCTCCTAGCACTGGTGTTCCTTATGGAAGTTCCTCATCATGGTGTTCCTCATCTCCGTTTTGAGAAAAACAAGATCGGAATAGTATTATGGTTTGAAAACTAGAAAACAAAAGTTACTGAGTATTTGATCAGCTATTATTGAGAAAAATAAATATTTTAATATAAAAGTTTGAGTTAAGGCAGTCTGAATATACTTTATTTGAGATTTTTTTATGGCACAGAAAACCCTATGACCTCAAAAGCTTTCAAGTCCACTTTGACATACTAAACTACTTCTCTATGTTCTATTTTTATGTACTTCTTTACTATCCAAATCCTTCCTCATATGACTACTAGCAGATCATCATCCCCATTTATGTTTCTGAGATCCATCTCGAACCATATTAAGGAAAGAAAAAACACGAGGTCATGGGGCAAATGAAACAAAAAGAGTTAGCTCAAGGACCACATGTCCTGCTCTGTTGTAACCTGCTCTCCCAAGCTCTTATGGGTTGCTAGAATTTCAATGAAAGAGACAAAGAATTACTAGCTAGAAAGAAGACATGGAGAAAGAGGAAATGGGGAAGGGAGGTGCTAGAGAGGGTAGTTTGATGAACAGCTTTGAGAGATTTCATAACCTGCTGCCTAACTGCTAAGTGTATTTCTTACATCCCTGCCACTTGTTTGCTCTGTGACCTTGGGCAAGGTATTACACCCCACCCTGAGCCTTAATTGTTTTCATCTGTAATATGGAGCTTATATGGGGTTGTCATAGGATTAAATATGTTAAAATATGTGAAGTACCTAGAACAGTGCCTGGTATGTAGAAAACACTATGTAAGTTTGTTGGTGGTTACACTGAATAGAGGAATAGAGAGAGGTGGAGAAAGAAAAGGATGGACAAAGAGACCTGAGAGGAAATTTTGCAATACATGAATGTCAAAAGTCTTTTCCTAGAGAATATAAAAATACTTATTTGGTTTTATGGAGCATGGATATTTCTTGAATATAACCCTTTACCAAGATGGAATCATATATAATTGTATGCAAGCTCCATTAAGTCACAAGTATTTTGACATTTAAATATGATCTTGATTAGATCTCAATTTTATGAGAGCAGTTCTTAGTCTCTAATGCTTTATGTCAGGAGGAAGAAGGCAGCAAATAATGAGTCAGAATTACCTAGTTTTCTAATATTCTTTGAAACTTGATTTCCCTCTTTCTACTGCAGGTCAAATACCATTGAGTAATATCAAGTATAAGAATGGACATTTTTATTCAGAAGAAGTTGAAGTTAACTATTAATACTTGAAGTTTATTTGAACATCATTCTTAAAGCTCTTTTAAAGGTTGAAGAAACTAATAAAAACAGACTGGTCTTAGTTGTCATTGTTAGAGAAAAGGAAAGGAGAAATCCAGATAATCAAATTTTTACTTTGACGTGATTTGTTATTAACATATTGAAATGATGTTTTTGACAGTCACAATATTTAATAAACTGAATGTTTTCCCTGTCTTTACTGTGACAGTGTCTTTATCATGTGGGACCAGTCAGCATCACAGAAGGCATCTGAAGTATCCAGATATACAGTCTTAATGCAAAATTAGGAACTCTCAGGACTGCTGGAAGAGCCTTAGTGGGGATGGGGGAGGCTAGGGAAGAGGTCAGGAAAGCAGCTGCTGAAGGTCAGAGAAATTGAGAATGAAGATGTCACTTTAATTCCAAGCATCTAACAGCAAACACCTTTGAAGAAATAATGGCTTCCTATTCATGCCCAGCTTCTAACTCTCTGGAAGGCTCTTTTCATTGGTGAACTCTAACCCAGAACCACGCAGAGAAGGGGTTCTGGAAAATGTGCTCCTATCCTTAGGAGGAAGTGACAGTGATGCCAAGGGAACAAAAGTGAGCTCACACGGGACATATTGAAAGCTCTGCATCTTACTCCTTTGGACTATATTCTGGAGGTAAAGTTATTACTTTTCAGTGATAAAAAACCATGTTTAGTTTGGTCTGTTTATTTTTCATCTCTACTCTTTCTGCTGCTCTGACGTGTACAATTTCTGGAGAGCGGGGAAGAAATAATGGAGTTTGGAGTTTTAAAAGACTCATTTGGTCACTGTGTTTTCTGTGAAAAGGTCTTTTATTCATCCATTCTTTTCGGTACCATCATCTATTTTGATGCAGAAATGAAAGAAACTGTCACAAAATCAAATCCGCCTATAAATATCAAAAGAGATTTGAATACTTCATAAAAGAAAATTAGATTGACATGATTGTTAAAGAAGTGGGAATGTCAACAAAGAATATATAAATAACTGAAAGCTCTATTTCAGAGATGCAAATAATTATACATTAACTAGAGTTATAACACTTCTTTTTCTCTATTATATTTGACCTCAAACTTCATTATCTTTTTTAAAAAACATTTTATTTTAATTTGAACATGCCTATTAAATCATATGAGTTTACAAAACTCATTTTGTTTTTTTAAATGGAAAGACTAAGCATTCCTAGGCCATGTCTAAAATTACAAGACAAAGTAATACATTGTTAGAATAAAATTATTGCCTAACTTTGATAAGAATCTATGCATTCAGTGTCAGAATTAAGGAGATTTTATCATTTCATCTTTGCTGAAAGATAAAGAATCATTTAAGAGAATATAACATGTTTTACTATGTCTTATTTTATTACCAATAATATAGAAATACAAATGCAAAATAAACCTTTAATAATTTATATGTGGTTAAATTTGTAATCTGTTGTGAAAATAAGTGCTAGAAAGAAAAAAGTAGATGAGAGTGAATAATTTTTTAGTTAATAACTAGAATTAAATTCCTATAGAAGCTGTCATAATGAAATAGCTATAATTTTTATATCTGCTTCTGCCTTCTTTGCTCAGTATACAGTATTGCAATTTTATTAGTAACTTACTAAGCTGATCTTCAATGTATATTTTTTATAGTTAAAAAGTTATAATAGCTCAAGTATTTATCCTGAAATGTCTAAACCAGGATTTTAAAATCTTTATAAACATTTTCTAGATCCACACCAAGACTCTCAAGCTGCAATTAAAATATTAATCAGTAGACTATGCATTTATAATAGATTTAATGGACCCATATAGGCTAATAATGAAGAAATGCTATGGTTTACAGCTTACAGATTTTATATAAAAGCATTCCTTATGAAAGCTAATGACTCATGCAAATAGAAGTAATTTTCAGAAATATAATGTGAACTTTGAAAAGCAAGTAATTTGATAAATTTATGAAGAAGTAATTTAAGTTTTTCTTATTTCTTGGTTATATTTTCACATCTATTAACTTGAAAAATCTTTTATCCAAAATCTATTTGGAGAATATTTTGAAGATAATGTGTTTGAGAATTTAGGCAAAAGTACTTCAACATGTGTAAGTTCCAGTGTTTATGTTATCTTCTAAAAATGAATTCTGATCTTAAACATTGTTTAATATGCTTGGCTATTTTGTGTTTATTCGTGTTAACATTTAAATGAAATATATGAATTATCAAATATTCTTAACCTTTCTTTGACCCTCTAGAATTGGGGAGACCTGGGTTTTAATTCAACCCCAAATCTTCATGCCATCTTTTCCCAGTTATGTGGCCTTGCACAAAGAGCTTCTATATTTAATTCCTTCATTTGTAAGATAGGGATAAATAATTCTCATTTCAGAGATTAGTGGATAATTTTTA
Organism: Bos grunniens; assembly: GCF_055505025.1. Taxonomy (NCBI): domain Eukaryota; kingdom Metazoa; phylum Chordata; class Mammalia; order Artiodactyla; family Bovidae; genus Bos; species Bos grunniens. The sequence continues at coordinate 99,903,951 of NC_141168.1, forward strand.
ATTTAAAATGAGATAATTATAATTTTTCACAATGTCACCTAATAAATGCCCAATATATGAGTGTTATTATATGTTGCTAAAAACGAATTAGTGGAACCACTAGGCTGAGGAAAAGATGACAGACTCCTCTATTTGGGTTTTAGGTTTTCCAATGATTATTGTATATTGGTGTTTCTTGTTTCTGACTAAAGAGTTTACTTTTAAAAAGCACTGATTAAACAATATGTGAGTCAAAAGCAAGGTAAAATAAGGGGATGTAAATTTTCAATCAACTCTGGCATACAGTTATTTAAAATTGAGGACAGTCTTGTCCATCAATGTGAAAACCAACTAACCTCAGCTGTCAATCTTTTAAAAATGTTGTAACTGCCAGATGGAATTAGCAGAGTTTCACCTGCAGATGGTGCTAGATCCTCAGTTCCCAGATACCACACACGCAATGCAAGATGACCACTGGGTAAGACAGCTTATTAAACATTTAATGCAGACATGATATCTTTCAAAAATAAATTTCTTTGCTAACACAGTATCGGTCTTTCTTATGAAAAGATCATCTGTTACACCTGGTGATTAATCAATAATTTCAGCCACTTGGCTGACTGCAGTTAACAATTCCCATTGTGCTAGTAAAGGATGAATTGCATTTGAAGATTTAGTGACCATCTATATGAGATTTAAATTGCTGTGAGAATTATTAGGGTAAGCAGAAAACCTTTGTTTTTCATATGTACATTGAACTTGGAAAAGTCTAGAAATGCAAACAGTCAGTACTTTCAGGTATTTCAAAGTTATAATGTTTTCTCCTATTATTGACAAATAATCATAAGTCCCATATGTGGTACACCCTGAGAGAAAAAAAGGCTTTGTAAAGGATGATGGTTTTCTGAATATACTCCTTCTTGGCACTATAATTTTATCTGAAGTAAGCAGGTTCCCCCCAGCTATATGTCTTACATATGACAATACCTGGAAAGTCTTTGACTTGAGAGACTAGAAACTTGAGAAAAGTATTAAGACTTACTGGACAAAAACAGTACAGTGAAAGTAATTCCACTTTATTTCCCAACTCCCTCAGGCAGCAAGATAAATAGATCATATACTATACATACATATATAGTAGACTCTGATATCAAACTTAAATCTTGCTCACCAAGTAACTGTGGCCCTTGCTAATGTGACCAAGAGATACTGTTAGGATCTAGTTTTGATTCTCATTCTAAGATCTCGAGATCTTCATCTGCATTTTCTTTACTGCTTTGGTTCAATTCTGCCTGAGCTGAGATGTTCTCTCTTGGTTGAGGGCTCTGATTATGAATCAAAGGAAATTCTTAGAGTTTGTGTTTCCATGCCTCCAAGTTGTGTTTTTAGCCATCAAGACCTGTCAATGTTTGGCAAAAACCACTACAATATTGTAAAGTAATTAGCCTCCAATTAAAATACATAAATTAAAAAAAAAGACCTGCCATTCTTTTCTAAGGACGATCTTGATGATATCCCCTTCGTTAGTTTATGGAGACGGCAGCTTCAAGGTGCTTCATCTATGAAGCAACCCCTTTGTTGCCATATCAGTGTCCTCTGCTGATGCACTCTCACTGATAACTTGCAATTTCTGAGGACTCCAGAAATAAACAGGACTTTTTTTCAAATTCTTTTTTGTGACAACAGTCAATTCTTCCTTTGGAGCTGACCTGAAATCTATCTCCCCATATTAAAGATTCAAGCCATTTTCAGTGTAAAGTCATCATCAATGCACCCTGCCTGCAGCATTACAAGTGAAATAAATAAAGCATCAGAAATGCTATGGATAGTCTGACCCCTTCATTTTCTACACAGTGGCCTGCAAAGAAGAGTAGAATGGTTCAAACCAAGAAAAAAACATAAAGCAGTAGCAGAACTTCGTAAAAAAAACCAAAACTGGGGCACCTTCTCATAGCGTTTGTATCATGTCTCACATGAGTGATAGAAAAATATTTTAGTTTTCTTTTTCTCCCCAGAAAAGAAGAAACAGCTGTAGGAAATGGAAATTGACCTTACCAGAAATAAAACTTGAATTGCTCATTTTGAGGGTTGGCATACGGCTGTGTGCTTGGCTCTGCAGAGCAAGAGTGGGATTTTTCTAGAGCCATATGGTTGGAGTCAAGAAGGGCAATGAGTTAAAGCAGACAGAAGGCAGTTTATGGGTAATGATGAAGTCCTGAAGCATAATATATTCTAAAATGTTTCCAATATTAGATTTACATTGAAAAGGAGGGGGCTGCCAGGAGATGCACTGAGGTGTTTTTCTCCTGAAATGAGAAAACAAGGATCCCAGACTGTACTACCTGTCAGCTCTGCTTAGATGACCTTACCTTCCAGTCGCTGTTAAACCAAATGATTAAGAGAAATGTCCTGTTTCTAATTGTTTGAACATCATGATAGTCTTCCAAACCAGTATCTATTGAGTTTCCACTGAAACAGAAAATTCCTTCATTAACCCATACAGGCAGGTTGATAACAGGCTCTGCCAGTCTATATTACTCAGCCCTAACTAACCTAGTGAGACAACTGACTAGAAAGGGAGTTGTTTCATTCCCCATTCCTCAGGGAAAACTAAACTGACAAGCATGGTTGAAACCATGATGGATAAGCAGTTTGTAACTTCTGACAGAATTCTCGTGCTGAAAATACATATGTGAGATTTTAACTAATTAGGCCTCAAGCTCTTTGTAAAAGCCACATTGCAATTAATTAAGATGCTACTCATTATTTTTCAAAAAGCAAATTCTTTATCATAATTCACAAAAGTGTCAGAGAAGAGTAAACATTCTAACACTACCATATTATTATTTTTAATGCTAAAATAGATAAAATATTTAAGACGAACTCTGTTATTTTTAAGCTGTTCATTTGACTTGAAATTGACATATTGTTATGAATACTTTAGCCAACATGTAATTATAATTGAGTTAAATGAAAATTAAAATCAAGATTTGTAATATTTTATCGAGATCCAAATTTAAAGAATTATCACATCCACTTTTAAGAGCAGTGCTACAAAACGGGACCTGTCAGTGGAAATCTTGAGAGATACAGCCAATTAAGAGAATACATAAAAATTTTAAATAATAACCTCTGATATACTACTCTTTGAATAACAATATTTTAAGTGACATCAATAAAGTTATTACATATTCAGCTATGAAATTTCTATAGACCATATGAAACAGTAAGTCATGCAGAACTTAATCTTACATCTTTGAAAGATGGCTATGTTATATTAAATGAAAAATATGAAAAGGCAAACTTTTAGACAATCCTACTGCTGCTGCTGCTAAGTCACTTCAGTCGTGTCTGACTCTGTGCGACCCCATAGACGGCAGCCCACCAGGCTCCCCCGTCCCTGGGATTCTCCAGGCAAGAACACTGGAGTGGGTTGCCATTTCCTTCTCCAATGCATGAAAGTGAAAAGGGAAAGTGAAGTCGCTCACTCGTGTCAGACACTTAGCAACCCCATGGACCGCAGCCTACCAGGCTCCTCCATCCATGGGATTTTCCAGGCAAGAGTACTGGAGTGGGGTGCCATTGCCTTCTCCAGACAATCCTACTACACTCATTTTAAAATGTGTTTGCATGCACATATGTTTTTAATAACAAAATTTCTATGAAGACATATACTTTTTTTTTAATTGGTTACCTTAAGAAAATATGATTAGGAGCTGAGGAATGATTTATATAGATGTTACTTATTACTTCTTATATATATTTGTACCATCTGCTTAGAATTTTTTAGTGATCTTAATTTTGTAATGTATACTTTTGCAGAATCTTCAATTAGCTTCAAACAATGCTGCTCTCTTGAAATACCAAGTAAGAGACATTCAGAATAATATGAATTGAAAATCAAAGGATGACTGCAGTTTATCTTAACTGAAAAGGGGCAATTAAAATTAATTAAAAATTTAATATGTTATTTTAGAAAATTTCAGTTGTGGTACTTTTTTCAGAGTAAAAAATTTTCCTAACTCATTATTGCATATGGATTAAAGTTGTAAACAGTTGTATTTAAATTAAGGAGAATGGTTTACAGTCCTCTGAGTATTATCATAAGATTAAAATGAATTGCTCAGAATTTTCAGCTGAGGCCAAACTGGACAGCTAATCAGTCATAAGCTAATGTTATTAGCTTGATTCTTGTTATGAAACTGTCTTCTGATAATACCAGGCAAGTGGGTGGGCAGAAAAAAAAAAAAAACCTCCATATAAAAACGATGGAACCAAGTTCTTTTGTTTGCAATAGTTCTAACATTTAGAGATCACATTTATAGCAAACACTTGAGTTTACTACTTGAATAATTCAAGTAAAAAGCTTACATGTGCTTAAATTCATGGGACCAAAAATCCACAAAGTATATTTTCTACTTATAAGTTTGTTACAGAAAATGACGACTATCTTTCTTTTTGAAAAAATATGTGATATTTGATACATACAAAAGAAAATGGCACTGTATCTCTGAAGTGATAAAGAATACCAAAATGGACACCTACAACTCAATCAATTCAGAAATATGCCAATGACAAAAGAGTTGCACCTATTTCTGTTCTCCTTTTATAATCTTGCTTCTCCCCACTCCAAATTATTGTCCTGTATTTTGTGTTCATAACCTGTGTTGTACATGCATGCTAAGTCGCTTCAGTCGTGTCCAACTCTTTGAGACTCCATGGACTATAGCCTGTCAGGCTCCTCTGTCCATAGAATTCTCCAGGTAAGAATTCTGGAGTGGGTTGCCATGCCCTCCTCCAGGGGATCTTCCCAACTCAGGGACTGAACTTGCATCTCTTATGTCTCCTGCATTGGCATCTGGGTTCTTTACCACTAGCACCATATCAGGCAACCTTTAAGACAATGACCACCACTTCCTGATACTAATACCCTTATGTGATCCCTTTCTTTTGAGGGTATGCTGAACTTAGTGATTCATTTGTAACCAACAGAATATGATAGAAGGAATGACTATCACTTCTAAAATTAGGTTATAAGATACCTAACTTCTCTCCCTACTTTCATATCCCCTTTCCCTTCTCTCTCTCTCTCCCACTCTCCTCATTTTCCCTCTCTTCATCTCTGAGAAAAGCCAGTTACCATGCTACCAGTTTGCCCATAAGAAGGCCTATATAGCAATGAACTGAGGGAAGCCTCCAGCCAACCCAGGAAGAGCGGAGGCCAACAACCCAGGAGGAACTGAATCTTGATAAAAACCACAAGAGTGATTTTTGAGTGGATCATCCCCAGGTCAAACCTTGAGATGACACCATCATCCTGACTGAAACCTCAAAAGACACCATGAGCCAAAGCACTTAAACCACACCTGAATTCCTGACCCACAGGTAATGTGATATAAGAAAATCATGTTTTCTGAGTCACCATTTTTTGGAATAACTTGTTAGATAACAAATGTTTATCCTCACCTTTATAAAGTTTTGATACAGAGCAAAAAGTTTATTAATTTCTGTTAAATCCAAACTTTAAACTGTTTTTTTTTTCTATTCTTCATCTTGTGAATTTATTATCTGCCTAATCTTCTATAATTTAGAAAGGTACTGAAATTTTTTTTTTCCTTTTTTGTATTGGCTTAGTTCTTCTTGTAATTTTATCAAATTTCCCTTTATATACTTGAGGCCATTAAATTAGATGCCTAGACGTTTCTAGTATACCAGGCCTTTTCTTAGGTGGCATAACATACTGGTTAAGTGGATGGACTCTGGGGACAAACTGGCTTCTGCATTTGAACCCTAATCTTATTCCTTACAAGCCGTGATCTGAAGCAAATTATTTAACCTCCATCCCTTCATTTCCTCATCTAAAAAAAAAAAGGAAATATAAATAATATCTATCTGTTGGATTTAAATGTAGTTTAAACAAGTTGATACTTTTACACAGACAGCAATAGTTGACATAGAACTATTGGTAAATCACTATATGTTGTGACTTATTTATCCCTAATGCTCTTTGCTGAATGGTTATTAAAGGTTACCTAAAAATTATTTTGAAAGCTACTCATCTTTATTTAAATTTTCCTGAAAAAATATATTTATCTGGCTAATCATTTTCTACTGTACTTTCAACGCTTCTCTAGCCTTAAGTTTTATGTGTGCCTCTGGAATTCAATGCAAAGCTGATTTTTTTTTTTTTTTACTACTAGTCATTTTGCCTTTTAATTGGAGAAATTGTGTATCATGAATTACAAATATTTTGACTTATTTCTTATCATTTTGGTTTTTCCTAGGTGTTCCACTTCTGCTATTTTTTCTCTTTTCATACTTTCTTTTGGATTGATTGAGATGCTGTATTTGTTTGGATTTTGCTTCCTCTTTTCCCTTTAACTGGCCTGGGCATAATATATATTTTGATCTTTATGATTATTGCCTTTGAAATTCGCAGTTGAAAAACAAAATTTCACTCTCATTTCAAAAAATTTAACTTTTTCAACAGTTTAATTCCTGTCAGTCTCTTTCCAAGTTACATGCTATTGTTTAATTTTATCTTCCTTTATATTCTAATTTAGAAATTATTACTTTTATAAAGACAACATTTGATTAAGTTAAGTGTTTACTAATTTGCTTTCCATTCTTTCTTGCCTCTTGACCTTCATTTTGGAATCAACTTTTTTCTCCCAAAGCACATTCATTTACAAGTTCCTTTAGTAAATTTCTATTGATGGTAAATATTCTATTTTTATGTTAAAGTACTATTATGATTCCCTCTTACTTGAAAATAGTTGTGCTGGATACTTAATTCTGGTTTTATGGTTATTTTCCTTCTATTCACTGAAACTATTATTTCACTGTTTCTAAAATTTATCTTATCAACCTAATTATTGTTACTCTGTTTTATTCTGGTTCTTATCCTATTCTTCTTTTTTTATTTGTTCTGTAGTTTGACTACAAGGTGTCAAAATGTCATTTTATTTTTAATTTATACTGCTCAGTAAGTATTATATTTATTGTATCTATGGAATCATCCAATACCTACTCATAAGGTTGTTACAAGCATTAACTTAGTTAATGAAAGTCAAGTGCTGTGAACAGTACTTTGTACATAATTGATACCATGTCTGTGTTTTATTGTTACTGAATAATGATAACTTTTATTATCCTCTCCTTAATATTGCCCGCCACCACTGCCATTACTTGTATTCTTTCCTCTAGGACACCCATTAGGAATGTAAAGCACTTGTCCATTCCAGTCTAAATGTCAATTAACTAATCTTTCCTATTTTCCAAATCCTTGCTTCTATGTGCTGCTGGGTAATTTTGCAGATCTATCTCTGAATCACTAATTATCTTTTAGGTTTTGTCTAATCTGCTATTTCATCTGCAAGTGTTGCTGATTAGGCATTCTGTGCCTGACTCTGTACAGTGCACTTGATCTTTACAGTGTCCCACCTAGGCTCCTTCCCTATAGTTTCTGGTGGAGCCAGTACAAGGGGAGCCATCAGTAGCAGACCTAAGTTCAGGAGGAAGAGGAGGGAGATGTCAGGTACTGAGTCCCCTCTTGTCTCCCTGTGTTATCATAACACTTTCATTTTGAGAGAGTTAACATTTTACTTCGTTATGAAGCTGGGATATATTCTTGGTATATGAAAGGCACAAAAGGTATTTTTTCTTAAACGAATACTGAACTGCTTTCTTCTGAATCATGACAATTCCAAAATAACCAGGAAAAACAAATCATTTTGCATCATCTAAATATTACCATGCCCATAATCACTAAGTACTTTATGTGAAATTGCTTCAAGAATGTTAAAGATAAATAAGCAAATCCTTTTCCAATCTAAAGAAGAGAAGCAGAGCAATTCTCTTTAGATGTATCACATCTGGTAACAGAATGGGAATTGTTGAATGAAGATGGAGAATCTGATTACAAGAAAGAAAAAAAAAATGTTTAGAGATTTGGCATAATGTGATGTAAAGCTTTCAGAAAAGGAAAAACTAAAAACTGCCAAAAGGAATTTATGAGCTAACATGATTTTTTTTCCCATCTGAAATAAAAGACGATAATCATAAAAATGCTTTGCTACTTTTCCATATATTTTATTACTTATTTACATGCAACTACTACAACATTCAAGATTGCTGGGAGAAATATCAATAACCTCAGATATGCAGATGACACCACCCTTATGGCAGAAAGTGAAGAGGAACTAAAAAGCCTCTTGATGAAAGTGAAAGTGGAGAGTAAAAAAGTTGGCTTAAAGCTCAACATTCAGAAAACGAAGATCATGGCATCTGGTCCCATCACTTCATGGGAAATAGATGGGGAAACAGTGGAAACAGTGTCAGACTTTATTTTTGGGGGCTCCAAAATCACTGCAGATGGTGACTGCAGCCATGAAATTAAAAGATGCTTACTCCTTGGAAGGAACGTTATGACCAACCTAGACAGCATATTCAAAAGCAGATACATTACTTTGCCAACAAAGTTTCATCTAGTCAAGGCTATAGTTTTTCCTGTGGTCATGTATGGATGTGAGAGTTGGACTGTGAAGAAGGCTGAGCGCCGAAGAATTGATGCTTTTGAACTGTGGTATTGGAGAAGACTCTTGAGAGTCCCTTGGACTGCAAGGAGATCCAACCAGTCCATTCTGAAGGAGATCAGCCCTGGGATTTCTTTGGAAGGAATGATGCTAAAGCTGAAACTCCAGTACCTTGGCCACCTCATGCGAAGAGTTGACTCATTGGAAAAGACTCTGATGATGGGAGGGATTGGGGGCAAGAGGAGAAGGGGACAACAGAGGATGAGATGGCTGGATGGCATTACTGACTCGATGGACGTGAGTCTGGGTGAACTCCAGGAGTTGGTGATGGACAGGGAGGCCTGGCGTGCTGCGATTCCTGGGGTCGCAAAGAGTCAGACATGACTGAGAGACCGATCTGATCTGATCTGATCTGACTACAACATTAATGGCATACATAACATAGAGAGATTGTGAGTTAACTTATAAATTTAAGAATAACAATTCTTAAAGAAACTACTTACATACTGTACACAAAAATCACTGCATTGGCACAAAAGTTCTTCACCCAATTTATATTTTAAAATTATTCCCTAACCAGCTAAATTTATAATAAACTTGAGAATGGGCAGTGCCATAGTCCACACTTATTTTCAGTTTCCCTGAAAAGTTCAGTGGACACGTGTGTATATCATTTCCAGAGCATCTTTTCTCATTCTCAACACCCCTACTTTGAGTTAGTAGCAGGAAATCTTAACCAAGACTCCCCAGTTCTATCCAATGATCATTTTACTAATGTTAACCTGTCAAAGTCTTGAACAAAGGTTCTTGAAACAGTGAATAACTAGGTCAATTTGGTCATTACAAAGCACCTCTAATAATTTTTGAGCTTCCAAAGATCAACAACCATCCACAGTTTACTCTTGAGCATTCCATCTGACCTAACTGTGCTTTTTAACCATCCTACAATGACAGAAATAAAATAGTTATGAACACTAGGATGACACCAGCTTGTCTTGATATCTGTGCACCCAGTTATTAGGTTGGAGAAGGCAATGGCACCCCACTCCAGTACTCTTGCATGGAAAATCCCATGGGCAGAGGAGCCTGGTAGGTTGCAGTCCATGGGGTCACTAAGAGTCGGACACGACTCAGCGACTTTACTTTCACTTTTCACTTTCATGCACTGGAGAAGGAAATGGCAACCCACTCCAGTGTTCTTGCCTGGAGAATCCCAGGGATGGGGGAGCCTGGTGGGCTGCCGTCTATGGGGTCGCACAGAGTCGGACACGACTGAAGCGATTTAGCAGCAGCAGCAGTTATTAGGTCTAGGATACTTTATTATCTGTATAAAGGAAACTATAATATTTCAGCACATATAAAACATGGCTCAACTACTAAATTATAAAACACTTAAATCAGGAAAAAGTCTAACGAGATCTGGTCTCTAACAATTCAAGAGTCTAGAAAGCACTGTTTTTCATGTTTTGGAGGTGGCAAACAAATCTGGCCTCAGAGAGTGTTCAGTTCAGTTCAGTTCAGTAGCTCAGTCGTGTCTAACTCTTTGTGACTTCATGAATCGCAGCACGCCAGGCCTCCCTGTCCATCACCAACTCCCAGAGTTCACTCAAACTCATGTTCATAGAGTCAGTTTATGCCATCCAGACATCTCATCCTCTGTCTTCCCCTTCTCCTCCTGCCCCCAATCCCTCCCAGCATCAGACTCTTTTCCAATGAGTCAACTCTTCGCATGAGGTGGCCAAAGTGCTGGAGTTTCAGCTTTACCATCAGTCCTTGCAATGAACACCCAGGACTGATCTCCTTTAGGATGGACTGGTTGGATCTCCTTGCAGTCCAAGGGACTCTTAAGAGTCTTCTCCAACACCATAGTTCAAAAGCATCAATTCTTCGGTGCTCAGCTTTCTTCACAGTCCAACTCTCACATCCATACATGACCACTGGAAAAACCATAGCCTTGACTAGACGGACCTTTGTTGGCAAAGTAATGTCTCTGCTTTTGAATATGCTATATAGGTTGGTCATAACTTTCCTTCCAAGGAGTGAGCGTTTTTTAATTTCATGGCTGCAATCACCATCTGCCGTGATTTTGGAGCCCCCCAAAATAAAGTCTGACACTGTTTCCACTTTTCCCCATCTATTTCCCATGAAGTGATGGGACCAGATGCCATGATCTTCGTTTTCTGAATGTTGAGCTTTGAGCCAACTTTTTCACTTTCCTCTTTCACTTTCATCAAGAGGCTTTTGAGTTCCTCTTCACTTTCTGCCATAAGGGTGGTGTCATCTGCATATCTGAGGTTGTTGATATTTCTCCTGGCAATCAGAGAGTGTTACATTTATCTAAAGAGAAATCCTAAATTCAAGAGGAAAGCGTCAGTGTACATGTCTTTATAAAAGATGACATTTAAATGAAAGTTTGCTTCTAACCTACAAGGTGTACACTTTATGTCTTGAAGTGCTGAGGACTTGGCAAATATGAATACTTATAAAACCAAACCCAACATATTTCAACTCTATATAACTTGATAGAGTAAAACATGAAAGAGGAAATGTGAAACAGCACTCTCTGTGTTGCTGAAAGTTAGACAGGGAAAACAATGAACAAATGTATCTGTCTTGAAAAATGTATAACTAGACTCAGCAAACTAGATACTTTTTATCAATTATTAAGGATGCATGTAAAGGGAATTTTTCAGCATACTTTCCTTCTCCCCTCTGCCTTATAGTTTTAAAGGTTCTTTGTTCCTTTGATTTATTGTTCTGCTTGTGCATTCCAGCCCCAGAGTCATAGTTAGGGGACAGCTAAAATTAAGGGACTAAGGAATAGTCTGTCAATCTTTGCCCCTTGGGTAGAAGGCAGCTATACAGCAAATGAAAAATGAAACATCATTAAGAATAAATTGTAGGTTTTGAGTATGTTCCTTTATTCTCAAAATGGGTTTTCTTTTTTGAGAATCGTCTCTTTCCATTTGAACTGGCTTGTATTATAAGCTGATTGTGGCATTCTGTTTTTGTTTGAGTCTGCCCAGATGTTCCTTCCATTTACAGGGGAAAAAAAAATCTACTTCTAATACAAAGTTCTGTATTTTTAAGTCCCATCTGATGAGTTGAGTTTCAAAGTCCTAGAAAATTCTTCAGAAACTTGTGACTTTTTTCTTTTTAATCTGCACTTTGCTTTCTAATTTGAGAAGAGCTTTTGTTGACTTTTTTATTAAGCTTTAAAAGTTTTCTTGCATTTTGCTAATCAGCTAAGTTTCACATTTCAGAGTAGCATCTTCATGTTAAAAATTCTAATGTGACTGCTATTTAGTTTTGAAATATATGAATAGCCTTATTTTCACATTTTTGTTTGCACTGAATATTATCGCAGAAGGATAAGTTTCTCTGGAATAATATTTAATTATAAATATAGAATACCATATATAATTATGAACTATATCATATTTATAACATTATAATTATTTTAACATTTATAATTATTCATGGAAGGGAAGAGGAAAAGCTAAAACCTAGTCTTTTAATATCATTTTTAAAATCAATTAACTAAAATGCTAATTACATAACTCTAAGTTAAATCAAAACAATGGAGTTAATATATATATTTATTAAACCACTCAAAAGAGAATAAAACCAAAAGGAACAATGTGTCTATCACACATGATATATTTCTCACCCATTTTCATTTGAGGGGGAAAAACTGTTGGCAAAATCATGCCTTGGGTAGAAGAGAAGCTAGGTTTTATTAGCAAGTAGCCCAAAAAATGGAGTGGTAGGAAAGAATTTCTCAGGCCAGTTATCATAAGGAAATCATTGGGATCAAAGTCAGGAATTTGTGGAAGCTGTTTGCCCATATTTCAATATCCAAATATAGGGGGAATGAAACATCTTCAGGTAAGCCCTAGAAACTTGTGGAAGGCTAATGCCCAGACTCCTGACGTGGCAGGCAGAACTGTCCAAAGTAGGAAAAGGAGAATGAAGGCTCTCCGATAGTGCAGGCTCTCTGACGTAGTATGCCCTCCTTCAGATCTTGTCCAAATAGTCAGGTGTCCTCCTTCCTTTCCAGGTTTCTCTCTTCCTCCATCCTCTCAGGCTGAACTATTAATACTTGCAGCTGAGCTACTGAAAAACCACTGACTAACTTTTATAGGCCTTTTAATTTGGGCTCAAGTTTTATTTTCTTAATAGTAATTTACTACTCCTCCAGATAGCTTGAGTATCTGCATTTCTAGAGCCTTGTGCATATTTTCAATGTCTGTGGTGTCATACTCTATTTAATCATTAGCCTCATACACAGGAGATGATCAGAAAATGTCACGCGGATTCATGAAGGAATCAGCAGAGCGTTTTAACTATACTAAAACCGACACAAGATTTTTTAAAATTAGTACTTTTTAAATAAGCAATTGGTTATTATGATAAATTAATGCTAATCTTTAGAGTATCACATTCTTTTTTCAGAAAACATATTATGTAACTTCTAGAAACTAGCTGTAATTTTTACAAGAAAAAATATAGGTGATTCTCATATTAACTTTTATTCATTCAAATGTTGTTATAGGTTTTTAAAAGAGGCAGGATTCTCAGGTACCCAGTGCAAATTGTTGGCTTATTGTCATCATACTAAAATCTGACAAGCATGTAGGATTTTTGTCACAAAGACTCTGAGGTCAAATTACAAATCACTTTATAAGAATTCTGTTCTCCCTGGGACTGGGAACTATTTATTAGAGGGACAAAATATAAATACCAACAATTTTTAGGTACAAAGTGTTATCTATCAATGACAAAAACTAAAAGCTGTTTCTAGGTTCTAAAGTACCCTAGAGTAGACAATTGCAAAAAGAAGCTGCAAAAAATTTTTATGTGTACACAGTTCACTCTACATCAGAAGAGGAAATGATTATTTTACATCTTCATAATGGGTGATGTAAAGTTAAGAGTGTTGTGCTAGCCATATTGATTGACATGGGATCTTTTCTTTCACATTATTGTGGCTTGTGTATATCATCATCACAACTTTTCAGTTTTAGTGTGGTTGTCCACTGGTATTTTTTAGAGCTTTTTCAGTACCACGATGGAAAGAAATGACACAAAATAGATTCATAGGAGGTGCTGCTGCTGCTAAGTCGCTTCAGTCGTGTCTAACTCTGTGCGACCCCATAGACAGCAGCCCACCAGGCTCCCGTCCCTGGGATTCTCCAGGCAAGAACACTGGAGTGGGTTGCCATTTCCTTCTCTAATGCATTAAAGTGAAAAGTGAAAGTGGAGTTGCTCAGTCATGTCCGACTCTTAGCGACCCCATGGACTGCAGCCCACCAGGCTCTTCCATCCATGGGATTTTCCAGGCAAGAGTGCTGGAGCAGGGTGCCATTGGCTTCTCCATTATGGGAGGTGAAGTTCTTTTAAATACTCTTGAGTTGTTCCACTATGCACTGCTTTAAGAACTGGATGATGTAAGGCTGTCATTTTCTTCCTTCCATAACTTAATGGCAATTAACACAAACAAACCTCACAATTTTTTTTTTCTTTTTTTTTTTTCTCTAATTTTATTTTATTTTTAAACTTTACATAATTGTATTAGTTTTGCCAAATATAAAAATGAATCCGCCACAGGTATACATGTGTTCCCCATCCCGAACCCTCCTCCCTCCTCCCTCCCCATACCATCCCTCTGGGCCGTCCCAGTGCACCAGCCCAATCTTTATAATAATGTATCTCGTATCTCTCAAGTGCTAGTAATATTATATAAGCCCACGCGTCACTTTCCACCTGAATGTCATCCCAGTTCACCACAAATGAAAGTCTTGGTGATGCTACAGAATCCCAGGCACTATTTGTCACCAGCAATGGGACTCTGTTGGCATTTAATTTCACTTTTCTTCAACCCAAGTAGACCCTAAAACAAGGATTTCAGTGCTAGTAGTCTACCGGGAGGTGGACCCATGAATACCTTTAGGCTCAGTGGAAAAATGAGACAGCGAAGAAAAGTTAACTAAGAAATTTACTACTGCAGTCACCTGGAGCCTGATCTAACAGAGTGGATTCACAGTTCAAACTTATTCTTTGAAAATATGAGGAATTTTCCTGGCAGTCCAGTGGTTAAGACTCTGTGTTTCCACTGCAGGGGTTTTGGGTTCTATCCCTGGTTGAGGAACTAAGACCTTGCATGCTGCCACCACGAAAAAAGAGAGAGAGAGAGAGAAGAAAAAAGGAAAAGAGACTCTGAGAGGGCAGTGGTGGGTGAGTATGCACTCAGTCATATCTGCCTCTTTGTGACCCTTTGGACTGTAACCTGCAATGGGATTCTCTAGGCAAGAATACTGGAGTGGGTTGCCATGCCCTTCTCCAGGGGATATTCCTGACTCAGGGATCAATCCCATGACTCCTGCATCTCCTGTACTGCAGGTGGATTCTAACCGTTATACCACCAGGGAAGCCCAAGGGGCAGTGGTATTTATCTACAAATTCCCACTACTGTAGTCATTGTCTGAAGAATGTTATGGGGGACTGAGAGACAAGCGCTAGTTAACCTGCATTCCAGTCTGCATGGGCAAAGTGAAGAAGCCAGAAAAATTCCTCTGGCAAATAAATGTACATGCTGATGATCAGAAGAAGTAGGGCTTATATATTATGGTAGTTCTAGGAGCAAGATTGAGGAGCAACTAGTAATAGCACTTCTTGATTTATTGATATATACCCCAGAAATGTCAAAAGCATGTGTCAAGAAGGCTAATGTCAGCTGCAATGATGGAAAACTTGTTGATCCATTATTCAGTTTCTAGACCTAAGCCATTTCTCATTCCCAATTGAAAGGGATAGTGGGTAACATTAAGGATGGACTCTGTCACACCACAGCAGGTATAGGAGATATTCCCCAGTCTGTCCAGAGGGATCCATGACAAGTATCCATAAAGATGCACATGGAAAGAAGTGGAAAATGGCAGTTCTTCAAGGACTGTTAGTAATAATTATAGGGTTGAGCTGTAACTGATACGTAGGATCCTTTTTGTGGCATAAGAGGTACAGTAGACAGCATAAGACCATGGACCCCAGTGGTCCTACTATATACCTTATCACCTAAAAGCGTCCAAGCTAGTAACATTTTCAATGGCCTCTTAAATGCCCAACTTGAGTCTTCAGCCGGGATGCCCAATCACTCTGAGTGGTTGGAAGTTGGGATACTGTTCTTCAAGATTCAATATATACTAGTTTCATTTCAAGCTACACAGCATGTGGGATCTTAGTTCCCCAACCAGGGATCAAACCTGGGGCCCTCAGAAGTGAAAGCATGGAGTCTTAAGTGGAGTCCTAAGTCTTAAGTGAAAGCATGGATTCACCGGACCACCAGGGAATTCCCAAGATTCAGTATTTACTTTAAGCTAAAAGCCACTGTGTGGTGATATTTTCTCAAAAGCTTAATACCTAGGGTTGGGGCCAAGGTATGGGCATAACGATCAGCTCCCTCATCGTCACTGCTACTAACCCACTTGGGGAATGTTTGCTCAACTCTCCCACAACTTTAGCCTCCACTGGATTACAGACACTGGTTTGGGAAGGCGTATGAGATGGAATGCTTCTATCAAGGGACATAGCAAGGGTTTGCCACTAAATCTACAGCTTTGGTTGCCACCTGGACATTTTGGATTCCTGGTACCAAAACACAAGCAGGCAAGAGAAAGTCAGTATCCTGGGAAAAGTAATGGGCCATGGTTATCATAAAGTGATAAGGTTGGTGCTAGTGACAGGCACAGGGAAAAACAGGTCTGAAATTTAGATGGTTCTGTTGGGTATCTCTTCCTGCCTCCTCATCTCCAGTGGTAAGTGTGAATGGACAATAAACCATGCACAATCAGTGATCACATGGGTAAGGGAAAAACTGAAAAGTGTGATGCTAGACTGATAAAAACAATTTTAAGATACTAAGGAAAAACTATTTATAAATTCAATCAAAATGTATAGAAATTTAATTGTTATCCTTATTACTTTACCTGATTATATGATAATTCATTATCATTATGGAATATGATTTTCTAAATTAGAAAATGGGTTATGGATACTGTACAATAAAAATGAGATAAGTTGTATATACAAATCCACTTTTCTTTAATACCAGAACTTGTTTGAAAAACTACAGTGTAATAAGTCTTTAATAGAAAATTGAGAAATTTGTTTGTTAGAGAACATCTATTTTTAATTTCAAAGGTTATTAAAATCAATTCTGTTTCACCATATCCTTTCATTCCACTTCATAGCACTCATATTGAACCCGGCAGTGCTTGGACAATCACAGCAAGTTGGTTATTATGCAGCCACACTTTAAAGTCTGTTGGCTTATTATGTAGCCATTAAGAAGATTGATTTTTTTCTAAAGTAATTTTCGTATTTCTGATTAAATCTTCCCATGAATTTATTTTTCAGTTGTGGGACACATCAGAGTTGTATGGTAAAGTAAATTAAGCCTAATTTGAAACCTCATTTAAACCACTATTGTATATTTTAATACATTGAACTGATTTTCTCCTGTGTGAGGCAGGAATTTGTTTTAGATATTGAAGTTTAGCTTCCATTGCTATGCTGACTAACTTTTACATCTCTGTAGATACCTTCTCCATCTTTCTCTGTGGCCCAGGGAGCTGAACCTAGTAGGCATCAATTTCCTTGCCCACAGGCTTTGGCGTCAGCATTGAGACAAAGCCAGGAGATGAGAGAGAGCTGGGAGCAGCGCGGGGGTTAGTGTGAAGATATTCATTCTTCCATATTCCCCCATGTTGTTTGTGGTCAGCAGACACATCACCTTCTTTAAAACCTCCTTCTCCAGGATCTGATCATTGCTACTTCCCCTGCCTCTTTCAATCTATGGCTAGTAAAGGCACTCTGGTTGTTAGTTGCACACGCCGCCCCCACCCCACCTTGATTTTTCTAAAGAGTCTAAAAATTTTCTAAAATTTTCTAAATTTTAGAAATTCTAAAAATTTTCTAAATTTTTCTGAAGATTTTTCACCATTCTAAAGAGTCATTTTGCTAAGCTCTCCTTTACTGTTAAACTTGAATCCACATGTGTGTCTTACCAGGACGCTGACTAATGTAATTACTTTAAGTATATTTATTTTCCCTATTACAAAAACCATGTTGTTATTTAGTTGCTAAGTTGGGTCCAGCTCTTTGCAACCCCATGGACTGTAGCCTGCCAGGCTCTTCTGTCCATGGAATTTCCCAGACTAGAATATTGGAATGGGCTGCCATTTCCTTCTCCAGGGGATATTCCCGATCCAGGGATCAAACCCACGTCTACTTGGCAGGTGGATTCTTTACCACTGAGCCACCAGGGAAGCCCCCAAAGCTAGAAAAGTTATAAAGGCCAATAACTGCTTTGAATTCATAACTTACAATTATTACAGTTAACTTCCTTGGACACACACTCCTTCACTTATAAATCCAGGATGGATGACTAAAGTTTTGAACAAAAAGACCCTTTTCCCTACTTCCTCATATCACTTTTATCAGTTTACCTTGAACTTCTTTTTTTGTGTTTCTCTTCTCTCATCCTCCCCGCTTCCTCCAAGTGAACCAAGGATCATACATACTGTATTTTCCCATTACATTAGCCCTCTCTCCAACTAAAGCCTAGAATGACAAATCTGCTAATTTGGAAAAATTTAAAGTGATCTTAAAGTTCTACTTTTAAGTATACCTTAAATGAATATGATCAGTTGTCTACTGGACATTTTATTAAGTTATCTGAATTAATATGCTCATTGTCTTTATTTTCCTTTCAGCTTGCTACTTTTCTTTAATAACAAATGACAGCATGATCTTTATCAAACTAGAATCCATGTTCATCCCCAACCTCTCAATTTTTCTTTCTCTGACATCTAGTTATAATGGTTTTTGTAAGGATAGCACCAAGCATGTATTGATTACTCTAAAATCAGTACTCTACTTATTTTATGTAACATTTATAATAATAGCTAATATTCATCAGGAATTACATTTATCATATACCATACTGAGTTTAACTTGTATTTGTTCAGTTTTAATAACATCACTTTGATGTTAAACACTATTTCCACTTTTCCAGGTGATACTGAAGTACAGTAAGTTATTAACTTCCCAAAGTTAACACAGATCATAGCTGGCCTAAGTTTGAGTTCAAAAATGATGCTATTAACTACCACATTACTTTCTTTTTCTAATGCCAAATGGGAGAAATATCCAATTTCACAGATGAGAGAACTGATTTCTAAAGATATTTAATTAATTGCCCAAGATCACACAGCTAGTCAGAGGTGAACATAGGTGTTACATACACTTTTTATTTCAAAATTCCCAGAAGCATAGTTTTCATTAAAATTTGCTCATAGCACTTAAGAATTTTTTTCTTAAAATGTCCCACAAACTTCACTATTTGAGCAAATTTGAACAATAAAGTAATATTTATGAGCCATTTTTAAGATAAAAATTGTGAGTACAACTTATGTTCTCCAAACACCATAAGCACCATGATCATTCAGCTAGGAAGCAGAGTAGCAAAGATTACAACTTAGACTGTCTCACAACAAAGCCAGCTTTTTATCTATTTCATGTTATTATCAAATCCTATAGAAAAATAACTCTAAAATTTCCCCCGTTTCCTCTCCATTTGTATCACTACTGCCTCGTCACTTCTCTCTTTTCCAGTAAGGTCATAATTGTTTTTCCTTCTTCCTCCCTCACCGCTCCCATTTCATCACCCACGCTACCTTTTTAAGTTTTTCTATAATTAAAATCAAATTACAGGGAGAGAATATTTGTATTGAACATCTCTGATAAGGGACTAGTATCCAAAATACATTTTAAAAATACCACTCAATGGTTAAAAGGTAAATGAACCAATTAAAATGTAGACACAAGATCAAAAGAGATATCTTTCCAAAGATGATATACAAGAAGCACATGAAATGATAATCAATATCACTAGTTATTAGAGAAATGCAAAGTCAAAACCACAAGGAGATACCACTTTACACTTACCACAATGTCTGTATTTAAAAGGGTGAACAGTAACAAGTGTCAGTGATAATGTGGAAGTACAGGAATCTTCATAAATTACTGCTGGGAATGTAAAATGGTGCACATGCTTTGGAAATGGCTTCATTGTTTTTTTTTAAAAAAAGTAAACTTAGAGTTATATTACCCAGCTCTTCCAATTTGCAGTATAGATTCAAAAGAACTGAAAATATATGTTCATATAAAAAACTGTACTCAAATATTCACAGAAGCATTAACTTGAAAAATACAATAGAAACAATCCAAATGTGCATAAATAAATGAATAAACAAAATGTAATATATGCATAAAATGGAATATTATTCAGCTCTAAGAGGAATGAAGTACATGAATGAACCTTGAAAAACTATTCTCAGTAAAATAAGTCATTCACAGTCACATACTGAATAATTCTGTTTACATGAAATGGCCAGAATAGAAAAAATCTATATTACCAGAAAGTAGATTAGTGGTTGCCAAGGGCCAAGGGGAGTAAAGAATAGGAAGTGAATGCTAATGGGTATGAGGTTTCTCTTGGGCCAAGTCTTTTACTATAACTATTAAAATATATTAGATTATATTACATACACTATATAAGTCAAAGTAGACTTAGCAATGCTGTCGGAATAAACCATGGTAAAATCTAAGTAGTCTAACACAATCAAAAGTTAATTTCTCATGAATGCTGTAAGAAATATCTCATATTTAATATCATCTACTAGAAAGAGTTCAATTCATCAAACCACTGATGAAATGTTAGCTGTATCAAACAGGGAATGAAAGAAAAGACAGGTGTGTTTTAACCATCCTTCCACTGACAGCATCCTCAGTAAAATATATATTTACAGGATAGGTTACATTTGGCCATTTGGTTTTTTCTTTTTAAAAAAATCCTTTAACTAATAGATAAATTAGTATAAAGCCCTGAAAATTCATTGCTCTTTAATGACCTACAAAGGCTTTGTCTTCCTAATTTAAACATATTTTGATGCCTAATTAAAGATAAAATAAGGCCCTCTCATGCAGTTAATTTTCATATCATTTTATGACTATCAGAAATAAAATTCAATTTTGTAGTCAAACAGCCTGCTAATTTTTGTGGTTTAGTAATAAAAGCTTAGATGTAATGGAAATATGTAGGGATTTACCTTGCAAATGATCAAAATAATCTATAAAGTCATTATTTTTAACATAAATTGTTAAAATTCATATTTTGTTACTCCGATAAACAGTCAGTTAAGTAAGACATTACTTATTAAACTTTAAGGGGTATTAAAAAGTCCCTAGTAATAGCACAAATTTCAAATTTGTTATATTTCAAAAATGTTTTTAATTATATAGTGAGACAGAATTTGAAGATAAGCAATACATTCTTAACAAGTAGGATCAATCTCCTGGACACAAAAAATACAGACTGGTCTATATGATATAGTTTGAGGTTGTTTCTCCAAGGACATTCCTACTTGCTGCTCTGTCTTAAATTCCAATTAATGATTCAGTCACCAAAATATGTGTTGGTTGTTCAAAGACTTGTGAATTCAACAGTGAACAAGAACAAAGACTCTGTCCATTTCCCTGAAACCTTAGTCATTCATTATCACCTTAATAATGTTTGCCATAAATGTTCATGCTGTCTATACTATATTAACTTAATAATTTTCTTTAAAGTGACTTATTTTACTTAAATCTATATGAGAGAAATCAGTTCAAAGCATATTAAACAGGTGGAATTTGCTCTTAATAGACTGTAATTGTAAAGAAATTAATATAAGAAAACAAAATAACCATATTAATTAATAGAGTCCATTTGATAATGACTTTGGCCCTGATGATTCTGAACTTGAATAGAATACTCTCTCCTTATTTAAAGGAGGAGATCAAAAATAGCCAGGACATGGAAGCAACCTAGATGTCCATCAGCAGATGAATGGATAAGAAAGCTATGGTACATATACACAATGGAGTATTACTCAGCCATTAAAAAGAATACATTTGAATCAGTTCTAATGAGGTGGATGAAACTGGAGCCTATTATACAGAGTGAAGTAAGCCAGAAGGAAAAACACCAATACAGTATACTAATGCATATATATGGAATTTAAAAAGATGGTAACAATAACCCAGTGTACAAGACAGCAAAAGAGACACTGACGTATAGAACAGTCTTATGGACTCTGTGGGAGAGGGAGAGGGTGGGAAGATTTGGGAGGATGGCATTGAAATATGTAAAATATCATGTAAGAAACGAGTTGCCAGTCCAAGTTCGATGCACGATACTGGATGCTTGGGGCTAGTGCACTGGGACGACCCAGGGGGATGGTATGGGGAGGGAGGAGGGCGGAGGGTTCAGGATGGGGAACACAGGTATACCTGTGGTGGATTCATTTTGATATTTGGCAAAACTAATACAATTATGTAAAGTTTAAAAATAAAATAAAATTAAAAAAAAATGGTTTGAGAAGTATTGAAAACTACAAAAAAAAAAAAAAAAAAACCTGGAACTTTCCATATAATCAAAAGAATCACAGAGTGATTTGTTTTTTAATATGATGTCTCAAGACAAATTATGATCACTTTGGAGAACAATTTAAACTCCACTAAAATGGGTTCCTTGGCTATAAGGATTTGTCCTCCTGTGAAATCTTTTTCTTAGGTACAAAATATTCTATACAGATTACTTGTATTGTGAAAGTAATTCTGTATTTTAAGTGACCTCATAGGATAGGAAGTCTTTTCCTGAGGTATTAAGACTCTGAGTAGATTATAATTGAAGAGACCCACTGGGCTCAGGCCTCAAATCTCTGAGATTTTAATAAAAGGGAAAAGTAGAGAGAGGTCAAAAGTAAGGTGAAAGAATATTTAACTATTCTGACAACTTCAAATCAGCTAGAAAGTTGAAATAGGATAAACAGCAATTCTCATTTTCAGTTTATAAAACGGTTTAGTTCAGTGGGTAATTAATAAATTCTTAAATAATTAGCTATTATATTCCCAAATTAAACTTCATTTTAATTACTTAACTGAGGTGTAACAAATATTACACAGGTGTGTTGTAAATTTATTATCTCATTTGAGATGAAAAATAAATCCAAGCTGGAATTATTGTTAAGGCAGAAAACAGTGTCATTGCTGTGTTGGACAGTCTTTGTTTGCTCAACTAGAGATACTCCTTACTTATCTCCACCCTACTCCACATTCTGAAATACTGAACTTGTGTGGATTACATCAACACGCTCCCTTGTCCTCTGACATTCTATTCAATTGGGTAAGCCCAGCAGAAGTTTAGGGGAAGGGAGGAAAATGAGATCTGAATGTACTTTTTCTTCCTGGCTTCTTTCTTGTGGAGTGAAATGTGTTGGCAAGCCCCTTGACTAAAGACCTCAGCTCCTATTGAGGAATTTCTCTTGAAACAGCCCTTTTTGTTTTTTTGTTCCTTCTGTCCTAAGGGTGGTATTAGTGCCATGATTCACCAGTCTCAGGTGCAGTACAACTTCTTGTGCTTTCCCTATACTTTATCCACATGCTTTTCAAAAACAGTCATTTTTTTTAAACACTCGGCAAATTACCCAGTTTGGATGTATTACTTTATTATTTTCCTCCTAGGCCACTGACTAGCTCAAACACCCATTTATCTTCTCAAGAACTTCAGTGGTTTGGGGCCAAGTATTCACATAAAATTAATCTTTCATAAGAAGACCTAGTTTTAAAATGACATTTTCTTATAATTGTTTTATATTTCAAAGGAAACAAACACTCTGCATTATTGTTGAAAATTTGAGTTCCTGTTCTCTATTTCATCTTACAGTTTTTTAGGAGGAAAAAGGTCATTGACTAAAACACAGAAGATTCAAAAATACCTAAAATAACTATCAGATTGAAAATACATATTAAAATAAATTTTCTCTTGTAGGAGATTCATTTTCAAATTTTAATGACTAGTTCTGGCTACCATGGAGTAACTAGGAACAAATTTAAACTCCTATCATGAACACAATAAAACTGGAAAATTTTATATATATAAAAAAAATTTGTAAGCCTTGAAAAGCTACCACCCAGGGCTATTTATGATCCTTGAGAGAAGAGAGGAGGATGAGGTGAGCCCTACACTCATTGGCTTTTTCAGTGAGGCATTTTCCAAACTGTTAGCGAGGAAAATAGAACACAATCAGAGAGTGCTGTTTCACTGGGTGGAGAAAATAAAAATCAGAGTTCTGGGTTACATAACTGGTTGGGATTAGAGGATCAGAATACTAAAGAGAAGACCAACACAAGGAGGCCAAAAATATGCATTAAAATTTCCCTCTGGGAAGGGAACCCTCCTACAATGTTGGTGGGCATGTAAATTGGTATAGCCACTATGGAGAACAGCATGCTGCTGCTACTTCTAAGCTGCGTTAGTCATGTCCGACCCTGTGCGATCCCATAGACAGCAGCCCAACAGGCTCCTCTGTCCCTGGGATTCTCCAGGCAAGAACACTGGAGTGGGCTGCCATTGCCATCATGGAGAACAGTACAGAGGTTCCTTAAAAAACTAAAAATAGAGCTACCATATGACCCTGCAATCCCATTCCTGGGTATATATCTGGAGAAAAGTATGGTCCAAAAAATACATGCACCCCAATGTTCATTGCAGTACTGTCTACAATAGCTAAGACATGGAAGCAATCTAAATATCCATTGAAAGAGGAATGGATAAAGAAAATGTGGTACACATATACAACGGAATTTTACTCAGCCATTGAAAAGAATGAAATAATGCTACTGCAACAACATGGATGGACCTAGAGAGTGTCATATTGAGTGAAGTAAGTCAGACAGAGGAGGAGAAATATCGTGTGACATCCCTCATATGCAGAATCTAAAAAGAAATGATGCAAATGAAGTTACAAAACAAAAACAGACTCAGAGACTTCAAGAACAAGCCTATTGTTGCTAGCGGGAAGCATAGGGAGAAGGGATCGTTAGGCAGTTTGAAATGGGCACGTACACACTGCTATATTTAAAATGGATAACAACAAGAACCTACGATATAGCACTTGGAACTCTGCTCAATGTTATGTGGCAGCCTGGATGGCTGGGGGTTTGGGGGAGAATGGATATATATATATGTATGGCCAAGTACCTTTGCTGTTCATCTGAAATTATTACAACATTGTTTGTTAATCATCTATACCCCAATACAAAATAAAAAGTTTAAAAAAACATACTCTTCTGGTCTTTGGCCAACTCATAAAGTTTTCATGTTTATTATGAAACACTGGGAGATCTAGCAGAGAATAGCGGTTGGGATACTGAAAGTTTGAGTAGAGATTTTAGAAGCTTCACAGACTGGATTTTGGGCCCATTAGAACAGAAATTTTTTCCAAACAGGGTTTTTCATCTAGAAAGGTCAGCCTTGCAATTGAGGACAAAAAGCTAGGAGTAAAAGGATAACTAGCATAGACCAGGACTATAAGTTCTTCAATCAAGCCATTCAAAGTAGAGGCTGGTAATTTACTCCTTGCCAGAGCAAAATATAACAAAATATAGGTGAATATATATAACCATAAACACCCATATAAAATAATTCAAATGTTTATTATAAACAATTATAAATTACTAAACAAGCAAAAAACAACAGGTAGTTGCTCATATTCAAGATGTAGGTTCAAACCCAGTAATGATTAAGGAAATGGAGTTGCAGAAAACAAGTTCAAAATTACTGTAACATATTAAAGATAATAGAAAATAATGAGGAATGAAAAATGATCTTTTTTAGAACATTAAATTCTATAAAATTATCTTAATGGACATTTTAGAACAACAGAACACCAAAATATAGTATCCGAGATTAATAACTTATTGAATAACTTTAACAGCACACTGAACAGAGAAGACAAGATCAGTGAGTATAGATAGAGACTGTTGTCATGCTAAGTCATGGCCAACTCTTTTCGATCCCATGGACTGCAGCATGACAGGCTCCCCTGTCCTTCACTATCTCCCAGAGTTTGCTCAGATTCATGTACACTGATTCAGTGATGCTATCTAGCCATCTCATCTTCTGCCACCCACTTCTCTTTTTGCCTTCAATCTTTCACAGCATCAGGGTCTTTTCCAATGAGTTGGCTCTTCGCACCAAGAAGCCAAAGTACTGGAACTTCAGCATCAGTCGTTCCAGTGAGTATTCAGGGTTGATTTCCTTTAGGGTTGATTGGTTTGATCTCCTTGCAGTCCAAGGGACTCTCGAGAGTCTTCTCCAGCACTATAATTTGAAAGCATCAATTCTTCAGTGCTCAGCCTTTCTTATGGTCCAACTCTCACATCTGTACATGACTACTGGTAAAACCATAGCTTTCACTGTTGAGCCTTCCCTGGTGGCTCAGATGGTAAAGAATCCACCTACAATGCAGGAGACCTGGATTTGATCCCTGGGTTATGAAGATTCCCTGGAGAAGGGAATGGCTACCCACTCCATATTCTGGCCTGGAGAATTCCATGACCTGTATAGTCCATGGGGTAGCAAAGAGTCAAACACGACTGAGTGACTGTCCTCTTGACTATCTGGACATTTGTTGGCAAAGTGATGTCTCTGTTTTTTGATACGCTGTCTAGGTTTGGCATAGCTTTCCTTCCAAGGAGCTGCAGTCTTTTAATCTCAGGGCTGCAGTCACCTTCTGCAGTGATTTTGGAGCCCCAGAAAATAAAATCTGTTACTGCTTCCCCTTATGGTCCTTTCATTTGCCATGAAGTGATGGGACTGGATGCCATGATATTAGTTTTTTAAACATTGAGTTTTAACCCAGCTTTTTCATTCTCATCTTTCACCCTCATCAAGAAGCTCTTTTAACCCCTCCAAAAAAGTGTGGGGGATCTTCTCTAAAACTGTGGCCTTCAGAAGTTTCTCCTTTTCACACTAGGTCTGCCTCCCACAATTCATCAAAAGTGACATTTAAGTGTTTCTGAAACCAGCTTGTAGCTACAGCAGCTTCTGTCCCAGGAAACTTTATCTTATCTATGACTTTTTATGTTTGCATTTCTCTTCAGGTTTTGGTCAGTGGTTTGCAAGTTTCCATCCCTGTGTTGGGAAGATCCCCTGAAGAAGGAAATGGCAACCCACTCTAGTATTCTTGCCTGGGAAATCCCATGGACAGAGGAGCCTGGCAGGCTACAGTCCATGGGGTCGCAGATTTGCATATGACTGAGCAACTAACACTTTCAATTTTCACTTTGCCCTGTAACCTCAATTCTTTGATAAGCCTAAGATAAGTCATTGATTTTCAGATTTTTTTCCCCATCATTTTTCTTATAAGGGTAAGAATGATGACTTCTAATTTCCTTGCATGTCAGAGTTGAAACTGGAAATCTGCATACATCTTTAAATAAATATTTTTATTTTATAACATTAATGTCTTTTTCAGAATTTATCTCTTAAGCCAAATCTAAAATGTCCCTAATATCAAATAAAGAGACATTTCTCAGAATGTCCCTTTTACCTTTTTCTTTTTTTTTGAGATTCAATCTCATCCAAAGGAAATACTATGTCTATACTCGATTCTTTCATGTGTCTCTACTACAATTTCATATGACAATCTTCTCAATAATGCATATTTAAATTTAAAAGAACCTGGAGCTGTATTTTAAATCACATACAAAATTACTCCAATATGGGTCACAGACTTAAATGTGAAAGCTAAAACAAACAAGCCTCTACATGAATACAAAGTAAAATATATCCATGGTAGCTCTAAAAATAACGAGATTTGCTAAAATTAAGAACTTTGGTTCACTAAAATAAATTATTAAGAGAATGAAAGATAAGATAAAACAGAAAGAAAATAACCTCAATATATAGGTATCAACAAGCTCATTTCCAGAACATATGAAGAATTCCTATTAAATGAGGAAGAGGTCATTCAACTGTTAATGGGACATTAACAATACTTCCTAAAAGAGAGAATATCAAAGTGGCCAATAAATGTATATAAAAAGATCCTCAAAAAATTAGTTTTCAGAGGACTACAAGTTAAAACCACTCTATATCCACCAAAATAGGTAAATTAAAAAATATCAAAAGACAACAGGTGAAGGTGTGGAGCAAATAGAACTTTTCCTGGTATTAGCAATCTGGGAAAATATCTACCTTTTCCAACAAATGCCACACATAATCTTCAACCTACCGATTTCAATGAAAAACAGCTTATTACTGATACACCCAACAACCTGTATGAATTTAAGAAACTTAATGTCGAGCCAGACACAGGAGTATGTGATATATGAGCCTATTTACAGGAAGTTCAAAAAGAAACTAAAATGGTGATAAAATCAGGATGGTGGTGCGTGTGTGGTGGGGAGTACTGTCTGGTTAGTGACAGGAGGGAATCTTCAAGGAAGTCTACAGTGTTTTGTATCTTGATTAGGGTAGTGGTTACATGAATGAATCAAAGTATAAAAATATATCAACTGTATCTTTACAATTTGAGCACTTTATATTGGGTAAGTTACATCCCAATTTTTTTAAAAAGATACATTGTCACTTTCAATCAACTGAAATAAATATAAGGTTGAAATCTTTGCTCCTCAAACAATCAATTTTTTTGTCTTGCTGCATAGGCCAAATAGAAATATTATCTTCAAAATATAAAGCATATTTTTCTTTAAAGTTTAAATGCTAATATTATTTTTCATAATAATAACATTAAGCTTCCTTTTGATTGTTCATGTTGTAAAAAACTGAATCTACCTCCTGCCAAGTTATACAGAACCATCTCCTCCATTTATTTACTTTTTCTTTTTTTTTTGTCAAATATTGAGAAGTGGCAGTGTGACACTAGTCAAAGATTTACAGCAAACACATTTCTAGTTTGAATAGAAGTTTCCATTGCAATATTGT
Source organism: Bos grunniens (assembly GCF_055505025.1). Taxonomy (NCBI): domain Eukaryota; kingdom Metazoa; phylum Chordata; class Mammalia; order Artiodactyla; family Bovidae; genus Bos; species Bos grunniens. The sequence continues at coordinate 99,932,358 of NC_141168.1, forward strand.
TCTCCAACTAAAATGTCTAATTTGGTGGTCCCCTCATTGACTAGTGACAAGTCCTTTAATTAAGAACAAAAGATCATAACTACCAGTTAACCCTTTGTATATAGTTTTCCTTAAGTTTGCAGAATATTTGCTTAGTCAGTCAATTCCAGATAAACAATTTAGCAATAGTGTAGCAAACCAGGAATCTAGAGATATGGAACAAGGGGAAGTTTACATTAGTTTAACAGAAATACAACATGTACACAATATCAATTTTCATCTTGGGATTTGTATTAATAATGATGGATTCATTTTGATATTTGGCAAAACTAATACAATTATGTAAAGTTTAAAAATAAAATAAAATTAAAAAAAATAAAGATGGATCAGCCATTTGGGAGTGATTATAGCAAAAGCTCCTCATATTACGAATCTGGCATCAACACTATTTAATTACAGAGCACTGGCTGAAGTGCTCTTTAACTTCCTTCTACATACAAAGTAAAGTGTTATTTCTAAAGTTATTCCATTCTATTGCTTAGAGAAAGTTCCACAATAACTTCTTAATGTACCATATTATGATTTCTCCATAGCAGTCACTTACATAGGTGCACTTATTAGAAATTTAATCAGCTTTTCATTTTATGCATAGATGAGTTCTTTGCTAACTATGAGGAAAAGAGAGCCATTTTGCTATATGCGGCAGTGGCTCAGTGGTAAAGAATTCGCCTACCAATGCAGGAGATGCAAGAGGTGCAGGTTTGATCCTTGGTTTGGGAAGATCCCCTGGAGTAGAAAATAGCAACCCACTTCAGTATTCTTGCATGGAAAATTCCATACACAGAAGAGCCTTGTTGGGCTACAGTCCATGGGGTCACAAAGAGTTGGACATGACTGAGCATGCACGCACCCCCTACTTTAAGAAAACATCATAGCTTCTGGGGCTTCTCTTTAAACTACTAGTGCAGCTCTGGAATCCTCATTACTTCTCTTTCATGTCCCTAGGCCTAGACTTGTATCAAGCCACCAAATATTAGGGAGCATGCTATCCAGCCTTACAGTGGTCATAGATCACTGTTACAACTTACATAACAAATTTAAACCTCTTTAATAAATTGTGGTTTTCTGTTCCCCCATTCCCAATAAAAGAAAGAAAAAGAACACATCATAGTATGCATTAGATTTCTCCATTCTCTCTCCCTTTTTCATATGTAGCATGAAAATATTCTATATTTTCTTTAGCATAGAGACTGACTACATTATGCTCATTGCTGCACACTGTGTCTGGTTATAAAACTACTCATCTAAACCAGTAATTTCTTCTCTGCTGCTGCTGCTCCTAAGTCGCTTCAGTCATGTCCAACTCATGGACTGTAGCCTACCAGGTTCCTCTGTCCATGGGATTCTCCAGACAAGAATACTGGAGTGGGTTGCCATGCTCATCTCCAGGGGATCTTCCCGACCTAGGGATCGAACCTGCCTCTCTTATGTCTCCTGCATTGACAGGTGGGTTCTTTACCATTATTGCCATCTGGGAAGCCCCCTAATTTCCTCTCAATCCTATACAAAAAACTGTACCCTGGAAACAGGTGAGGGCTCTGTTACATAATTAGATCCAGCTTGTCCAAATATAAAAGATACAAAAACCAAAACTACAAACTGTTAAATATTTTCTACTTTTGTTAAAAAACAGATATAGCTTTACAACAAGATTTTTTCATGGGGTAAAGGAACAGGAAAATTAATAGCACAATTTCAAAATTAGTTTTATTTCTTGACAAACAGCATGATGAAGACAGGCAGCCTGGAACTGAGCAGCAAACCGCACCCCGCCCCCCGCCCCCCCAAACACACACACACCAGAACTCTGGCCCTGTCCCCGCTGAAGGGAACAATATGAAGCAGCTGGACTGGGCGCCTGTCAGGAAAGCTTGTCCTCCAGAGCTCAAGCTTGCACTTCTCCATTCTCTAATCAAAGCATAGAACTTTTGTTTGCTTTTGAACCACTCAGTCTTATTCTATTGGCACAAGTGATACCAGGCAGGAGGCCCCCACCTGGTGATGCTAACCACCCACTCTGTCCTAAAGTTGCAGGGGATCACTCTGGGGGGTCATCAAACTCAAGGGAAGAGGCTCCTGAGCCCCAACCTCCAGCGAAACAACCTAGGGCAACAGACTCCCCTTGAGTATCCATGTGAACCTCTTTCTGACCTGAAGCTTCTCTTCTAGAACAAAACCCAAGTGTGACCAGGGATACTCTGGCCACAGCAGTGAGTCTCAATGTCAGGGGACACTTGCCTACAGGTAAAAGACATAGATACCTTCACTTTAAGGAAAATATGACATATGACCATTATTCTCTTGTTATTATTTGGGCCAAGTATCTTAAATTGTCTGATGCCCTTTGTTTCCAAAAGGTAAGACAAAAGGTGGTCGCTCAGGGATAGAGAGTTCTGGCTGAGGCCTTGGGATCATCACACATATCTGAAGGCAGCTGGGGGAAAGTCCCACTGCTCCACTGGGGTGATGACAACGTCTACACTCAACAGGAAGCACTTACAGAAAACAACCTGTGCCCCTCAGTGCCCCTCAAGAATGAGGGGCAGGGCAAAAGGCAGAAGGGGGATTTGTCACTAGCACAGCCCATTAATAATACCCAGAAAATAAAAATAGAACGTGGGTGAGAAAATAAAGTCTAACCTTTTTTTCTTTTCCTGTTGGCTTAGTCTTGTTTGATCTGCTCAAAGGAAGTCGTGTACAGAGGCCTCGCACCCAGCACTTCGGTCCAGAGTTCTCAGAGGGCAAAGGCGACACCTGACGTTCAAGATGGCCGCTGTGGGCTGTGCGCAGAGGTGCTGCGCCTGCGCTGCCAGGAGCCTCCGGCAGCCAACAGCACACCTGGGCCAATCTGCAAGAACTCCGCCCCTCCCTGCTAACAAGGAGATCACAGCGGTCAATCCTCAAGGAAATCAACCCTGAATATTCACTGGAAGGACTGAAGCTGAAGCTCCAATACTTTGGCCACCTGATGCAAAGTGTCGACTCATTAGAAAAGACCCTGATGCTGGGAAAGATTGAGCGCAGGAGGAGAAGGGGACGACAGAGGATGAGATGGTTGGATGGCATCACCCTGCTGACAAGACCCCTGTAAAGGATCCCCGCAGCAGCCTGTCAGGGAGAGCACATATTGTAAAGCAGGTGCTTGCGTTTCCATTGTTTGATCAAAAGAGGAAGCTTTCCTTTGTCTGGAAGAAAAGAAAAAAGAGAGAGAGGAAGAAAGGCAGGAAAGGAGAAAAAAGAAATGAAAAAGAAATGAGGTTTCTCTTTATGCCACCTGCTGTCTGCGTGCTGTCACTTCAGTCGTGTCAGACTCTTTGCTACCCTGTGGATTGTAGCCCGCCAGGCTCCTCTGTGCATGGAATTCTAAACTGAAATGAATTGCTGTGCCCTCCTCCAGAGGATCTTCCTGACCCAGGGATCGAAACTGCATCCCTTGTATCTCCTGTATTGTCAGGTGGGTTCTTTACCACTAGCACCACCCGAGAAGCCCATGCTATCTGGTACATTCCTGGAATTTTCTGCCCACATGATGAGTTCAGATCCTACCTCCAGGACTCTTTTTAAAAACTCTTGGAAAAAGTCTGAGGCTGAGGCAAGGTTTTCATTGAGACTTTTCAGAATTTTCTGTGTTCTACAACTGAATATGATGATGGCACGTCCCCTGCCTCCAGTTCTCCCAACTCCACCATCCATTTTTCCTCTTTGTCTCTTCCCACCCCAGTATCACTTCACACTTGAGGGGTCTCCAGTGCCCACAAGGCACCCTCACAACTAGGATCCACAGACATCTTTGCTAACAGCTGTCTCTCTACCCCTAGTGTCTAGGGAGGAAGATGCCCACTGTAAGCAGGTCAACAGGAAGAGAGACTCCAGGAAAGAGCTCCCATAGGGATGAAGAATGGGCTCAGGGATTGTAGAACAGACAATTCAGAGTCCCAGGTACCATGGTATGGTTTAGAAGGTGGAACACTGTCTCTGAGTGGTCACATACCTTTGGTCCTACAGGCTGTGACATGGAAAATGGCAGCTTCTGTATGTGCTGGAATAGACACCCCTCTTGTCCAAGTCTAAGAGTTGTGTTGATCCCAGTACTACTGGACTGGGACTTCCCTGGTGGTCCAGTGGCTATGACCGTGCCCCCAGTGCAGGGAGTCCAGATTCAGTCCCTGGTCAGGGAACTAGATCCCACATGCTGCCACTGAATTCACAGGCTGCAACCAAAAGTTCGCAGGCTCCAGCTAAAACTCCCACGTTCCACATCTAAAACCATCCTACATGAGGTAGTTTAAGAAGATCCCGCATGCCACAGCAAAGATAGAAGATCCTGAGTGCCGCAACTAAGACCCGGTCCAGGCCAGTAAATAAATGCACACATAAATAAATAAGAGAATGGCTATCTTAAAAAAGTACTATTGGAATGACAAAACTTAGGAGGTTCAACGGGGTATTAGGATGTAAAAATATTAACTGTGTACAAAACATCAGTGCTGTAAAGAAAAGGCAGAACATTGACAAGAATATTCAGTGAATGGAAAATAATCCTATGACCGATGCTTGCAGGCCATCACATGGTCTTAGAACACAAAGCATGTGGGTTTTGTATTAATGTCCTCCTACCTGTCTTTGTGGAGAAGACAATGGCACCCCACTCCAGTACTCTTGCCTGGAAAAGCCCATGGACGGAGGAGCCTGGTAGGCTGCAGTCCATGGGGTCGTTAGGAGTCGGACACGACTGAGTGACTTCCCTTTCACTTTTCACTTTCATGCATTGGAGAAGGAAATGGCAACCCACTCCAGTGTTCTTGCCTGGAGAATCCCAGGGACGGGGGAGCCTGGTGGGCTGCCATCTATGGGGTCGCGCAGAGTCGGACACGACTGAAGCGACTTAGCGGCGGCGACCTCTCTTTGTCCCTTCTTCCCTCTCTCAGGATGAGGAACCTGTTCAAAACCTGGTGCAGTGTTGTCCTACTCAGAATTACACTCCTCAAAGAGGTAACCTTGCTCTTTTTTCCTTTCCTCATCACCCCTGGAAACACCCTGGGTCTTAAAGAATGTGATGTCAGCTAGGTGAAAGGGAAAAGGCAAGGACAGGAAGAGCACTGTCTTTCACAGTGTCCTCTGAGAGGAGTTTTTATAGGCAGTACTCACTGGAAGAAATGAGTCTTTCGTTGGTGGAGATCTGGTGTCAGAGGAAAATTTGTTGGAGACTGTTTGGGTCAATGCAGTTTGTACATAGCTACCTCATGGAAGTTAGGGACAGTATCAAAATCACAATGGTGCATTTTGGAAAATATGAGGATAACTGAACTGTGAAGATATATTTTTTAAACTAGGAATATTAAATGTACTATCACATTGCATAAATTATGCTGGTGATGGAGGAGAAGATGAAAAGACAGATGTATGAAAATAATGTGTACAATTTCTACTAGGAAATAAACAGAGAAAACATCATTATAATTTCTTCAGTGTGGAAAAAAAACCAACTAAAATCTTAGGTGTCTCCTTCATAAGAAAAAATAGCAAGTGTGTCTTCAAACTCTTTTCAGACATTTAAATCTTAAGGGTCTATTCCAGATTTTCATTTTTCTATTTTACAACCTAGGAATGACTTTTTAGAGATTCGATTAATGACTCCATTCTCTTTCACTAATATGAAATTATAATAATTTCATTGGAAATCACTACTATATATTATTTTATACTTTATTTCTTCCATAATTTTGTTCATATATTAGTCTCATACAGTACCTACCTTACAAGACATTATAAGATAGGAAATTACCGAGAGATTTAATGTAGAAATAACAATGGTATATAGTGTCCCTACCTATTCATTTGTGCTTACATAACTTTGGAGGTGCTCAAAGGGTTCCACAAATATTGAATCATTAAAGCTTAGTACTCCTGTGAGGTGCGCTTGGCTATTATCATTATAGTTTATTATTATTCAGACAAATCAAGTGTCCCCTGGAGTGCCGCTGAATGGCTCCTGCAGAAAGCATCGGCTTTTTAATATTCAGTATCTGAGAGTTCACATTTCAGCTTTGTAAAATTAGCTCATTTTTCTTAGGATCGTCTCTTGTGAATTACTGGCCATTATCCACTTTGGATAGTGGAAAGTAGCATAGCAGAAATAAGGCTCACCCAGCTTTTAGCAAGCCTTCTAGGTGAAAGGCCATCTTGCTTCCTTCTAGAGATACAGGGTAGAGACAAAACAGTTGAGAGATGCAAAGTAATCAGTGCATGGTTTGCTTCCCACCACCATGTCTCATGAACAGAGAAATAGAGATAGTATCACCCGGAGATGGTATCACCTGTACTGTGCAGCCCGGGCCACAGATCTGTGGGTTGCTTTTTGGTTTTTTGCTTGTTTTTTGTCAGCATATCCCTTGCCTTCATTTATTTTCTGTCTCTATACCCCTAAGAACTGAATGACACGCCCTGATTCATCTCTGTGTTCATTTCAAATGTACCTGGTGTTTGGCAGAGATGCTTTGCACTTGTCTTTGAGAAAGGTGTGCTTTCAGAGATATACAGTGGTAAACCACCCTCAACCAGCCCTGATTTCTCTACAGGAATGCCTGGAGCCTGGAAGACTACAAAAGCCCGGGCTGCCTGCAGCTGCCCCTGGAAATCTCCACACTTTTCCTATAGCCCTGATTACCTGTCTGCCACTTACTGCTTAAAAGTCTCCCACTTTCATCCCTTCAGGAGAAGGTGCTTTTAGAGCATGAGCTCCCCTTCTCCATTCTCTGGTCATCGAATAAAAGGCTGCCTTGCTTGCACCAAACTGTTTTATTATTGGCAATATGATCCTGAGGAGATAAGAACTTTCTGACCAAGCCAGAAGGCTTCAGTTCAGCTAGTACTGTAAGATAGAGGCTGTCTAATTTGGTAACAATAGGTCAGATCCCACAAGTTAGGGCTCAGTCCTGTAAGACCACCCCTACTTTAGACACCAACTGAAATCCTGGTTGTGACCTGTACTTCTGACTCATGGGCTTAAAATGGATTCCCATGACTGCTTCCCTGAATTTAGTAATTTGCTAGAATGGCTCACAGAGCTCAGGGAAACATTTACCTATGCTTCCCAGCTTATTAGGGCTTCCCAGGCTTCCCAGGTGGTGCTAGTGGTAAAGAACCCCCAGGCAAATGCATGAGATGTAAGAGACGCAGGTTCGATCCCTGGATTGGGAAGATCCCCTGGATCTTGGGAACCCACTGAGAATCCCCATGGACAGGGGAGACTGGCAGACAGTCCATAGGGTCACAGAGTTAGACACAACTGAACCACACATGCAGACATACTTTCCAAAAGCACAGCTCCTTGAGGGGCAGAGTAAGTTCTAGACCTCTGGTCTTCTAACAACCAGCCCAACACCCTAACCCATTTCCCAAAGTGTGATACGTTTGTGAACAGTGGAACAGGACGGTGTTTCTCTATACATCGGTAGATTTAAATGTAATGACTGTATAATTTTAAAACAATACGATTTCTCCACCAAACTGTGATATCATGGAAATTATTGGGTAGGAGAAGGCTAGCACAGATAGAATCTGTGGCTGAGGGTCAGTGGTGTCAACAGCAAATTAATCAGTCAATTGAAGAAAGAAACAGAAAATGTTATTTGAGACAAATTGAAGATTATAACTCAGGGGTAGCATCTCAGAAAGCTCTGAGAAGCTTATACCCATTAGAAGTTAGTTCAGTTCAGTTCAGTCGCTCAGTCGTGTCTGACTCTTTGCGACCCCATGAATCGCAGCACGCCAGGCCTCCCTGTCCATCACCAACTCCCGGAGTTCACCCAGACTCATGTCCATCGAGTCAGTGATGCCATCCAGCCATCTCATCTTCTGTTGTCCCCTTCTCCTCCTGCCCTCAATCCCTCCCAGCATCAGAGTCTTTTCTAGTGAGTCAGCTCTTTGCATGAGGTGGCCAAAGTACTGGAGTTTCAGCTTTAGCATCATTCCTGCCAAAGAAATCCCAGGGCTGATCTCCTTCAGAATGGACTGGTTGGATCTCCTTGCAGTCCAAGGGACTCTCAAGAGTCTTCTCCAACACCGCAGTTCAAAAGCATCAATTCTTCGGCGCTCAGACTTCTTCACAGTCCAACTCTCACATCCATATGTGACCACAGGAAAAACCATAGCCTTAAGGCACAGTCAAATAACTTTTTGAGGCAGAGGCTGCTGCTGCTGCTGCTAAGTCGCTTCAGTTGTGTCCAATTCTGTGCAACCCCATGGACTGCGGCCTACAAGGCTCCTCCGTCCATGGGGTTTTCCAGGCAAGAGTATGGGGGTGGGTTGCCATTGCCTTCTCCGTTTGAGGCAGAGGGCCCTACATTAAATGTTGTATCAACAATTTACACAATCCTGATCTGAGTTAAGCATCATCTTGGCCCCTCATAAGATCAAGAAGAAATGTTATCTTTTAAGGAATTGTCTTGATGGTGTTAGGAGAATGTTGCTCTTTTTGGTGGGCAGACATTTCTGCTGATGAGGAGGTTCGGTTGATGCCTAATGCACATGATGCAGAATAGGAGAGAGGAGGCCAAAGGGCAGAGAGAATTTTTTATGTGTAGTTTTCTTGTCTTGCCATAAAATATGAACTTTATTTCATAGAGGGAACGATGGCAACTGCCTAAAGTTCAAGAGACCTACCGTGTACCATTTTCACAGGCTTTGTTTAAAGTGGGGGCTATGGTGTAAAGGACAGTTAGAGGAGAAGGATGAAGAGAAGAAGGAATGGTAACTCTAGCTTTAGTTTTGGGTTTTTTTATTTGCTTATTTGCTGATGTAAAAGTATTCATTTGTATAACTCACCATTTTTCTTTTCCAATGAAGTTATACTAATGCCGAAGATAGAGTACGAAATGATGAAAAAGTGCACTGCTTTGAAGATGATCTTCCTCTGGCAGTTTCCTTAACTGTGAGTCTCAAGATTTCTAATTCCAGGTATTGGTGTTCATTTCTTGGGAAACCCTTACAGAAGATCTGTGGCATAATGGGCCTGGGTGCGGGGATTCACAAGTGAATTCCCAAGGGATATTCCCAACTCAGCACCATCTTCAATGACCTTTCCTTCTTTTGTGTATGTTACTCACTCAGTCTTGTCCGACTCTTTGCAACCCTATGGAATGTAGCCCGTTAGGCTTATCAATGCATGGGATTCTGTGGCAAAAATACTGGAGTGGGTTGCCATGTCCTTCTTCAGGGAATCTTCTTGACCCAGGGATCGAACCCAGGTCTCCTGCATTGCAGACAGATTGTTTACCATCTGAGCTACCAGGGAAGCCCCAAATGAAAGATCTATCCATCTCTAAAGTTCTTCCTTTCTTTATGTAGATCCAAGTTTTTGGCCTGTACCTTCTCTTTGAAGAAATCATTTGAACATTTCTTGCAAGGCAGTTCCTATTGGCAACAAATTCTCTCAGTGTTTGTTTGTTTGAGCAAGTCTTTATTTCTTGTTTATTACCTTCAGTGTTGATTTCTAATTCACGATTACTTCATAATCTGAAAGAGCCACTGGAGCTCCTGTCATTTAGTCTGGGTTCCATGCAATAGAAAAGAGGATAGAAGAGGACCTTTTCCTTAAAAAACTACCCATGAATCTCATATACAGTGCTTCCACTTACATTATTGGCCGAGATTTAGTCATATGCCACATCTAGGCACAAGGCAGGCTGGTAAAGGCAGTGTTCTGCTGCTGCTAAGTCACTTCAGTTGTGTCCAACTCTGTGCGACCCTATAGACAGCAGCCTACCAGGCTCCTCCGTCCCTGGGATTCTCCAGGCAAGAGTACTGGAGTGGGTCGCCATTTCCTTCTCCAATGCATGAAAATGAAAAGTGAAAGTGAAGTCGCTCAGTCGTGTCCGACTCCTAGCGACCCCATGGACTGTAGCCCACCAGGCTCTTCCATCCATGGGATTTTCCAGGCAAGAGTACTGGAGTGGGTTGCCATTGCCTTCTCCTTGTTGGTAAATGCAAGCTTGTGTGCTCAGTCATGTCCAACTCTTTGCAGCTGCATGGATTGTAACCTGCCAGGTTCCTCTGTCCATGGGATTTTCCAGTCAAGATTACTGGAATGGGTTGCTATCTCCTCCTCCAGGGGATCTTCCCTACCCAGGGATCAAATCTCTTGTGTTTTTTTGCATTGTAGGCGTATTCTTTACAGACTGAGACATTGGGGAAGCCTCACTTGTCGACAAGGGACCCACCTAAAACTCAGAGCTCTGTAAAAGAGGAGAGTGGATATTCTGAGGCAACAAGATGTCTCCAACAGCGGAGAGTAACATTATTTCTGTGAGGAAATGTGCCATTAGAATCATGAGTCCCAGTAGATAGATGACTAATGCATAAGGAAGCCATTCACACAAAGGGCAGCTAATTTATTAGTACTTTAGCTGCTCTGTTCTTTGAGCACACATAAATCTAAATACTATAATCACCTCTACTGTGTCAGCATGATTCACCTACATTACACTGTTTGTATATAATTCATAAGTGACATGTTTGTTTCAGCAAGCATACTTCATATAAAGATTGGCTAAACAGTATCAAGTTAATTTCCATAACCTTAAGTTATCTAGAAAGATTTTTGCTCCATGAAATTCACTACTATGGAAAACGAAACATTAAACTGTCTTCATTTAGAAAATAGATTTTATAATAGGTATGCTTTATGTTCTATATTGCACTGAATAAAATGAAAATGTAGAATCTAAGTTTAAGAGACATATTAAATATCTCTATTGCAAAGATAATAAAGACTGTCTATATGGTACATTTTAATTTGCTCTCAAAGTAATCATTAGCAATTATAAAATTAAGTGTGTAGTTCTTTTTTCTGTAATTAAATAGCATCAATTGTATAATTAAAACAAGAAAGATATTCACACAGCAGGAGTCAGAATTGTACCAGAGAAAGATATCTGAAGGGTTGGGAATATCCCCTAGAGAAGGGAAAGGCTACTCACTCCAGTATTCCGGCCTAGAGAATTTCATGGACTGTACAGCCCATGGGGTCACAAAGGATTGGACATGACTCAGTGACTTTCACTTCACTTCATAAATAAAGTTGAGGAGGCAGAAATTTTCCTCTACCCATCTAGGTCCTCTTGACTTAAAAAAGTACACAATGTGGGCTTCCCTGGTGGTTCAGGGAATCCACCTGCCAATGCGAGTTTGATCCCTGGTCTGGGAAGATCCCACATGCCAAGGAGCAACTAAGCCCATGTGCCACAACCACTGACCTGCGAGCTCTAGAGTCTGTGTTCTGCAACATGAGAAGCCACGGCAATGAGAAGCCTGCTTAGCACAACTAGAGAGGATCTCCCGCTTGCTGTAACTGGAGAAAAGCCCACACAAAACGTAGACCAGCACAGCAAAAAAGAAAAAAAAAAACCCGCCAAAATCAACAAAACGTAATGTGCAGGTTGTGAGTTAAGTTTTATTGGGTGCATGAGAACTACAGCCTGGGAGACAGCATCTCAGATAGTTCTGAGAAACTTCTCCAAAGAAGCAGGGGGGAAGGTCAGTATATATAAGATTTTGGTGATGGGGGAATACATGCAATCAAGCACATATTTTTCCAGAAGATTTCTGCTAGTCTCATGAAGCTTTTGCAAGTAATGACAAACAGTTGTCACCATGAAAAGGAGTTTAGTACTTTTCTAGATATGGGGCAATATAAGAATTAGGCTCATAAAATCAGCTCCTGAAAAAATAAATCTAACTATCTAAAGACCTGTTGTCAGTCCCCACTGCACCCCTTTCCCAAGCAGAGTGCCTCATTTCTGCTCTCCACCCTGAACTCCTTTCAGGGGTTGTGGAAAGTAATTGGAGTGGTAGATGAATGAGTACTACAGCAGTTAATATAATAGGCAAGAATCTCTCTTCTCATTATACGTATACAGACAATAAGAAAATCAGTAAATATGTATAATGTTTCACATAGAGATAGATGCTATGCAAGAAAGTAAAAGGCATGAGAAAAAAAATGGGAATTCCATGGTTCAAGGGTGTTGAAAGTGCTTCTACCTTTTTAAACCTATGCACAGCTTATCAAAGAGTCAGCTAGTATTTTAGGAAGGAAAAGATACTGAAGAAGGCAATGCTTTTAACATTGTGATAAGTAACATGAATATTCAAAATGTAATTTTAGGAAATTCCATATTACTTAACTCAAAAAACACAAAATTATCCACAAGAACAAAATTAAAATTAACATATAAACAAGAGTGTCACTTTTAAAAAATTATACTTTATATGTGAACAAATAACTTCTGGAATAAAAGACTTTATCTCAAATTCATGAAAGCTTACATTTGAGTGTAAAATGAAAGTGTTAAGTCACTGAGGCGTGTCTGACTCTTCGCAACCCCGTGGACTGTAGCTGGCCAGGCTCCTCTGTCCATGGAATTCTCCAGGCAAGAATACTGGAGTGGGTTGCCATTCCCTTCTCTAGGGGATCATCCCAATGCAGACCGATTACCTTATTTAAAAAAAATCTGACTTTAAGCTCATTCTTGACTTTTTATAGGTTTTTACAGACAGCATTTGTTTTAATTCTGAAGTTATTCACAAATTATTAAGACAAAAAAGTTTTATTTAGAGTGTACCCTTTAATATTTAAGAATTAAATACCTGAAACAGATTTGTTATTAGAATTCTTGGTGGTTCTAAACTCTTTGTGGAAATTTTTAAAAAAATATTATCATCAATATATTCTATTAGAATCTGAAACTCATAAAATGAAAATAAATGTTCAACTGTTCATTACAAAATCACTTTAAGATACCGTTCCCAAACTTTTAAAGCTTCCTTTGAAGACTAACCATTTGAAATATATTTTTCCCGTCATTCTCAAAGCTATTTTTAAAATATAAACATAAAATATAAATTTAAGGTTTTATCTGCCTAGTTATGAAATATGATTCAGTCATTAGCCAGAGCAGCTTTGTTAAACTGCACTGTTACCATTAAAGAAGTGACTGAACATCACACTCTAGACCAATGGTTTCAGGGTCCGTTGTGGAAGATGGGTGGTGAGGGATTGTGGGTCTTCCCCTAATGACATCAAAGTGCCTGTGTTTTACCACGTATTGGGGTTATACGTAAGACTTTGTATAAAAAATAGGTTTTGTAATGATGTACAGGGAGGCCTGGCGTGCTGCAATTCATGGGGTCGCAAAGAGTCGGACATGACTGAGCGACTGAACTGAACTGAACCTAAAAAAATAATTCTGAAAGTCACTGAGCAAAAAACAGACATCTATCAGGGAAAAAAAAAAAAACCAACAAAAAAACACCTCATGAATTTGTTCTTCTTGAGAAATTGGCTAGGAAATGCACATGCACATAATAAATCTTTTTTTCACCAAGATACTACAGATCACATTTCATCTAACTGCAGATCATGCAACTTGATACAAGATTTTTAAAACCTTTAAAAACACTAATTCTAAGCTAGCAAAATGCATTTGAGTAATGATTAAAAGTTTAAAACACGTTTTAAGTTCAGTTCAAAACAAAAAGAGTTCAAAAACAAAATAACAAATATTCTTTGTGATTAGGCAATTCTTTTAAAAGAACACAAATGGAAAAATGTCGCCAAATATTTCAGTAAGTTCAGAGGAAAGCAGCAGAGCAGGGTAGGATACCTGAGCTGGGTGTTGGAAGATAAGTTTGGGAGACTAAAGAAATGGTTAAAACGCTCTAGGGAAAAAGAATGAGTGAAGTGTGGACAGAGGAAAGGAATGTTTCCAAGGAATGGGATATATCTCAATTTGCCTGGGACATAAGGGAGGGGCAATGACAGGAAATAAAGACTGTGAATTGTAGGTTGTGGCCAGATTAAAAAAAGATTCCCAACACCACAGTTGGGACTAGGGCTTTATTCAGTAAAAAAACTAGGGACTAATAGCAACAGAGATTTCAACTACGAGACAGATTTCAGAGATATTACTAGACTAGACAGGCAACAAATTAGAAGCGAAGCAGATGAAAAAAATCAATTTCAAAAGCATAACCAAGACACTTGACTGATACAAATTTTATTTTTCATGCTAAAATTTTTACAAATTTGATTTTGTCATACACAATTACAAGAGGAACAGTTACAAGTGAATTAAAAAATAGTATTTGGGGGCACTTCTATTCATTTTACTGTCGTAAGTATGTTTTGTTACAGGTACAGCAACAATAGTTATTAACTACAGAACTGTTCAACTTGGAAATTTAGTAAGTATATTACAATGGAGGCTAATACCTAATATAAACAAATAGTAAGTGCCCAAACATAGTCTCACACTCTATTATTATTTATTGCACAATTAAAATCACTGGTTAGAACCTACCCACCGATGCCAACAATTTCTGACCAAGCATGTCAAGTCAGAAAGCATTTTAAAATCATTTCCCCAAATCTTACTTACTTTAGTTCTATGAGGAAATACAAGACAAAACACACAAGACAAAGCTTCCTGATATTATATGCCTAAAATAAATCATTATACAATGAAATTATGCATCTTTTGCAATGTGGCATTTTTCCCATCTCACACAGTAACAAAAGATGAATACAGCTTACAGCATTTAAGAGTCAACTGACTACAGCTGACATAGTATCTCCCAGATTTCTAGTTTCTAAAATTCTGGGGGGAGTGGGACAATTTGAACTGTAACAGTCTACAAGGTAGTAACATTACCTCTTGGCCATTGGCCCAATACTAACCCCTTTTGTTTTTTAGTATACAAAATATGCTGAAAACATTTCTCTTAAACACATTTCAATTAATGTAATTAAATAGAAGGCAATAACTTCCTTCTAGAAGAATTAGATTTAGCTATGAAAAACTTGCCATATATTTGTTTAATTTATGGAATACTTTTTGGGTCAATACAGACCACAGTGTATTTTTAAACTTAAAAGCCTATGCTAAACATGAGTAAAAGGAACTAAAAACAGAATCACACTGGTAGTTTTTTAAAAATGAAAATTACCATTTTTATCCCTATAGTATATAAATATATCACTTGCTTTCATCCTAATTAAAGGTCAACTTAAAAAAAAAAATCCACTGTGAAATTTAAATTCTAAGCACAAAAATATACAAATATTAGTTCTAATCAGAAATTTCAGCTGACAAGTGAACATTTTTACTTTGAAATATGTAGATCTGGGATACAGTAGTGAATTTTTTGATTGAACACATCACAAATATATCTAGTTTTCATGTAAAAATAATTTTTTTAAAGAAATAATGTTTAACAGTCTTTTTATCCCACCTCAAACATATTTTTTCCTTAAAATAGTTTAACATCTCATTTAAAACCTGATATTACAAAAAAAGAGAAAGAAATGAAATTAATTCTTAGATGTATTTGAGCCAAGTAGTTACTGTTTTCAGATGTTATGAACTAAAAAATCACAGAATGGTGAGTAACCTTTGGCTTACAATCTCACTAGTACCAACTGGGAAGCCCAATCAAGGAAGACATATGTACTTGTTAATTTAAAATTTTATATCTTTTATAAAGAAACCCTAACAGATAAGCATTAATAATTAAAGATAAACACTTTATACTAAAGATTTATAAAATAATAAAGTATCTTAATAGTATTCTTAAAAATACTATCAAAAGCCTCAGTCCTACATATTATGTGCAACATCCAATACATTTTTATGAATAAAACATTTTCAAAGGCTGGAAAGAAAATATGCTTACTGTAAGAACAATGATGCTTGAGTAAAACCGACCTGTGTGAATCTCTAATCTGCCACTTTAAAGCTTATGTATATTTCTTAACCTCTCTAAAACCCAGATTTCCTCGGAGATAAAATGGGGGAGGGGTAATGACAGTCACTACCTTACAGGACTCTGCCGAGGGATAATGAGAAAAGTTAGTACAGTCCAGTATGTGACACAGAAAGTAATCAGTAAACATTAGCTATACTGAGAAGTGACTTACTTTGGGGTCAAATATCTAACAAATCATTTTCTTAAATAAGACATAGCAATATACAAAGAATTATTTTAAAATTAAAAAAGAAAGTCAAATGGCATGAGGGAAAGTTGGGGACACGTACTCCAATTAAACATCCAGAATTATATTGCAATAATGATAAGGCTAAGAACCACAAAGATTCATCAGGCTGACGTTTGAAGTTTGTAAGTCACTTTCATTTTGTTTTGGCAATCACTTCCTATCTATTTGAACACCACACTGTGTTATTCCTAAACTACGAGTCAGAAGATCCAAAGTGAATTTTATTTTCTTTGAGAAAATAATTCTTTGAGTAATAATAATTCATGAATTCTTTGAGAAAATAATTATGTCATTTGCCTAAACAAACAAAAAAGCATAGAAAAAATGCACACAAATAAAACTATGGTCCTTTACATGTTACATGTACAGTAAAGATAGCTATTTAGAAATTGCAAGCAGTTTATCTGGTGTCTAATATTTTCAAACTATTATTTCAAATCTCAAATCCATTAATCGCTTCTTTATAATTAGTCTATCTATTATCTTTATTGGAATAATCACAGATTTAACAGAAAATTAAGCTACTTAAAAATATTAAGTTATAGATTATGCTCCAAAATATCTTACAAGTGTTCATTTCCCTTGAAAATATTTCAGGTACTAATTTCAAGATATCCAAAATCTTAGTTCATTAGTATTAACTGTACTGTCATTGTGTTACCCATGTGAACACTTTCTCTGATTTTTACTTGTACTAACCTGAGTCAACAGGGCTTTCCAGTGGGTGATTTCATTGACCAAGCACAGAAATGGCAGACAGAAAAATTCGGTCTGGCATCAGTTAAAGTATTTATTAAATATTCAGCAAGACCCTCAACTTCTCCATGCCTCTTTTTCATTTTCTAAAAGATGGAGCTCCTACCACCCTCCTTTTCTGACTCACAGGATTCTGACAAATGATATAACAAAACAAGAGTTCTGCAAAGGGCATGGTGCTCTATAAATGTAATATCAAAACATGTAGGCTTGGTTAGAAGGACCAGTCTATTATAGGTGCAAGGAAGTTATACTTGGAAATATCAGAGAGAAAAAAATTAACATCTTTACCATGTTTGTTGAATAAGATCTAAAAATAGTTTTTTAAAAATCCTATTACCACGTAAGAAACTGCATTGGACAATGACCTAAGAAAGGTTAAAGCCTCATCTGTTCCTTCCAGATTTTTATTTTAATGGCTATAAGTCTGCATCATCGGAATGTGCTTTTGTAATTGTATTAATTTACAGCCTACTTGGCTCTAGGGTTCTCTGGCAGTTACTTAACCCTCTGTGAAAATAGTCACAAGTGATCTTGATTTCTCTACTACTTTCTTTTTTTAACTTATTTTAAATTTCAGTTTCTTTCTGACTTGAATGCCAAAGAAAGCGGGAATAATAAGGAATTTTTAATTTAAAGAATGAATAAATATTCAGAACTAAGTCAGTAAAAGCAAATGTTCTCTAACTTTCCTGACTCTTCGGCAGATGCTCTGTGTCCACTTTACAAGGATATTAGAGCTACGCATCAGAAGAAAAGTCCACTTAGTTTACACTGTACAGTTTTCCAAGGTTAAAAGATACAAAGTAGGAAAATAAATTAGGATTGATTTTTGAAGAAGGCATATCTGAAAGGATGATTTTGAAGAAATGGGATGAAACAAAATACGGTATTTTTTTTTAACATTTTTTGCTTTTACACAGTCACTTAAATGCTATTATCTCTAAAAGCTGTTAGTCATTCAGTCATGTTCAACTTTTTATAACCCCATGGACTACAGCCCGCCAGGCTCCTCTGTGCATGGAATTTTCCAGGCAAAAATACTGGGGTGTGTTGCCATTCCGTTCTTCAGGGGATCTTCCCGACCCAGGGATCGAATCTGGTCTCCTGCACTGCAGGCAGATTCTTTACTGTCTGAGCTACCAGGGATGTCTAACTCATTAACTAAATGAGAAACTAGATAGGTTACTGGTCAGGGATGTAGGAACAGATCCGGATGCACTAATGGAGGTGACTGTTGAAGACAAAGAAGTAAAAATTTTGAAGCAGAAGAGGGTCTGGATACTACTCATTAAAACATCAGAAGATAGTAGAGTGAGAAAAATGAAATGAGAACAATGTGAAAAATACAGTTAGAACCCACACAGTAGTGAAGTGTGCAATTTCAAAGAGACAAAGGGTGATCAAAAAACATGGCAGAAAAAATATTAAAGATTGGGTTGGACCACAAAATCCATAATTAATTTAAAGGGGTGATTTTAGTTTAATAGTAAGGATAGATGAGTTAGCAGTGGATTAACAGGAGACTAAGTAGTTAAAAACGAAAAAAGAAGTTAGTACATTTCATCATTAAAATGGTTCATTGAGGAAAACTTAGAAAAAAAGGATATGAAAGCTAAGGGGAAACCTGAGTAGGTTTAAAGGCAGAAAGAAGGGCTTCATTAGCTCTAATTACTTATAATTAAATAAAGCTCACGTTTTATAGTTGAGAGAATCAGACTTATAAATAAGAATGTTTCAGACCTATGTTAGGCACTTTTCAGGTAGAGAGAGGGGTAACCTGATTTATCACTAAGGAACTGAAGGAAATTAATCTCAAGCCAATGACTGTTTTTGGTATCAATAGTCAGCCCCTATGCTCAGTATCATGTATTTCAAAGGTACTTTGAACTTGGGAAGTGATAAGGCCAAAAGCCCAAATGCAAAATGGTATTAAAAACATAAAATAGTAAAGTAAGTCAATAATTTACACTTCAGAACAACTTTAAACAAAATCCAAACCAAAAGTAGAAAACTTAAAAAATGTAACTCCTAGAGGCCTGATATCCACGACGTGCAAAGTAATTAAATTAAAAAAAAGTATAGGTTTTATTTTGCTATAGCCACCATAATTTATAACAGGATTTCCTGGATAATTTTACCAAAGTAATAATTTCACCTCATTAAAACATTCATAAAATTGATGATCTGAGTACCTAACAGTTGTGAAAAGTATCTTCATAATTCTTTAGTATGAAAAGCAACATTAAAAAAAAGTGGATCACCAAAATATTTTATTTCAAATCTATGTTATACCTGATCAAATATGTATTTGGAAACATATTCACATTCTAGAGGTTTCTGAATTTCATTTTCCTGTTTTTTTAATTTTTATGAGCAACTTACTAGATTTTAAATCTGTACCACTTTAACATTTATTACAACTATTTAGAATCCATGCATAATTTATTTACAATACTGTACATTAAATGGTTATATTTGAATATTACACAAAAGTTTCACACAACTATAACATGGAAAGACATGTGAAACATATTATATAGGGGTTTTTAAAATTTTTCAGGTACAGAATTCTGCAAACATTATTTTGGTTTATAAGTGTTATGCAAACACTAGCTTGAAATAACACTGACAAAACCATGCAAATGAGTGGGATTTCAAAATGAAAAAGTAAAAATATTTAGCTAAAAGCTAAAATAGCATATAGGTTAAATACTACCAAGTAGCAATGGGAGTTTATAAAACAGGAAAAAAGAAAAGGTATTCTTTAAATGTCTTCATCAGTAATAGGCCCTCTGTAATTTTCTATAAAAACATTCAGAAATAAAGTTTCTCAAATTATGTTCATCACCAAAATTATGTTTTCAGTAGTGATTAGAGCTGTGAATTTTAAATAAGTATCTGTTATCCTGAAGGAGAAGTCTTAGTTTTCCCCTTTGGGAAAGGAGTGAAGAACATCAATCAGTAAATTTAGGTTCAAATAAAAGATCCTGGTATAAACATCACAAACACAGAGTGGAGAATTGTAATAAACTACAAGTCCACATATTCTTAGATGTACTCTTAAAACAGAAGTGTAAACTTTAGGTTGTTCAATTTAAGATCTCCTATCACGAAGTACCTCATCCTTCAAAGTTTGGAAAATATCAATAGGTATTTTTTTTCTCTAGGTGCATCTCTGAGTTTTCACTGTTGTGGCTGAAGTACATTTAGATATTCAGATTGCCCCAAATGATACGTGGTGTTTCTTCCACAATCAACATACTGGTACCTTTCCTGGGATATCTGTTCGGAATGTCCAAAGTAAGTTGTCGTTACAGTAACTCTGAAAATAAAATAAATGGAGAGAAGCACTGAATAGTTATATATAAAAAAAACTTTCTAAAGTGGGAACACTTTATATATCAAAATTCTTTTCAGGGAGAGGTTATTTGATTAATGATAACTTAATGTTGTAGACATGGGTCTCTTAGGGAGTATTTCGCCAGCAGACAACAGGAATGCTGGCTGAGCAAGCCCTATCCAAATAATTATATGCAAAAAAAATGTCATTTTTTTCAAAACACCTATCTTTGGCTAAAAATATATTTAGTTCATTGCACTCTTAAAAATAATCACACAGTTCTCTCATCAGAGAAAAAGGGTTAATTAGGTGTTAGCTAATGGCCTAAAGACCCAACCTATAACCTACAATGTTTTCATGGCTTAGGGAAACACCCAGCTTGCAAACCAATAACATTATTTCTCTTCACTACTGTTACTGCCTTTACCACAGGGAGCAAGGAATTGGCTGTTGAGCTCATCCTTCTCTCTGTATCAATTTCTACTGTTTTCCTGAGTTCTTGGAAGGTCCAGATTCACTATTTAGCAGACATGTGGTCCTTCCTGCTTCTCTGAGCTCCCATTTCCTCATGTGTAAAGTGGGAAACTATTTTCTTCACCTCACTGCACTTATGTAAGGCTTAAAAACACAAATGAGACAGCATTTATAAAGATGTGTATACTCTAAGCTAATGTTACACATCTAAAGTTGAAACAAAGAAATTACTTCAAAAAAAAATCATACTTACTGCATCATGAGCACTATGTTATGTACCTTGATGGTTAACAGTGTACAGAAATCACTGTTAAAGAAAAAAGCAATGTAAATACACACAAACTATGACATTAGAAATTTATTAACAAAATAGTTTAATTACAATTCCTCTTCCTATGTTAAAGCCAATAGAAATACTATTAAGAAGATATAATAAATAGCCATTAAATGGTGGAGCATTTTCTATATCTCAAATGATTAATATTTTCATGGCTTCTTATTCTATGCTTTCATACTACAGCAGCTGTAGAGTTGTCTACTAACTACTTCTATTTTTTTTTCACCTTTTGAAATTTTAGTAACCAGATTATTATCTACTCAGAAATTCTGTATCAGGCTGATATCAAAAGAGGATTAAAAAATTATCACAGTTTTTTACTTAACAAGAGTTAATAATCATTTAGATCTAATTTACAAGTTTCACAACTTCAAACCCGAATAGAATATTAAATGTCATTTAGCATTTGTAGTCCTCCTATACAAAAACAAAAAAATAACAAAATATGAGAATATGATTTTTATAACATAGTAAATAAAAAGTGACATGGTATGCATAATCCTAATTGTGAAAAAAAAACTATGTACAGGTATATGTACATTAATGTTACACATTTTGAAAAGAGAGAACAGAGATGATCAAAGGCCAGAAGGAATATTCTAAAAATGTAGTCTTGTCTCTGCTAAAATGATGGAAAATTAAACATATATATTTATTAAATATATATATTCACACATGTATATACGACTCTTTGTGACCCCATAACCCCATGGACTGTATATGGAATTCTCAAGGCCAGAAACTGGAGTGGGTAGCCTTTCCCTTCTCCAGGGGATCTTCCCAACCCAAGGATTGAACCCAGGTCTCCCACATTGCAGGCGGATTCTTTACCAGCTGAGTCACAAGGAAAGCCCAAGAATACTGGCGTGGGTAGCCTATCCCTTCTTCAGTGAATCTTCTCGACCCAGGAATCGAATTGGGGCCTCCTGCATTGCAGGCGGATTCTTTACCAACTGAGCTATCAGGAAAACCCTATATATTCACACATACACACACTTATTCTTTATAATTTAATGAGAGAAAATAATTAAAAATCAGAACTTACAACATATAACTCATTTCCTCTGCTATGACAGTAGGTACTGTATAATCAATCTGAAAGGCAAAAAATGAAAATAAACCAACAGAGAATAGTATCAAAATATCAAATATTTCAGACACATTTCATAACTTAAAAGAGTTTGGAAATCTCTCTTTTTATGGGTTTGATTCTATGACTTTCTTTTACATATGTATGGGATACATTTCAAAGTCTAATTTTTTAGGAAAACCCCCATCTCCTGAAAGTTAATATTATATACAAAGTTGAGATGTATTTAACTCCTCCAAAGTATTTTCTGAACGAAGCTTACTTGTTTCATATCCAGTGGACCGATACTGGTTATGTTGTTTAAGCGTGCCTTTCCAATAACTGTTTTTGAAAACTGAACTTGTGCAGTGATGTTTTCAACTTCAACAGAATAATAGTTATTGTTCGTTATATTTAGTGTATTCTGAAAAAGAAAGGAGGTAGAAAATGTGCAAGTTATTTTAGAATAGGCATAATAAAGAAGTATTCAAAATAAAGAGAGAAAATGACTCCAGCTGTGGCTATGCTTCATTTACCAGGAGGAAGTAAATTGTCCCCCAAAACATCAAAGAACATTGAACCAATTATTTGGGTTTTGCATGAGTGCTATGTATATAAAACACATACAATGAACATATACTTTTAAAGAGTAGGCTCAGGAAATGTATAGTACCAGAACATAGAAAAATCAATGTTATAAAATGTACTTGTGGCCTTAGCAAAAATTCAATAAAAGTTGTTGTTCAGTTGCTAAGTTCGGTCCAACTAATTGCAACCCCATAGACTGCAGTATGCCAGGCTTCCCTGTCCTTCACTATCTTCCAGAGTTTGCTCAAACTCATGTCTATTGAGTCAGTGATGCCATTTACCATCTTATCCTCTGTGGCCCTTTTTCCTCTTGCCATCAACCTTTTCCAGAATCAGGGTTTTTTCCAATGAGTCAGCTCTTGGCATCAGGTGACCAAAGTACTGGAGCTTCAGCATTAGTCCTTCCAATGAATATTCTCAGTTGATTACCTTTAGGACTGACTGGTTTGATCTCTTTGCTGTTCAAGGGACTCTCAAGAGTCTTCTATAGCACCACAGTTTGAAAGCATTAATTCTTCGGTGCTCAGCCTTCTTTATGGTCCAACTCTCACATCCATACATGACTACTGGAAAAACCATAGTTTTTTTTTTTTTTTGTAATTATTATTTTTTTAAATTTTATTTTTTAACTTTACAATATTGTATTGGTTTCAGACTTTTGTTGGCAAAATGATGTGCCTGCTTTTTAACATGCTATCTAGGTCTGTCATAGCTTTTCTTCCAAGGGAACAAGTGTCTTTTAATTTCATGGCTGCAGTCACTGTCTGCAGTGATTTTGGAGCCCAGGAAAATAAAATCTGCTATCTTTTCCATTTATTCCCCCATCTATTTGCCAGGAAGTGATGGGACCAGATGCCATGATCTTTAGTTTTTTGAATGTTGAGTTTTAAGTGAGCTTTTTCACTCTCCTCTTTCACCTTCATCAAGAAGTTCTTTTAAGTCCTCTGCTTTCCGCCAAAAGTCTGATAACATCTGAGGTTTTTGATATTTCTCCTGGCAACCTTGATTCCAGCTTGGGATTTATCCAGCTCAGCATTTCATATGCTGTACTCTGCATGTAAGTTAAATAAGCAGGGTGACAATATACAGCCTTGATGTACTCCTTTCCCCATTCTGAACCAGTCCATTGTTCCATGTCCAGTTCTAACTGTTGCTTCTTCACCTTCATACAGGTTTCTCATCAGGCAGGTAAAGTGGTCTGGTATTCCCATTTCTTTAAGAATTTACCACAGTCTGTTGTGATCTACACAAAGGCTTTAGAGTGGTCAATGATGCAAAAGTAGACGTTTTTCTGGAATTTCCTTGCATTTTCTATGATCCAGTGGATGTCTGCAATTTGACCTCTTGTTCCTCTGCCTTTTCTAAATCCAGATTGTACATTTGGATAACCACAACATATTGGTCATCCAGTTTATTAAGACCTTTTTGTATAGTTCTGCTATGTATTCCTGCTACCTCTTAATCTCTTCTGCTTTTGTTAGGTCCCTGCCATTTCTGTTGTTTATTGTGCCCATATTTGTATGAAATGTTCCCTTGGTATCTTCAATTTTCTTGAAGAAATCTCTAGTCTTTCCCATTCCATGTTTTCTTCTATTTCTTTGCATTGTTCACTTAAGGTTTTCTTATCTCTCTGTGCTATTCTCTGGAACTCAGTATTCAGTTGGGTATATCCTTCCCTTTCTTTTTTTTTTTTTTTAATTTTATTTTATTTTTAAACTTTACATGCTTCTCTTCTTGTCTCACCTATTTGTAAGACCCCCTCAGACAACCATTTTGCCTTCTTTCATCTTTTTGGAGAATGGTTTTGGTCACTGCCTCCTATACAGTGTTATGAACCTCTATTCATAGTTCTTCAGGTACTCTATCAGATCTAATCCCTTGAATCTATTTGTAACTTCCACTGTATAAATGTAAGGAATTTTATTTAGTTCATATCTGAATGGCCTAGTGGTTTTCCCTCCTTTCTTGAGTCTGAATTTTACAATAAGGAGCTCATGATCCCAGCCACAGTCACTTCCAGGTCTTGTTTTTGCGGACTGTATAGAGCTTCTCCATCTTTGGCTGCAAAGAATATAATCAATCTGATTTTCGTACTGGCCATCTGGTGATGTCCACATGTAAAGTCATCTCTTGCATTGTTGGAAGAGGTATTTGCTATGACCAGTGCATTCTCTTGGCAAAACTTGGTTAGCTTTTGCCCTGCTTCATTTTGTATTCCAAGGCCAAACTTGCCTATTACTCCAGGTATCTCTTAACTTTCTGCTTTTGCATTCCAATCCCCTATGATGAAAAGGACATCTGGTTTTGGTGTTTGTTCTAAGTCTTACAGGTCTTTGTAGAACCGTTCAACTTCAGCTTCTTCAGCATTAGTGTTTTGGGACACAGACTTGAATTACTGTGATGTTGAATGGTTTGCCTTGGAAATGAACAGAGACCATTCTGTGGTTTTTGAGACTGCACCCGTAAAGTACGGCATTTTGGACTCTCTTGTTAACTATGACGGCTACTCCATTTCTTCTAAGGGATTCTTGCCCACAGTAGTAGATATAATGGTCATCTGAATTAAATTTGCCCATTTCCATTTTTGTTCACTGATTCCTAAAATATCGATGTTCACTCTTGCCATCTACTGCCTGACTACTTCCAATTTACCTTCATTTATGGACCTAACATTCCAGGTTCCTATGCAATATTGATCTTTACAGCATTGGACTTTACTTTCACCAGCAGACACATCACCAACTGGATGTTATTTCTGCTTTGGCTCTGCCTCCTCATTCTTTCTGGAACTATTTCTATACTCTTTCCCAGTAGCATGTTGGACACATCAATCAGGGGAGCTCATCTTCTGGTGTCATATCTTTTTGTCTTTTCATACTCTTCATGGGTTTCTCAAGGCAAGAACATTGAAGTGGTTTGCCATTCCCTTCTCCAGTGGACTACGTTTTATCAGAGATTTCCACCATGACCCATTCACCTTGGGTGGCCCTGCACAGCATGGCTCATAGCTTCATTGATTTACACAAGAATATGATCCATGTGATCATTTTGGTTAGTTTTCTGTGATTCTGGTTTTCATTCTGGAGGCCATGGGACTGTAGTTCTTGCTTCTTCTGTCTGTTCTCTGATGGATGAGAATAAGAGCCTTGTGCAAGCATCCTGATGGGAAGGACTGGCTGTGGGGAAAGCTAGGTCTTGCTCAGGTGGGCAGGGCCTTGCTCACTAAATATTTAATCTAATTTCCTGCTGATGGGTGGGGCTGTGCTCCCTTCCTGTTAGTTGTTTGGCCTGAGCACCCAGTCCTGGAGTCTGCAGGCTCTATGGTAGGGCTGGTGGCTCAGATGGTAAAGAATCTGCCTGCAGTGCTGGAGACCCAAGTTTAATCCCAGAGTGGGGAAGAACCCCTGGAAAAGGGAATGGCAACCCACTCCAGTATTCTTGCCTGGGAAATCCCATGGACAGAGAAGCCTGGCAGTCTACAGTCTGTGGGGTCACAAAGAGTCAGACACAACTAAATGACTCCACATGCAGGCTCTATGGTGGGGCTAATGGCTACCTCCTCCAAGAGGACTTATGCCAACATTCTGTGCCTCTCAGGGCTACTGCTGCAGTGCCCATGTCTCCAAGGAAAATTACTTTTTTATTTTTCAATAAAAGTAACTCTAAAGTTCCATCCAAATTTTTCTAAATGTTAATATGTAAATGTCTTCACAGGCTAAGTTATTTCTGATTCTACTGAATACAAAGACAACCTTTTAAAATGTTAAGCAAAACTTTAAACTATTTTTTTTTTAATTGGTATTTTATCTCATACATGAGTAGAGGTTTCCAACAGGTCACTTTTAAGAGGAATTGGAACAGTTTCAAGACTTGATGAAAAGAAATACAGTTGCATCATTTCCACACTTAATTAACAGCTGGGCTGAACTGCAATTCTAACTTAAAGAACTGTTTCAAATTACTTTAGAAAACAGTCAATGAAAAGAAAAACTGTTAAATCAGGAAATAACAAAACATCTAAAATAGTGCTAACAAAATAAATCATAAATAAAATCACAAAACATTAACTAATAAATCTTGAAGAAGTATTTGTAAGGCAGATAGTAATGGTTGTCACCTATACTACGAGGCCTTACAAAGTGGAAAAAAAGACATAAAGCCTCCTGTTAAAAAAAAAATTAGAGCAAAGGATATGAGTAAAGAAATCAGCAGAGTACAAATATAAATGGCCAACACTATTTGTCAAATTAATTTATGGTCAGAGAAAAGCTGATTTAAATAAAGGTGGAATATTGCTTTATATCCATTAAACTAGTAAAAGTTATAGAAAATGACAGATTCTATTTCTGGCAGGGATATGGGCCAAAGGGTGTATTTTTGCATTCCTGGAAAATACATGAAGGATTACAGCAATATTCATTGAAATTTAAATTATGCATTATCCTCTGACCTAGCAATTCTACTTCTGAGCAATTATTCCACAGAAATAAAAACATTAGGATGTTAATGACAGTGTTATTTGTAGTGGCAAAAAACAAAACAAAACACAAATCTTGAAAATAAAGTGAATGTCCAACATAAAGTAGAATGCTTGAAAAATAATATTATGTCATTACATGGAATAATATGCAGCCATTAAAAAGAATGAATGAACTCTAAGCAGAAAATCAGGAGTGATTCCTGCAAAGTATTAACAACTGAGAAAACCAAGATGCATAAAAGTATGTACAAAATATTATTTTTAGAACTAAATAATGATTTAAGAAAAACTGAACATATGAGTTTATAAGTTAATATGAATATGGAGAAAGATATGGAATGAGGCAACATGGGATAAGTGACAAGACAGAAAATGGTCTTAGTATAAAAATGATGACAAAAAAAAGAATGTGCTAGCAACCAGTAATTTCATGATCACATTTATGCATTCATTTTGTTAAATGTAGAGAAATGTTTTAAAATTCTATAAAATAGTAGAAATAACCTTTCTCTAAATATACAACATTTTCACCTACTTGGGTCTTAATACCAATATCATTTTATTTCTAGTTGCTGCTGCTGCTAAGTCACTTCAGTCATGTCTGACTCTGTGCCACCCCATAGACGTCAGCCCACCAAGCTCCTCTGTCCCTGGGATTCTCCAGGCAAGAATACTGGAGTGGGCTGCCATGTCCTTCTCCATTTATTTCTAGACACTACAGTAAAAAATTGCAAATTTAAGGTCAATGGACCCTCTGATATAGACCAAGGAATGGGATCCAGGAAAATTTTGGAGTTCTATTTAATATTGGTACACATTTTTTCTGATGAGGTGTCCATACTTTTCATTAGAATATTAAAATATTTTTTTAAATTCATAGGCAGCCCACACCATGGTAGTCAGCTCATTTTGTGTTGTCTTCCCATTTGCTCTGAGTTAATATTCCGCACAGAGAAGAAACTGCATCATGTGACATCAGTACCTTTTAGAACTGATCAGCATGGGTAGATGGTTTGAGGGGAAAAAAAACGTGTAAGGTATTCTGTGGTGCCGTGAATGTTAGTCATTTTGGAGCTTGGGTAAAGGGAGGCAGGTTGAAACATGTAGATTCCTCATAGAGAAGTTTTCTATTTCCCAGAAGTTAAAAGGTCTTCAGAGGACTGTACCTGTCATGGGGGTTTAGTAAAAAATGACCTCTCTCATTCTCCAGATCATGAAAATTATAGTGCAGCAGATGCTACATATTTCTAATTTTTAGCTGTTTCTAAAACAATAAAGGCCTATCTTTTAAAATTAAAAAAAAAATGCAAACAGGCTGGAAACAAAAATACTTTTAAGAATTACAGAAAGATAAATTGGTAGCTAAAAAGATAACACAAAGATGATGCAAAACAGGCTGGAAACAAAAATACTTGTAGAATTACAGAAAGATAAATTAGTAGCTAAAAAGGTAACACAAAGATAAACATCAAGAGAGACAACAAAAAATAAGACAGGACAAAAAAGTTTAGTATGAAAAATAAAAAATTTTACTGCTGAAAACTGAGAATCCATTTAATTTATAAGGCAAGGGACTGCAGTCATAGGCTTTTGAATAATGATGATTTATTATCAAAGGCCTTAAACTTATGGTCTTTAACTGCAAATTTACTTTCAGGAATTTATCCTTAAAAAATAACCGGAAATGGAAGCACAAAGTTTAAGCACAAAGATGTTTTTGGAATAAATATTTGTAATATCAAAACTAAGCAACTATTAAGAAGGTTGAGTAAAAATTGTAATATGGCCATGTAAAAGACTACATGCAACCACATAATATGGGAAAATGCAGTGAGATCAATTAAGTGAAAACGTGTATGTATATACACTCACGTATATGTGTGTACCCTTTATACATAATTCCATTTTAAAATGTATTATGTGTAAATATATGCGTGGAAATGCTTATATACAGAGTTAGCACATGTATGTTTAGTCATCTCTTGGTATCCATGGGGGATTGGTTTCAGGACCAACTATCCCATCCACTCAAGGTTCCATCACACCAAAATCTACAGATGCTCAAGTCACTGATATAAAACGGTGTATATTTGCATATAACTTATGCACATCCTCCACATAACATCTCTAAATTACTTCTAATATCTAATATAGTGCAAATGCTACATACATAGTTGTGAATATAAAGTAAATGGTATGGAAATAGTTGACAGGGTATAGCTAATTCAAGTTTCTTTTTTAAAAAGAAGAAGAATAAATGAATCCATGTGAATTCTTTTCTTCCTGTAACTAAGGAGTAATTCTACCCAACACACATTTCCTTTTCAGTCCCTATGTCTCTCAACCCCCCTCCAGCACCACAGGCGCATCTACCTCAACCTCTAGCACACCAATCAACTCTTCAAGGAAAACGAATGAGGTCCAATATTACCCTTCCAAACAAATCGCTGCCACACAGATGTACCTTAAAGCCAGAAGCAATGTATCTTCCTTACTAATAATACAGTGATTTGCAAACCATGCTTACATAAATGTAGAACACATACAAGACCTTCTCTGAGGTTTTTGTTTGCTTGTTTCAGGTGTGGGAAGGCTGCGGAATCCTAAAAATTATTTTCCTGAGAAACAAAGAGTTTCACACATACTAATTTACAAGAGAAGTCAATCACTTGTTCACTACCTTTGAAAACAAAGGAATGGTCTGTTAAAGATGGCAAAAATTGTGTTTCACAAAACACAAGGACATGAAAATGTTACATGTATAACATCTATTCAATCAACTATATTAACATCTTGCTAGGAGCAACTGAGGGTCTAATGTTGAAAAGTAAACAGATTGTAAAAACTTTTCTCCCAGTAATTATTTTATTTTACCCTCTCAAAGGCATCTTCAAATGATAAGGATTCTGAATACACAGAATTTGCCATTTTCAGCAGAATCAAAGATGATAGAAAAAGTCAATACATCAGACAGAAAGAAAGAAAACTAAGTATTAAAGTGTTACCTTTCATGTTCTCTCAATAAGGACAAAGGTGTTGCTTAACATGATAAAGCAATGATGTCTTCATGTTGATGTATGGCAGAAACAAGCACAATAAAGCAAATACCTCAAAATAAAAATTTTTTAAAAATAAAGGAATGAAGTCAAATATTAATATAAACATGTTCTTACCGTGATATTTAAATATATTGTGCGTTTTTGAACATCATAACTAACGTATGCTGATTTGACGCCAATGTATTTCACGTCAATAGAACGAGGGAAAAGGAAAAACACAGCCAGTCCAGAAAGGAGCAGACAGACAAACACAGAAGCCATCACATACAGTTTGCTGGAAAAAAAAAAAAAAAGGAAAGTGAGATATTTAAACATAGATGCATCAAAAATTACATAATGAAACATTCAGAGAAGACATTTTCATTTTCAATTTTTTCCCTATTATACCAGCACGAAAAGATGTATGATTTTTTTCTTTTTAACCATCTTTTTACATTATAAAAGTATTGAATAGAGTAGGTTTGAATCTATTAAGCATTAAAATATTCTTCTTAAAAGACATATTTATCTTTTTGGAGACTCAAATTTCAGGCTTATTATAGATAGAACATTTACTGTGGTGATGCCCAAAGCAGGCTGCTCATTAGAATCAAACTGCGGAGCTTTATAAAAGTATATATTTCAAGACTCCCTGATGAATTTACTGAAGTAGAATTTTCACATGTGTGTGAAAATCTGTGGTTATTTTATCAACTGGATATATAGTTAGAATCAATTGTTTCAGTTTGTTTCAATCTGTAGGAACTGGTTTTTTTTTTTTTTTTTACTTTTGATACAATCTTTTAAGTGATATTAAAAAAAGAAGGACATGATCTAAAGTCTAAACAACAGAAATATATCCATGTACACACAGATATTTAATTTGCTTACCTGCTTCCTCTTCAAAGTTCGGTCCCAAACTCTGAAGGTAATCAATTTTGTTGGTCTATAGTTTATCATTCTATTGTCTCTCTCTCTGTGTGCATGCATGTATGTAGTTTCAAAAGAAATGTGCTTTGGATATCATGCTATAGTAAAATACAGTTCTTCCTCGTTCCATTTTATCATATAGATATAGTGTAACTTCTTCTACTAGTCCCTTTCTAGTGGCCACTTACATTATTTCTAGTTTTTGGTAAAATAAATACTAGCACAGTGAATAATGCGTGCAAATGCTGTATTTGACAGTAATCCTTAGAATAAACTTTTCAAAGTAGAATTCCTGAGCCAAAAGGTAAATGTGTATGTAATTTTGACAGATAAGGCCAAATTTCCCCTTCAGTAGTAAGGCACAAGTGCGCTTCTTTTCACACAGTATTGCCAACAAAATAACACGGTCAAAATTTTGGACTTCTGATCATCTGATACACAAGAAATGGTACCTCAGTATTGTTCTAATTTGCATTTCTCCTATGAGTGAGATTTAACATCTTTTCATATGTTTAAAAGATACTTGCTTTTCTTCCTTGTAAACTGGCTGTTCACAGATCTTACTTTTTGTATGGTTAGCCTTTTTCTTCTCAAACTGTGAAACTCTAGAGTAAGGATATTGGACCTCTAATAATATTTGCAAATACCACTTCTTAGTTTGCTATTTGTATCCTGACTTGATCTGCATCTTGTTTTTGCTTTTATCTTTTAAAAGTTAACCTACACTTTTATTAACTTTTTACATTTTATCCAAATTTATGAATCTATTCTTCTATTCAGTTCAGTTCAATTCAGTCACTCAGTCGTGTCCGACTCTTTGCGACCCCATGAATTGCAGCACATCAGGCCTCCCTGTCCATCACCAACTCCCGGAGTTCACCTCAAACTCACGTCCATCGCGTTGGTGATGCCATCCAGCCATCTCATCCTCTGTCATCCCCTTCTCCTCCTGCCCCCAATCCCTCCCAGCATCAGACTCTTTTCCAGTGAGTCAACTCTTCGCATGAGGTGGCCAAAGTACTGGAGTTTCAGCTTTAGCATCATTCCTTCCAAAGAACACTCGGGACCGATCTCTTTTAGAATGAACTGGTTGGATCTCCTAGCAGTCCAAGGGACTCTCAAGAGTCTTCTCCAACACCACAGTTCAAAAGCATCAATTCTTCCGTGCTCAGCTTTCTTCACAGTCCAATTCTCACATCCATACATGACCACTGGAAAAACCATAGCCTTGACTAACGGACCATTGTTGGCAAAGTAATGTCTCTGCTTTTGAATATGCTATCTAGGTTGGTCATAACTTTCCTTCCAAGGAGTAAGCGTCTTTTAATTTCATGGCTGCAATCACCATCTGCAAATATCACAGTAATCCAAGTCTATGCCCCAACCAGTAACACTGAAGAAGCTGAAGTTGAATGGTTCTATGAAGACCTATAAGACCTTTTAGAACTAACACCCAAATAAGATGTCCTTTTCATTATAGGGGACTGGAATGCAAAAGTAGGAAGTCAAGAAACACCTGGAGTAACAGGCAAATTTGGCCTTGGGATACGGAATGAAGCAGGGCAAAGGCTAACAGAGTTTTGCCAAGAGAACACACTGGTCATAGCAAACACCCTCTTCGAACAACACAAGAGAAGACTCTACACATGGTCACCAGATGGTCAACACTGAAATCAGATTGATTATATTCTTTGCAGCCAAAGATGGAGAAGCTCTATACAGTCAGCAAAAACAAGACTGGGAGCTGACTGTGGCTCAGATCATGAACTCCTTATTGCCAAATTCTTCTATTACTGGATTCTAAAACAGTTAGGAAAGCTGGTCCACTCTAGGTTATTAAGAAATTAACTCTAATTTCTTGGACATTCTTAACTGTCTAGAAATTATATAATAAAGAGTCAGACTGTTTATAAATCCTAGTTGCGTTTTTCTTTCCATGAAGACTTGGCATGCTGTTTTACTGCTTATGTGTTTAAAGCATTGTGGTCAAGAAGGAACATGCCAATCTGATTTTCTATCCCTTATAATTTAATCAATCCTTTGCTTGGGCATTCAAAGGGGCTGTTGAGTTTTTTGTTATTACCTTTGAAGTCCAGTAATTTCACTAAGATTGGTTATTTCCAAAATTATGGTATGTCTTTTCAGTGTGTAGATTTATGTCTTGTTTATTTCAAGGAAGTGATCTTGAGTTAAACGTTTTCTCTTTCTTCAGTTTGCCTCCTTTGATTTTCTTCAAGAGCTCCAGTTACATTTATGCTCGATCTCCTTGGCTTGTGTTCTGTACCATTTTCTCTCAAGTACTTTTCATTAATTTTTGTTTGTGTGTGTGCACGAGTGAATGTTTTCACTTCATCCTTTGTATCTGCTCTGTCTTCTAAGTGCACTTTCCAAGGTATTTCTTTGTACTGTGTTCTTTCTGCTTGTCTTCATCTCAAAATTATTTTTCTCTAATTCTTTCCAGGGACCTGTAGACTCTCTTTTCATATCCTTCTATTGTTTAGTCACTGTATTTCTGAGCTCCTCAACTTTTGACTTTTCTGTTTTACTGTCATAGCTTCTATAGTTTCTTTAATCTCTTTCAGAACACGGAAGTATTAAGTTAAAGTTCTCATCTGCTTCTGATAATGCTTTATCATTTGCTAGTATTTTGATCAGTTCTTCTTTTATAAGTTTTACTACCTGTATGCAGGTCAGGAAGCAACAGTTAGAACTGGACATGGAACAACAGATTGGTTCCAAATAGGAAAAGGAGTATGTCAAGGCTGTATATTGTCATCCTGCTTATTTAACTTACATCAGAGTACATCATGCGAAACACTGGGCTGGATGAAGCACAAGCTGGCATCAAGACTGCTGGGGGAAATATCAATAACCTCAGATATGCAGATGACACCAACTGTATGGCAGAAAGTGAAGAAGAACTAAAGAGCCTCTTGATGAAAGTGAAAGAGGAGAGTGAAAAAGTTGGCTTAAAGCTCAACATTCAGAAAACGAAGATCATGGCATCTGGTCCCATCACTTCATGGCAAATAGATGGGGAAACAGTGGAAACAGTGGCTGATTTTATTTTTTTGGGCTCCAAAATCACTGCAGACAGTGACTGCAGCCATAAAATTGAAAGATGCTTACTCCTTGGAAGGAAAGTTCTGATCAACCTAGACAGCATATTGAAAAGCAGAGACATTACTTTGTCAACAAAGGTCTGTCTAGTCAAGGCTATGGTTTTTCCAGTGGTCATATATGGATGTGAGAGTTGGACTACAAAGAGGGCTGAGCACAAAAGAACTTATGCTTTTGAACTGTGATGTTGAGGACTCTTGAGAGTCCCTTGGACTGCAAGGAGATCCAACCAGTCCATCCTAAGGGAAATTGGTCCTGGGTGTTCATTGGAAGGACTAATGATGAAGCTGAAACTCTAGTATTTCAGCCACCTGATGCGAAGAGCTGACTGATTTGAAAAGACCCTGATGTTGGGAAAGATTGAAGGCAGGAGGAGAAGGGTACAACAGAGGATGAGATGGTTGGATGGCATCACCGACTTGATGGACATGGGTGTGGGTAGTCGCCGGGAGTTGGTCATGGACAGGGAGGCACGGCATGCTGTGGTTCATGGAGTCGCAAAGAGTCAGACACTACTGAGCGACTGAACTGAACTGAACTTTCATATGATGCTTGATGGTAATCTGTTTTGTTTTTTTTTACTGCTCGTATTTAGATACATTTTTGTACTTTTAAGAGAAGTTGCCATATTATGTGGTGAGGATGGGCCAGGATTGCTTTCATAGCTTCACTGTTCAAGGAC
The DNA here is from genome assembly GCF_055505025.1 of Bos grunniens. Taxonomy (NCBI): domain Eukaryota; kingdom Metazoa; phylum Chordata; class Mammalia; order Artiodactyla; family Bovidae; genus Bos; species Bos grunniens. The sequence goes on from NC_141168.1 coordinate 99,967,268, forward strand.
TCCATGCTCTGTTACACAAAGTATTAGATGGTCTCTACGTATATCCACTTCTATAGTTTTGGGACTATCTGTATGGTTTCTGAACCTCTTCTTTTATCACTACTCTTGTTCTATACAACCTGGATTCTACTGTCAGTAATTTTTTTCTTTAGGTTGTATCTTCCTTTTTGTAGGAGTTTTTGTTGAGTTTCCTTAAGGTCTTTGAGGACTTAGGATGGCCCAGTTCCTTTAGATTTTCTCAAGGCCCTTCTGTGTATCTCTGTCGACTTTTGTGCATTCTCTCCAAGTTAAAGAGTTTTTAGATTTTCTATGTTAACAGAATATTCTCAGAGGAAATTCACTGGAAGTCTTCTGAGTGGGGGCCTCTTCTCTTGGGATAAAGTATTTACTTTGTCCAAGGGCTCTTAGAAACTCTCCTTCTGCGTTTCATCACAACTTCCGCAAAGCTGCCAAGCACTTTTGGGTCCTTATGTCATCATGGTATGAATAACCATATTTATTCTGAAGTTAGTGGGAATACCTTAACACCCATTTTTGATGAAAATGTTGTCTCTGTGTAACTGAGACCTAATTGCTCTTTCAGGTCTACCTGTTTTAACAGATTTAAGATTTCGATACTACACTGCTTTAAGAACTTATGCAATCAGGAATCATTTTTATTTTCTAATGACATAATGGATATGATGGCATAACTTAACCTGATACTATTTTTCCTTTTAATAGTTTTAACTAAAATACCTATTTATACATATTTGAAAAGCAAAAAAATTTTTTTTAATTGCCATTTTCTTATGATTACTTACGTTCTTCTTGGCCTTAATCTCTGATCACTGTATGGAATCAATGCCACCAGTTGGTTTTCTTGTCCTAAAAGAATTAGATTTAGAAATGTATTAACATGATTAATTAAAAGTATAATGACTCCTCATCAAAGTCTGGTTTGGAAAGAACACAATACCATCTGGCTCTCATCTCATTCCTTTATTAAATTCTCTCAAAATCTTCAAAAATCATCCAGTAGTAGCTGAGTTCCAAAGCAGACACTGTGTTTTTTTCATATCTGAATTTCTAGCTATTCAAAATACTATGAAGAATGAGAAAGAGTAATTCTTTCTTCCAGTGGGGGAAAAAAAAAATCACCAAGTCCAGGCTTTCAGATCTGAATTTACCAGGCTTTCCTTAACCCAGTTTTCCATTAAGATTTCAATTGGGTTATCTGAATGAGAGCAGAAGCAGCATACTGTTACCACTGTGTACTGAAACCCTATAACTAGGAAGGTTCTTAAAGTATTCCCCTTGAAAACCAAAACTGACATATATTAACTCTCAGGCTTCAAGACCCCAAACGTATATATAGCCTTCCAGGAAGGACTCTTTCAGGTCACACCCCTCTCTATATTAAGTTACTTCAAAATTCAATATTTCTTTCTTGGGTTGGTGGATCAGATGGTAAAGGATGTGCCTTTAGTGCAGGAGACCTGGGTTCGATCCCTGATTTGGGATTATCCCGTGGAGAAGGGAATGGCTACCCACTCCAATATTCTTTCCTGGAGAATTCCATGAACGGAGGAGTCTGGCAGGCTACACCAGTCTGGCAGGGGTCACCAAAGCATCAAACATGACTGAGAGGCTAACACTTTAACTTAATGAATAAATGGACCTCTAAATGCCAATTTTCCAATCTTATGAAAACTTGGTTCTTCATATTAACTATCAAAGCCCCATAGTCAAATTCTCTTTTAAAGCTTTCCATAATACTTTTGTTATACCTCCCTGCCCCCTCCACAAGTCTCCCCTCATCCATACTTCCCCTACCATATTCACATATAAATATATATCTGTGTATGTGTGTGTGTGTGCATATCTTATTTGGTGCTATTCATCTGTTTAAATGGCTACTGATTAAAAATAACCCTTTAGCTACTATGTCTGTATCTACACAGCTAAAAGTAGATAGAGAAGAACAGTCTCATTTTAGATCACTAATTTCAAGTGGCCTTTAATAATGCCAACACTTACACTATATTTCCCGAGTTCATACTCTCAACCTGACTCTCCCAAACTACAATTTCATAACTTCAGCTTTCTCTTCAAACCTCCAATATCTTCTCCCCTGTCCTTACGCTCAGTTCACGATGCGGCAAAGACACAAGGATTCCCACCAAGCTCCTACCACCACATCCACGCACCCACCCGCTTGTGCATCCATGCACTCTACCTCCCCTCCTCCTGCTAGGAGTAAACTGGCTATGCTCCTCTGGAGGAACCTGTTGTGCTTGTGCACTGTAATATTCCTTGCCACCTGCATTATCAGTGTTCTATGGATCAGTCTCATCAGCAAACACATTATCCATTCCATCTTCAAAAAATTCTTCTCCTGACCTTATAGTCCCCTCTAGCTATCACTTTTCTCTCCTCTCCTGTACAGCAAAACTCAAAGAAAAGCTATTTTCCGACTATATAACTTTGCGCCTCCTATGCACTCCTGATCCCAGTCTACACACGTTATGCATTCCTTTGCTACCAAAATTGCTCTTTTAAAAGGTCTCTGGCCTCTAAATTACCAAATCCCAAGGTCAGTTCTAAGTCCTCACATTATCTAATCAGCAGTACCTAACATAGTTGATGGACTTCTCCTCCACCAAGGAGTACATTTTTCTCATTTACCTTCAAGGATACCATGGACAAAGGGATTTCCTGTTTCTGCTCTAGCTGCTATTTTTAGTGTCCTTTGCTAATTCTTTCTCATGTCACTGACCTCAAAATGTTGCAATGCTCCAAGGTTCAGTGCTAAAGTCTCTTCTGTTTTCTATTTACACTGACAACCTTGGTGCTCTCATTCAATTCAGCTTTAAGTATCATCTCTACACCAATATGACTTCATGCTAGGCCTTGCATTTGAATTCCCAGCCATTAGTATAACTAACTTCCTACTGAACATATCCACTCAGATGTCAAAAGTGCATCTCCAGTTTTATATATCTAAAACTGAACTCCTGCTCTCTCCCCTGACACATATACTCAAACCTTTTCTCTATATTAATAAGTGGCTACTCCATTCCTCCAGCTGCTCAGACAAAAATATCTTCAAGATCATCCTTCACCTTACTATCCACAATACACATCCAGACAGCCAAAAACCTACTGGCTATACTTCAAAAATATATCTAGATTGCAAAAATGAGACTTCAGCCCTCCCCAGGCCCCCAGTCTGGTGCACTAATACCTTAAACTACAATAATCCTTTAATTCTCAAATAGCTACTACCTCTGCAAAGGTATTGTCATTCTGGCCTTCCCTCAGCATCTCTCCAGGGTCAAATATTGACTTCAATCAAGAAGTAAATGAGAACAGTACAAGGTTTCTTACATTATTTCTCCTTACTTCCACTGCTACTAAAGTAACCTACAAACAGCACATGGGGATTACTCCCTATCAACTTCCCCTATGACAAGGCACAAATTGATTTTTTTTCCTATATGGCTCATCTTCATGTATCATCCCTCTTCATGTAGTTCCTTTAAAAAAGAACTAATTAGCGCATGACCAGCTTATTATTATTCTTTAAACAACAAATTAAAAATATTCGGTCACCACATTACTTAACCTAACACCCACTACAGCAAAGCAACCGTGACCTGATCTCTACTGATACCAAATAGGACTAAAAGTTTACAGTCAAGACACGCTGCATATCTGCTATAATTTCAGGTGGGAAAGAAAAAAATATTGGAGGTAGAAGGGTGCTTTTCATTATTGCTTTAGGATCCCTAATTAAAATCTTTATGTTTGTGTCCTTTTGACAGAAGATAACTGATAGGAAGTTTTACCTTTAATTCTGTCTTTTAAAACATAAATGGTTGTGCTTAGACCCATGAGTTTCAAAGTAATTGTGAAAGTTCCTGTAATTATTCTTTAATGGAGAAACAGTGCAGTAACACATACCCCTAGGAATTCTTCCTGTTCCTTGACAAGTGGGGCAAGTGACACTGTCTCTTCCCGTAAATTCCACATATGGAAACTGAGAGACATCGCCACTTCTTCCGTCTTCATTATGGACTTCACCATTAACCAATCCATTCCTTATATTTTCAGTTGATGTCATGCCATCATAACCATCTTCTTTATTTGAATGTAAAGGCAAATGAGAAAAAGACTTTCCCATGTCTAAGAAAAAGACAAAAATCTTACAGTAAACTTCAGTTAAAAGAAAGTATACTTAAAAACATTACAGGATATTTATACTCATCAAATTAATTAAAATAACCCTCAAGGGAGTATTCAAACTACTATTTGGGTTGGAATTATATTCAATCAAAATAATGTCTTAAATAAAACAGCCATTGACTAGAGTCCAAAAGTACTTTTCTAACAAAATATTATGAAATGATATCATATCAAACTTGTGATGAGAAAGGGCTTTCAAACAACATTAAAATTTGACAGAAGTCTACACTTAAGAGTGTAGTTCTTAAGTGAGAACTCTTAAGAGTTCTCTGAAAAGAAACACATGTGCTTCACTTTTCTTAGAATAAAACAAAAACACGTTCTACCTTTAAAACAGCAGCAAAGCAAAAGTTGCTTTGGGCAGATTACAGCTAGGTCTCACTAGGTAATGTCAAAGTAGTATTTTTCAACCTTTTAAAATTCATGCCCTTATGTGATAGACAAAATCCACAATCTTTCTCACACTCACACTTCTAGCTTTAAACATTTGCAACAACAAAAAAATACAAAAAACAAACCTCCAGATTTTTTCTTTCATTCAACAGTTGGTGAAAGTTAAAATTAATAAATTAATATTCTAAAATATTGACTATAATTCACCAAGACAAAGCAGCAAAATTTAGAACATTAATTTCAAGTTTTTAGGGTAAGAGTATCAAAAACGCAGATGGGAAATTAAATAAAATTTAAAGACAAATAAAAATAGGAAGTGCTAGTACCTATATCAAAAGAACATCCACAGGTAAGTAATGCAGTAAGACCAGTTGAAGTCACACAAGTTTTAGGATTAAAATAAAATTTTTTTTAAGCCATGTATTTTAATCTGTTGATATTCTCGGCACAAATTAACAAAAGGATAAAGCACAATTGAAAAACAATCCACTTCTGTTTCAAAATGTGACCATATATTTTTTATCATTTCCTAAAACAGATTATTAAAGGCATTCATATAAAAAGATATGTCTTTAAAAATGCTCATTGCTTTTAATAAGAAAAACTGACCCTCAAAATAATTCAACTTATCTTATTCTATGAATAAAATTCTACTTTTTAAAATTTGTATGCGATCCATGTATTGGGGTCACTCGAACACAGGGTAAACAGCAGGATAAAAAATTACCTAACTAGTGGACAAACTTAAAATTTCAGAATGATGAATAAAATGCTTGTTTTCAATATTTAAAAAAATCTATGTACACGCTGCCCATTAAGTTCAAAAACATAAGTAACTTATGACCTCTAAAAACGCATATATTTCTCTGGATTTTGCTCAAAGACATTTACTGCAAGCCAAACCAATACTTGCCAGTCACAGGTGGTTCAGGGGAGAATTAACATCACTGACCCCACACACTCTGACCTTGGGCTTATGTGGAATACTAGATGACCGGGGATCAGGGCGCCAAACGCACCCTTTTAGGATCTCAGTTAACACAACAGAGGTATAGGGTACCTCCCACTGTAATGACTTAAAGGGAAAAGGCACAGAAGGCAAAAAAATAAAACAACAAGAGGCTCTCAGTCGGAGTCTGTTTTCTATCCTTATGTAACAGCTGCCTTAGAGTCGGCGTGGGACTGGTGTTTGTTTCATCAAGGTTAATGGACAAGTGCCAGGCTTTGTCAGGTACTGCCCATTCCTGCCCTCCCTACTGGATTTTCCTCAAAGAGCTGCTAAGTTTAACCACTTTTATTCTTGGAGACTTATAAAGAGGTGCTAGGCCCCTGTGCTCAATATATATATATATATATATATATATATATTTTTTTTTTTTAATCAAAATCCCTTCATTTACTTAACAGCAACACGAATCTTAGGCTCATTATGGAAGGGGGGAGAAAAAGTACAGGACTCCATCCGATTTAAATAGGTCGTGAGCTTCTAAACGAAAAAAGTCGGCGCCTTTCGTAAGCCTGCCGACTCTGGAAAGGTTAAAGATGAAATACAGGCAGTCGGACAAGAATACTGAAAAAGAGCAGAACTAAGGGCTACCGGCCGCTCAAGGCGTGGGGGCCTGGTATCTTCCCCGTGCGCCGGGCTTGCACCGAAGCCCGGAGTCCCCTGGCAGAAGGCTGGGCCGGGGGAAGAGGAGCTGACACACCTCCATCGCCCGGCCCGGAGCGTCTCTCTGCCCCGCAGCCTCCCCTCCGCCACCTCCTCCTCCGGCTCGGCTCTTTCCGGGGCGCCCGCTCGGCCCCCGCTGGTGAAGGGGACCTGGGGGCTGCGCGTCCCGGGTCGCTCACCGGCACGCGGGGTGCTGTGCAGTCCCGAGCAACTCCGGCTCGGACAGGCCCGAGGGCAGGGTCACGGAGTCCGCAGTCCCGGGTGCTGGGGCGGGAGCGACGGGTCTGCAGCGCTGGGTCCCCGCGGGGTCGGGGTGGGGGTGGGGCAGCACCACCACGGCATCAGCTGAGGCCCGTCGCTGTCGCTGCAACCTGCGCCCGCGCCTGCGCAGAGCGCTCCTGGTGGGGCTGTGGTGGTGGTGGTGGTGGTGGGGGCAGTGTGTGTGTGTGTGTGTGTGCGCGCGCGCGCGTGCTGTGGCCCGGAAGCGCGCACTAAGCCTGCGTCCTTCCTCCGTCTTAAAGCTCTTAATGTCTGCGGCGGTTTTTGTGTGCCGTCTCCCAGTTTCATTTCCTTCGTGTCCCAAGAACTAGTGGTAAAATTTGACCGCTCTGGCCCTGGAAGATTTGAAAATAGTAGTACTCCCTCCGTTTTCCCCCATCAGGCTGTTTCCCTTTGCAAAGGGGAAAGACGGTGACAGCTCCCTGAGCTGAAACAGCCGCTCGTCCAAGCTCTTCAAGTGGTCCCTGACACTCGCGACGCTGGGAGTGACATAAATCGGTTGGTAGACGGGTGTCTGGTAGCTGAGAAGTCACATCTGTTTTAATTTAGAACCTCTTAATTATAGAAAGGAATAGTAAGTGGGTGGGAACCGGATATGGTTTTGTTTTTGTACCTTATGTCTCCTTCCTCCCCATAAGTGCTTAGTTACAAAGAGTGTGAGATCCCCGCCCAAATCCCCGTGTTTCAACTCATCCCTGTGACTTGGGGCTACTCTCCCCAATATCTCAAAGGGTAGGTTATCTCATGTGAAAAATGAGAATAACTATACAGAGTTGTTTTGAGAGTTAAATGAGGTATTGGCAATGCCTGTCAACCGCGGACTGGACTCATTGCCTGCAGAGAACTTCACGTTTAATGAATGAAAGCTACTTTTATAATCACGGTCACAAGGTACCTCATAACCAAGGAAGTAAGTGATAGTAATTTATTGTATTTTTGTGTTCTGACAGGATAGGTAGCCAATAGAATATGTAGATACGTAAAAGTAAGAAATGCAAATAAAAAACATACAATTTAATATCTTAAATTCCTATTTACACGTGTAAGATAATGAGCCTGCTCACATAATGTTGGTAAAGATATAAATAACCTGGCAAGCAGTTAGACAATATGTAGCAAGAGTATTAAAACTAAATTTTCACAACCTTTAGCCCCACAGACCCACCTTTTGGAATTTATCCTAAACCTAAGGTCTTCCATTGTGGCTCAGCTGGTAAAGAATCAGCCTGCAATGCAGGAGACCTGGGTTCGATCTCTGGGTTAGGAAGATCCATGGAGAAGGAACAGCTACCCACTCCAGATTATGGCCTCAGTCCATGGGGTTGCAAAGTATCGGAAACGGCTGAGCAACTTTTACTTTCGAGGAGAACTCTAATAAGATTTCAGTACAAAGTGCATGCATGCTAAGTCGCTTCAGCCGTGTCGGGCTTTTTGCGACCCCATGGACTGTATGTCCATGTCCTTTCTGAGGACCCCATGTCCTCCAGGCTCCTCTGCCCACGGGATTCTCCAGGCAAAAATACTGGAGTGGGTTGCCATTTCCTTCTCCAGGGGATCTTTCTAACCCAGTAATCGAATCCAGGTCTCCTGTATTGCAGGCAGATTCTTTACCGACTGAGCTAGGAGGGAAGCCCTCAAAGTGACAGTTGTTCAGTTGTGTCCAACTCTGCGACCCTGTGGACTATGCAGTATGGAATTCTCCAGGCCAGTATACTGGAGTGGGTATCCTTTCCCTTCCCCAGGGGATCTTCCCAACCCAGGGATAAAACTCGGGTTTCCCTCATTGCAGGCAGATTCTTTACCAGCTGAGTCACCAGGGAAGCCCAAGAATACTGGAGTGGTTAGCCTATCCCTTCTTGGGATCTTCCCCACTCAGGAATCAAGGCGGGGTCTCCTGCATTGCAGGCGGATTCTTTACCAGCTGAGCTAGTAGGGAAGACCAAGAATGCTGGAGTGGGTTGTTATTCCCTTCTCCAGGGTATCTTACCGACCCAGAGATCCAACCTGGTATTGGCAGATGGGTTCTTTACCACGAGCACCACCTGGGAAACCCTCACTTAACCTAAATGTCCAACAACGTGAGGTTAGTTAAATCATTCCTCACCTCCCCTTTTAGCCCATATCTTCCCTTGGAAGCATTGATTAAATTATTTAAGCCTTCATATTTAGCCCAGGCCTTCCAAAGGTGAGGAGAGGGGTGAGCATCTTTCACTAACATTGTTTGAAATTTCAAAATAAATATTATGGCTAAAAGAAATAAAAATCATGGAGAAAAAAAAAAATAACTTGCAAATCTATTGTAATGGCCTACCTGTATGACTCTACACTTACAGAATTAAAGGGTTACCTAAATATAGAATAGCCATGCAATTAGATCTTATAAAATTTGTAAAAATTATGTTTTAAATGTTTTATTACATGAAAAGTGATGATAATATACCACTAAATAAAAGCAATATGCAATAGATTATGAAATATTATAAAGGCTGTACAGTCTGTTCCCATTAGAACATATGGGTATAAATGGAAAGAACTATACAAAGTAAGCAGTCATTTGTAGTTTGAGGCTATGCTTTTTTTTTTTTTTTTAATTTGGGGAAGTGAGACATCTGCTTATTTATTTTGATTGGCTGTGCTGTATGGCACATGGGATCTTAGTTTCCTGTCCAGGGATTGAATGGACCCTCCTTGCATTGGAAGCAGAGTCTTAATCTCTGGACCACCAGGGAATTCCCTCATTTTTGAATTAGCAAATGTTTCTTTAACATATATTGCTTTTCAGTTAAAAGGTATTATTTTAAATTCTCAAGGCAATACTTAGTCATTATTCTATCAACTGTTCACGGGAGTGTAACTTAGTTCAGCCACTGTGAAAAACATTATGGAGTTTCCTTAAAAAGTTAAAACTAGAAGTACCGTATGACCCAGCAATCGCATTATCATAGTATATATCTGAAGGAGATGAACATGAGGTCTTGAGATATCTGCACTTCCATGTTCATTGTTGCATGGTTCACAGTAGCCAAAATATTGAAACAAAGTAAGAGTCAGTTCAGTTCAGTCGCTCAGTCGTGTCTGACTCTTTGTGAGCCCATGAACCGCAGCACGCCAGGCCTCCCTGTCCATCACCAACTCCTGGAGTCCACCCAAACCCATGTCCATCGAGTCGATGATGCCATCCTACCATCTCATCCTCTGTTGTCCCCTCTCCTCCTGCCTTCAATCTTTCCCAGCATCGTGGTCTTTTCCAATGAGTCAGCTCTTCGCATTAGGTGGCCAAAGTATTGGAACTGCAGCTTCAACATCAGTCCTTTCAATGAACATTCAGGACTGATCTCCTTTAGGATGGACTGGTTGGATCTCCTTGCAGTCCAAGGGACTCTCAAGAGTCTTCTTCAACACCACAGTCAGTAGATGAATCAATAAACAAGATGTGCGTATATATTGATATATATGTATATATACATATGTATATACATACACACATACACAAACACATAGAAATGTTATTTGCCAGTGTGAAAAAAGGACATCCAGTTGTTTGTGGCAACATAGATAGAATTTGAAGGCATTGTACTAAGTGACAGAGAAGGCAATGACAACCCACTCCAGTACTCTTGTCTGGAAAATCCCATGGACGGAGGAGCCTAGTAGGCCGCAGTCCATGGAGTCGCTAAGAGTCGGACACGACTGAGCTACTTCACTTTCACTTTTCACTTTCATGCACTGGAGAAGGAAATGGCAACCCACTCCAGTGTTCTTGCCTGGAGAATCCCAGGGACGGGGGAGCCTGGTGGGCTGCCGTCTATGGGGTCGCACAGAGTCGGACACGACTGAAGTGACTTAGCAGTAGCAGTACTAAGTGAAGAAAGTCAAGCAGAGAAAGAAATACCATATGATACAGTTTATACATGGAATTTTACAAAGCTGACCTCATAAAAACAAGCTAGGATTGTGGTTAAAAAAGGAGTGGGAGAAAAAGGAAATATTGTACAAACTTCCAGTTACAAGATTAATAAGTTCTGGGGACTCTAATGTATAGCATAGTGACTATAATTAACAATACAGTATCATACACTTGAAAAACTAGATAGTAAATGTTCTAACTGCAAAAAGAAATGGTAATTATGTGACATGATGCAGGTCTTAGATAATGAAGGCTATGGTGGCATCATTTTGCAATATATAAGAGTATCAAATCAACGTGTTGTACTCCTTAAGCTTACACAATGTTATACGTCAATTATATGTCAGTAAAGCTGGAAAACAGTAAGAATAATTAAAACTAGTTAGTGACTTGAATTACCTGAGTTTTTTACAGGATCTTAGTAATAATTTCTAATGAGAATAATTTTAAGAGTTTGAGAAAGCTGTGCTGAATGAATGAATTTATTGTACCAGGCATTCTTTATATCACCTCATTTAAATGTAATAGGTTCTATTATTATCCCACATCTTTTTTTAAAACATAGGAAGTAGAGGATTTGCAGTATTATGACTTATTCATGGCCACAGAACTAGCAAATAGCAGAACTGGAACTCAAATATTCTGGTTTCAAAGGCTAAAGTATTATCCACCATAGCAGAGGTGTCTGTATTTAATTTTAAAGATGAATTTTGTCTGGAAAAAAGGATTAAAATACATGAAGACTGAAAAATATATGCTAATATAAAAAGTAATTCTTAAACTTCATAGCAGAGAATGTGAAGGGAATGAAACTGCTCTGGGTTTTCATGGAATAGAATGCTGAAAGCAGCAACAAGAATAATTTTTTTTTAGATTTGTTGGACTATAAAGAAAGCTGAGTACTGAAGAATTGATGCTTTTGAACTATGGTATTGGAGAAGACTCTTGAGAGGCCCTTGCACTGCAAGGAGATCCAACCAGTCCATCCTAAAGGAAATTAGTCCTGAATAGTCATTGGAAGGACTGATGTTGAAGCTGAAACTCCAATACTTTGGCCACGTGATGCAAAGAACTGACTCATTGGAAAAGACCCTGATGCTGGGAAGGATTGAAAGTGGGAGAAGAAGGGGACGACAGAGGATGAGATGTTTGGATGGCATCACCGACTCAATGGACGTGAGTTTGAATAAACTCTGGGAGTTGGTGATGGACAGGGAGGCCTGGCGTGCTGCAGTCCATGGGGTCGCAAAGAGTCAGACATGACTGAGCGACTGAACAGAACTGATAGAGGTAGGATCTTAAATATGCTCATAAATTTTTTTCAGATATTCTTCCCCAATAGATAGTTTTACTACTCTTTGCTACTCTGTATTTTCAAATCTTAGTCTAATACTTACATATGAGATGATAATTTTCTTCTGTTTTTGTTTCTTTGTTTTTGCCACACGTACAGCTTGTAAGATCTTAGTTTCCTGACCATGGATCGAACCAAGGGCCTCATGAAAATGCCAAGTGCTAACCACAATCCCCACAATAGGTTTTCTTTAAGAAATAACAGGATTCATCAAATCAAAGTTTATTTGTTTCTTTGACTTGCTGTGTGTTAGTTGTGGCACACAAGATCTTTGATCTTCGTTGCGGCATGCGGGATCATTTCATTGTGGCATGTGGGATCTAGTTCCCTGACCCGGGGTTGAACCTGGGCCCCCTGCACTGGGAATGTGGATTCTTAGTCACTGCACTACCAGGGAAATCACCTAGAGTTCACTTAAAAGACATTCCAAATCAGTGCTTGTTAAATTATTTTCATAAATCTCTTTAGTAATATGAAATATGATATGAAACTACTCTCCCAAGGTGGGAGAAAAGAAACAAAAACATTTTGTGTACATTCTCAAGGGAGTCACAGATTTCCCTGATATCTGGCCATGTGGGCCAGATTAAAAACCCTTGCTGTAAAAATCATTAAGGATTAATGTGGCAAGAAAATAGATTATAAAACCCAGTTAGATAAAGATGGCTCTATTTAGACCTCAGTCATTACAACAGTGGTGCTATATTTGCTAGCCATTATTTGTTCTAATTTTCAAAAGGGGCTTCAGGAAATAGTAGTTATGAATTAGCTACAGAGACAGGATTCCACTGTGGCATATCAGCATTAGGTGACCCTACATTTCTTTTCAAAATACCCTGAAAAGATTCATCTTTCTTTCTTTCTTCTTTTTTTTCTTTACAGTTTTTCTACTTTCAGTATTGCCATACTTTAAATTGCAGTTTAACCTTAAAGAGGGGTAAGTTTTAGTTTTTATTTATAAGTGAGACATAGCTTGGGCACCCTGGATTCTGGCTTTGTGTTCTTCAAATTTGCCTCGGTGATCACCGTGGTACTAATATCTAAGTAGACTCATTGTTTTATGCATTGTCATTTTAAAATAGCCTGGTCATAAGGAAATGTTACATGTTTTATGAATACCCTAATCATAGAAATAATATTCAAAATATAATAAATTTAAACTAAGAGTGAATTAGTAAGAATCAAATTAATTAAAACTTTAAAGTCTTAAGGGAGCTTCTAAATATTGAGATCTTACCACTTTGACACCTAGTATCCCCCAAGCTCAAAGTGGTGTTTTAAAAATCTAGTTAGAGCTTGTAATTAAATGAATTGTTCTTTTTCATTAAATATTAAATCTAAAATAGGAAGTGAAAGTAGATGAGAAACTGGAAATACCTGAATAGAGATTTCATATGTATAAATTATTCATTGTGTCCCCCTGGTTCTTCAGTCTTCCAGAGTCACCCTTTCCATTAGTAGACAAATAAAACACCATGAACCCTCTTTTAGAGACATGTGTTGTTGTTGTTGTGTGTTGTTGTTGTTGTTGTTGTATTCGACTCTTTGCAACCCCATGGACTGGAAAGCTTCCCTGTCCTTCACCATCTCCTGGAGTTTACTCAAGCTCATGTCCATTGAGTCAGTGATGCCATCCAGCCATCTCATCCTCTGGCCCCTTCTCCGCCTGCCTGGGGCATATACTCCCCAGTTTTTCTAAAAATATCTGTGAAGGAAGGCTTACAACATTTTGCTGAAAGTTGACTGTCATTATTTTCCATGCTCTGCTCCTGGCTGAAGTCTTGATCACTTTGTGGTGTCGTATCACTCCTTCTGGATTCTTCATCGCATTCTCTGCATCCTTTTGCCATGCATTTAAACATGGTTCCTTTCTGTTAGACCACAAGTCATCATAAACAGAAAGCTGTATGTGTAACAGCTAAAGTGGTTTAAGCATACAAAAAGCAAACAACTTAAAACTGTATCCAACACTGGTTTTTATTAAAGTTCAAAGTTCATTTTCTGCCACAAGTCATTTTGTAGTGATCCTCCTTGTGCCTGAGCCCAGTCCATCAGTTACCCAGGAGCCCATTCTAATTCTCCAGCAAGATTTTTCCCAAATGCTTTCCTGTCAGTCCAGGGGCCCAGACTCTCCTTTTCTCAAGATATTGCAGTGAAAATAGAAAATTCCTCTTATAGAAGCCAGTTTGGCTGTACCTTTACCTTAATGTCTGTTTTAAGACTAGCCTTGAGACTTTTCTTTTTTTATGACCCAAATGGCCCCTTATGTTTGTTCTCAAATACAGCAGTGTCCTCCCACCTTTTGTAGAGTGTAGTGACATTTATATTAAAAATTTGAAATCCTTTCTTCTTTTGTTCCTTTATTGAAATGGAATGACTACAATGTAAAAGGACTAACGTGTAGGTATGAAAATTCTTCCTGTGAAATGCCAGTTATCAGTTCAGGTGTTGGATGAAAGTGTTTATTCTCTATAAACAGTTCTGTTCAACAAAAATACAATTGAGCAACAAATGCAAGCCATGTATGTAATTTAAAATTTTCTAGTAGCCGTCTTAGAAAAAGTAAAAAGAAATGGGTGAAATTAATCTTAATGATCAGTCAGTATGTCTAAGTCATTATTATTTCAACAAAATATAAAGATAAAAAATTAATAAGATATTTTAAATACTATGTTTCATATGAAGTTAAAAATTGATGCATTTCAATTCAGAGTAGCCACATTTCAGGTGCTCAATAGCTATATGAGGCTATTAGTTTATTTATTTTGTAAGTTTATAAATAAATTTATATTTATATACATAATATATTTTACCTATTTGTAAGTAAATAAGCATGTTCTTTTATTTTATTTATTTATTTATTTTTGGCTTTGCTGGGTCTTTGTGGTTGTGTGCGGACTTCACTAGCTGCGGTGAGCAGGGCTTGTGGTGCTCGGGCTTCTCATTGCAGTGGCTTCTCTTGTCATGGAGCACGGGCTGTCAGTGCACAGACTCAGTGGTTATGGCACATGGGCCTAGTCACTGCAAGGCATGGGGGCGAAGCATGTGGGATCTTCCTGGACCAGGGATCAAATTCATGTCCCCTGCATTGGCAGGAGGATTCTTAACCACTGGACCACCAGGGAAGTCTAGGATGTATTCTTTTAGTAACAAGAGTTCCATGCAGTAACACAAAATACCAATAGAGTTCTTAGTTTTTGCTTTTTTTTTATTATATAACTAGAAATTTTTAGTTTAAGGAAGAAAAGAATACCACTTGCCTCTCATCTCTTTTTTTTTTTCTATTAATTTTTATTGGAGTATAGTTGCTTTACATTGTTATGTTAGTTTCTACTGTACAGCAAAATGAACCAGCCATACATATACAGGTATCCCCTCCCTTTTGGACTTTCTTCCCACTCAGGTCACCACAGGTCATTAAGTAGAGTTCCCTGTGCTATACAGTATGTTTTCATTAGATATCTATTTTATATATAGTATCCATAGTATATATTTGTCTATCCCAATCTCCCAATTCATCCCACCCCCATTTACCTCTCACCTTAATGCCTATTTAGACTTTTGTGCTATCCCCAAACTTTATTTTGATTTTCATTATATTTGTTCTCTGTTACTGTTGACTAGAAAATATATTCACAACCTAAAAGTTGAGAGTTATGCTTTATTTGGTGGGAATTTTTAGGACTTCAAGCTCAGGAGTCAGCATTTCAAGTAACCCTGAGAAAACTGCTCCCAAGAGGTAGGCGGAGAGAGGCCAAGATAAATAGGGGTTTTGTAACAAAGGGCAGGTAGTCTGAACTTCAAAAGATTATTGTTATTTAAAGAAAACTAGATATGTCAAGTTTAGACATTTAGTGTGTTTCTTTGTATGGGAAGACTCAAGAGTCTGGGCTCATTGAAATCATTCCTTTGATATGCACCTTAGCTATCTGGGGCCAGTATCCTGTGTTTTCAAATTCAGGAATTCTTTTCTCCTGAGTTCCCTTAGAGCTCATCAGCTCACCATAGACTGTGGTGTAATCGTTGATGACTGTGATAATCTTTCTTTACTGATATGGCAGGAAACATCCCATTTCTCATTCCTAAACACTGTTTTGCTTTCAAAAGCTCTTCCATACTCCAACTCCTAAATTATGGCAGTTGGATACAGCCTAGCCTATTAGCATTATTATCTTTTATGTTTCCCAACATGAAACCCCTAATGAAGTTTCCCCTGAGTGACAGATATACATAGGAGTATCAGGTTAGTTTTAGATTTAAGACAGAAGAGCCAAATGGAAGCTGGCATATCTACATGGTGTGTGTTAAAGTATATGTATTAAACCTTCTGATTTCAACTTTTCAAAAGTATTAAGTATCACTGTGAATATGTTCAGTTCTTCTCAGATTAGTCTTCGAATTTCAGTCATTAATAATTCATAATGATGGTTTTTAACAACAAATATTAGTATATAGACATAGACCTTTGGCATATGGACAAAAATTATTGCCTGCCATTTTGGTAAACAGAATGTTGCCCCACCATCAAGCCATTAACCAGTGTAGCTGCCTCTGAGGGGCATTCAGGATGGAGAAAAACAGGGTATTGGCCCTAGGTAGTTAAGATGCATATCTAGGAAATAATTGCAGTGAGCCCAGACTCTTGGATCTTCTCATACAAAGAGAAGCATAAAAATCATTAACTTGAGATGTCTGTATTTTGTGATTAGCAGTAATCTTTTGATGTATGACTACATTTTTTTTCCCAGCAAAAACTTCTGTATATCCTGGCTCCTCTTTTACCTCCTTGGAGCAGTTCCTCACAACTATCTGAATAGCTCAGAGCTATTTCTCAGAGCTATGGCTGTTTCCCAGGCAATAAGCCTCAGTAAGATCCCCAAGTAAACACATAACTTGCAACTTTTAGGTTGTGCATTTTTCTCCAGTCAACAGGTATCAGTAGAGGGCAATGTCCATTCCAGTCACTGTTCTACTTTGAACAGAACCAATGTGTGCTTTCAGAGAGGGTGTGTCTTATCTCTAAGAAATCACTCTCAAAAATAATATCCCCCTTTATATTGCTTAAAATCTAGTGAAGTAGAAAGGTAAATCAAGGAAAACAATGAAATATGATAAGGTATATGAATGATAGAAGTAGGCATAAAAGAATGCTATCTACTAGTATCCGGGAATAAAGATTGATGGTGATTCCTTGGAGAAGTAAGGAATGTGTAGATTTTTTTTTTTTTAATTTCATTAAAATTTTCCTGTGGTATATTGGCTACCATTAGCATACATTGGCATACCATTAGCTATACATGTTTAAAGTACACAATTTGAGAAATTTGGACATATGAATATACTTGTAAAACCAAAACTGTGATAGAAATAATGAACATATTCACACCCACAAAAATTGCTTTGTGTCCCTTTGTAACCTCATTCTTGCCACTCTTCCACTGATAAACTTTGTCATTATAGATTAGCTTGCATCTTCTAGAATTTTACATTAATGAAATCACACATTATGTACTCTTCTTTGTCTGGCTTTTTTTCATTCGTCTACTTGATTCATCCATCTAGTAAGTATGCACAGTCCATCCCTTTTTATTGTTGAGGAGTTTTCTCTTATAAGGACCATGGATGTGGGTCAGGGTCCTGTAGCACAATCTATATTGTCTCTATGGTTTTACACCTAATCCTGAATGTATAAATGGACCCACATGGGGGAAAAAGCTTGGTATGGTCATTCTTTTTAATTTTAGCCATTAAATAGATGAGTAGTGGCTTCCTCCTGTGGTTTTAATCAGCATTTCCCTAATAGTGACTGATGTTAAACGTTTTTTCAAATCCGTATTTGCCATTCTCATAGACTGTTTGATGAAGTGTCTGTTCAAGACTTTGCCCAGTTTTTCTTATTATTTTGTTTTCTTTTTATTGAGTTTTGGGAGGGTTTTAAAAATATATTCTGGATACAAGCATCTATCAGATATATGATGTGCAGAAAATTTTCCCTTCAGTCTCATTCTTTTAACTTTGTCTTTCAAAGAACAGAAGTTAATTTTGATAAATTTGAATTTATCAACATTACCTAAAGCCAATTAGGTAAGAGAGTTAAGTAAATCAACAATTACAATATAATGTGATAAGTCCTATGATAAGGATTTGCATAGGATGAATGAAGAGATGGTGTTTGACTCAAACTTAAGATTAATAAAGACTTTGTGAAGGAGGAGATGCCTGAGGAGGAGCTAGTTGAGTAAAGCTGGAAATGGAGTTGCAGGCAAGATAAGAACATGGGCACAGTCTGTGAAAGAGAATGATATTTTAACTATGAAATCTGTATAAGTGGAGCATAGTATACCTATGAAGGCAAAAATGAAATTAGGCTGAAAACTGAGAAAATAGTCATTGAAGGATCCTGTGCATTAAGGGGTTATGACTTTATGCTAATAATTATGGTCATATGTGCATTTTTAAAAGATCTTTCAGTAGTTATTGCTGAAAATGCATGGGGATGGATGGGATGAATATTGGGGGCTGAGAGACCAAATAAGAAGTGTGAGAAGGACCCAGGACAAAAGTAATGATGCCTGGGGGACAGAGAAGGTTCAGTTTAGTCCTTCAGTCATGTCCAACTCTTTGTGAACCCATGGACTGCAGCATACCAGGCCTCCCTGTCCATCACCAACTCCCAGAGTTTATTCAAACTCATGTCCATTGAGTCGGTGATGCCATCCAACCATCTCATCCTCTTGTCTCCTTCTCCTCCTGCCTTCAATCTTTCCTAGCATTAGGGTCTTTTCAAAAGACTCAATTCTTCGCATCAGGTGGCCAAAGTATTGGAGATTCAACTTTAGCATCAGTCCTTCCAATGAATATTCAGGACTGATTTCCTTTAGGATGGACTGGTAGGATCTCTTTGCAGTCCAAGGAACTCTCAAGAGTCTTCTCCAACACCACAGCTCGAAAGCATCAATTCTTCGGTGCTCAGCTTTCTTTATAGTCCAACTCTCACATCCATACATGACTACTGGAAAAACCACAGGTTTGACTAGACAGACACTTGTTGGCAAAGGAATGTCTTTGTTTTTTAATATGCTATCTAGATTGGTCATAACTTTTCTTCTAAGGAGCCAGTGTCTTTTAATTTCATGGCTGCAGTCACCATCTGTAGTGATTTTGGAGCCCCCCCAAATGAAGTGTGTCACTGTTTCCACTGTTTCCCCATCTATTTGCCATGAAGTGATGGGACCAGATGCCATGACCTTAGTTTTCTGAATTTTTAAAAAATTTTATTTTATTTTTAAACTTTACAATATTATATTAGTTTTGCCAAATAAGTTTTAAGAAAGAGAAGGTGGATGGCTATAAATAATTGGAAAATAGACTAAGAAAGATTTGACTATCACTGAATATTTCCTATGAGACTGTGGAAGAAGTTAAATGTGAAATTGGAAAGAACATTTTTAAGCATAAATGACCTAAATGGTGTAGCCAAGAGACAAGGATGCACAATTTGAAATTTCATTATTTGTTTTATATATTTTGTTCTTTGAGGAACTAGTGGAATGGGATTGATGAGATGGCTGGTAGATCAACACGGTCATTAGCTTAGTAATGGACACTAGTAGTCAAGGAATAGGTGGAACCACATACTCAAGGGCTTCCCTGGTGACTCAGAGATATAAAGAATCCTCCTGTAGTGCAGTAGCCTCAGAAGACATGGGTTCGATTCCTGGGTGAGGAACATCCCCTGGAGGAAGGCATGGCAACCCACTCCAATATTCTTTCCTGGAGAATCCCATGGACAGAGGAGACTGGCAGGCTTCAATCTGTAGGGTTGCAAAGAGTTGGACATGACTGAAGTGACTTAGCACACACACACTATACTCAAAATACATCCCTATATGTTTTGCAAGTTGAAGATTATTTGGGATTCAGATCTTTATAGGAGAATAATAAAATCTTTCCAGGGGAATAATATATCATAATTAATACCTCCTGTGTTTGTATTTTAAGATTAATCATTAAATAATCAGAGCAATCTCATGTGAGACAACAAATTTGCTAAGTGACTTGGGAGACAATTAGACTATTCAGGTTGGAGTTCAACTGAACAGCAGGAAATGAAACTGACAGATTTTTTTTTTTTTCCTGTTCAGAGTTGGTAACTATAGAGATCAGTGAAGTCAGAGAATGATAGGCAAGTTTTATGTGTTTAGTTGGGCAACTGACCAAATCCAAAAGGTCAGCCCAGCTTGGAAGTAGAACTTTCCCATTCCAGGCTAAGACAATATGGTTAGTATTAAAGAAACAAGAGCTTTCAGGACAAGGCTATCCTTATACAGTGTGAGAACCCTGAGCAAAGAGCCAACAAATGCAAATTAATGATTCAGGCAAAATGTGTGAGCAGTGATACATCTGTGGTGGAAACTAAGCTAAGAATATAGCTTAATAGTAAACCAAGGTCTATAGCTTCCCTGGTGGCTCAGTGGTAGAGGATCAGCCTGCCAGTCCTGATCTGGGAAGATCCCACATGCAGTGGAACAATTAAGCCTGAGCACCACACCTATTGAGTCTGTGCTTTAGAGCCCAGGAGCACGACTACTGAGCCTGTATGCCTCAGCTACTGAAGCCCATGCTCCCTAGAGCCTGTGCTCCGCAACAGAAGAAGCCACTTCAATGAGAAGCCCTCACAATGCAATGAAGAATAACCCCCTCTTGCTGCAACTAGAGAAAAGCCCACACAGCAATGAAGACCCAGCACAGCCAAAAAAAAAAAAAAAAAATCTAGAAAACCAAGATCTGAATTGTTCTCAACATATTGGAAGTCCAGCAATGCACAAGTAGAGAAGGAAATGTAACCAGAGTCAGAGACTCGGAATGAGAAACATGGTCAGATAATAACAGTCACAAGGGGATCAAGTACTTTAAACTACATGAACAAGTACAGTTAAGTGGTTAGGAGAGAAAGAAGGAAGTATTTCACTTTTACTAGTGATCCTCACTCCTGCTGAAAAGAGAACTCTTGAGGCAGTGTTTTGAAAGTGTTCTAAAATAGAAATACAGAATCCAGTCAAGTTACAAAGTAGGACTTCCCTGGTGGTCCAGTGGTTGAGACTCTGCCTGTAAATGCAGGGCACATGGATTTAAACCCTGGTTCAGGAGGATCCCACATGCCTCGGGGCAACTGAGCCCATGTGCCACAACTCCTGACTTGTGCTCTGGAGCCCATGAGCTGCAACTACCAAGCCCACATGCTGCAATTACTCGAGTCCGAGCTCCTAGAGTCCATGCTTCACAGCAAGAGAAGCCACCACGAGAAGTCTGAGCTCTGCACTGAAGAGTAGCCCCTGCTCACTAAAGCTAGAGAAAAGCCTGTGCAGCATCAAAGGCCTCGTGCAGCCAAAAATAAAAGCCAGTTTATTTAAAAAAATTACAAAGTAGTAAAAGATTACTACATGAGTGCACTAAAAACAGGAGTAAAGGGAGACCAGCCAAATGTTTAATGGCTGTGTGTAGGCTGCAGTGATATAATAGATTATAATCTCATGGCACTTCAATCATCAAGGGAGTCTGTGCCCACCCTCTAACTCTTTCCCAAGGCCTGAACTAAATACTCAAAAGTAATATGTGAAAGGCCATGAGTAAGGCAGGATTACTGGGAAAAATCCCTTTAAGGATGCCAGGCTGTCTTCAAATGCACTGCAGCAATGCTCTGAAGATTAGGGGCAGGCAGCAAGATGGAGGAAGTTCAGCTCAGGCAGCAAAAGGCAGGCAAGACCGGGTAGTAAAGAGAACAACCCACAGACATACTGGAAGCTAAGCTTCTGAGCCAAGAGTTAACAATTCAGTGGATGGGCTGTCAGGTACAAAGTAATCTCTAGAGTTTTGCCAGTGCTTAACACCCAAGCACTTTTAAAGGACATAGTGAGCTGAATCTAATTAATTTCAAAAAGCCCAGACTCAGCAAATTTAAAGATTCAGTTTATGCAGGCTTCCAAACAAGAAGCCTAGTAAAAAAAATGTGGTAAGATACTTTTTAGGGTAAATATTACTTATTGTTCTGTTTTATATAATATCTAGCACATAACAAAATTTGTGAAATATGTGAAGGCACAAGAAAATGTGAGCCGTGGTCAAAAGAGAAAATAGTTAAGAGAGGCAAACACAGAAATGGCCCACATGTTGTAATTATCTGAAAGGGAAAGGGACTTTAAAATCACTATAATAAGTGTTAGAATATGTAGGAAAAGTGAACAACATGAATGAATAGATAGGATATTATGATGAAGCAAAGGGAACTGTTTAAAAAAGCAAATGAAAATGATAGAAATAAAATAGATAAAATATCAGGCATAAAAAGTCCACTTTGTAGGATTATTAGCAAACTGGATACAGCAGAAAAAGAATTCATAGATTTGAGACAGTTCAATAGAAATTATACAAATATAAAAAGCAAAAAAAAAAAAAAATGGGGTGGAGGGGGACAGATGGAAGTGTCTGACATTTGCAGGACAGTATTAAATGGTCTAGCATACATGTAGCTTAGAATTCAAGGAGAAGAAAAAAGAGGACAGAAGAAGTATTTAAAGAGCGAAAAACTAAGAAATCTCCAAAACAAATGAAGATGTCAATCCAGAAAGCTCAGTGAGTCCTAAAAAACATAAATTGAAAGAAAAGCAAACTTAAGAGATCATAGCAAAAAAAAACATCTTTAAACCAGCCACAGAAAAATGATACACAATACATGCAGGGAAAAAAATGTTTTAAAAAATCATTAGTGATTTTTTTTTAATTTTTTTAAATTTTATTTTATTTTTAAATTTTACAATATTGTATTAGTTTTGCCAAATGTCGAAATGAATCCGCCACAGGTATACCCGTGTTCCCCATCCTGAGTGATTTTTTTATGTCAAAAAGAACAGATGCCATAGGGTATGGAAATGAAGTGGAATTTTTGAAGTGTCTTAAGATGGTGACTGCAGCCATGAAATTAAAAGACGCTTACTTCTTGGAAAGAAAGTTATGACCAACCTAGATAGCATATTGAAAAGCAGAGACATTACTTTGCCAACAAAGGTCCATCTAGTCAAGGCTATGGTTTTTCCTGTGGTCATGTATGGATGTGAGAGTTGGACTGTGAAGAAAGTTGAGCACCGAAGAATTGATGCTTTTGAACTGTGGTGTTGGAGAAGACTCTTGAGAGTCCCTTGGACTGCAAGGAGATCCAACCAGTCCATTCTGAAGGAGATGAACCCTTGGATTTCTTTGGAAGGAATGATGCTAAAGCTGAAGCTCCAGTACTTTGGCCATCTCATGCCAAGAGTTGACTCATTGGAAAAGACTCTGATGCTGGGAGGGATTGGGGGCAGGAGGAGAAGGGAACGACAGAGGATGAGATGGCTGGATGGCATCACTGACTCAATGAACCTGAGTCTGAGTGAGCTCCAGGAGTTGGTAATGGACAGGGAGGCCTGGTGTGCTGCGATTCATGGGGTCGCAAAGAGTTGGACACGACTGAGCAACTGAACTGAACTGAAGACTATAAAAAACATTTATCAATTAAAATTTTATGTCTAGCAAAAAAAGCCCCAAATATTTCAGACAAAGCAAAGCTTTTTTCAGACAGACAAAAGCTGAGCAAATTCATCTCCAGAACATTTCCAGCAGAAATTCCAGAAGTTCTTTAGGCTAATGTGAAATGACATCAGATGAAAGTTTTGATATATAAATAAATATAGAGAGAAATTTTCTTTTTCTAAAGCTACACATGCCTTTAAAAGACTACTGACTAAGATAGAACAAGGTGGTGGAGGAGTAGGTGGACGTGGAGTACGTCTCTCTCCATGGATACATCAGGAATACACCTTCAGACTCAGAAAACGAGCTGAGAGCAGACAAGAATACCTGACAAGCTCAGCTCAGCTCAGCTCAGTCGCTTCAGTCGTGTCCAACTCTGTGCGACCCCATAGACAGCAGCCCACCAGGCTCCCCCGTCCCTGGGATTCTCCAGGCAAGAACACTGGAGTGGGTTGCCATTTCCTTCTCCAATGCAGGACAGTGAAAAGTGAAAGTGAAGTCGCTCAGTCGTGTCCGACTCTTAGCGACCCCAGGGACTGCAGCCTATCAGGCTCCTCCGTCCATGGGATTTTCCAGGCAAGAGTACTGGAGTGGGGTGCCATTGCCTTCTCCTAAATACCTGACCAGAACCACGCAAAACTCAGTAGGAGGAAGGAACTAGGGGGGGAAACAGGAGTGTTAGTAGGACTGGACCTGCCTTTGGCAGGTGGGGGAACTGAAACAGGGGTCCGAGCCCCACAGTGGGGCAATTGTCTGAATCAGAGGAGAAATGTTTAAGGCTGAGAGTGAAACAGCTGATCTGTGGCAGCCTAAATGGAATGAGAATCAAGACAGTCCTTGCTGCAGCCGTACATACCTGGCACAGGGACACGAATCAGCTAGAAGGCACAGCATCTGGGAGCTGGAGTTTGGGGATTGTGAAGCAATCCCAGGGTGAGGGCTGCTGTTGACTGTGGAGAGACGGGTTGAGGGGAGGTGAGGAGGGAGACTGTGATGGGAAATGCCTGTGGAGGAAAGCTGGGCAGCCAGGGAAGCAAGGTGATACTTCTGGGTCATCGTAGGGGGTGGAGCCAGTCCCATAGCCTCTCTCTCCCCACATGCCAGCATCAGCAGCTGAACAATAGAGAGGCTGGTCCATCAAATGCCTGATGCACTGAACTACGGAGTAGGACCCCACCCAGGGTGCCCCTTTAAATGCCTGATGGGCTGATCTACAGAGTAGGACCCCAGCCAAGAGGGCCCCTCTATGTGCCTGACTCGCTGAACAACAGAGAAGGACCCCAGGCAATGGAGCCCTCTAAGTGCCTTATATCAACTACAAGAAAAAAAAAAAAACTGTAAGTGATACAAACACATGGAGATTAAATAACAGGTTTATACATAACCAACAGGATACTGAATAAATCAAAAGGGAAATCAAAAAATTTCTAGAAACAGATGACAGTGAAAACACTGTTTTGAAAACTCAAAACTTTTGGGATGCAACAAAAGGAGTCCTAAGAGGGACATTTATAGCAATACAATCCTACCTCAAGAAATAAGAAAAACATCGAATAGACAACCTAACTTTACTCCTAAAACAACTGGAAGAGGAAGAACAAAACACCCCCAAAATTAGTAGAAGGAAAGAAATCATAAAGATGCTTAACATCGCTCATTATTAGAGAAATGCAAGTTAAAACTACAATGAGATATCACCTCACAGGTCACATGGCTATCATCCGTGCTGCGATGAACACTGGGGTACACCTGTCTCTTTCCCTTCTGGTTTCCTCAGTGTGTATGCCCAGCGGTGGGATTGCTGGATCATAAGGCAGTTCTATTTCCAGTTTTTTAAGGAATCTCCACACTGTTCTCCATAGTGGCTGTACTAGTTTGCATTCCCACCAACAGTGTAAGAGGGTTCCCTTTTCTCCACACCCTCTCCAGCATTTATTGCTAGTTTTTTAAGGAGTCTCCATACCATCTTCCATAGTGGCTGTATCAATTTACATTCCCTTGCAACAGTGCAAGAACATTCCCTTTTCTCCACACCCTCTCCAGCATCTGTTGTTTTTAGTTTTTGATGATAGCCATGTGACCTGTGTGAGGTGATATCTCATTGTAGTTTTAACTTGCATTTCTCTAATAATGAGCGATGTTAAGCATCTTTCCATGTGCTTGTTCATCATCTGTGTGTCTTCTTTGGAGAAATGTCTGTTTAGGTCGTTTCCCACCTTGTGATTGGGTTGTTTGTTTTTCCGGTATTGAGTTGTATGAGATGCTTGTATATTTTGGAAATTAATCCTTTGTCAGTTGTTTCACTTGCTATTATTTTCTCTCACTCTGAAGGTTGTCTTGTCACATTGCTTATGGTGTCCTTTGCTGTGCAAAAGCTTTTAAGTTTAATCAGGTCCCACTTGTTTACTTTTGTTTTTATTTACATTACTCTAGGAGGTGGGTCATAGAGGATCTTGCTTTGATTTATGTCATCGATTGTTCTGTCTATGTTTTCCTCTAAGAGTTTTATAGTTTCTGGTCTTACATTTAGGTCTTTAATCAATTTTGAGTTTATCTTTTTGTATGGTGTTAGGAAGTGTTCTAATTTCATTCTTTTGCATGTAGCTGTCTAGCTTTCCCAGCAGCATTTATTAAAGAGGCTGTCTTTGCCCCCATTGTATATTCTTGCTGCCTTTGTCAAAAATAAGGTACCCATAGGTACATGGGTTTATTTCTGGGCTTTCTGTCTTGTTCCATTGGTCTATATTTCTGTTTTTGTGCCAGTACCATACTGTCTTGATGACTGTAGCTTTGTAGCATAATCTGAAGTTGGGAAGGTTGATTCCTCCAGCTCCATTCTTCTTTCTCAAGACTGCTTTGGCTATTCGGGGTCTTTTGTGTTTCCAAATGAATTGTGAAATTTTTTGTTTTAGTTCTGTGAAAAATGCCATCGGTAATTTAATAGGGATTGCATTGAATCTGTAGATTGTGTTTGGTAGTATAGTCATTTTCATAATATTGATTCTTCCTACCCGGGGACATGGACTATCTCTCCATCTCTTTATGTCATCTTTGATTTCTTTCAGCAGTGTCTTATAATTTTCTGCGTACAGTTCTTTTGTCTCCTTAGGTAAGTTAATTCCTAGATATTTAATTCTTTTTGTTGCAATGGTGAGTGGGATTGATTCCTTAATTCCTGTTTCTGATTTTTCAGTTAGTATTTAGAAATGCAAGTGATTTCTGTGTATTGATTTTGTATCCTACAGCTTTGCTAAATTCACTGATTAGTTCTAGTAATTTTCTGATACTATCTTAGGGTTTTCTATGTACAATTTCATGTCATCTGCAAACTGTGAGCACTTTACTTCTTGTTTTCTGATCTGGATGCCTTTTATTTCTTTTTCTTTTCTGATTGCTATAGCTAGGACTTACAGAACTATGTTGAATAACAGTGGTGAAAGTGGACACCCCTGTCTTGTTCCTGATCTTAGGGGGAACGCTTTCAGTTTTTCACCATTGAGAATGATGTTTCCTGTAGCCTTATCATATATGGCCATTACTATGTTGAGATAGGTTCCTTCTATGACCACTTTCTGAAGAGTTTTAATCATAAATGGGTGCTGAATTTTGTCAAAGGCCTTTTCTGCATCTATTGAGATGATCATATGGTTTTTATCTTTCAATTTGTTAATATGTTGTATCACATTGATTGATTGTGTATATTGAAGAATCCTTTCATTCCTGGAATAAACCCAAGTTGATCATGGTGTATGAGCTTTTTGATGTGTTGCTGAATTCTGTTTGCTAAAATTTTGTTGAGGATTTTTGCTTTTATATTCATCAGTGATATTGGCCTGTAGTTTTCTTTTATTGTGTTGTTTTTGTCTGGTTTTGGTATCAGGGTGATGGTGGTCTCATAGTATGAGTTTGGAAGTGTTCCTTCCTCTGCAATTTTTTGAAGGAGTTTTAGAAGGATAGGCATTAGCTATTCTCTAAATGTTTGATAGAATTCTCCCGTGAAGCCGTCTGGTCCTGGGCTTTTGTTTTTTGGGAGATTTTTGATCACAGCTTCGATTTCAGTGCTTGTAATTGGGTTGTTCATAATTTCTGTTCTTCCTGGTTCAGACTTGGCAGATTGAATTTTTCTAAGAATCTGTCCATTTCTTCCAGGTTATCCATTTTATTGCCATATAGTTATTCATAATGCTGCTGCTGTTGCCGCTAAATCGCTTCAGTCGTGTCCAACTCTGTGCGACCCCATAGACGGCAGTCGACCAGGCTCCGCCGCCCCTGGGATTCTCCAGGCAAGAACACTGGAGTGGGTTGCCATTTCCTTCTCCAGTGCATGAAAGTGAAAAGTGAAAGTTGTTCATAATAGTCTCTTATAATCCTTTGTATTTCTGCATTGTCTGTTGTAACCTCTCCTTTTTGATTTCTAATTTTGTTGATTTGATTCTTCTCTTTTTTCTGGATGAGTCCGGCTAAAGGCTTGTCAATATTGTTTACCTTTTCAAAGAACTAGCTTTTTGTTTTATTTATCTTTACTATTGTTTCTTTCATTTCTTTTTCATTTGTTTCTCCTCAGATCTTTTCTTTCCTTCTACTAATTTTGGGGTTTTTTTTGTTCTTTTTCCAGTTGTTTTAGATGTAAAGTTAGGTTGTCTATTTGATGTTTTTCTTATTTCTTGAGGTAGGATTATATTGCTATAAACTTCCCTCTTAGAACTGCTTTTGCTGCATCACATAGGTTTTGAGTTGTGCGTTTTCATTGTCATCTGTTTCTAGAAATTTTTTTATTTCCCTTTTGATTTCTTCAGTAAGCTTAGTTATTTTGAAACATGTTGTTTAATCTGTATATCCTTGTGTTTCTTACCGTTTTTTTTTTTCTTGTTGTTGATATCTAGTCTCATAGTGTTGTAGTCACAGAAGATGGTTGATATGATTTCAGTTTTCCTAAATTGACTGAGGTTTGATTTGTGACTGAAGATGTGGTCTATCCTGGACAGTGCTCCATGTGCACTTGAGGAGAAGGTGTATTCTTCTGCATTTGGATGGAATGTCCTGAAGATATCAATGAAATCCACCTCATCTAATGTATCATTTAAGACTTGTGTTTCCTTATTCATTTTCTGTTTTGATTATCTGTCCAGTGGTGTGAGTGGGGTGTTATCATCTTTTACTATTATTGTGTTACTGTCAATTTCTCCTTTTATGTCTGTTAGTGATTGTCTTATGTATTGAGGTGCTCCTGTGTTGGGTGCATAGATACTTACAATTGTTATGTCTTCCTCTTGGATTGATCATTATGTAGTGTCTTTCCTTATCTCTTGAAATTTTCTTTATTTTAAGGTCTCTTTGGCTTGATATAAGGATTGCTACTCCAGATTTCTTTTGCTTCCCATTTGCATGGAATATATTTTTCCATCCTCTCACTTTCAGTCTATATGTGTTTTTAGGTCTAAAGTGGGTTTCTTGTAGACAGCATGTAAATGGATCTTGGTTTTGTATCCATTCAGCCAGTCTGTGTCTTTTGTTGGATGATTTAATCCATTTACATTTAAAGTAATTATTGATATATATGTTCCTATTGCCATTTTCTTAATTGTTTGGGGTTGATTTTTCTCAATTGTTTGGGGTAGATCTTCTTCTTCTCTTGTATTTCTTGACTATGTAAGTCCCTATAACATTTGTTGTAAAGCTGGTTTGATGGTTCTGAGTTGTCTTAACTTTTGCTTGTCTGAAAAGCTTTTTATTTCTCCATCAATTTTAAATGAGATCCTTGCCAAGTACTGTAATCTTAGTTGCAGATTTTTTCCTTTCAATACTTTAAGTATATCCTGCCATTCCCTTCTGGTCTGCAGAGTTTCTGCTGAAAGATCAGCTGTTAAGCATATGGAGTTTCCCTTGTATGTTACTTGTTGCTTCTCCCTTGCTGCTTTTAGTATTCTTTCTTTGTGTTTAGTCTTTATTAGTTTGATTAGTATGTGTCTTGCTGTGTTTCTCCTTGGGTTTATCCTATATGGGACTCTTTGTGCCTCTGGATTTGATTGACTTATTTCCTTTTCCATGTTGGGGAAATTTTCAACTATAATCTCTTCAAAAATTTTCTCATACCCTTTCTTTTTCTCTTCTTCTGGGACCCCTATAATTCGAATGTTTGTGCATTTGATATTGTCCCAGTGGTCTCTGAGACTATCCTCAGTTCTTTTCATTCTTTTTACTTTATTCTATTCTTCAGATGTTATTTCCCCCATTTTTTCTTCTAGCTCACTGTTTTGTTCTTTTGCTTCAGATATTCTGCTATTGATTCCTTCTAGAGTATTTTTTAATTTCAGTAATTGTGCTGTTTGTCTCTGTATGTTTATTCCTTAATTCTTCTAGTCTTTGTTAATTGATACTTGCGTTTTCTCCATTTTATTTTCAAGGTTTTTGATCATCTTTACTATCATTATTCTGAATTCTTTTTCAGGTAGTTTTCCTATTTCCTCTTCATTTATTTGGACTTCTGTGTTTCTAGTTTGTTCCTTTATTTGTGTGGTATTTCTCTGCCTTTTCATTATTTTTTTTTTAACTTATTGTGTTTGAGGTCTCCTTTTCCCAGTCTTCAGGTTGAATTCTTTCTTCCTTTTGATTTCTGCCCTCCTAATGTTGGTCCTGTGGTTTGTTTAATCTTCATATAGGGTGAGATTTGTGCTGAGTTTTTGTTTGTTTGTTTGTTTGTTTTTCCTCTGATGGGCAAGGCTGAGTGAGGTGGTAATTCTGTCTGTTGATAATTGGGTTTGTATTTTTGTTTTTTGTTAAGATGAGGCTTCCTGCACAGGGTACTGTTGATGGTTGGGTGATCCCAGGTCTTGTATTTA